>NC_044551.1:83191032-83851378 GCF_007565055.1 Rhinopithecus roxellana
TTTTATTATCATATCAGGCAAAAAATGAATGACTGTTTTAATGTTTTTATTATTTATATCTATTTTTAAACAAATAGGTACAATTCCCATAGGTCAATAGTTCAATTGCCACCACTCTCCCAAGTGCCCTGTGGGAGGATTGGTTAAGAATGCTTATGTAACATAGTTCTAGAACTGAATTAAGAAAGATAATGAGCTTATAAACACTCAGTGTACTTTATGTATAATTAATAACTGAATCTGTAGAGTCTTTGAGATATGGTAATATAGCCTATTTTCTGATTATAAAGTATTCTACTTGAAAAAATTACATAGCTCACATTTCTGTCTTATATTATCCCCATTTTACAAAGAGGAATCCCAGAACCTAAACCAAAAACATTCTTCTTAACCAAAAACCATTTAGACAATTGTCAAAATATATGCAAAATCATCAATAAAATGCTTTTATCTTTCAAATCAGAACAGCCATAAAATGGGATAAATTTTTCAATGTGTTCATTATTTATATCATCTGCATTTCAAAACACATATGCTCTTCATTTTCTCTTTGGCTTCTGCTTTGCAATTTTCACTCTGTTGAAGGTTGAGAAATCAGAAAAACTAGCTTAATTCATAAATAGGGATGAAAAAGCCGTAATTAAAATCCTGAAGGGTTGGCCAGGCACAGTGGCTCACGCCTGTAATCCCAGCACTTTGGGAGGCCAAGACGGGCAGATCACCTGAGGGTCAGGAGTTTGAGACCAGCCTCCAACATGATGAAACCCTGTCTCTACAAAAAATACAAAATTAGTTGGGCGTGGTGGCTCGTGCCTGTAATCTTAGCTACTTGGGAGGGTGAGGCAGGAGAATTGCTTGAACCCGGGAGGCAGAGGTTGCAGTGAGCTGAGATCTCACCATTGCACTCCAGCTTGGGCAATAAGAGTGAAACTCCTCCTTCTCAAAAAAAAAAAAAAAAAAAAAAAATCCTGAGGGTCTAGTTAGGAGAATTTTCACCAAATACCAACCCACAGATTTTTCTGGGATATATATCATAAGCAACTACTACAACTCAGCGGCCTTTTCTACTTTCAAGCTGTCACTGAAATTTCAAATGGTTAAAATTGCCAGATGAGGGATGCCACAATGAGTAAACAGTGGTATGTGTATTTCTTTTTCAACAGGTGTATTTCTTCATTTTAAATGGGCACTTAGCATAAGCGCTTCTTAAGCTAAGTAGCATTCTTAAAGAAAAAAGAAAAAGGTCAGCGCTAACCCAACATGATTAAAAAGAAATACTCCGTAATGAGAGGTTATATCAGTACTTTACAAAGCATTAGAAACTGCATTTAAGATATTAAAATAGTCCGAACATCATTCTGTTGAAAAAGTACAGAGAAGTACTTCTAAAAATAATATAGGGTCTTGGCAATATGAACTCTGAGGAGAGATTAAGTGCATAGATAATGTTTGGCTCCTCACAATTCACTTATGTAGGTGGAGAAGAACAATTTAGTAGAATATAAATAATCTACCTGAAAGGGAAATGCAGAAGAGAAAACAACTGGAGATGCTACTAGTCAGAAACAAAGTCAAAAATAATAAGCTTAACATCTCTTTTTTTTCTTTCTTTCTTTCTTTCTTTTTTTTTTTCTTGAGACAGAGTCCACTGTAATGCCCAGGCTGGAGTGCAGTGACAGGATCACAGCTTCTGCAACTTCTACCTCCAGTGCTCAAGCAATCCTCCCGCCTCGGCCTCCCAGGTGGCTGGGTCTACAAGCATGTGCCACCACGCCTGTCTAATTTTTAAATTTTTTGTAGAGACAGGGTTTTGCCATGTTACCCAGGCTGGTCTTGAACTCCTGGGTTCAAGCAATCCACCTGCCTCAGCCTCCCAAAGTGCCACTGCACAGACCAAACCTCACCACTTTAACAGTAAGTATTAGATAAAGCAATATTCTTAGGCGATAAATACAAGAAACTAATGCAACCGTATACTTACTATAATAAAATCACTCCTTCTTCCCCTTCTAGCAATAATCTAAAACAAAGTTTATCTTGTCCTCCATCAAGATCAATTAAATATCCACTCGTTGGTTCAGAGGATGGTCCTAGGAACCCCGATATCTGGGGTGTATTTAAAACACAATAATTTAAAATTTTCCCTCTTCTAAATTAAAATAATCCACATGTATATTTGACTACTTTGAGAATGAAAGAAGCAACAGATTAAAGAGAAGAAAAATGAAAAGTAGACCTGTGAGCCTAATTACTAACTGAGTGTATTTGCTAAATTTTCATCATGCATCCTTCCTGAAGATAGAATTAATTAAAATTATTTCAAAAATTCTGGCCCTTATGAGTCTATGACAACATAAAGGCCAAAATTTTTGAAACACAGAAAGTTCAGTTATCTATACACAGAAGTTATATGAAAAATAGAAGAAATATTTGCAATGCTTTCAGTAAAGACTTCTAATAAGAAAAGAATATAAAAAATTATAATTCAATTTTAGTATTTCCCAATAGACATGCTACCTGTAAAAGCCCACACGGGGTAAGCCACATAGAGCCTTTCCAAATATTATGGTTATTGGAGAGCACTTGAGCTAAGCACAGTAAATAAATCACAGCTCATGGTGGAAACTGTCCAAGTGTCTTCTTCTGACTCCCAGAACCATCACTGCAAAGCTTCAATTTACTTAATATTAGTGAGAGAAATCATACAATATGTATCTAAATCACGCATAACACTATGTTTAATAATTATTAGATACCTAGAAACAAAATATATTTCCCATTCTCAAAAAGGCTCCAGTGTAATCAGCAAGGAGAAAAATGATACGAATTAGGGAGAAAACAATGCTTCTTAAATAATTCAGCACAATAAGAAAATTGCCATCATGATTAATAAATATTCACTTAAAAGCACCTACTTCTCCTTCAGAGTTCAACTCAAATGTTATTTCTTTCAGGAAATCAATATTCAATACTCCTCTTCCTTGACTTAACAGAAATTAAGTCAGGACCTTTAACATATGTTCTTATTGCCCATTCTATTTAATAACAAAGTATTTGTACTTATCACTCTGCGGGTTTGTTGTTGTTGTTGTTGTTCACACTGTTTACTCTTAGAAATCAGGCATTATGTCATTTTCATAGATAAATTTCTAACAAGAGAAAACTACATCTTTAGGTCTGACAAGTAGGAAATGTTTAATAAATATTCATTTAATTAATCAATAACACCTAGTATCTGCTTAATAAATGTTTATAAATTTTGTTGAATTGCCAAGGGCACAGAGAAGTATTTAAATTTCAAAAAATAGAACAATTTCAAAGGAATGTGGGGAACTAATCACTTGCAATTTTAGCCATATCACTTTCATTTCTTTTTTTGAGACAAGGTCTCACTCTGTCACCCAGGCTCATGCTCAGAGGTGCAATTATGACTCACCACAGCCTCCATCCCCTATGCTCAAGTAATCCTTCCACCTCAGCCTCCCAAAGTGCTGGGATTACAGGCATGAGCCATGCTATTCAACAGAGTTTACTCTAATGACATTTCAGTCTCTCCAATCTCAAATTCATAGACAGAAAGGATAAAATTTTTCACCACCTCAACAGTCCAAAGATAGTAATTTGACTTCTCAATTCAAAAATCATACATTTATAGATTCCAACTTTAGTATGAGAAAGCTCATCATTGCATATAGGAGTTCTCTGACTTAAAACGTCATGTGTATACCATATGAAAGACACATGACAATTATTTTTTCAGGAATCTTTAATGAAGGCAATTATTTCTAATCTATTTTCTAATGTAGAGGTCCCAAAATGACCTATTTTGAATTGCTACCTAGACCTATATTGACTACTAAAACTCAGCAATTGAAATGCTTGAATGCTGCAGGCATCAAAGACAATAAATGTTATTCATTCACTTATTCATACAATCAATCGACATACGCATTTGAGCACTTCCTGTGTTCCCAGAAATAGGCTAAATATTGCTAACACAAAGGCAATTAAAAAATACAAAAAGATATAGCCTAGCCCCCACCAAGCTCACCATCTAGCCAATGGAAAGAAATGGATACTAACTACACATTTGCAAACATGATTGTAAAACTGCAGCATGGTGCAAATGATACAAAGAAGATGTACTAAGAGAGCTGAGTCTCTCAGGGCCAGAGAAGGTTTTTCTGAGAAACTCACAGCATAGCCTAAATCTGAAGAAAAGTAGCCTCTTGGGGCAGAAGGAAGGGTGCAAAGAAGCTTCCAAACAGGGGGAGCAGTATATACAAATGACCTGTGATAGAAAGGAACTGAAGCCATGGGAGGGACTGAAAAGGCTATTGAAATGGGAGTGCATAAAACAGTGTCTTGCAGATGGAGGCAGTGAGATCCCAGTGAATGAGGCTAAGCCAGTCCTCTACAGATGGCAATTAAGGTTTTTCTATTTATTCTAAGAACAGTGGGAAGCCATGGAATTTTTCTAAGCAGAGCAGTGATAAGATCTGCATTCTCAGCCTATCACTGTGACTGCAGAGTGGAGTACAAATTTGCATGAAGGGGGAGTGACTGTGGAAAGCCCTTTTTGGAGGGATTTAGAGTGGTCCAGCACAACACTGTGTTGGCTTGAAGAACAATGTCTGTGGCGTGGAAAGAGAAGAAAGACATTTAGGTGGAAATGTCTATTGTACTCAATGATGGATTGAATCCACTTATGGGGAGTGAGAGCTAAGATTTATGAGTAAGTTCTAGCTTTATCTTATTCCTTGTGCTTTAGAGATAGAGGTTATTTTTTTCAGATGAAAGAGTCCTGTTAGTTTTTCAACCCCAAATCCCCAAAATGGACTGCATGAACCCTTCCTCTCACATCACACCCAGGACACCTGGTGAGGAGTCAGAAGGTTTTAGGTCATACACATGTGCACACAGACACATGATGAACAGCCCATATCGAATCAACTCTGCTTAATATGGACCAAAATACACTGAATTTAGTCAGTTTAATCCAAATACAATATCAAATAATGAAGGATTCTGCGCAGATGAACACTAGATCAATTTGACAAAAACTGGTTGATTTTCTTTTCCTCCTTACTTGCTGCAAACACTGCTTCACAAGGGCCTGGGACTTGAGCCATAGCATCTCTCAACCATGTGACCATGAGCTTGGGGAGACAATGCCAACTACTAAGGCAGGAAAGAAATCATGGTTCATGGATGTCATTCTTGAGTCATCCTGGAAGCCATAGACCTGAAGGCCATTTGTTATGTGAAATAATTAACTATCTTGTTTGTTTGTTTACAGCCATTGCTAACTTCCACCAGATAAAGTATACTTCTGAGTCTGAAGTACAAGAAATGTGCAATTCAAATCCTTCAAATGAAACAAAGAAACCCACACTGGAAGCAGTTCATGGTATATGACACATCCAAAACTCTACATAAGAATGTCCGATGTGCCCAGTTGAAACATCATATTTGATTAGCCTATTTTTAGGAAAATATGAATATACAATAAGAATTCCATATAAAACTGTTTTGAAATTTCCTAGAATGTTTTTGCTAATATTCTAAAGGAAAAAATCTTAAGGAAATATGAGTTTTATGAAACCTGCCTTAAGAGAACATGAGCAGCCTTCGCTTGTTAAAGGGCTGTTACTTTGTATGTACATCCACTGTTCATCTATTCTCACAAGCCATAAATTCTTTAAAAAGATGAGAGTTTTGCTTTGTTTTGTTCTTTGCTTTTGTCTTCAATGTTATTAGAAATCCTATCTGAAATGATTGCTTGAATTTTTTTAAAAATAAATTATTACCACATTAGGATCCAGGAGATTTGGTTGAATTTTCTTGGTCATGAAATAGATCTGTGATATTGAGCAAACCATTTAATTTCTCTGGAACCAAGTTTCCTCATCTGAAATGTAAGGAGCTTGATATGGTTTGGCCATGTCGCCACCCAAATCTCATCTTGAATTGTAGTTCCCATAATCCCCACATGTCCTGGGAGGAACCCAGTGGGAGGTAATTCAATCATGGGGGTGGCTGCCCTCACGATGGGCTTGTGATAGTGAGTGAGTTCTCACGAGATATAATGGTTTTGTAAGGGGATTTTCCCCCTTTTGCTGGGCATTTCTCCTTCCTGCCACCATGTGAAGAAGGACGTGTTTGCTTCCCCTTCCACCATGATTGTAAGTTTCTGAGGCCTCCCCAGCCCTGGAGAGTTGTGAATCAATTAAACCTTTTACCCAGTCTGGGGTATGTCTTTATTAGCAGCATGAGAACAGACAATACAAGTCTTATTAGCAGCAGAATTACACATCCCAAGAACTCTTACCATTCAAAATAAAGAAAATTCCCCTCATCAGGCTGGGCACAGTGGCTCACGCCTGTAATCCTAGCGCTTTGGGAGGCCAAGGTGGGAGGATTGCTTGAGCCCAGGAGTTTGAGATCAGCCTGGGCAATACAGTGAGACCCACCTATACAAAATTTAAAATTAGCTGGGTATGGTGGTGCATGCTTGTGGTCCCAGCTACTTTGGAGGCTGGAGTGGGAGAATCACTTGCACTGGGGAGGTCAAGGCTGGTGTGAGCTGTGATTGCACACTGCACCCTAATTTGGGTGACAGAATGAGACCCATCTCAAAAAAAAACTTCTCATCAGAAAGGAGAGGGGAGCACAGAGCCGTATGTGTTTCTACATACAGGAACTTCATTCCTGCTACCTCCACCCCATTTATCAATCTTATACCTCATCCTTAGGGAAAAAATAAAATTTACTGAATGTGATCATCTTTAATACACCTTCCAGTTTTTAACAATGAACAAAAATGGGAACAAGGAGGGTGAATACTTTCAGTTAAATTTATTGCAAGATTAAAGTTTCTTCAAAAAGCAAGATAAATTAACAACTTCATTATAGCACGTGGAAACTTTCTGATTATTACACCAATATGATTATTAGACTACTATTGTTTTCTGCCTTTACATTCTAGGTGAGATAAAGTATCAGTCACTTCATAGACTGTAAGATAAGCAACTCAGATCTATCCGAGTTTGGAAATGTTCTAATCCCTGTACAAAGTTAGAATAACAGATTTTCTGAGGCCCAAGAGAAATAGATTGAAACATTAAAATTCTGGTCCAATTTAGATACTGCAAAGACCTTGTGTTCAAAGGCAAACATCATACCTTTGAGGCAGAATAGCAAAGGTAGAATATAATTTTATTTTGTTTAATAGTTTTCAGACCTATGCAATTATCTTTTTTGTTTCCAACTCTCAAACTTCAGACCTAATATTACTGTTAATTGTTCTGCTCAAATTGAGTGACACTTGAGTGTCAGAGGCCCTGGTGATTTTCATATAGAACGTTGTCCCTGAAACACAAAGTCCCAAGCAATTGTAATTACTCTGGTTAATCCTCACGTTAGCAAAGTTATTTAGTAGTCATTGTTCCATTTGCTGGAAAACATTTACCACAGTAACCTAAACCTTTCAGACAGTGCCAGAAAGCCTCAGAGGCCTGAAGTATTAAGCATTCCAGCTATAGCATACACAAAAGAAACTGTTAAACAAATGAGAAGATAAATGTTACAAATAACATTTTAAAAAATGTATTCCATTCATAAGACATATGCTATGTTATGCTGCCAAAGATGAATATTTATTTCAAAGATGACTTTTTTTCTTGGTCTGTTGAAGTGACGACATCAGCAAGCAGGCAAGCAGAACAGCCCTGAAACCATTAGTTGGTTACCTGAATTTTGCACCCTTCCTTGAACAACTGACATGATCTTTTACTGTGGTTTTAAGGCTTAGGTGCCCATTCATTGGGTTGACAAACTTGTCAAAAGCCTCCAGGACTTTGTCAGTTATGTCAGAAACACTTATGAGAGAGACAGTACATGTCAGGATTCAACTGAGTCCTGTCAACCACTGCCAAAATGACAAAAAAACCCTTCTGGGGAAAAAGGGTTGTAGAGAAATATGAGCCCTCCCACTCAGGTTCTGTTGACTCACCAACCCAGTTACACTTGTGCAGTTCAAAGCAATTCTGTCTCTGCTACTTGAATGCCTTGGTCTTTCTGGATGCATTTTATGATGTATTTTAAGAATCCCAGATTCTTCTGAATGCTTTGACAGTCAAGATGAAAGTTGATCAACCCTAGTTTTTGATGTCGAATCCAAACACTTAAGGATATCTTGACGAAGGACAGTTAAAACAAAATGCATGATTGTGAAAATCAGGAAACAAAAACAAAAACCAAATTCAAGTAAATAAAGCTGGGAAAATGTTCAGGTGCAATAATGAAATTATTTCTATTCTGACAAGGAAACATGGAATTTAGGTAGCTACAATAATAGAGAGGTGCATTAAGTATTTTCATTGAAAAATTTACAACTTAAGGATTGGCAAAAGTCAGACAAGGGGCAATAAGATAAACTAAAATATTTCTATTTAGACATCAACAAGGGACTTCTGTAAGTGTTTCTGATATAACTGACATGTTCCTGGAGCTGGGAATATTTTCATAGAATTTAAAATGCTTTAAAATTAGAATGCTTACATCATGTGAAAGACATGGAGGAACAAAGTAACTCGGAATAAAAATTTTAAAAGAGTTAAAGATAGAAGTACACACAATAAAGTATATTCTAAATCACCACCCCGCCCCCACCGGGTTGCCAGTATAGCAGTCTGAAAACTGCTCTTTCCAGAATTTCTTTCCAGCTGCATGCATTTCAGTTAAATTCTGTCAACAAGGGGGACTTGCATGAGATTAGAAGGTGAGAACAAGGAAGATAACAGAAGCATTGGTGAGAGTGTGAGCTCCTTAGATCCTGCCCAAAGCAAGGGTTCTGACAGCATTAGCGATGAGGGTAGATTCATAAGCTCTGGATAAAACCACTTTATCCCCTTTGCTTCTCCAGCCCATCCTTTACTCTGATAACCAATTCCTCATATTAAACCCCAATAGAGTAGTTTCTGTTTCCCTGATTAAAAGATCCCAAAAATTGTTTCATTCATATTTACCACTCAGTTAAGAAGGTGAGAAATAAAGACCCGTCATTCTACTAGCCTTGGGGCAAATGATTGCCATATCTATTGTATCAAAAATAACAGTAAAATTCCCCAAGTGTCTTGAAGAGTAAACTTTAGGGGACTGTCCCTATACAAATAGTTTATTTATATAAAATAGCCTATTTTACACAAGATGTATATATGTAATTGCTTTCAGTATCATCTCACATTGCAAATTTAAATACAAGAACAATTTCCTTTGGTACCTTAAAAAAAAAAAAAAAAAGAAGCCAAATGGGGCTAGGACACTCAGATGTTAAATTTAAAGACAAGCTAAAAATCAATTTGCAGCAATGCAATATATTTGAAGACATCTGGGAAATAACGTGACCTCAGGAACTTGCTGGAATGCTTCTATTGAAGATGACTGAATCAGTATATCCCTAAAGCTAAAAGACAGAGCTGAAAATAAATGGAAGCTCAGAATGTCAGCAGAAAAGCAAACTTCACAAGAAATTCATGGGGAAAATAATTAGTTTTACTGGTCATACTTGTCCACTTAGGAGAGCTCACAGCTCACATATGTTTGTTTGCTTTGGGTTTATTTTTAGGACCAATATTGTTTCAAAAGAAAATTAAAGTGACTTGCAAAGATGAATATAATATAGCCAAATAAGAACAATCAAGAGTAAGAATTACAGAACACAAAACAAAGGCTGGGAAAATAAGATGGATGTAGGACAAAATACGTACGGTAATAAAACTTTCTAGCAGCCAATAAGAAGATACAGATGTAATTCATTACAAGTTTTAGATTCCCCATAAAGTAGAAAAATGTAATAGCAGGTGCAACTATTCCTATTTCCGAGACAGGCAATAATAATATTAGTAATATTATTACTTATGCAGCACTTGTCTCTGCTAAACACTGCCCTAAACACTTTACATAAATTCATATATTTGATCACAAACAAAACTCTTGAACAAGAAGTACTATTGTAATCTCCATTTTACACATGAGGAAATTGAATCAAAGTAAGAGCAAATGCCAGGCCTAAGCTTTTCGGCTAGGAAATACAGGAGTCCAGACAGTCTGGCATCACAGTCTATCTTTTTAACCACTATATTTATAAATTGTCCAAATAGTTGTCAAAATATCCCTATAGTAAACTTAGAGATGGATTCCAGAGGGTCCCTTTCTTGTGTCACAAGGCCTTTGGCATCAGACCAAAGCACAGATCTAGAAAATCAATGCTAGAAAGTAAAATGATGTGGCCCAGTGATATAGTTTGGATGCTTGTCCCTTCCCAATCTCATGTTAAAATGTTATTCCCAGTACTGGCAGTGGGGCCTGGTGAGAGGTGATTGGATCATGGGAAGAGATCCCTTATGAATGGCTTATCACCATACCCTTGGTGATAATTGAGTTCTCACTCTGAGTTCACACAAGATCTGGTTGTGTAGAAGAACATGGCACCTCTTCCCTTCTCTTGCTCCCACTCTCACCATGTGATGGGCCTGTTCCCCCTCACCTTCCACCACAATTGTAAGTTTCCGAAGACCTTCAGCAGAAGCAGATGCTGGCACCACACTTCCTGCACAGCTTGCAGAACTGGGAGCCAGTTAATCCTCTTTTCTTTATAAATTACCAAGCCTCAGATATTCTGTCGTAGCCATGCAAAATAGATGAATACACTCAAGTACCCAACCCTTTGTTCTTTTGGCTTAATCCATAGTTAGGCTGTTACCCAGGAGTTGTAAACACCAGCACTTGTAGGGAACAAACAGGTAATCTAAATCACACAGGCAACCTAAATCAATGACTTAAGGAATAAGGACAATAACCAAAGAAGGAACTGTTTCTCAAGTCTGGGTATTTGTTGCCATGAAGGGATATGTGCCTAGTCTTCATAGAGTTTCAAATTTTTTTCCAGGGAAAATTTCAATTTTATGCAAATTGTACATTTCCCTGGTAAAATGTGTGTGTGTGTGTGCACGCGCGTGTGTGTGTGTGCCGTTGTGTACACACACATATGCACTGGACAGAGAGAACATGTCCATAAGATTTGATCAAGAAGTCTCCAGCTTATCAATCCTACTTTAGGGTAGCTCGAGCAGTGTTTCTCAAATTGTATCCACATCAACATCTGAGAGAGGCATCAACATCTGAGAGAGGCATGAATCACACACACACAAAATCACCCTCACCTTGAGAACAAGGCCCTCCTACGGAGAGGATGTAAGAGTTCCTCCATTCTTCCTTCCCTCTTTCTCCTGTACATCTCCATATTCCATTCACTGAGAATCACTGATTCACAGAAATGAATCTGCTGCTTTTCTCTCAGGCAATCCTCCATAAACATTTGTTTTTCTCTACTAAGCTTTAGAAAAATATTGGAAGGGTGAGAGTTTGGAACTACATTCCCTGTTAAGTACCACGAGTACCCAGAATGCAGCTATGTTGGGCAGCCAGGTAAATGCAGAGCCAGTGTGAGAAAAATAAACCTCTCTACATATTCTTTTGGGAAATTTGTGTTGCCTAACCAATCTCGTTTTGCCAAGAGGCAAACCAAGAGGTTATCAGCTCATAAGCGAAATCAAAGTTTTCTGTAGAATGTAATTCTGGGTTTATTCACACAGCAATGAGAGAAAGAGAGAGAAAGAATAAATATGAGTTTCTGTGGTTTTATGTCATTACTGTGGAAAAAAAAATTGTAGTCTTAAAATCCCTTCATTCATCTTGCTTTTCTCAACCACTATTTTTCCTAAGTCAATCATATGGCAGATGTGCTCACAGAAAAACTCTAAAAATATTTAAAACTATAACAGAAGTGAGGAGGTATCAGTTTTTACTACGTTCAGAATATCCCAACAAAATATTGAAGGAACCAGTGGGGAGCAAATAACTAAAATATAAAATCTGTTATAATATGTCTCCAATTTATTCATAGTATTATTAGTCAATACTGCCATCTCCAGTGGTAGATAAGTTTGCTAGGGTTTCTTCACTTAGAGTTCCTGAGAACATGTAAAAGACATGCATAATTATCAGTACAACAGCTCTCGTGTCATGTAGTTTTATGCTGAGTGCCTAACACAGCACAGAAGAGTAAGAACAATCTGGTCAACATTGGAGGGCAGTGTGATACGGCGTAGATAAGTGGAAAATTAGAGTATTCGCTAGATAAATCCCAACCAAGCAATGGATTATAGGAAATTAAAATCTACTTCTAGAAAAGAAAAGGGTACGGGGTTGCAAGGAATGACCATCATCTCCCGTTCTCTGATCCTGGGCATCAGAGCACCAACCAGCAAAACTGCTCTCCCTATTTTAACACATGATGATCTCTATAAGAAATAAAGCCCCCAACACATGTCACAGCAGATTGGAAGGTACAGTTGTCCCCCAAAGCCCTCCTTGGTTTCATTATGCTTTTCCCATAGAAAAAAAAATGGTGTTCATCCCAGCATTATTTATAGTTCTTAAAACCTAGAAAAAATGATGTATAAACAATGAAGTAAGGAGAGAAATACATTATAATACAGCTTACATTATACAGCCTTTTAAATATCTTCCAAAAGGTTTGCAATGATAAGAGGAAATACCTATGTTACAACAGTAGGTGAAAAGGATAGAAGACAAAACCGATTACACAGAAAAGTCTCACACATGTCAACCTGGATATGGAAAAACATTAGCAGTGATTACTTCCAGGTGGTAAAGTGAAACGTGTGTTTTCACCATTTTATTTTTTCCTTCTGTGTATTTCAAATGTTGTTCAGTACACATGCAATGATTTCTATAGAACCCCAAAATTCAAACTTCTTATAGACCTATTGGCCCTAAAAATATGGATGATACATGAACTGGTATACTTCCTGCCAAGAAATTCTGCCTCCTACAGGTGAAAAGAAAAAGTATAGTCTTACAGGGTAACAACAGTCAAAGAACTTAAGTCTCTCTCTGGATTTTCTGTTTCAGTTACACACAAAGCACTATCTCTAAAGTCCCCATCTAGTGACACTAAAACACCCAGGAACTGCAAACACCAGAGAGGTAGCCTTCATTTCTTATTGACTGGGTTTTCTTCATTTAGCATCACATCTACTCAATTTGTTACGGCAATGTTGTGATGAAAAACTGATGAAGTTAAAGTCATTAGCATTGTTGCAGAAATATTTAAGATGTAACTCATATTTTTGTAGCCTTCACCAAATTAATGTTATGCATGAAGGATAAAAGGGAGACAATAGGACCTGCAACAGAATTATATTTCTTTTGAATCGATGATACAGAAATGAATTGGGCCATTTGCAACTCTTCCTATAGTATTAAAAAAGAGAAAAATTTAATACTGCAAAGAAATTTAGGTTGGCAATTTGCAATTATTAGTCATTGATTTTGTGCAAGCACTATCCATGCTGAATGCTTCTGTGGGGATAAGATATATTTAAATATTGGGACTGAAGTTGGCTAAGCCTACACTTCTCTGATTAAATAATACATCATTTTCAACCATGTTTTTTTAGTTCCTGCAACTGCGAAGTGTTGTTCAGTAAGATCATAATATAGGAAATAGTCTTTGGAAGTCATCTCTGAGAAAAATGCAATGCCAATTAAGGTTGAGAATAGCTTTATCATTAAAACCACCTGGTGATGTTATAAAATAACAGCTGCCAGTTTTGTGTGCTTCAACCATTAGAACTGGCAGTTAGCCCCAACTCACAGAAGAGGTAAGTGTGGCTCATGAAGTTTAAGTAACTTGTTCAAGATCACACAGACACCAAATTTTGCAAATCATCAACCGCCCACTCTGTACTGATAGCCAAGTGCTTTAGAAAGTGAAGACATTCTTTTCACCTTATTGTCCAATTATGACTTCACGACTTTTCCACTTATCTCTACTGACTTCACTCTCTCTAATCACAGACTGGTTCCCTATACATAAACGTCACATCTCCAAACATCTAGTGTATTTTCTGTCTTAAAAAAAAATCCAGCAAAACTTTTGATTCATCCTGAATAATAAGATACCCCTCCCCGGACCAATCAAATGTGGCCGGTGGGTGAGGTCTCGTGAGAAACGCGTGCTCTCTTTCTTCCAAATGGAAGCCATTTTGTTTCAGTTGAGAAAGAAATAGTTCTACAGAGGAGGGAGGGTCTTCTAGGTAACAAAATAATCAGTATCCATTAGAGTGTAATGGACAATTTTAAGTAAATATAATGAAATACAGTTTGTGATTGAAACCATATGATTTTTTTCATTCACTTAACTTTGCCATTCTTTGCCACTTACCAGCAGAAAATTTGTATCACTATGTGAATAGAAATAATATAGAAAGAACAAAAAGACAAATTTTAAAATTTTGATCTTAAGTAGATTAGATCTGTTAAGGCAAATAGCAGAAATAACATTCTCACTTTTGGTTATTAGAGCTACATTAGTGAATTTTTAGAAAATATTCTTATGAATTCCAATGGCTTGGCTTTAAATATCAACAGCCAAATCCCAGAGGAATTAGAGCATAAAAGATAATGCCATAAAACAAGGTATGAAAGAATAATGCCTATTTCCTCTGACAGAAAAAAAAGACCAACTATAGGTGAATACAAAAAGAGATGTATCAGAGAAATTCCACTACTGCTTAGATGCTGAGCAGCTCCCAGTAAATCCTTGAGCCTGGGTGAGTCCTTAGAAGGAGTGTATGTGGCCGGGCGCGGTGGCTCAAGCCTGTAATCCCAGCACTTTGGGAGGCCGAGACGGGCGGATCACAAGGTCAGGAGATCGAGACCATCCTGGCTAATACGGTGAAACCCCGTCTCTACTAAAGAATACAAAAAACTAGCCGGGCGATGAGGTGAGCGCCTGTAGTCCTAGCTACTTGGGAAGCGGAGGCAGGAGAATGGCGTGAACCTGGGAGGCGGAGCTTGCAGTGACCTGAGATCCGGCCACTGCACTCCAGCCTGGGCGACAGAGCCAGACTCTGTCTAAAAAAAAAAAAAAAAAAAAAAAAAAAAAAAAAAAAAGGAGTGTATGCTACAAAATAATTGAAATTGTGATAGAAAACAGAGGCAGTAATCCCTGAGTTGAAGGGGCAGTTATGTGGCTTTCCCAGGCTTGATCCAGGAGACAGCAAACCTTTTAGGGAAGCTGGTGATCCAATATGAATCCACAGTGGCTGATGCCTGTGTCCAGGTAAATGCTTCTGAAAGCAGCAGCCACGAAGAGTTCTTTCTAACCCTGGGTATGGGGAAATAGCTATTTCTTGAGGTAGATGGCACATAGGCTAGTAAACTACAAGAGATGTCCCAGTCTCAGAGAAGAGAGAAACTGTCATGCAGCTAACAACTGGAGGCCAAGGTGGAAGTACTGACCTTCACCACAGATGCATCTGGAATTACAAAAGTTACACCCAAAAGCAAGAAGAAGAAATCGCACTTCAGCAGAAGGCGATAAAGATCAAAGGCCACCATAGACCAACGGTGCACCTCATACCCCACCCTCAATGCCATGAAATTTAGGGAAGTCGCCCAAATGCAGTTGCTAACAGGGAAAAAGCAATGAGTGAAAGGGTGGTAGTGGGGCTAAGTTCTGAACTGAGAGAGTAATTACCCCAAAGTGACTAAGTTTAAAATTGGATGTGACTGTGTTGGCTTACAAGAGCTAGAACAAGGCATCTACAGTCAAGTAGAAATGAAAGTTTATATGAGTTCAATAGGATTTTAAAGAAATAATCACATTATGTTTTTGAACAACCTAGATTGTGACTGCGTAAAATAACCATTATGAATATGTAATTTATTTTTATATATGCACTCATTTTATATGCCTATACATGCATTTATATGCATATATAAAATCAAATAAGGAGTATTTGATTTAGAGTTCTAAATTAATATAATTTTAATTATGAAAATACTTAAATGAATTACATTGTTTCTTTCTTAAGCTGAGCATTGCTCATCTGTGGAATTTTTTAAAATGTATGTGATAATGAGCTCAATAATCTCCTTTACTTCCCCTGAACAAAGGCAGAGATTCACCATGTTACTGAGATAATGAGATAATGAATACATAACTATGTGCAATGTATAGCACAGTAACAGTCAAATGAAAGAAGAAAAGTATTTTGGCAAGTTGTTACTAGGTCTTTGGTCTGACTGAATTTCTCATTGCATTTGCTAGTTTGGGTACCATATAAACTACTCTTTAATGGATATTCTCTTTAGTATTTTACATATATTTTACTTATTTCTGCCTGATTTTTTGACTGCTCGCATTAGTTGCTTCATAATCTCCTCCCTGTAGGCCTGCCACCACTCTTGAAGGAGCTCCCACAGACAACAAATGACAATGAGTGTGTAAATCATATGATAATGTGTACACAATATCCTGCTTTCTGTACAATGAAATCAAATTCACAGTGGATACAGATTTCATATGTCTATCTATTGACTGGTTATTGGTAATAAAATGATGTAATGTGTTTATACACTCATTACATACTAGTGAAATTTTATTCTTATAGAATTAGACATATTGCACTTTTAATTTTCTGTATATGATTTATGCAAACACAGCTACTAATACACCAATAGAACACAAAAGTAAAAAGGCAATAATACAATTAAACAAACCAACTCTCAATTGTTTTAAAAATTAAAAGAATATGTCGAATAGAATTTCAAAGGAACATACCTTACTAATTTTATAAGACCTACATGATCTTGATTCCACTGTAATTTGAAATACAAGTAGACACACTATGATAAATTGCAAAACAATTACCCTATACACCAGTTTTATTTATCATGTGAGTTATTACAATAATACTAAAACAAAATCTGTATCACATAGGGAAAGTAAAAGTTATTCGAGAGCTTGCTTTCCTTAAGCAGTGATTAGTACAGCAAAAGTTCAGGACATTTTTTTCAAAGGCAGACAAGGGACATACCTGTTTGTTTCTATGGTACCATATCTGCAGTTTATATCTTTTTCTATGTTGAAGCTGCCACATACTATCAACAAGAAAAGAAAGCAAGATATCAGGAAAGGAAAGTGATAGAGTCATAAAATATTACAGATTGAAATCCTACATATATATGAAATATATTAAATATTATAGGATATATATCTTACAATATCATATATGTTAATGAAGGACTATAATGTTCTTCATTATTTATCACCTAATGGTAGATTCACAAAGAAGTGGCCCAAAATGGTAATGAAAAACATCCCTATAACTTAGTTCTTCTGTCTAGTGATAAAAAGTGTTCCAGAGAAACAGCCCATTATCAACAGATAACCAGATATATAGCTATTTCAGAACACACCATAATGACTTCTTAGAATGGGATTGGGATTTTTCTATTACTGTGCTAATAGAACCAGACTCTACATGGAATTTCACAAGAAATTTCATATAAAAGGTTTCAGTGTATTACTCTATTTCTCTTTAAAACTGAAAATTACCTGGATGTGGTGGTGCATGCCTATAATCGCAGCTATTCAGGAGGCTGAGGCATGAGAATCGCTTGAACCTGGTAGGCAGAGTTGCAGTGAGCCAAGATCGTATCACTGCACTGCAGCCTGGATGACAGAGCAAGACTGTGTCTCAAAAAACTTTAAAAAGTATAAATAAAAATAAAACTGAAACTACCCAACAATGAAATGAAGGCACTAGAAGCTTTTCAGCAATAGGTAGTTGAAGAAAAAATTGTGTCATAAAAAAGCAGAGTAGGCTACTGTGGGGTTAATGGCTGTTGACCCCCTAAAGGTTTGCTGAAAACTCAACTTGCAAAAGGCAGATTATTAGGTTAAAAGGCATGCATATGTATTTAATGTGTATACACAGGAGTCCTCAGAAAGAAGACCCAGTCCAACAATAAGGCACAGAAACTTATATACCACCCTTGAGGTTATAGAAAGAACGCAGGCTTAGAGCATAGCCCAAAACAGGTGATTCTGGTAAGTCAGGGTTAGTGGCAAGACGGTTATGACACAGAGAAAGAAGAGTCCTGGCTAGCAAAGGTGGCCTTATTATGTAGATGAAGCCACATAAATAATAGTTCTCAGAAAGAATAGATGGAAAATGTCTCTTTTCAGAACTTTAAAGGTGTCAGACTCAGTTAACCTCTTGTAAATCCAGGAAGTGCCCGGCTACATTAATGAGGATTCTCTACAGAGGCAGATTTCCACCCGCTCAGTCAGCTGACCCTGGGGCAGCCATTCCAAAATATGTCAAAGAAAATCTATTTTGGGTTAAAATATTTTTATTTCCTTCAGTCCTCATTTTGAAACTTAAAACAAGTTTCATGTATTAAAAGCCAAATGGGCTTTTTGCCTATATCTAACAAACTCAAACCCAAATTTTTCCAAAATGAAAGCTTTGGAGAAATTTGGGTTCAAGCTTGTTAGACGGAGATAAACAAAAAGTAGAATGATGAATTGGGATAAACAGAAAAGAGAATATTTAAACACATTGTCCCAAATCTTCTTTAGTCACTCTTTCAGTCCTGAGAATAGATCAATTCAGTTAAACAGCTGTGCCCCATTCCAGGACATAGCACTGCAGATGGGTGAGACTTCTATATATGATACAGGAAAACAGATCTTTAATAAGAGCCATTTCTGCAGAAACAAACGAAAACCAAAGGTTAATGTCTAGAGCAGTGAGTCTACACAATAGCTTTTCTAGAGTCTCTGAAGCATCTTCAGACTGCAGTGACAACCTGACAAATTTTTCCAGAGTGTAGTTTGTATCAGGTATTCAAGTGAACTTTCTGAGAAGTCCATACATCAGCAGGCAGGCATGAAGATTGTTTATATAAAAGTTGATGTTATTTCTCGCAAAGTTTAAATTGTCTAGCTTCAGTTTTCAGGACTTAAGAAAAGTACAATTTTAATTTCTAGGGATTCCAAGTAAGAAAATTGGAAGAAAATTTTTGAAAATGTTGGTTTGAAGACTCATAGGCAGGAAAGAATTCAGGATCTCATCTAAATTGTAGACCAATAATTTTGAAACTCAAAAATAATAGGCAAGTCTAGAATCCAATAAAAAGTGTACTGTAGTTTCTTGTGAAACATATTTTTTCTCTCTCTAGTCCTCCATTTTTACCAAAGGCAAATCATAGTAGAAACAAATTTTCTGCAAAATTAATTTTAGTCTTATTACACTTGGCCTGATTATTTGCATTAACTGCCCCAAGAGTAATTATTGGTGATATAGGCTCTTTTAAATTGGCTTTGTTAGAACTTTTTCATGAGGAATCTCAGGATAGACTTTTTAAAACCTTCTCCAGCCTATTCAAGCCAAGTTTTTGCCATCAAACTGTCTGTAAATACCTGTAATTCCTCTTTTCTCAGGGTCTCAAAATAACTTGAGGTTCCTGGCCCTGTCCGAAAGTCACTACAGGTCAGGAACTTTGTAAAGGAACTGCAAAGAAAAAGTACCAGGCCAGTCTTTCCAAGGGGCTTTTATCACCTCTATAAAGCCAACCTTAATTCCTCAAAGCAATCTGGTTATATCTCAAAATATGCCATTTCAATCAAAGCCTTGGTAAAATAACCAGTGTCTCCAATTGTGTCCTATTATAAAGAAAGCAGATTCTTATTGAACTGATGTAAATAACTACATTGCCATACATTATGAATACCCACAAGTAGTTTCCAAATTCTGGAGAAATCAGGTAGAGAGAAAGAAATGCTTCAAATTTTGCTCACAAGAGTATGCTTTTCCCACATGTTAAAAGCTTCGTAACATCTAGCAGGTAGTATCTGATCAATAGACCCAGACAAAAATGTCTACATTAAATTCTGAAGACATTTCTGTTTTATTTAACCAATAATTTTAAAATTATCTTTATCTACCAATAAAGATATTAAAGTCATGTGAACTTGAAAAGCATTTGCACTTATTTAATATATGAGTACTCATTTATTTTTAATTTGGTAATATAGATAATATATAAGCATATGTATAGACATATACTTATATGTAGACACGACATACAACATACACATGTATGCACAGACTTTACAGTTTTGATTTTAGAATTTTAGCCATATGACAAGGAAAACTCACCAATTTAAAAGGATTTAAACTATGCCTTTGTAAACAGAAAAGTTTAAAGTTTATCTGGAAGAAGATTTTACTGAATTTTAGAGAAAATGGGTAGCAAATTTATATCTCAAAGCACAAAAAGACACAGAATTTAAGCTTTTACAAGAAGGTTGACTGTGTTAAAGGAAGATTAAAAATGAATGTCAAGGTAACACAAAATCATAGGACTCTACCATGGGATTTTATGAGGAGAGCAATTTTATTTAGATAGGTTGTTTTTAATTTAGTTTTTATCTTTTAACTGGACCACTGAACTCAGGGCAGAACCATACTGAATCCTATGTCACCAGAGAGGAATGCCATGAGGACTGAGTCATGAAACACTTTCACAGTGCACCTCACTGCAAGGACATTCCTCCAGGGCTGGTGGGTAGCCCAATATCAGTCAGCCCACTCTGTGATAAGCTCGTTCCCCAAGAGAGTCTTATCTCTCAGTAGGGAGTGTTTCCATACCCATTAGGTGCCCAGTACCATGCTTATCCAAAATATGGAAAGAAACAGTGGCCTCCCATAGTAATAACTATTTATTATAAGCAACGCCATCAGTGCCCTCTAAAACTGTATCTCTTAGCCATTACACAGAGAAACCAAGTTTTCTCACAAAGCAAAGTAATTTGTCATACCCCCAAAAGCCAAAGAAATCTGGTAACAAAATAGCAGAGTTTTAGACCTGAGAAGAGTCTGCCTATGAATCTTGAACCTCCACAAGGAAGACAGAAGATCACCCAAAAGGGGTGAGTGGCACCTTTTTTCCGCATTCCTTAACGGGTGAATGACACCTTTTTTCTGAGATCCTTAAGGGGCCTGAGTCATCAGAAGCCCTCTAATGGGACAAGGAGAAAGAAAAAGTGGATGGAGTAAAAGTAAATGGGAGAACGATTTTTAAGAAAGGAAGCAAATGAAGTACCAAGCACAAAGGTTTTGGGGGTTTGGGGGGGGGGGGGAAGATTTTAATCCACTGAAAAAATTTTCCAAAAACAGCATTGAAAGAGAAAAAGCAAAAGGGCCTTTTAAATATATATATAGCTTGGGTATCAGCTTTTAAGTAAGCAGTCCTCGGAGAGAATAGATGGCAAATGTTTCTTCAGACATTTAAATGTATCAAATTCAGTTAATCTCTCCCAGGTCCAGGAAATGCCTAGAAAGGAAAGGCCTGGATACATTAATGAGGATTTTCTACAGAGGGAAATTTCTCCCACCTCAATCTGACTGGCCCTGTGGCAGCCAGTTCAAAAATATGACAATGAAGGCTGGGCATGGTGGTACATATTTGTAGTCCCAGCTACTCAGGAGGCTGAGGCGGGAGAATTGCTTGAGCCCAGGAGGTCAAGGCTGCAGTGAGTCATGATCACACCACTGCACTTCAGCCTGGGCAACAGAGTGAGACTCTGTCTCTAAATAAAAAATAAATAAATAAAAATGTAAATAAATATAAATATATATGTCAAAGAAAATATATTTTGGGGTAAAATATTTTGATTTCCTTGACTACATAATGCCCCACTTCAAATTCCAACACTGTTCCTCCTTACTCAAAATTTCTATGACTATAATTTTCACTAAGTAGGAACAGTTACTATTTGAGGACAATGTAATTAATTTATTTTTATTTGCAAACATGGCTATATACCAGGGAATGTTTGAAATACTCTACAGATATGAACTTCTTTAAACCTTATAGTAACACAATGTGATAGGTACTAGAAATATACCATTTAAAAGGTGAGTAAACTGAGACACAGAATGCTAAGGGCCTTGCCCTAGGACAAACAGTAAAAAGTAGCATAGTCAGTGTTCATACCTTGGCAGTCTGAATCCAGATTCTGTCCCTAAACACTGTACCATTTCATCATGGAAATGTGGATGCCTCAATTTTGACAGAGTAGCCCATGTTCACTCAAATCCTGCACTCTTCAACCTACCTTCATGGTTTTCACCAGAATTTTACTAAGGATCACAGTTAGCTAAAGAAGTTAGTGAAAAGGAGTAATAAATATATTTTTTCTTATGTTACCTTTTATCATGCAACGTTTTGTTTTGCAACTTTATTGATTGCCAGAAAGAAAGAGTAGAGGAAGATGAATTTCTACCCCAAAAATGCTACATCCTTGACTCTTAATATGATAGTCCAATACCCACAAGAAAATATTTTTCTCGCTAGATAATAACTCTGTAATGTCTGCATACATTTCCAACATGTGCCTCAGAGTGAAGTATCTCAAGATGAGATGAGATTTTATATATTTGCACAGCAGAATGTATTTGATACAAAGATTTAGAAGGACTTAGGGTGTGCTTCTGTCTGAGGGAGTGTGGTTTACATTAACACACTGACTTACTTTATTGACAGCAACATGTATGAAAAGAACTGTAATTTGGAAAGTCCTGGAACTCCCTATGTACTAATGGGCTAATGGGACTGGAAATTTTCTATTCTTTTTTTTTTTTTTTTTTTTGAGATGGAGTCTCCCTCTGTCACCCAGGCTGGAGTGCAGTGGCACCATTTTGGCTCACTGCAACCTCCGCCTCCCGGGTTCAAGCAATTCTCCTGCCTCAGCCTCCAGAGTAGCTGGGATTACAGGTGCACGCCACCAAACCTGGCTAATTTTTGTATTTGTAGTAGAGATGCGGTTTCTCCATGTTGGTCAGGCTAGTCTCAAACTCCTGACCTCGTGATCCACCCGCCTCGGCCTCCCAAAGTGCTGGGATTACAGGCTTGAGCCACCGCGCCCGGCCAAGATTATTTTTCATAGCAGAAACAGGAAACAGTTTTAGTCTCCCCAAGAATAGAAAATTTCCGGGCATGGTGGCTCACTCCTGTAATCCCAGCACTTTGGGAGGCCGAGGCGGGTGGATCACGAGGTCAGGAGATCAAGACCATCCTGGCTAACATGGTGAAACCCCGTCTCTACTAAAAATACAAAAAACTAGCCGGGCGTGGTGGCGGGCGCCTGTAGTCCCAGCTACTCGGAGGCTGAGGCGGGAGAATGGCGTGAACCCGGGAGGCGGAGCTTGCAGTGAGCCGAGATCGCGCCAGTGCACTCCAGCCTGGGTGACACAGCGAGACTCCGTCTCAAAAAAATAAAATAAAATAAAATAAAATAATAATCTTTTTGTGTTTTTCTCTTCTCCATGACACATACTAGCTGCAGTGAAGCTCACATCATGGAGAGGCAGCTCTGTTTGCTTTCAGTGGAAAGAGCACAGTATTTGGAGTCAGAGATTATGGAACTGAACCTTAATTTTGCCACATTCTGGCTATGTGGTCTTGAGCCAATCACTCACTATCTCTGACCTGCAGAATCCTCATCTACAAGAAGAAAGTGATACTGGTATGTTCGTCACAGGGCTGTTGGCTAGCTAAATAAACTTTGCATGGGACAGGGTAATTTAAAGCTAATTGTTGGAATCTAATATTAGTTTTGATAGTAACTAGAAGAAAAGTGACTAATAGCCAAAAACTGTAAGTATCTGAAATTTAGTACCTAATTGCCTAACATAAGAAGCACCTCAATGATTTATTTACAAATAAGCTCTATATTTATTGTATGTAACCAGTTATTTTTCTTTAAAGAAATTTAAACAAAGACCATCGGATATTCCTAAAGATTTAGATGACTGGTTCGTAGAATGTTATTTTAAAAAGGCTTTTCTAACATTATTTTGAGACTCTTATATCCAGCATATCTTGTAGTAGAAATGTCATAATTACCAATCCAATTTCTTTAGCTAAGAGATTTAAGGGAGCAACTAAATACTTTCTGAAAATCCATACTGGGTTTGGTCTATTTGAGAATCACATTCATTCATAAGACCAACTTGTGCTCTTCCACAATGCAAGACAAGAATTTAGCTTTTATTAACTTTCCGTAAATCTGAGGGAAGAGAAATTATCAGATCTTTAAGCAATTTAGACATGTTACTCATGTGAGCAGGTCAAGAAAGTCTGTTCGAATGAACTTAGCTGAAAACAGACTGTTAAAGCGTGAAAATCCTTTGATGTGCCTCTTGAAAAGTTCACTCGTAGCACTTCCACATGAAAAAGCTCAGTGTCAAAAGTGTTTCTCAAGACAAGGGGCACATGCAAAATGAAGGAACAAGCAGAGTTCTTTCTGATAATTCCCTAGCTCCACTTCCTGGGGATTCTGTGGGCTTTATAGGAAACCTTTTCTCACCCCAACAGTACTCTTAGCCATCTTCTTTGTTTCCCACCCAGCCAGTGAGAATTTATTTCTGATAAATCGATTTCTAGAAGGAAATAATGACTTACTATGTTACCTTCTCATGACTTAATATGTTACCTTCCTTAGGTAAATAATGCAAACATTGCATCTCCCAAAATAAGATACTTTGGTCAGTGAAACATTGGTGTCTGGGAGATAATATTGACCAAACACACAAGTAGTTGCCCTCCTTAAGACCTGATCTAGTTTTCAGATCTTGAGATCCTTTTGAGGAGAACCTAATCCCAATGTATATGGTGTCCTAGAAACATCCAGGTAGAAAACAGAACACATGACACTGTACATTTTACCAAATAAAGTCGCTAGCCACATGGTTAGCTCAAAACCCAGGAAAATCAGAGTTGTATTTAAATAGCGCTTCTTTTCCCAAAATAAATGATTGCCAGAGGGAAATTTTCAGTTCTTTATCAAAATACACACTTGTGGCTCCAGATAATAGAGAAGCTATTTTTTCTTTTATTTAAAGATTGCTCGGTTTTGTATTGTAACCAGGAAAGATTGAGTAGTAATGCGTAACTAAATTTCAATTGGTGTGTTTGTAGGCAATCCCTACCTGCAAGTCATATGTAAAAATACCTTACTTTTAGCATTGAATGAGATACTAGAAAATTGACATACTTCAGGTAAAAAACTGTTGATTTTTGTTCATACTCTGTATTGCAATTATTTGTTTGGGAATTGAATTTCTTCCCAAATGTCATTGAAACATTCTATTAAGAGGTCTTATTGTAAGAAAAGCCTCTTCTCCTACGGAAAAAAAAAAAGAAATCTGAAATGAACCCATTATACCATACGAAATCTAAAATCTTTCGCTTTCTCTTGAATTTTACCCAGCAGTCATTAATATACAATCGGGTAAGTGTAGCTAAGAAATGTATAGCTTTGTATTTCTTATGTTCGGAAACATACATTTTTTAAAAATAAAGAAAAGTCTAAAATTTTTTTTTTTAATAAAGGAAAGTCTAACATAATCTGCAAATCCTTTTCAAGGAGGGTGAATTTCTGAGGAAGAATGCATGGTAATGTGTAGATGACGGTTATCACACAAAGAGGAACATCAATTGCAAATGCCATGTTAAACAAATGAAATACAGTAAATTAAATGAAACTACTTTCTGTAACATTTTATGCCTCTATCTGTTAATTTTCAAGAAGGCACCATAGTGAGGCTCATTTCAGTACAAAGTCATATCGTGCAGATGTACTACATTTATTTATTTTTCTTTATGAAAAAATATATAAAATTTTATAGCCTGCCCCAGTTCTACATTAGGAATAGCATGAAAAGCTTTCCTATGCCTAACTTCCCCAATCCTCTCTAGATCTTTCTTTGACATTTTATTTGACTTATACTACACGGTGTTTCAAACCTGTCCCTGAACCAAGCCTACAGACAAGGGTCAGGGGATGCACTGTCTTTTCTTTCGCCTCTCCTGGTACTCTTGACCCATCTCCTCCAACATCCTCCAAGATATCATTCTCTCAGTTATGCCCTTTCTTCTATATCTGCACCATCTTCAATGGCTCTTTCCCCTCAGCCTTTATCTATAAACAAAATAATAAATCCCTTTTCTATGTTAAGAAAATAAAAAATGAAACTTCTTTAATTTCTTTCTCCTCAGGTTACTGACCTCTGCAACTCCTTCCCTCCTCAACTGACTTCCTTCAAGTGTCTCCTCTCTTAAAGCGGACACTCATTCCCTCCACTCCCTCCCCATCTATTGTCCTCACTCCTCATCCTCTGCTCTGTCTTCCACCAATACCACCCAGCTCACCGTGCACAGAACAAGCTTCTAAAAGCCGAATTCAAGGCTCCTTTCATCCTTAAATAACTTGACCTCTCACAGCCCGAGGCATTGCCTACCAAGTTATCCCTTTCTTTTCAAAACTCTCTTTTCCATTTCCTCTAAGTTCCCCTATATTTCTGACTACTTTTTGTAAGTCTCCTGCCAGACCCCCTCCATGCCCACCTCCACAAAGGCTGTTGGGTATCTGTCCTTGGTCCTCTTTTTATTTCCAGAGATTCTCTTCCTAACTTGGCTCATTCCATTTCTGTCACATTGTCTGATCCTTCCTCTACCCAACTCAGAAAATCTGTTGCTTCTCAAGACTCCTCCTGTGGAACTCTTTGTTTCTGTATCTATAAAATGTCACTAGTACTAGCAATTACAATCTAACCATAGGCTGTTAGATGATTAATGAGATGGTCCATGTAAAGTATTTGGCATGGTGCATGGCACAGCATCAGTAATTGTTGGTGATTGTTTTTCTAGTTCCTTTATATACACTTCCCTCTAGGTAATCCCATCTACAAGGAACCAATATTCCAGGAACTCCCAAATCTCTCAAGTAGATTCTGCAACCCTTCTGTTCACTGCAGAGTTCAAAGCTGTGCCCTCTTCATCTATTCAGCGAACACTTATTTAAAATATTCTGTATGTGAAGCACTCTTCTAAGAATAGACTATACAAAATTGGACAAGATTTTTTAAAAGAAGAAGAAAGTTTTTGAAATCAAGTTGCTCAAAGTCTGTTGGGGAATCTGGACAAGTAAACAAACTCAGTAAATAAGGTAGTAAATCTGAGAGAATGTCAGTGCAAAATCAAAGCATAGCATTCTTTATCTTAAGCAAAAAACCTAGAAATCAACCTTCTACTGTTCCCTATCTGGGTATAAAAATAGGGTCAGTGAATGGGACAGAAAAGAAGTCAAGTCCTGAGATACTGCCTTTTTTTTTTTTTTGAGATGGAGTCTCGCTCTCACTCTGTTGCCAGGCTGGAGTGCATTGGCGCAATCTCGGCTCACTGAAACCTCTGACTCCTGGGTTCAAACAATTCTCCTGCCTCACCCTCTGGAGTAGCTGGGATTACAGGCACGTGCCACCATGCCCAGTTAATTTTTGTATTTTTAGTAGAGACAGGGTTTCACCATGTTTGCCAGGATGGTCTCAATCTCCTGACCTCATGATCCACCCACCTTGGCCTCCAAAGTGCTGGGATTATAGGCATGAGCCACTGCGCCCGACTGAGATACTGCTTTTCAAATAATTCCTGAAATCCATCCACTTCTCTCTATTGCCACTTTCACTGTTTTCTATCAGTAACCCCTCTTCTATACAATTTGCCCTTTCTGTCATCTTCCTAACCTACAAATCTAATCCACTTTGTCCCTTACTTGAAGACTGTCAGTGGATTCCTACCATCTACAGAAAAAAATTAAATCTGTAGAAGGTAGAAAAGGATGACTTTTGTGTTTCCAGTTCCATCTGATCCACACATGTTCTATACTCTAGACAAAAGGAATTGCATACCTGGAAACACCAACAATGGATCTTTTCTCAGTGCCTTTGCATACACTTTTTCTCCTGCCTGCTGAATTTCTCTCCTCTCAACATGGTCTGGCCCTAATGCCAGCCAAATAATTACGGAGAGGCATTACGTGTTTAGGGAATCACAGGAAAACTGAGAACGGCAAGCCATGACAAAGTCCACAGAGGCACCATCAAGTGCAAAATCAAAGTCAGGATCAAAGTGATGAGGATGTCGTGTCCTGGAAATAATAAGGTTAAGTGGTGGAGATGGAAGAGGGGTAACTGGCAAGAATACACATGATGCTTAAAGCCTTTTTTAAGTTAGCAAGTTACCTGGCTTGTGAATGGATCCAGTGGTCTTATAAAAATAGTAGCAAAGCATTCAGTGATACGCACTTAATTTTTTTTTTTTTTTTTTTTTTTTTTTATTGAGACGGAGTCTCTCTCTGTCACCCAGGCTGGAGTGTAGTGGTGCCATCTTGGCTTACTGCAACCACCGCCTCCCGGGTTCAAGCAATTCTCTGCCTCAGCCTCCTGAGTAGCTAGGATTATAGGCGCCTGCCACCACACCTGGCTAATTTTTTTGTATTTTAAGTAGAGACTGGGTTTCACCATCTTGGCCAGGCTGGGTTTGAACTCCTGACCTTGTGATCCGCCCACCTCAGCATCCCAAAGTGCCGGGAATACAGACATGAGCCACCACGCCCAGCCTACTTAGCTTCTGTCCAGGGAAATATTGCTAATCTTTTGTACATCTTCTTACAGTCTGGTATTTTTTGTGTGTAAAAGCTTCCCTAAATTCTCCTCCTTCTCCTAGGCAGAGAAGCACTTCATTCTCTTTAGACTCATAAGATCTTTTAGTTCTTATCAAATCGTATGACTGTTCATTAGTTTCGTGTTTGTCTTCTCAATCTGATTGTAAATCTCAAATAACAAAAAACGCATTTTGTTCAGATAGGCATTCCACAAATCTTTGTTGAAGGAATAAGAGAATAGGTAAATAAACAAATGCCATCTATTCTTCCTCCCTGTGAGAAGGTTAATAGTGAGCAGATGGCTGAGATAGGTCTTTTCCCATGAACTTCCGCAGTTGGAAGAATTAAGATATAAGTGCATGCCTAGTGTAAGCCCAAATGTCTGACAAAAACCTTCCTCCAGGGTTTACAATATCAACTCTATCAAGAGTACCAGCACATCTTCCTTCTTGGGATGCCTGAAAAGGACTTCTGACGTGGGCCATTCCCTTAGTTAATATGATAATGCTGTTTTCATCATTCTGAATAAAAATAATAAAATACAGGTTCAAGTTCACGGTAAAATGTCCAAAGTTAACTAACTCTGTGTGAGTTTTTCTTGTCGTTGTATGTGGCTTATTTTCCCCTTCTCACACATTTGTGAACCTCCAAAGAATAGTTTCTGGTTGCAAAACTGCAATCGCTTCTCAACCTTTCACACATGCTTTGGGTATTCATTCACTGATCTTGATGATATTGTGTGAAACAACTGTGCTAAATTAGACTCAACTCTTCCACAGAACTTCAGCAGGGAATTGTAATGCATCTGCATAATATGATGTTTGGACTGAATTGGGCCATCCTGCGGTACCTTTTTTAAAAAAATCTTAAGCAACAGGAACAAACCGTTAGGAAAATGTCCTCTCAATTCCCTCAACTATGTATTTAGCAGATTTCTACTATCGAGCTTTATGTTCATTAACATTCATACCATTGTCTGTAGCCTCATTTGTTTCGGTGTTTGCTTTGGATTTGCCTTGCTGAAATATTTGCCTTTATTCTTTCTCTTACTGCTTCTTCTGGAGCTTTGACAGTTCTTTTTGGTTTCAGCAGAATCTTCTAGGAAGATAATTACTAGAAACTTATTTATAAAGACAATTTATAGATTTTCTTTCTAAAAAGAAATACATATATGAAGTCACTTTATACTGATAGGAAAAACTTTCTGAAAGATACACCTATTGAATATAGTGCCTCCCCCAACCCAGTCTCCCAGTCTCATTCCAAAACTGGAGACACAGTTGTCAACACCTGCATTTCCTGTTGTGAATTGTTTGTTTCCTAATGAAAAGTCTTCTCTTTCTGGGTCTAAATATAATCTGAGTGATTAGTCAGGACATCAGCTTTAGGCGTTTTTTTATTTTTCTATTAAAGATGATAGGTTTGCACAGAAATATCCACACTCTTTTATTTGGTTCCCCTTGTGACTAAATTGCACACACTTCTAAAAGCTCATGCATATTGGTTTTGGGAATGCGGAACAAAAGTGTGGCTGTCTTCGCTTGAGCAAATTTGTTCAGACCATATATATATGTATATAAATTATATATGTATATATTTTATATATCATTTACATATCATATATATATATCATTTATGCCCTTGGTTTTATTATTGTAATGTTCTAAACAGATGAGTAGATACTATATAATATCAGGACCTTCATTAAAAATAAACATTTTTGTTCCATTTTGATATTTTATTTTGCTCATGTTTGTAGCCATATGACGAAGGAGGTGGGAAGAAAGAACTCAAATAAGGTGAAGGGAGGGAGGAAGGAAGAATCTCTGGCTTTCCTTACTATTTCTGAAAGTCACCAGAAAATGCCCCACAGATGTTTCTGAATTAATAATTCCCCAGATTTCTCACTGACTCTCCCATGTAAAGATGGAGATACATCAGTAAACTTTAGCATGACCATTGTTGCTAGGACCGTATGGTTCATGGTGCTTCCATTAATAGTGAAGAATTTACACAGTGTCCAACAACACTTGCTGACATCTGCATGATAAAAGGTGGGGCCCTATTCCACTATATCAAGATTTCTCAACAATGGCACTAATGACATTTGGGCACAGGTAATTTTTTGTTGGAAATGAAGAGGGATGACTGTCCTGTGCCTTTTCAGGTATTTACCAGCATGCCTGGCCTTAACACATTAGATGCTAGAGAACCCCTTCACCCAGTCTTGACAGTCAAAAGTGTCCCCAGATATTGCCAAATGTCATCTGAAGGGTGAGAAAGAATTGCCTCCAGTTGAAAACCACTGCCCTGTATAAACACTTATCTCAGTACAATAGCCATAATACCTCACAGATTTTTTTAGAGCCAGGGAGATCAGTCTAAATTTCTCCCCAAGAGTCAAACACAATCTCTTTGGGCTTGCTGAGGGATCAACCTCAGCACACTCTGCAAAGTAGCCCATTCTAACCCTCTTCACCTCCCCAAATCCTTCGGCCCTGAGTTGCCCTTTCTTCTTCCAGCCATCCATCTCCCACCCAGTGGCTTCTAACCAACCCATTCACACATAGCTTGAATTTAATTTTGAAAGTATCAATAAACAAGCTAAATACATTAGTCAGATATATATTACTTCTTTGAGAATAGAGTTATAGTCTAGGCCCTGTTGTTGATGATTCTACCTGACTGGGTTCATAGTATGACTGGCTTATAAAGGAGGATAAAATTCTCATGAGGCAGAATAGCACATGTGTTTCACTTAAGAATTTAGGTTCTGAATTTGGACATTCTGGGTTTAAATCCCAGCTCTACAATTTTCCAGATGTCTGTAACTTTGGGCAAATGACTGTTCTCCGCCTCAGTTATGATCATCAATAAAATGGGCATAATAGTACTTTTCTCATGAAACAGTTATGAAGTTTAAATAAGAGACTACCTGGGAAACTATGTAGAAGAATGTTTAATAAGTGTTAGCTATTTTTTTTTTTTTTTTTTTTTTTTTTTTTTTTTTGAGACGGAGTCTCGCTCTGTCGCCCAGGCTGGAGTGCAGTGGCCAGATCTCAGCTCACTGCAAGCTCCGCTTCCCGGGTTTACGCCATTCTCCTGCCTCAGCCTCCGGAGTAGCTGGGACTACAGGCGCCCGCCACCTCGCCCGGCTAGATTTTTGTATTTTTTTTAGTAGAGACGGGGTTTCACCGTGTTAGCCAGGATGGTCTCGATCTCCTGACCTCGTGATCTGCCCGTCTCGGCCTCCCAAAGTGCTGGGATTACAGGCTTGAGCCACCGCGCCCAGCGTGTTAGCTATTTTTTATATCTAAAGTAATAGCATATCTTACAAGAGTATCCTGCACACTAATACACATACAATACAACATATGCACACAAAACAACCAAAAGCATGTTTTCTTGTTGTCATTAAATTTGTCATTAAATAGAATGCCATGTTACATATTGCTTGATCTTATCTTACAACACTAGCATTCTTGATTTGCTTTTATTTCCATCTTAACCAGCAGATGATTAAGTGGCATACTCTTCTGGTATTTTCAATGCCTTATAAGGAGAAAATGTTTAGGTATTTTTTGTTACAATTAGCATTAACTGTAGCCTATAGTATCAATGGTTATTTCAGTGGTCTTAGCTCTCCCGCTCTGTAGCATTTCACCCACTGACACATTGTTCTTCATGTTTATTCAGTTTTTCTTTTAAAAAAGTATATATTCAAAAGTGGATATATAAATACCATGAAAGAGAAGATCAATAATTTTTATGAGTTATAGATTATGATGGGGAAAACAGAGGGTGAGAGAATGAGGTAATGGGAAGAATTTTATGATGACTAGGTTTCCATCTTATAGTGTGCATGAAACAGAAAATTCAAAAGAAGAAGCTACTGTTAGAGGAAAGATTATCAAATCCAATTTAAATGTGTATAGATGGAAAAGAGAAGTTGAGAAGAAGCCTGGTGCTATCTGGACCTTGGATCACAGTAAAGAATAAGAACATTCTCTATGTGATGATTGGAGGAGACTTTGAAGAAAGTCTGCAAAGGAATCTCCAGCTTAACTAAAATTTTTGAAAGCCCGAGAAAATATATGGTTAGCTCTGTTGTGGTACAAATAAGTTTCCATTAACAGTCTGAATTTCCTACAAGAAGGTACATAGTTTCCTTACTACAACATCATTTAAGTTGAAAGGACTGAAGGCATTATTATTCATGTAAAACAAGAATAGGTTGCCATCACCCTTTTAACTGTTTTCATTTCTAAATATCACTGTCATTTATCTATAAAAATCAATAAGACAAATGGCATTTATGGTCTTCAAAGGCAGAAGAGATATTAGTAGCTTCATTTAGTTGATATGGAAACCAAATCTCAGCTAATTTATATGACGTATCTGAGAACAGCGTCCTATAAGTGGTAAAGGAGGAACTAAAACCCAGGGTTTTAAAATTCATCCATATTATCTCCTATCCATTCATTTTGGGTAGACACTTAATAAATATTTGTGTAAAAAATGAGGAAATTAACCTCCCTGTCTATTACATGAAAGCAGATACAATCTGAAGGGACAGCCTTCTATTGTCAGAAAAGTATGAAAATACTGCTTTTATCAAAAGCTTTGTAATAGAATGTTTGACAAACTGCACAAGAGGCCCTTGTCCATCAAACTCACAAAATGCCATTTGGGCAAGAACAGTGGATAAAATTACAAGTAGTCTAACATAAGCTTAAAAGAGAAGAAAAGGTAAAGCTTGCAAAGCTGTGTCTCTCATCTTTGTGGGCAGTAACCGGTTTGAGTTTCTATCCCAGACTACTCCTAGGAGATAAGTAGGAAAATAAAAGTGGCATTAGTCTTGTTTTACCAAAACCAAAACAAAAATCAGAAAACAATGGGGGGGCCGGGCGCGGTGGCTCAAGCCTGTAATCCCAGCACTTTGGGAGGCCGAGACGGGTGGATCGCGAGGTCAGGAGATGGAGAACATCCTGGCTAACATGGTGAAACAACGTCTCTACTAAAAAATACAAAAAACTAGCTGGGCGAGGTGGTGGGCGCCTGTAGTCCCAGCTACTCGGGAGGCTGAGGCAGGAGAATGGCGGGAACCCGGGAGGCAGAGCTTGCAGTGAGCTGAGATCCGGCCACTGCACTCCACCCTGGGCGACAGAGCGAGACTCCGTCTCAAAAAAAAAAAAAAGAAAGAAAGAAAACAATAGGGGATTTACCTAAAATCACACAGATAGTCCATTAAAGAACAAATAAAATTCAATTACTTTTGGCTATCCTTTCCAATAGGTTATGCTACCACCTATTACAGACATGTGAACAATTAAATTGGAAAGTGGCTCAAAAGCAAGTGAAATCTCCCTTAATTTGTTAGTCTTTCTATAAAAAAAAAGAGCCACTTTGGAGCTTCACTATAATGTGACTCACAGTGGTGCAGAATTTAATATAGTAAATACATCCTTAGAATTAACTTCAGGAACTTATCTACCAAAATTCTTAAAGGATCTGTTCATAATATGAATTTGACTCACCATTGAGATTAAGCCTGGGAAAACTGCCACAGAGAGAAGCAGCAGCTCTTTAAAGAAGCTGACAATTACCATTTTATTTTTTCTGCTCTTTTTCTAAATCTTATAGAGAATATTTTGTCATTGCCCATCTAATGACATTACCTAATCATAGCTGTAAAATGGGATAATAATAGTATTCTACCTCATATGTTTGTTAGGAGGATTAAATGATAAATAAGTTAATATTTTTAAGTATTTAAGATAAAAGTATTTGTTACAAAAAGAAAACATATAGTTCATTCTTCCATGTTGGACTGTCAGTGTATCTAACTACAAATTTTTTCAGACTAGAGCTATTGTTTAAAGACAGAAAGGTAAAGGAAAATATTGAAATAGAAAGGTACTGTTTACAAAGGTCACTTAAGGATCTAATCAAAAGAAGTAAAAAAAAAAGTTTTCTTCCTCTGAAAGGATTTTTTTTTTAACACAAGGGAGAAAGAAACCATTTTTTCTTTAAATTTCCAGAAATGCAAAGAGGCATAATGAGTAATTAACTGGAATTCCTAATTAAATACATACAGAGCAGTGGATGTTTCTTGCTTTACTTTATCATCCAGTAACATTTCCATGAAGTGACATCGTCTTACACAAGGATCTAAAATGCAAATTAATTATAATTCTGATGGCCTTGAATTTGAGCAGAAAGTGACACAAAAGTAAGAAGTTTCCTTGAATGTCCCTGAGGGTTTAAAGGTGTAGAAGTATTGAATGTGTATAAATAGTACAAGGAGGTTGATGCATCCTATTTTCCTAAATTAGAAATTGACAGGACAAACCCAAGAAGTAGCCCCTGGCACTAGTTGATATTCTAGGTGTGTGGTGAGCTAAGGAGGCATGACCCAAAGCTAAAAATTTACTAGACCTGTTGAATGCATTCAGATAAAGGAATAAGAGTAAAAAGCAGGTCATTCTACTTGAAAACTTTGAGACCTCAGTCCAAAGTAAATTATTTATTTAAACCATGATACTAAGCTTCATTTGAGTGTCAAATGGCTGAACTACGCTACATAAAGATTGTTCTAAATACGGAGGGCTGTTACCCTCACAATTACACTAATTTGTGAACCGAATAAAGAGTAGTATAAGGAAAGGACCATAACAGCTAAGTTACCCAGACTAAAAAGCACTTAGAATCATTTCCATTTATAGTTTTATTTCATTTCTAACCACAGTTACATTCATCAAATTAAAGATCTGAAAAAAGCAATTTGAAAGTTACAAATTGAGCAAACTGAACCTTTCCTAAACCAGTTTGCATCAAAGTGATGTTTTGACTGTGAACTTCACAGGTTTCGTATTCAGAGGTCCCAATTAATAAGACACCCCTGAAGATGCAGCTGAAACCATTGCCAATATGGATTTAAGGGGCAGTTTAAAATACGATCCCCACAGAATATACTAAAATGTTGGAAAGTCATTAAAATGTTGTGGAAAATACACTGTGTTTTTGAATTCACACTGATTTGGATTCAAGCACTGACTCTCGTATAATTGCTTACAACTTTGGGAACTTCTTTGAACATATTTGGCCACAGATTCCCCATCTATAAAATGAATATAGTAGCATCAACAACATAACTTACTGGGGAATAAATTAGATAATTTATGTGATGCGTTTATAAGGTAAATATTCAACAAATGGAAGCTATTATTACTGACCCAAAAAGGAGAAAATCCACTTTCCATTAGCCATATTATTCTCTTATCACACTGTGTTTGAAATGATGAAAGCATTTCACAGATTCTGTTGAAATTAAATAAAAGCATTTCTCCTCTTTAATTAAAGGGAGATAATATAAAGATTAGTGACTCCTACCTCCACATATCTGTGCTTAATACCGGTGAATACTTCTGATAGGAATTTTCTCTGTTTTCTACTGAATATGTTATTACACAGCAATGATTTCATTGTAGTTTAAAAGCCCTTTTGAGTTGCTTTTCTCTTATCATTTTTATACAAGATATGTTCCTTCTTATTTGAGGACAGTTAGCTTTAAGTTCAGGAAGCAATGATTTGCCTACATCAGCTGCCTAAAGTCAGGAGATCCAAATTTCTGAAAATATCAGAAAGGTGGGATGGTAGAGATGAATCTGAGTCTTCCCTTTGACTGAAATAATATTCTCCACTTACATATTGAAAGCGCCCCCAAAGGTAGATTAACATATACATCCAATGACATAGTGTCTTAAAGTGCAGTTGGCACGATGAAGCGGCCCTTGTTTTGTTATTTCGCTCTGTTTTTGAGTTGAGTAGCTATACAGTAGACTTTTGTCTTGGAAATTGAATTACAGACCTAATTTGTATGTCTAATATTGGCTTACTCAGAGCACTGTCCATAATGGTCTGGCATATAGCATCCACAGAAATAGCCTCCAAAGCGCAACAACAAGGCAGTTTCTTCAAGGCAAATATGAAAGCTGGAATAAACTTTGAAGGACCCAAAATTAGCAGGAATCATTTGTCTTAATTTATTTTATTCTTATAGTCTAATTCTCCACGAATTCAGCTTACCAAATTTCCACATATGCTATCTTATGTAACGAATGAATAGAAAGCTAAATAAAGATAAGGGGCAATGAATTAAGAGCATTACCTCTGTACCTCTGTATTTCTAATTAAGAAAGATGTTCATTGAAATTATAATGACATAGAACCCTGTGCAGCGATCTCCCTGGCATTGTCATTGGTTTGCGGAGCTGTCATTCACTGGAATGATTCCTGCCTGGACTGGGATTGACTGAAAATCTTCACCTAAAAAGGAAGCTCCAACTGTGAAATAGGACTTCCAGTGCATAAGCAAATACACCCATGTCCAAATTAGATTTTCTTTAAACATTCGCAGAGAAAGTATCTGAAGTCAGACCTTTTTTCTAATCAGTCTGCCTCAGTGGTTCTTCCCCGTGCTTTTCCCTTTCGTCAGCTTTGGTCACATCTAGATCTTTCAATGACTTCACATAGCCTACAGAACAAAGCCGGGTATCTCAGGACTCTTCAGCATCTGGTCACAAACTACCTGTCCACTCATTTCTCTTATTCCTCTCCTGCTACCCACTGTACATTCTAATCACAGTTTACTCCCCATACCCACGTGCCCTGGGTTTCCCACCAAATAGGTAATAATATATTTACGTTGTTACACTCACTGGACAACCCTTGTGCATTCTCCTCTTCTCTTGAATAACAGAGGCTTAGCAAATCCAACCAAACATATCATGCAATACTCAGCCCAAATACCACCTTTTCCAATACATTTTTAATTGCTCCTCTTGGCTAAAAATAACATCATCCTGTTTGAACTCCTATACCTGTTTATCTGGATCTCCCACTGAGTTTCTCCCTCTCTACCTAGTAGGTGCTAAACTCCTTAAGATAAAAACCATGTCATGTTAGTCTTTGTAGTCCTGTGTATTAGTTTGTTTTTGCATTGCTATCAAAAAAATACCTGAGACTGGGTACTTTATAAAGAAAAGAGGTTTCATTGGCTCATGGTTTTGCAGGCTGTACAGGAAGTATGAAGGCACGTGTTCGGCTCCTGAGGAGGCCTCTGGAAATTTGTAGTCATGGCAGAAGGTGAATGGGAAGCCAGGCATCTTACCTGGTAGAGCAGGAGCAAGAAGGGGAGAGGCACTACACACTTAACCAGATCTCATGAGAACTCACTCACTCATTATCACAAGAACAGCATCAAGGGGATGCTACTAAACCATTCATGAGAACTCTGCCTCCATGATCCAGTCACCTTCCAGCAGGTCCCACCCCACAATACTGGGGATTACAATTCGAATGTGATCTGGTTAGGGACACAAATCCAAACCATATCACCCTACTATATCCCAAATACTTATCCTATGTCTGGCACCTATTAAGTATTCATAAAATAAATTTTGGATTCAAAAATAAATTTATATATTAGCAAGTTCAACTATGTATTAAAAATCTTTATTTGGAATACTTCAAGATGCTGTATACTCCTCTGCATTTATTAAGAAAAAGATTAAATATGGATAATTGAAGAGAAAAAGATTTAAAAATAACAGTAACTAGAACATTAAAAATTTTTGAGTAGAAAATAAAGACAATTTACATCTTTTTATCTTACACTATAAAGCCCTTAGTATATCTTATAGAAATACATAAGATGTAATATAATAAAACTGAGTATTTCAGATTTAATGTACATTTGTCTTGATTCCATATTATCAAAATCTCTGATAAAGTAATTGTTGTCTTAAGTCTAATTTAAGGCAGTGAATATTGGTTTACTCTGAGAAAGGCAGAATGTTAGGAATTAAAGTGATAAAAATATGTAATATATCCTTATCCTCAAGGATTCCAGAAGCGAGACACAATCAAACTTATGTAGGAAATAGAATATGCACACGCCAAGAGGTTGTACAAACAAAGTTATAAAAATTTAATATTTGGAGGAAAAAAGTACTTTCTTTAAAGAATTTGTGGAATTTAAAATAGACTTTGGGAAAGAGCAGAATGGCTATAGATAGAAAATGGATAAAGAATTTCATGCAGAGAGAAGAGCATGAGCAAAGATACTGAGGCAAGACATTTTTCGGAATTATTCCAGTTTGCCAGAAATACCAACTGCAGGTGGCTAATATTAATTACAGTAACACCTAACATCTTTTAAGTGGTTCCCACATACTGGCATTGTCATAAACACTTTACATGTCTTAAATTCTTCATTTAATTTTTGCAACAGTATGTGACTTGAGAACTATATTTCCATTAAATAGTTGAGGAAAATGAAGCACAGTGGGTGGAAAGAGAATGACAGCTTCGAAGATCAGTTGAAATCATGATGTAAACTAGATGGAGGAGGTAATGGTTTGACCCTTCGTCTTCCTCTAGTGAATGCATTCTGATTTTCTAGAAGATGAAGATGATGGAAAAGAGAGGAGACACCAACTGGAAAAGGCATGGAGGTCAGAAGCAGCACAGCATGTGCGCACATGCTGAGGGCAGGGGCAAGAGAGGACTGTGAGAAGCTGGTTTTTGTTGGAGAGTGCCATATAAATAGGCTGGAGAGTTTGGTAAACAGCATGAAGATCTTGCACCCCACGCTGATCATGCATTTTATATAGGTCACCCTTCCACCTGTGTGGGGAATAAACTTGAAGAGAATTAGTGTCAGCAGGGAGACCAAATAAGAAGCCATTGGCCTTAATATTCCAGCAAAAAGTATGTAGGAAAAGGGATGGAAAATGTGGCACATTATATTATCCAAAAGTGGTTGCCTGAATTCCCATCCCACAATTCCAATTCCCAATGTAACTTGGAGACTTCTCTGATCAAGAGGCAGGGTCAAAGTTTCCTCCCCTATAATTAAAGGAGAAGTAACACTATCTGACTTATATTTCTATGATGTTTGGGGATTTGATGGGAAGGGATTGTTGGGGGTTGTTTTGAAACAGGCTGTCTCTGTATCACCCAGGCTGGGGTGCAGTGGCATGATCACACCTCACTGCAGCCTCAACCTCCTGGGCTCAAGTGATCCTCCCATCTTAGCCTCCTAAATAGCTGGGACTACAGGTGTACACCACCATCTCCAGCTAATTTTTTATTTTTTTGTAGATATGAGGGTCTCACTATATTGCCCAGGCTGGCCTCAAATGCCTGGTCTCAATGATTCTCCCACCTTGTCCTCTCATAGTGCTAGGATTATAGGCATGAACCACAACACCCAGCCACCTGGCTGGATACTAGTTCTTGGAGCCCAGCTGCCATATTACAAGGAGGCCCAAACTATCTTCACGTGGAGAATCACATGGAAAGACCACATGTAAATGTCAGCCAACAGTCCAGCTGCGATCCCAGGCAGTACACACCATTAACTGCCAGACATGTGAGTCAAGGTGCCTTCTGATGATTCCAGCCCGTAGCCTTAAGTCTTCCCAGCTTAGAACAGGACACCATGAAGGAGAGATTAGCTATCTCTGCTGTTGTTGCTTTAAGTCACTGAGTTTTGAGATAGTTTGTTACTGGAACAGGAGGGAATTGATAAAATTTCAGGAGAATCAAAAGGATTTGATGGTTTCTAAGAACTATAGCTCCACTGACTTAGGGCTCTGTTGGTTGGTAGAAGACTCTCAGACAAATTCTTAACATAATGGCCTGAAGGAAAACTCGAGTAACTTGATATCCCTTTAAAATAAAAAAATAAATAAAAAAATAAATCATAGTCAAAAATATTCATGTATTTACTAATAAATTACATTCTACTGTAAGCAAGTACCTTGCATGTTCAAAAGCAATATTCTGGAAATTATCATTTCAGGCAGTTAATACAATTTTGTCCCTAGAAAACTACAAATACTTGAAAATACTTGGAATTTAATGTGGGGTCGTTAAGGAAGATTATCTCTTGCTTTATTTTCTTCATTTTTCATGACTCCTATTTGTTATGTAGAAATATGTCATGTTTCCAAATAATCTGCCCAAGATTACTGTAGCCAGACTTTTATGATATATGACTCAGTAGCAATATGGTGGATACCTGGTAGTTTTAAAAAATGTATTCCTTAGGATGGAAAGCTTAAACAAATGAACCAAGCAGAGATAAAACTACTATAGAAAGAAACACTTTTTTTTTAAGAAGTGATTTTATAAATATTGATTTACTCTTAATATGTTTGTGGTTTTGGGGAGTGATGGTCAGATGGTGGTTCCATTCTACTAGATGACTTCTCTTCTCACATCAAAAAGTAACATCTAATTGTTTTTCCTCAGGAATCCCAGCACTTTGAGAGCCCGAGGTGGGCGGATCACAAGGTCAGAAGTTCAAGACCAGCCTGGCCAACATAGTGAACTCCCGTCTCTACTAAATAAAAAAAAAAAAAAAAAAAAAAAAATTAGCCAAGCATGGTGGTGGGCACCTGTAGTCCCAGCTACTTGGGAGGCTGAGGCAAGGAGAATTGCTTGAACCCGGGAGGCAGAGGTTGCAGTGAGCTGAGATTGTGCCACTGCACTCCAGCCAGGGCGACAATGCGAGACTCCATTTCAAAAAAAAAGAAAAAAAAGAAAAGAAAAGAAGCAAATTGAAGAAATATTTTCTCCTTAGTACCAAACTACGTCCATATGCTAGAGAACACAGGACAAGCATCTTACTGAGCAAGCACTCAGAATTTTCCAGGTACAACTAAACTAATTGACGCCAAACAGAAAAAGAAACATGGAGGACAGTTTATTCTACATCTCCATGCTGCATCGTTTGCATTAGACTCTGTTTGAATCTTACAAGTCTTCTCCTCTGACTCCTTTTAGTCCCCAAGTATGGCCAACATAGTTGATCATCAAAGTTGTACTTAGTAATCAGTTCTTGCCAGTAATTATTGCATAACAAAATGGACACATACGTATATAGGGGAGGAATTTTTTTTTTCTCACCCATCACCAGGTTCAGGCTAAGGCACCTCTAATAAAAGACAGATCAAAAAGAGAACAGCATACAAATGTATTTAATAAATTTTATGTGACATGGGAGGTTTCAGAAATAAAGACCCAAAGAAAAAGGAAAACCTGTGTATTTGTATGCTTAGTTTGATGAAGAGTGGACAGTTATGCAGAATATGACTGGACGAAGGGGGTGTAATCTAATGGTAATCAATTGGAGGGAGCTTAGCAAGGTCTGTTTGTTCTCATTTTTCTCTATGTCCCTGTATTTTCAGAGATAAGGATATTCCTCTCCTCTGGTTGTAAGGAGAATACCTCTTAAGTCAGAGGCTTATGACCTGCTTCAGAGGAGTAGGGTGGGAAAAGGTCAGAGAGTCACCTTCCTATATCTACTATTTTCTCACATGGCAAGGGGCCATATTTTACTTAGTGTATCCTGAATCCCATCTCTTAGCAAACACAGAGAATATGACACTTGCTCGCTTTAGTAAATCTCCGGAGAATGTAATACTGAACAATAAGATTTACAGAAAACAAAATTTCTCTTTCTCTGTCTTAGAGCATCATCATCATAGTCTCTCTGTCTCACTATCCCAGACTTCCCTTTTCTCTAAAACTGTCTCCAAATAATTCACTAATGTGATTTTGGAATTAAGTTGATGAGTCATGGTCAAAGAGATGTACTCATGAAAATATTAAATTTGTAGACCCATGTAAGGTCATGGAACACCATGTATAAAATAAAAACTGTTTTAATCACACACATTTTTATGTCAGAAGCTCAATATAGACATACTCTATGTGTTTGTGTATATCTCTGGTGTTTCAGAAGCTAATATTTTTAATATAAGATAAAAGTGTGGGATTTTAGTTTCTATTTGCATGCTTATGCAAAACCTTCAGCGGCATACTTTTTTAAAGTAATTGATGGCCAATATTGTATAATGTAACAGGAAACACTTGTTTGTTGCTAAGCTAAATGGACAATTGAGGTTATACATATTCATAAGGCTTTGGAACTATTCCAATAAATGCTGCAACATGTAAAAAGAAGAATGGGCTTGCATTAAACATATTTTGGTAATTGGCCATGCAAACCCCCAACTCCCCTGGGTATGCAACTCTTAAGGAATCATCTTCTAAACCATGATGATTACACAAGCTCTAATGCACTGATTTTACATAATTAGATTTTAAAGTAAATTTAATGAAATGCTCAAGAATTTTAGAAAATAGGTATTATTACTGCAAACAGGGTAGCAAAACAAGAATGCTCACATATTTCTTCTTTTTCTTATAGCCAGATTTAATGTATACGTAAGTATGTGTGTGTGTATATATAAATACACGAAATATATATGTTAAATATAATTAGCTCCACAGAAAATAACCTCTCTTTTAAATAAGAAAAAAGCAAGCAAGAAAGAAATTTCAATGAAAAATAAAATACATAAGCTTCTTCAAACATAGTGGAAACTACATTACTTTGGAGAAACATAGTTGAAACCATAGCTTACTTTGTGGTTTTTTAATACATAAATGGATTTAATCTGGTTTTTATTCTTTTTTTCTATAAAAGAATTGAAACTATAGTTTAAACCATTATAAACAGCTAGAAATTCAAGTGGTTTAACCAAACTGCAATGCTAAATCAAATTAACATTAAATGAAATGTTTTGGGGAAATTTTGTATAAAAGACCCGAGTTAAGAACTGTATTTTTGTCTCATCTACTCATTCGACTCTGTGCTAAGCAAAAGGTTATAAAAAACAATTATGATTATGTGCACTAAAATAGAAGATTGTTATTTGAGGAACTGTGAGTGAGTAGATTTTTTTATTGCTGCCCTTGAAGAGAAGCCCTTGACAAGCTACAGCGCAGACCATTGTCAGTGGTGGTGCTGCTTGTGTCATGGCCACATGGCACTGGCCAACGATGAACTGAAACAAAGAGACAGTAGCAAGCTCTGTCCAAAGTTTTCAAAATATATTCATAGGAGCAAACTAAATATTTTTAAGAGTGACCTGGATTTAGTAACTTGCTTACAAATCATAAAGAATGGAAAGGTGAAGAAGAGTGTATTTGCTTCCTAGGGATGTCATAACAAAGTATCACACATTGGGTGGTTTAAAACAACAGAAAATTTGAAACCATGATTGCAAAATTATGACTGAGACAGTGTAAGAGATCTGACCTAACCTACTCCATCTTGCTTCTAACCTCCAAGTTATCCTTGGTTATTCCTGGGCATACGCTGTACTAACTTTGGGAGGAATTTAGTTTATAGTCTATAGTTTGAAACAAAGACAATAACAGCCCTTTCCCAAAACAGAAACCCCCTTCCTGCCTTTGCAGGACTAACAAATTAGCCCTGAGATTAGAAATTATGGTTTGGGAGTTTTCATGCCCGTCCGTGTGAAGAGACCACCAAACAGGCTTTGTGTGAGCAATAAAGCTTTTTAATCACCTGGGTGCAGGTGGGCTGAGTCCGAAAAGAGAGTCAGCAAAGGGAGATAAGGGTGGGGCTGTTTTATAGGATTTGGGTAGGTAAAGGAAAATTACAATCAAAGGGGATTTGTTGTCTGGTGGGCAGGAGTGGGAGTTGCAAGGTACTCAGTGCGGGAGATTTTTGAGCCAGGATGAGCCAGGAAAAGAACTCCTTTCACAAGGTAATGTCATCACTTAAGGCAAGGACCGGCCATTTTCACTTCTTTTGTGGTGGAATATCATTGATTAAGGCGGGGCAGGGCATTTTCACTTGTTTTGTGGTGGAATATCATTGATTAAGGCGGGGCAGGGCATTTTCACTTCTTTTGTGGTGGAATATCATTGATTAAGGCGGGGCAGGGCATTTTCACTTGTTTTGTGGTGGAATATCATTGATTAAGGCGGGGCAGGGCATTTTCACTTCTTTTGTGGTGGAATATCATTGATTAAGGCGGGGCAGGGCATTTTCACTTGTTTTGTGGTGGAATATCATTCATTAAGGCGGGGCAGGGCATTTTCACTTGTTTTGTGGTGGAATATCATTGATTAAGGCGGGGCAGGGCATTTTCACTTGTTTTGTGGTGGAATATCATTGATTAAGGCGGGGCAGGACATTTTCACTTGTTTTGTGGTGGAATATCATTGATTAAGGCGGGGCAGGGCATTTTCACTTCTTTTGTGGTGGAATATCATTGATTAAGGCGGGGCAGGGCATTTTCACTTGTTTTGTGGTGGAATATCATTGATTAAGGCGGGGCAGGGCATTTTCACTTCTTTTGTGGTGGAATATCATTGATTAAGGCGGGGCAGGGCATTTTCACTTCTTTTGTGATTCTTCAGTTACTTCAGGCCATCTGGGCAAGTCACAGGGGATGTGATGGCTTGGCTTGGGTTCAGAGGCCTGACAGGAGCCATGCAGCTGGAAACTGCAAGATTCTAAACCTTCTCAAATTGCTCCTGAGGACAACATCACTATTGTAAAACCTAAGATCAGCGTTTGAGATATATTGCAGACTCTGCACTAGATGGATCAACCGGTACCACCCAGATTGATAAAATGGTTCATCGGGTCTTGTGACCCCAACCCAGGAACTGACTCAGCACAAGAGGATAGCTCCAACTCCCTGATTTTCACCTCTGACCACACCAATCAGAACTCCTGATTCACTGGCCCCCCACCCACCAAATTATCCTTAAAAACTGGAATCCCCCAGATTCTTGAGACTGATTTGAATAATAATAGAACTCCAGTCTCCTACACAGCCAGCTCTGCATGAATTACTCTTTCTCTATTGCAATTCTACTGTCTTGATAAATTGGCTCTGTCTAGCCAGCAGGCAAGGTGAACCCATTGAGCTGTTACAATGTGTCACCTCCCAGTTCTGGAATCTAGAAGTTCAAAATCAAAGTGTTAGCAAGGCCATGCTTCCTCTGAAGCATGTAGGAGAGAATCCTTCCTGCCTCTGCCCTGCTCCTTGGGTAGCTGTCAATCCTTGGTCTGCAGCTGCATTGCTCCAGATTCTTCCTCTGTCATCACATGGCATTCTCCCTGTGTGTTGTTGTGTCTTCACAGACACTTCACATGGTGATTTCCTCTGCTTCTGTGGATACCAGTCATACTGGATTAGGGCCCGCCCTAGAGACTTCATCTTAACTTTATTAAATCTACAACCACCCTACTTCCAAAAAGGTTACATTTACAAGTACTGGGTGCTAGGACTTCAACATATTTTTTTAGAAGACACAATTGGACACATAAAAGGCAGCTATGTAGAATAAAGAAATCTGGCAAACACAACTTTAAACAAGTGGTCAATGTTAATATCACTACCGGCAGGCCATGTTGCTATCTTGCACTCCCTATATGTGATGAGAAAATACTTCATATCTGTGGAATCCCTCCCCAAAACCCATAATTTCAGGCAAATTATGAGAAATACCTCTTACAAATTAAACTGAGGAACAGTCTACAAAACACCTGGCACAGTCTCCTTAAGGAGGCTAAGGAGACACGAAGACTAAATGCAATATAGTTTCTTGGAATGGATCCTGAAACAGAAAAAGGACATTAGAAAAACTAGTGAAATCCAAATAAAGCCTGTAGTTTAATTAACAGCAATACCATTAACGTTACCTTCTTAGTTTTGACAAACGTACTAAGACATTAACATTATAGGTGAAAAGTATATGCATTATCTGTACTATCTGTAGATTTGATGTAAATCTAAAATTATTCCAAAATTTTTTAAAATTTTAAAAAATAAGGAAATATTTATGTTTTATGTTTTCTTTATGTGAGAAGCTATCCCATTAGCAACTTAGAAAGATGATCTATTCTAATTAGAGAAACAGGGAGTATTTACTTCCTCTCTTTATTCAACAGAGATCTTCCCATTCATAAGGAGGCAAGCTTGAGATAGCAGCAAGTCTATAATGTGCAAATATTATTGATAATATATATATTCATTTGAAGGTAGTATTGCACAGGTAGTGTAAACAGTCGGTCAAGCACAGGTATTGGAATCACAAAACTAATCTCTAGGATCCTCACTGCATGATACAGGCTGCATGAGTTTTTCAAGGGTTGTTTACTTGGTTCAATTCTTTCACCTATAAGACTGGAATGTGATATGCCTATAAGAAAGGGACAGAATGAAAATATATATTAATGCTAACTAAATGGTAGATGGTAACTATTTGGGGTCATTATTTACATAGAGAAAAAGGAAGAAAAAAATGTATTGTGAGACTGCAACATTGGCAACAATACGTTTAACCTTTCAATTCAACATTGATGATGCAGGAGTGATGATACAGTCATGAAACAAGTAACTAGACACTTCCCTACAGAAAGTCACAATAACTGAGCCACTATTGACCTTTGCAAACAATTACTTATCTAACATCCTCCCTGATAATATTTCCCTGTTCTGTCTGTAAAAGAATACAAGAATTATACATTACATTTTGAAGTATCCGTATACTCTCCATTGTCAAAAATAAGAGGAACACAGATTTTTTTTTATTTTGCACAAACAACAGTAGTTTCCAGTGTTCAGGGTTAGCTGGATTGCAAATGTTCCCTTCTATAAGAGAAGAAAGCTTGAGACAAGTCTAAATGTGCAAATGTTATTGATGACATATATATGCAAAGGAAGCATTGCACAACTAGTGTAAATGATGGCAAAGCTCAGGTCTTGAATAGCATTCAAAACATGAGAAAGTCAAAAGCAAGTCCATTATACACTTAAATTAATGTATAAAGGAGCTTTCAATGATGAGCTTGTGATAAGTTAGAATGCTAGAGTGGAGAGCAGATAGCCATTTCTTCAGGTTTCAGCTCAGGGATTTCATTATCAAGGAGGAATTTCCTGCACAGCCAGCCTTCACTCTGCTCAGATGCCTTTGTCAACTGAGAACTCCCTGCAGGTTTTATTCATCCCTGAATCTCAGGGCCTAGCTTTGGCACATAGCAGGCAACATATTCATCTTGGCCAATCTAAACTGAAACTTTGTGAGGCTTTGAAAAAAAGCGAAGCACTGATGCCAGATTATTGGAGAACTGTATTCTATTCTACCAATATTTCCTTTTGTGGCTTATTTTTCCTCTAGTATAACCTCTTCGCTCTCTATTCCTTTTGTTCTCCCAAGCATCATCGATAATCTTGCCCCATTACAAGAATATATATATCCCCCTACTAAATAAAAGTTATCCACTTAAGTATGTTTTTATCTGTGCTTCTTACACATCATTATGGCAAAGTAAATGTAGCCAAAGTAAGTCTTTCTGTCTCCCAAGATTACTCCATTAATTTATGGTTAACTTCACTAATTTCAATTTGTCTTCAAATGGATGTGCAATAAAATATTTGTAATGAAAACGTACAGGCATGTTTAGTTGGGGAATTACCTTCATATTCCACATGAGCCCATGCCTCTCTTCACTGAGGCTCTTCCAGTCTCTCAAAGGAAATGAAATGGGGGTGGGGAAAACCAGAGTGAGGGCAAGCTTTTAAAGAATTGAGTGGGTCATGGATGTGCTGACCTTCCTGGAATGACATATTCTTAGTTTGAAAAGGGATATGAGCTGTGGGTAATTTGCAAATGAATGCATCTGCAAATGAATGAATGCATCAAACACAATGAAAACATTGTGTCCGAGATTATACCATATTGCTCGTTGCAGCAACTTCCACAGAATTTGTTTCTTCACCATCTGCATCAGTTCTATTCCACTATTGGACACGAGGCCTTGAAAAATGCCAGGCACTAAGAATATCTTGTGAAAGGGGCTGTGTGAACAGTTATTATGCTCGTGTTACTTCCTTAATACCCTTTTTGATGAAAAAGAAGAAACCTACATCAGAAGCAGCACTTAAAATTCAGTTTGGAGAGTCTTCTGGCCTCCACTGAGTAGCTTTTCCCCCTAATCTCTTTCTTCTTTTCTTCTTTGTTATGTAATAACATGTTTGGCCTAAGAGAAAGCTAAATTCTGAGACCCATCTCTAAGAAGCAAAAGCTTACTTTTAAGGGAATAAATGAATAACTTCCTCATCTAGATTTGATGACAGATATTTTATAAGTATGATCTGGTAACGCCATTTTAATCCTGACATATATTATCCACAATATACTTTTTTTCACTCCACCAAAGTACTCACCTTCTCATAACTTTCTTGCTTATGACTAATTGAATTCGAATTGCACTTTTTTAAGTAACTGTATTCCTTTCATACATATCTAGTTTGATGGTTGCATGTCAAAACTGGCACTAACAAAGCTAAATAAAATACCTAAGACTGAATTAATTTAACTACTTTCCATAGTTAGGCCTACACTGGAAAAATGGGAAGGATGCGCCATTAGTTGTCGTTGTGTCTCTTATTTTCAGAACATGTGTTTGCTGCAGAACAGTGGGTTTTACCTCAACAGACTCCTGGACTCCAAATCCTAAATTTATATCCTGGGCCCTGCAGGTAAATGTTTGATGGCATCTGTGTGTTTCTGTAATGAGATCCATGGCATCTGCAACACGCACTTTCCCCTTTGAAATGTGTGTTCAAAAGAAAAAACAATACATTGAAAATTAAAGAAAGTACACAAGCGTGTGTTGTCATTGCTTTGATAAAATTCCTTCAGGAGTCTGGGAAATGGGCTTGACAATTCATTACACTATTCAGGTAAGTCCAGGAAAAGACCGAATTTCTAACAAACCTTTCAACATTTCAAGGGGGTTGATGATTTCTAATCAATGATCCACGTATTCTCCAGTGCTCTTCATTCTTTCATTCATTCATTCCTAAGTGAAATGGTTACACAGTGTTCACCCCAATACAAAACTGTCTGGAGTTATTACACTATCTAAATACTGTGATCAGAGAGTACTTACAAAAGCACTATTTATGAAAACGCTGTCACCATCAGTTTACCCAAGACAAGTTGTGTGTCTGTGTTACAGCATAACACAGAGAAAACTCATAAAAAATCCATCCAACAGAGACCAAGCCCCCTTTCTAGAAAACATGGGTTTCCTTTCCTATTCACAGGTATATTTTCAATAATTTAGTAGGTTATTTGCAGTTTGTAGGCCCCAGTTTGGGGACAGAACACTACTCTAAAATTTTTCTAACTTTCTGAAAGTTAAATAGCTTATACAAGCAATAAGAACAAAAACAGAGGCCGGGCGCGGTGGCTCAAGCCTGTAATCCCAGCACTTTGGGAGGCCGAGACGGGCGGATCACGAGGTCAGGAGTTCTAGATCATCCTGGCGAACATGGTGAAACCCCGTCTCTACTAAAAATACAAAATTTTTATTTTGTAAATAAAATTTACACCTAGCCGGGCGAGGTGGCGGCGCCTGTAGTCCCAGCTACTCGGGAGGCTGAGGCAGGAGAATGGCGGGAACCCGGGAGGCGGAGCTTGCAGTGAGCTGAGATCCGGCCACTGCACTCCAGCCTGGGCGACAGAGCGAGACTCCGTCTCAAAAAAAAAAAAAAAAAAAAAAAAGAACAAAAACAGAAAACACAAGTAAACACCGATCTTTCCTGCATTAATCTCAGTTAAGTTTTTTCTTTCCTTCAAATTCAGTTCAAAGCAGATTTTATTAGTATATTTCACCAACTTCATAAGAGTGTATAATTTTAACTACATGGAGGCAAAACAACCTAACAAAAATGTGATTTATCTTTGCTAAATTACCAGTGTGACGTGGCATTCTTTTGTCTAAATTAAGCAGCTATGACACAATGGCTGAAGAATGCTACAATGGAAAAGTCATCCATTCCTGCTATTTTGTAAACATAGGAACACTTTTAAATGTGCCCAATATATAATGTTCTAAATCTGTCAAGAAAAACAATTGAAAAAAATTGAATTAATTTTAAAAGAATGTTATATATGCTGCAACAATTAGAAGTTACAGAGGTGGATACATGAGTGGATATTTTGCTAGTTTAGCTCAATTGAAAAAAATCATACCATGAGTATTTTTTTCTGATAAGTAACTTATAACAAGTTAGTGTATTATTACCGCATTAATAAAGCCTCCCTAAATGACCAAATTTTCCACTATTTATTGGTATTATAAAGAGGAATTATATAAACTTTACTTGAGAAAGAGTGCTCATGTTAAAAACAATATTACATTAAACTAAAATACATGATGAGTTTAAAACAGAATAATGAGGAAAGTGGGGGGGAATTCTCAATATAAATGTGATACTAGTTTCTTACCTATTCTGCTCATGAATCTAATTTTAAAAATGATATGGAAAGGTTAAATTCCCCTGAACATTTGGAATTTTTTAAGAGTTAAAGGCTCGTGTATAAGGTAAAATGCATCTCTCTCCCTTTGATGCTTAAACATTCCTTTACTAACTGCTGTGAAATGAAATTAAATGTTTAGAAGCAAACCCTTTCTTAGTTCATTAATATAAAAAAGTTAAATTCTTCTCTGGATTTTAAAAATTAAAACATATTGCCCTGTATTTCTAACAGTTGTTCTGCTGACTCACATGAGAATGTAGTCACTACACTGCCATTTCATCAACTTTTCAGGGGGATGTTTGCTAATCCAATGGCACTTCTGCTGGACTGCATATGGAGACATGGAGATGAACCCACTAGGCACTGAGAAGAATGCAGTGTCTCTTCCATGCACAGGATTTTAAAGTAATATGGACGCTGGGACTGGCAAGTTCCCGAGGGACCCATCTCTACCCATTGGCTGTCAGCCAGAGAACAGCCTGGTGTTGGGAGTATAGATGAATCCATTGGAATTTTAGCTCCTAAATAAAAGTTTCATTGTCATTTGCACTTCTTTTATATTAGTTCATGTGATTTTAGGATTTATCCTTTTATTGGTTCAATACTGAAGGGTGGCAGAATATTTCAGCTCAAAATATGCCATATGGATTAAATTAAGCTAAAGTCACTTAAAAAAAAAAAAAAAAAAAAGCAGGTGCAAGAAAGGCATTTTGACCATCCCCTTTATTTCCTGAATGCAGGAGGTAAAACTTTCCTATGGAAGATGTCCTCCCTATTCCAGGAGGAAAGTAACATTCTTATCATTAAGGATGAGAAACCAAGACCCAGAGAACTCTATTCAAACAGACTTTGTTAAAATTATTCTAATATTCCTTTAGTATCCCCACATAGTTTGCTTTTCCACGTTGCCTCTCTCTGTTCAACCTGGTCTAAAAGCATTTAGATTTTGCCACTTCTTTGGAGCTTCATTTCCCTATGGGGGCTTCCATGTCATATAAAACTTACAAGAAATAAATTTGAATGCTTGTCTCCTATTAATCTGTCTTATGTCAGTTTAATTCTTAGGCTCAGTCAAAAAATCCTAAGAGGGTAGAGGTAAAATTTTGCTTCTACATTTTTAAAGAGTTACTATATCCTAATTTTTTACAACCTGCTTTGAATTGTTTTAACTTTTATATTTTAATCTCATTACTGTTTTTTATAAACTTAAGTTTTCTATTTTACGGTAAAGATGATATCTCGTGATATCTAGTCCTTATTCCAAATATTTAATTTTTTTCTTAAATTTATTTTTATCTTATTTACTCTAAGAATAACAAGCAGAAAACAGAACAATATGGGATTCAGCTGGAAAGGGAGTCTTTGAAAGCATTTCTCAACCTATCAGTGGTAGATGATATGGTTTGGCTATGTCCCCAACCAAATCTCATCTTAAATTGTAGCTCCCATAATTCCCATGTATTGTGGGATGGACCTAGTGGGAGGTAATTGAATCATGGGGTAGTTTCCCCCATACTGTTCTCGTTGTAGTGAATAAGTCACACAAGACCTGATGGTTTTATAAATAGGAGTTCCCCTGCACAAGCTCTCTTGCCTGCCACTATGTAAGACATGACTTTGTTTCTCCTTTGCCTTCTGCCATGATTGTGAGGCCTCCCCAGCCATGTGGAACTGTGAGTCCATTAAATCTCTTCATAAATTACCTAATCTTGAGTGTATCTTTATTAGAAGCATGAGAACAGACTAATGCAGTGGAGGACCAGGTTTTTCCCTCAATATGGGCAGATCCATAATTTAGTACAAGATAAGAAAAATAAATTTCTGGAAGATAAAATGAAAACAAGGCATGCAAAATAAAAGCCTAAACCTTATGGTTGCAGTCAACATGATATATTACTCCTTCAGATTGTTTTAAAAGTTTCTGGATATTGACTCTCATTCTATACATCTCTTGTCACGGTCTGGTGTCAACAGCTTGCAACCAGCACCAGTCCCTGAATCTGGTCTGTGATTATAGCATATCAGCTTGCCTCTTTCTCTCCAGCTGGCCTTTCCTCCAGAAAGTCTCCCCCTCCTGCAGCCTAGGTCTGACTTCCCTATTACACGCTTTCCTAGTCCTCTGCGTTTCTCCATACCATCAAATAATTGAATAATGAATGTATAACCAGTCCTTTAATTTGTGTCTGCCTTGCCCGGAGGACACAAGCTGGATGTTTTACATGTGGGAGTAAACAAATGTGGGTTTACTTTGAAGCTAATGAAAGATCAAGTTCAGGTCTCATTTGCTGGCAGAGGCACCTTCCACCTCTTCGTGAAAGTTGCAGAGAGTTACAGAGTGTTCTAGGTGAGGAGGGGAACAGGTTATAATCAGAAAGCATAGCTGTAGAAATATTTTTGGCAAATCCCTTAAAGAGATCTTAGAAGAAAGAGACCGAAGGTTTGAAGAATATGATGTGGTATCTTTTTCATTGTAAATAAATAATTACTTTGGCACCTAATTTTATATTTGAAATTTTACATTGTTTCGAAAGTGAATCTCCAAATTAAGTAAGTTTTAAGCCCCACAAACTCTGGGCCTGTGTCAAATATTTTATCTCTAATAAATAACACAGTGCGTTGCCTGGAGTTATCAGTCTGTGAATATCCTCCGAATGAGAAATGATCAAATTATCAGCTAACTGGTTTAAAACTCCTCCACATGATTCCTGTGAGATGGTACCACAAGAGACCTTCATTCATCTCCTAGAAACTCTTTACACTAGCCTACTTTCAATAAAGGTATAATAGGCCCACCTTATCCACAAGGGATGCAATCCAAGAATCCCAGTGGATACATGGCATCATGGATGGTACCTGCTATAGTTTGGGTGTTTGCCCCCTAAACCTGATGTTTAAATTTGATCTCCAGTATTGGAGGTAGGGCCTTATTAGGAGGCGTTTGGGTCATGGGGGCAGTTCTGTTATGAATGGCTTATCGCCATCTGGCTATAATGAGTGAGTTCTCACTCTACTAGTTCCCACAAGAGCTGGTTGTTAAAAGGAACCTGGCATTTCCCTCCTCTCTCTCTCTTTCTTCCTCTCTTGCCATGTGATCTCTATAGGTGTGGCTCCGCTTCACCAGCCACCATGAGTGGAAGCAGCCTTAGGTCCTGACCAGAGCAGATGCTGGTGCCAGGGTTCTTATAAAGCCTGCAGAACCAAGAGCCAAATAAGCCTCTTTTCTTTATAAATTACTCAGCCTCATGTATTTCCTTAGAGCAACACCAAAGAGACTAAGACACTACTGAACCCTGTATATACTATGTTTTGTCCTATACATACATACCAATGATAAATTTATAAATTAGACACAGTAAGAGATTAGTGATAACAGTAAAATAGAACAATTATAACTATATACTGTAATAAAAGCTATGTGATTTTGGTCTGTCTGTCTCTCTCTCTAAATATTAATATATATTAAATATATTGTAATGTACCACAGGTAACTGAAACCACAGATAGGGGAGACGACTGAATTACCAACTGAATTAACATTTAATCTACACAGAATTCAGGAAGATTTTTAAAGCTGTAGATGGTAACCACTTAGTAGTTTGTAAAAACCAACTTAGTTGGTGGCAGAATCAGAATGTTTTGGATTTTCTTTTTACAATGGAATGGAAGGAATACAATGAAAAGTACATACAACGCATCACAAGAAGTAAAGGTGTTAGTTCACAAGAGCTTTGTGTCAATTGTGTTTGTACATGTATGTGTGCACTAGATATCTATGTAAAATGTGTTTTTTACATTTTTAAAAACATAAATTTGGGGTACGGGACTTCCTTATATCCTTCTCTGATTAAAAAGATGCATAGAAGTCACTTAGAACTAAGAATGTGCCTAAGAGATGTTTTTTGATGGTTTGTTTGCTTTGTTTTGTGTTTTATATTTTACACATATACTCTTTTCTTGAATCATCCCTATAAAGATAAATCAGAAACTCTGGTTTTCATGATCCTTGAGAAAGAACATAGGCTTATTCTATGACCTTAAGCATGGGTTTTAAAATGTTTCTTGACATTTTCAAGAATCTCTTGTACCCATTTCCTCAGCTCCTAAAAAGTAAACCAGTTTGCCCTTGTGGCATGTTAGAGTTCATTTTCAATTTGTTCTCTCACTGCATTTACTTTGCCTTTGTGACCTCTTCCACAATGGTCCCCTGGTCCCCATGAATAACCACAGAATGAATGACTTTTGAACCTGTGTCTCCAGCCTTGATCGCTCTTGAGTTCCAGACCCTTGTAATAACTGTCTGCCACGCACATCTATCTAGCAACTGGAACCTTCAGAAACAACAGTGATTACATTTCCAAATAAAACCTATTTATCTTCTCTCTATACTGAGATTAACAGTTACACTATGCACCCAATTTTTTTTTTTGTTGTTACATGAATAAGTTCTTCAGTGGTGATTTCTCAGACTTTGGTGCACCCATTACCTGAGCAGTGTACACTGTACCCAATGTGTAGTCTTTTATCCCTTGCCACCCCCCACCATTTCCCCTGAGTCCCCAAAGTCCAGTGTATCATTCTTTTGCCTTGGTATCCTCATAACTTAGCTCCCACATTTAAGAGAACATATAATGTTTGGTTTTCCATTCCTGGGTTACTTCACTTAGAATAAATAATAGTCTACAATTCCATTCAGGTTGTCATAAATGCCATTATTTCAGTACTTTGTAAGGCTGAGTAGTATTTCATGGTATATACACATCTCACAATTTCTTTATCTACTCATTGATTGATGCACATTTGTGCTGGTTTCATATATTTGCAGTAGAAATTATGTTGCTATAAACAGGCATGTGCAAGTATCTTTTTCATATAATGACTTCTTTTCCTCTGGGTAGCTACCTAATAGTGGGGTTGCTGTATCAAGCGGTAAATCTACTTTTAGTTTTTTAAGGAATCTCCACACTGTTTTCCATAGTGGTTGTAGTAGTTTACATTCCCACCAATAGTGTAAAAGGGTTCCCTTTAAAACACATCCTCTCCAACATCTATTTTTTTTTTTTTGATTTTTTGATTATGGCCATTCTTGCAGGAGTGAGGTGGTAATGCTTCTTTGTAGATTCTAGATATTAGTCCTTTGTTGGATGTATAGATTATGAAGATTTTCTTCCACTCTCTGGGTTGTTTGTTAACTCTGCTAATTATTTCTTTTGCTGTGCAGAAGGTTTCAGTTTCATTAAGTCTCATCTATTTATCTTCGTTTTTGTTGCATTTGCTTTTGGGTTCTTGGTCATGAAGTCTTTGCCTAAGCCAATGTCTAGAAGGGATTTTCTGACGTTATCTTCTACAATCATTAGGACAGGTCTTAGATTTAAATCTTTGATCCATCTTGAGTTGATTTTTGTATAAGTTGAGTGATTAGGATCCAGTTTAATTCTTCTACATGTGGCTTGCCAATTATCCCAGCGCCATTTGTTGAAGAGGGTATCATTTCCTCACTTTATTACTATTATCATTATTACTAGTTTGCTTTGTCAAAGATCAGTTGGTTATAAGTTATGTGGCTCTTTTTCTGGTTTCTCCATTCTGTTTCATTGGTCTATGTGCCTATTTTTATACTAGTACCAAGCTGGTTTGGTGACTACGGCCTTATACTATAAAGTCAGGTAATGTGATGCCACTAGATTTGTTCATTTGAATGTTTTTGATTAGTCTTGCATTGGCTATGTGAGCTTTTTTGGTTCCATATAAATTTTAGAATTGTTTTTCCTAGTTCTGTGAAGAATGATGGTGGAATTTTGATGGGAATTGCATTGAATTTATAGATTGCTTTTGACAGTATGGTCATTTTCACAATATTGATTCTACCCATCCATAAGCATGGGATGTGTTTCCATTTGTTTGTGTCATCTATGATTTCCTTCAGCAGTGTTTTGTAGTTTTCCTTGTAGAGGTCTTTCACATCCTTGGTTAGGTATATTCTTAAGTATTTTAATTTTTTTTCAGCTATTGTGAAAGGAGTTGAGTCTTGACTTGATTCTCAGCTTGGTCGCTGTTGGTGCATAGCAGAGCTACTGATTCATGTACGTTAATTTTGTATCCTAAAACTTTGCTGAATTTACTTACCAGTTCTAGGAGCTTTTTGGGCAAGTCTTTAGGGTTTCTAGGTATATGATAATATCATCAGCAAACAGTGACAGTTTGATTTCCTCTTTACTGATTTTGATGTATTATATTTCTTTCTCTTGTCTGATTGCTCTGGCTAGGACTTGCAGTACTAGGTTGAATAGAAGTGGTGAAACCGGGCATTCTTGTCTTGTTCCAGTTATCAGGGAAAATGCTTTCAACTTTTCCCCATTCAGTATAACGATGGCTGTGGGTTCATCATAGATGGCTTTTATTACCTTAAGGTATGTCCCTTTTATGCTGATCTTGTTGAGGGTTTTAATCATAAAGGGATGCTGGATTTTGTCAAATGCTTTTTCTGCATCTGTTGAGATAATCATGTGATTTTTGTTTTTAATTCTCTATATGTGGTGTATCACATTTATTGACCTACATATGTTAAACCAACCCTGCATTTCTGCTATGAAACTCACTTGATCATGGAGTATTATATTTTTAAAATGCCATTGGATTTGGTTCACTAATATTTTGTTAAGGATTTTTGCATGTATATTCATCAGGTATTGGTCTATAGTTTTCTGTTGTTGTTACGTTTTTCCCTGGTTTTTGTATTAGGGTGATAATGACTTCATAGAATGACTTAAGGAGGATTCCCTCTTCCTCTATCTTTTGGAATAGTGTCAATAGGATTAGTACAAATTATTCTTTGAATGTCTGATAGAATTCACCCATGAATCCATCTGGTCCTGGACTATTTTTGTTGGCAATTTTTTTTTATTACCATTTCAATCTCGCTGCTAGTTACTGATCTGTTCAAATTCTATATCTTCCTGGTTTAATCTAGGAAGGCTATATATTTCCAGGGTTTTACCATCTCCTCTGGGTTTTCCAGTTTATGCACATAAAGGTGTTCATAGTAGCCTTGAATAATATTTGTGCTTCTGTAGTATCAGTTGTACTATTTCCCATTTTGTTTCTAATTGAGCTTACTTGGATCTTCTCTCTTCTTGTCTTGGTTGATCTCACTAATGGTCTATCAATTTTATTTCTCTTTTCAAAGAAGCAGCTTTTTGTTTCATTTATCTTTTCTATTTTGTTGTTGTTATTGTTGTTGTTTCAATTTCATTTAGTTCTGCTCTAATCTTCGTTCTTTTCTTCTGCTGGGTTTGGGTTTGGATTGTTCTTGTTTGTACAGTTCCATGAGGTGTGACCTTAGACTGTCTGGTTTATGCTCTTTCAGACTTTTTGATGTAGGCATTTAATGCTATGAACTTTCCTCTTAGCACCACTTTTGCTGTCTCACAGAGGTTTTGATAAGTTGTGTCACTATTATCATTCGGTTGAAAGAATTTATTAATTTCCATCTTGATTTCATTGTTAACCCAACAGTCTTTCAGGAGCAGATTATTTAATTTCCATGCATTTGCATGGTTTTGAGGGTTCTTTGGGGGTTGATTTCCAATTTTATTCCACCGTGATCTGAACAAGTAATTTATATAATTTCGCTTATCTTCAATTTACTGACACTTGTTTTGTGGCCTATAATATGGCCTATCTTGGAGAATGTTCCATGTGCTGATGAATAGAATATATATTCTGCAGTTGTTGGATAGAATGTTCTGTAAGTATCTGTTAAGTCCATTTGTTGTAGAGAATAGTTTAAGTCCATTGTTTATTTGTTTACTTTGTCTTGATAACCTATCCAGTGCTTTCAGCAGAGTATTAAAGTCTCCCACTATTATTGTGTTGCCATCTATCTTATTCCTTTTTTAAAAAATTATACTTTAAGTTCTGGGATACATGGGCAGAATATGCAGGCTTGTTACATAGGTATACACGTGCCATGGTGGTTTGCTGCACCCATCAACCCATCATCTACATTAGGTATTTCTCCTAGATTTTTGAATTAACCCAAAAATCTCCAGCCCCCGACAGGCCCTGGTGTGTGATGTTCCCCTACCTGTGTCCATGTGTTCTCATTGTTCAACTACCCCTTATGAGTGAGAACATGTGGTGTATGGCTTTCTGTTCCTGCGTTAGTTTGGTGAGAATGATGATTTCCAGTTCATCCATGTTCCTGCAAGGGACATAAACTCATTCTTTTTTATGGCTGCATAGTATTCCATGGTATATATGTGCCACATTTTCTTTATCCAGTCTATCAGTGATGGGCATTTGTGTTGGTTCCAAGTCTTTGCTATTGTAAATAGTGCTGCAATAAACATATGTGTGCATATGTCTTTATAGTAGAATGATTTCTAATCCCAGAAATGGGATTGCTGGGTCAAATGGTATTTCTGGTTCTAGATCCTTATGGAATCATTACACTATCTTCCACAATGATTGATCTAATTTACACTCCCACCAACAGTGTAAAAGCCTTCCTATTTCTCCACATCCTCTCTAGCATCTGTTTTTTCCTGACTTTTAATGATCACCATTCTAACCGGCATGAGATGGCATCTCATTGTGGTTTTGATTTGCATTTCTCTAAAGACCAGTGATGATGAGCTTTTTTCATATGTTTGTTGGCTGCTTATTTCTTAGGTCTAGTAGTAATTGTTTTCTAAATTTGAGAGCTCCAATGTTAGGTGCATATATATTTAGAACTATATTTTCCTGTTGGACTAGTCCTTTTATCATTATATAATGTGCCTCTTTGTCTATTTTAACTGCTGTTGCTTTAAAGTTTATTTTGTCTGATATAAGAATAGCCACTCTGCTCACTTTTGGTGTGCATTTGCATGGAATATCTTTTTCCACCCCTTTACCTTAAGTTTATGTGAGTCTTTATGTGTTAGGTGAGTGTCCTGAAGACAACAGAAACTTAGTGAAACCTTAGCCATTCTTCCCATCTGTGTCTTTTAAGTGAAGCATTTAGGCCATTTGCATTCAATGTGAGTATTGAGATGTGAGGTACTGTTCTACTCCTCATGCCTGAACACCTTGTATTATTTTTCATTGTGTTATTGTTATATAGGTCCTGTAAGGTTTATGCTTTAAGGAAGTTCTATTTTTGTGTATTTTAAGGATTTGTTTCAAGATATAGAGATCCTTTTAGCAGTTCTTGTAGTGCTGGCTTGTCAATAGCAAATTCTCTCAGCATTTGGTAGTCTGGAAAACACTGCATCTTTCTTTCATTTATGAAGGTTAGTTTTGTTGGATACAAAATTCTTGACTGATAATTGTTTTTGTTTAAGGAGGCTAAAAACAGGGCCCCAATCCCTTCTAGCTTGTAGAGTTTCTGCTGAGAAATTTGCTGTTAATCTGATAGGTTTTCCTTTATAGGTTATCTGATGGTTTTGCTTCATGGCTCTTAAGATTCTTTCCTTTATCTTGTCTTTAGATAGTCTAATGATTACGTGCCTAGGTGATGATCTTTTGTGATTAATTTCCCAGGTGTTCTTTGAGCTTCCTGTATTTGGGTGTCTAGATCTCTAGCAAGGCTGGGGAAGTTTTCCTTGATTATTCCCTTAAATATGGTTTCTAAACTCTTAGATTTTTCTTCTTCCTCAAGAACACCAATTATTCTTAGGTTCGGATGTTTAACATAATCCCAAACTTCTTGGAGATTTTGTTCATTTTTTTTTTATTCTTTTTTGTCTTTGATGGATTGGGTTAATTCAAAAGCCTTGTCTTCAAGCTCTGAGGTTCTTTCTTCTGCCTGTTTAATTCTATGGCTGATACTTTCCAGTGCATTTTGCATTTTTCTAAGTGTGTCCTGGATTTCCAGAAGTTGCGATTTTTTTTTTTTTTATTTCACTGAATAATTTTCCTTTCATATCCTGTATCACGTTTTTGATTTCTTTATGTTGAAATTCACCTTTCTTGATGTCTCCTTGATTAGCTTAATAATCAACCATCTGAATTCTTTTGCTGGCAATACAGAGATTTCGTCTTGGTTTGGATCCATTGTTGGTGAGTTAGAATGATCTTTTGGGGGTGTAAAAAAAACTTGTTTTGCTGTGTTACCGGAATTATTTTTCTGGTTCTTTGTCATTTGGGTAGGCTATATCAGAGGGAAGATCTAGGGCTCAAGGGCTATTGTCCATATTCTTTTGTTCCAAAGAATTCTCCCTTGATGTGGTGCTCTCCCCTTTTCCCCAAAAATGGGGATTCCTGAGAGCTGAACTGTAGTGATTGTTTTTGCTCTTCTGGGTCTAGCTACCCAGTGGAGCTACTGAGCTCTGGTCTGGTACTGACAAGTATCTACAAAGAGTCCTGTCATGTGATTCATCTTCAGGTCTTGCAGCCATGGATACCAGCACGTGCTCCGGTGGAGTTAGCAGGGGAGTAAAGTGGATTATGTGAGGGTCCTTGGTAGTGTTTTTGTTTAGTGCACTGGTTTTGTGTTGGTTGGCCTCCAGCCAGGGGGTGGCACTTTCCAGAGCACATCAGCTGCAGTCCTACGTGGAGGATGCCAACTTGCCCTGGGGACACCTGGTTAGGTATTCAGGTTTGTCAGGTGGTGGTCAGAGCTATAGAGCTCCCAAGAGATTATGACCTTTGTCTTGGGCTACCAGGGCAGGTAGAGAAAGACCATCAGATAGAGGAAGTTATGGGCATGTCTGAGCTCAGCCTCTCCTGGTGCAGGGCTTGTTACATCTGTTGTGGGGGAAATGGATGTGGTTCCCAGTCCAATGGACTTATATTTCCAAGGGGATTACGGCTGCCTCTGCTGACTTATACAGATCACCAGGGAAGTGGAGGAAAGTTGGCAGTCACAGCCCTCACCCCGCTCCCACACAGCCCACAGTCCTAAAGGTGGGTCTTACTCCCACTGTCCTCCACCAATAGCACTGAGTCTATTTCCAGGCAGCCAGTGACCAGTGCTGAGAACTCGCCCCAGACAATGAGCCTCCCCGTTGAGAAAGCAAGCAGACTCACAGTGTTTCAGTGTCTCAGGGAGCCTGCAGCAGTGATCCAGTTCCTTCAAAGGACCTGTGAATTCTCTTGGCTTCTCTGGTATGTTCCTGCAGTAGTTCTTGGAGCAAAAGTTCATGATGTGAGCCCCCATGTGCTGCTCTGTCCATCTGAGCAGGAGCTGCAAGTTAGTCCTGCCTTCTACCCACCATCTTAATCTCCCATAATCTAATCTTAACACATCGACACTATTCTAACATCCTCCATCACCTCCAGTAACTAACAAGGACTGCCCATTAAAACTCTAGCATTTTCCACACCCCTTCCTTTCTCTCCATCCCTGTGATTGTTTCTGTCTTGGTTGCTGGTCTGGGCTATTACATTAGTCTTCTAACTAATGTCCTACCCTGGCTCTCACCCCTCCTCAGTTCTTTCCATGGACTCCAGATGGTTCTTTCCAAACTACAAAATTGATCATGTTACACTCCTGAGTAAAATCCTCCAACTAATTGAGGTTGTTTCTGAAAGATCAAACTCCAGCAGTAGGTGTGTGAACCTACCTGGCGCAAGTTATCTAGTAACCCAAAAATAAAATAGAATAAAAAGCAAATATGTCATCCATTATCATGAAGTGTAATGGAAATGTACAGAGCACAGGTTCAGTATAATCTGTCATCCAGAATAAGTCCTCCTATCACCTGAGTTGCCTTTAAATAAACTTTCTTACTATGGTCATGAATGACAGGAATGAAAATAGCAGAAACTTAGGAATTTCTAACTGGATAGTTCAAGTGTCAGCTGTTTAATGTTTTCTCTAAGTTTTATTATGGTTCTTATCAAATCTGAGAGGAATAAAGAAATACTAGCAGAGGAAAGGTAAAACCCATTGAATATCAATGCTCTTACTCTTTCTGAACAGTAAATGTAGGAATGTTTAAATAACAATTTCATCAGCTTTTACTTTAAATTTTGTTCCTTTGTAAAACAAGAAGGAAAAAGCATCTATTCATTCAAGAAGGAATTTTTGAACATCAACTATGTACTTGGCATAGCATTAAGTACTGGAAATTAAAAAAAATTAATGTCACAATCTCTGCCTTTAAGAAACACATATTGTAGTGGTGAAAATATGTAAAAATGTAATTAGCAGAGCAAATACTTCTATAGCAATTACTATGTGCCAGACACTGTCCTAAGAGTTTTGTTAGGACAAAACTCTTATTGACAACAATCCTTTGAGGTAGATCCTATTATCCCTATTTTACAGGTGAAGAAAATGAGGCACAGAGATGTTATCTACTTGCTCAGGTCCTCACAACTAGTATGTAGCAGAACCCAAACTCAAACCCATACACTCTGACTCCACAACACTGCATTGCCTGTAAATGATAAGTTAAGGAATAGAAATATGCTCATGATATTATAGGAACAGGTTCAGATTAGACAAGGTTTAGAGAAGTTATTTTAATATTAACAATATATATTATATATTATACACTAATCAAAAGCTAATGCATTTTGCGCTCATTTATTATGTTCTAAATACTTTTATGTGTTGACCCATTTCAACCTCACAACAATCTCATGAGACTGGTTTCATTATTATCCCCATTTTTCAAATAAGGAAAATGAGGGGTTTGGTAACTTACCCAAGTGATATGGTTTGGCTGTGTCCCCCCACAAATCTCATCTTGAATTGTAGTTCCCATATTCCCCACATGTCATGAGAGGGACCAGGTGGAGGTAATTGAATTAAGGAGGTGGTTTCCCCCGTGCTATTCTCATGATGAAGAGTGGGTCTCACCAGATCTGATGGTTTTATAAGCTTCTGTCATTTCCCCTGCTTGCACTCATTGTCTCTCCTGCCACCCTGTGAAGAGATGCCTTCTGCCATGATTGTAAGTTTCCTGAGGCCTCCCCAGCCATGCAGAACTGTGAGTCAACTAAACCTCTATTCTTTGTAAATTACCCAGTTTCGAGTATATCTTCATAGCAGCATGAGAACAGACTAATACACAAAGGTTACTCAGCTATTAAGTGCCAGAAGTTTCTATAGTAGGCAGAGTAGAATTTGGTCTTAAATACATATATGGAGTTAGCTAAGCCACCAAGTCAGAGACCAGAAGTATGGGTGAAGAGGACACTCTTTTCAGGGATACATGTGGAGACAAAGAAGTACCTGGGCCACAGAGACTTGCAGATGTCCCCAGCACATGAACTCCCAAAGCACAGCTCAGAGTGAGAAGAATTAGGCAAAGCAGACGATGGAGGGACCAGTATGCACAGTTTGATTTTACTTCTAGAAAATAGGAGCCTTTGAAGGACTTTTAGGCAGGGACTGACATGACCAGGTTTTAATTTTAGATAGGACACTGATGATTGTGAATCAACTTGAAAGGGAAAAGATGGAGACTCTTGAACTTGTCCAGGAGGCTCACTTCTAAAGTAGGACAGTGGTGGTAGAGTGAAAAACTAGAAAGGACATAAAACCAGCAAGTTGCTCCATTCACACCACAATCTCTTCTCTTTCTGAATGGTTATTTGATTATTCACACAACCACCCATCCATAGCAGGCCTCTTCTTTTTTTCTGTAACATTAAAGAAGTCGATATATTTATAGGTAATCACTCTTATCTTTACTGTATCCTCTTCAATTAGTGGCTCTCAAAAACCTTGCACTTAATTACTCTCAGTGTTCTCACTGAAAATTATTATATGCTTTACCAAAAAAGTACAACATGACCAAAAGTCCAAACAACACTAAAAAGACTAACTCTCCTATGGGTTCAGTCATCCCAAATCTGTTTCTTTTGGTGTGTAGGTAAGTACAGATGAGTTCTTGCTTTATCTAGACTGTGGTAGGCAGTTTGGGTACAACTCCACATTTAAGGCATTTTCATTAACTCCTTTATTACGTCAATTAATGTTAACATAACTAATAGTTAAAACACAATACATTATGTCCCTAGTGAGGGACATTATGTTAACTAATAATTAAAACACATTACAAAAACAAAGTAAACAATGAAAAATAAATAAATACAAAAATCCTAAAAGATTACACTATTTTCAAAAACATAATGCAATAGTCAAGACTGGCATGACTAGCTTTGGGCTGCAAGTAAACAAAAATCACAGTGGTTTAACCAAAAAGGGATGTGTTTTTATGACACAACAGGAAATACATAAGGAGGCAGATCAAGAAAGAAAGAAAGATCTCAGGCTCTGGCCAGCATCCTGCTTTGTCCTCTTACGCATGAGGCTCTTACCCTCATGGTCATAGTCTGGCTTGTGTATCTTCAGTCATCTGTGTGCATGCTTGGCTTTCTCAGCAAAACAAAGGGGGAAGGAAGAAAGCACATGTCCCTTTTTAGCTAGAAAACAGTGTTTCCCAACGAAGCCCATTCTCTAAACTTTTTATTCTATCTCATTGCTCAGAATTAGTCCAAAAGAGTCTGGAAAAATGACTACATGTACCTGGAATACCTTTCAACTCCAACAAAATCAGGATTCTATTGGAAAAGAAGAATAGATACTGAGTACATAAATTGGCAGAGTCTGACACCCTGAGAAACACTGGCATTTGCAGGACGGATAGGACGATAGGAGCACAAGAAGGGAGTAGAGAGGTACATTATGAGAAGCATATGGACAAACCTGAGAGGAGTCACAGAAGCATCAAATTCAGACTCAGTTTACAAAAAGAGGTTGACAGAAACACACCAGCTGCATCTCACAATTAGGACACCACTGGTGATGTTTGAATATAAGTGGGACTCTTTTGTGAAGGAAGAACTAAAACAATATACTGTATCCAAGAGTGTAGACACTAGAATAAACAGCGTTAATGTACCTGGCACAAAGATGTGCATAGAAGTTAGAGAGATAACTTGTCCTAAGGGGACTGGCAAAAATAACCAGAGATGGTCCAGTCAGAGAGAGCCTGTGTTGCTTTCTGCATTATGCTACCTAAGTTTACAAAAATTGTTCCTGCATTAAGGGTCTGATCTGAGAAAATAAACAGAACTCTCTTTTAGTTCCCTATCTCTTAAGTAGTGTTACCATCCACTGCAGTGGCAGAGAATGAGAAGAGAGTCTCCCTCTTTCAATTACACATTCTGTCAACATATTTCCTTCCTTTTGCCTCTGGATTAAAGAAATCATATTAACAGCTATAATTGCAAGGCTGGTGGTCAACAGATCAGATAGGCTGCTTTTACAAAGTGCACACTCTATTTTACCTAGTTCTCATCATTTGTACCCTATTTTTTGTATATTTTTTATCATATTCTAAAAGGAACTAGGCTGTGAGACAATATCATTCTTAATTCCTGAGAGCACAGTGGGGACCAAAAAATTGCTTTTGAGTATTCTAATGTTTTTTTTGGTGTAAGATGAGCAATCTTTCAACAAAGAAGAAATTTGCAGAAATATTACATTGATTTTCTTGAAGTTATCCTGCATAAAGTACCCTAACTTCCACGACTCAGAATATTAACCAATTATTCAAAGTCCATTTTGTCACCCCAAGCATATTTTGAACCTGGAAATCTTAATAAAGTTTTATGCTACAGATAAAAGTAAACTTACTTTTTTTGTTTTATCTCAATACAAGTCAACTACCTCCCAGATTTTGAGTCTGTTAAAATTTGTCAAATGTGGATCATTGATTTCTTTAGCCTGATATAGCAACTAAATTGAAACTCTTTTTTGTCAATTAACTGTTCTCAGAGATGCCTACAATATGGGTAGTCTTATGGATTTGGGCTCTTAGGTAAAATACCTTTCTACTCAGAACGTATTTTTTCCCTTTATCATGTTTAAAGACAAATACCTTGAAATCTAGTATGGCATCAGATTCAACTGAATTTATCATATTCAACTGAATCCCTTTGGTAAAACTAAAGCCAGTTTTGATAAACAAAAGTTCTTTCTAAAAACCTTTAGACTAAAATCTACAAAATGAATGCCACATTCTAGCTCTGTCCCTGCTCAAGTACACATGTTCCTTTGAGAGGGTCTGGACATCCTATTAGGTGAGAAATAATTAGAGAAAAGATGAATACACATGATAATGTTCAGATCTTGGAGGGCACTAGGGGTTCTCCAAATACTGATTATTAAGCGGAAGAAGTAGTAAGAAAGAAAAAAAAAGGATGGATTTCAGCATATTGTGAAAGACTTCCTACTATTAGGAATGGTGGTGAGTTTAACTTTAATTAAATACGGAATTCCTTTTCACTTGAAGGGTGTAAACACTTGAAACCCAACAATGTTTCAATGATCCATAAAACAATCAGCTGATAATAAGAAAGCCACCTCTTTGTCATCCCGGGAGTCACCATTAACAGTTTAGAAAAGTCTACATTCACTGGATAAGAAGATGAAGGTAATGCGAGTCACAGGGAAACAAATGATGGGTTAAAAAAGAGAGCCAAATTTTTTTTTTTTTTTTTTTTTTTTGAGACAGAGTCTTGCTCTGTCACCCAGGCTGGAGGGCAGTGGCACCATCTTGGCTCACTGCAAGCTCCGCCTCCCAGGTTCATGCCATTCTCCTGCCTCAGCCTCCCGAGTAGCTGGGACTACAGGTGCTGGCCATCAAGCCCGGGTAATTTTTTGTATTTTTAGTAGAGACAGGGTTTCACCATGTTAGCCAGGATGGTCTCGATCTCCCAACCTCGTGATCCACCCACCTTGGCCTCCCAAAGTGCTGGGATTACAGGAGTGAGCCACCACGCTGGCCCAGAGAGCCAATTTTAAGGAGGGAGGGATACCACCTGGCAACTCATCAGACCCAGGGTATAAAACAAAAGAAATTGGTTAGAATTTCAAGATTTCAAAATTATGTGACCACATGAATGATGCAACTTTTACAGAGAGGGGATTTAGAACAAGCACTCCATTTTAGAAGAAGTCAAGAATAAATAATGCTACTGGAGGATGACATGAAGTCTCCACATTAGAAGCCTAATGGAAATTAACATGTATACGTTTCATCAGTCCACTAAGACTGAAACCTTATTGAAAGTCCTGACTCTCTCATGCCTTTTATGCTACACCGAACTAGTGTTGAAGAGTTTTCACAAGGTAGAATTTAAAACACACTTACTGAATCAAACTAATCATGTTTTACATCATGTATTGGTTTCTCTCAACATACATCTCGCCAGACTCTTGGTGTGAAAATTGTATTATTGGCATGAACAAGGCACTGGAAACCTGCATTAACTTCTGCCAGCCACTAGAATACCACTCAGAAAATTACAGCTTCCACGGCTAAAATGAGTTAATATCCTGCCAAATAGAAAGAAATGTGTTCTCTCCATGTTGCCAACAGATTAACTTAAATGCTTGTGGCAAAGACCACTGAGCCCATTCAATCAGGATTATATTTGACCAAAGTTGCAATTTCATCAAAGGACATTGTAAACAAGAGGAAAAGCAAGATTCCCATTTGACATGATTAGAAGTATGCTTAGATATGAAACTTAAATCTTATGAGAGAGAGAATAAAATGTTACAGAACATAAGGCTTGAGCTGTGTAGGTAATAAGAGATGACTTCAAATTTCAACCATGGAACTGCCTTCATTGTAAATGTTTGGCTGGTATACAAAATATTACTACATTATTTATTTAAGTCAACTTTGAGTTCTAATATGTACTATAGTCAGGGTTCAAGAAGTCTTTAATGAATGGATGTCATGCATTCCTCTATTCCATGAATACATATTGCAAATCATGAAGCTTACTGTTTAGTGAGGGAAATTAAAAAACAATTCTATACATACATAAATGTGTATCTTTACAAATTGTGAATGTGTTAGTAGAAAATACAGCATGGCTCCTCAGTTGGAAGCCAGGTGAATGCATAGCAGGTTTCTATTCTATACTGAAAAGATATGAGAGCAAAGACTTTTCACAACATTGTCATATCTCAGCATAGTACAATGCCAGGCACACAGAACATTGGAATTTGGACTGAAATTAGAAGACTAAGTAAGAATTAATCAGATAAGTCTAGGGCTAGGCACGGGTACACTGAAAGAACCATCCAGGTCAAGGCAATTTGTGAAAGATTCCAAGGTGAGTAGGAGAATCAGGCATTTGAGGAACTTACAGAAACACCAAAGTAGTGGGGTGGGGAAGCAAAGAGAAAAGCAGTAAGATCTGAAAGAGATCATGCATGGCTTTACAGCTCACCTCAAATATTTTGATCATTATCTTGAGAACAGCAGGAAATGCTTGAGTGTTTTTAAAGAGTAAAAGAGCATTATCGGATTTGCTTCTGTAAAAACACTTTAGTTACAGGGCAGAATAGGTAGATTGGTCGGTAAATAGATGTAGTAAGGAAACTTGCAGGCAAGACCAGGCAACCCATGATGGTAGCTCAGGCTAGGGTGGTGGCAATGGGGATAAACATAAATGAATAGATTTGGGAACTAATAAGTAAAATCGAATTGCTAGTATGTAGCAGACATTATGTTTTGACAGTTACAAACAAAGTTAACTTCCTTTGAAGAGCTAAGATTCTAGTTTAAGGGGAAAAAATATGTATATCAACAACAGCACCTTAAGAGACATTTATAAGCATAAGAAATTAAAAATAGCAATATGATAAATAACAATACGAATGGGTAAACCATTAGATAAGGTGTTCAGGGAAGGTTTCTTTAAGGGGGAAGGTTTTGAGATGAGAAATAAATGAAGAATAGGATATGTCTATGGAAAGAATTAGAGACAAGATATTCCAGGCAGAAGTAAGAGCAAGTGCAGAGATCTTGTGATAGAAGTTATCTTGTTTTATTCAAAGAATGGCAAGCAGGCCAGTATAGCTGGTACACAGCACAGGAGGACGTTGAAGGAGATATGGTCAGAGACAGTGTTCACAGCAATAGGAAACACAGAATACTGAGTTTGGGATGGGAGGTCATTGGTGCCGTTTTAGACATGTTGAGTTTGAGGCACCTTTGAAGCACCTAAAGAGAAACTTTCAATAAGCACAATAAGCAAAATTGGAGCTAAGAGATAAAAATATCAATTTCAGGGTTCTTATACAGATGGTAATTTAAACTACGGATGTGAATAAGATACACCAGGGAGAATACACAGAAAACAGAAGGGAGCAAAGAATCTTGGAGTCTTAAGGAATTTTAACACTCAACAGCCAGGCAGAGGGAAATGAGCCTGCAGATGAAAGATGTAGCTTGAAAGGGAACCCCACATAGCTGCCCTGAAGCCCAAGGATGGGAATAGTTCAAGGAGAGTGGCCAAGAGAGTCAGTTGCTACTGAGAAGCAAAACTCATAGAGATGGATTTCAAGATAAGGATTTCACTGGTGGTTTTAAAGAACCTCTTGCTGAAGTAAAAAGAGAATAAGCCAGATTAAAGTGGACTGAGGAGTGAGGAGGGAATGGAAAGTGATAAAGTGTTGCCACTTGGGTAGACAAGTTTTCTGAGAATTTTGGATGTGAGGATAAAGTTTTCAAAGGTAGAAGTTAGAAGAAAAATTTACTCTTAGGTGTCTTCCTTGGTTTTTCTATTTTTGAAAAGGAGGAAATTTAAGTGTATTTGGATGCTAAGAAGAAACATCATCATATACAGTTAGAGAAATTAAAGCAAAGGTCCTACTCATATAGAAGGAGCCATTTTCTCAGTCTTGTCATTAATTGAAAATTTTAACAATTACTTATTGTGAGCATATGCAAACTCTAGGCAAAACAATGTTTTATATAGACAAATTCCGATTTTTATTATTATCATAATTTTATTTTCTTCATATTGTTAGATCATTCTAACAAAATTAAGTGGGAAGTGTACACATTCAATATTTAGTGTGTATATGTATACATACATACATATATGTATGTACACATGTGATTATAGATTTGACTTTTATTCACCATTTTATCATAACATTCAACATTATGCATTCATTTTTAAATAGGGATCTTTCATTAAAAGTTTCATTCATTTTGACATTTTCAATAATTAAAAATGCAGGAAAAAACACTCTAAATGTATTTCAGTCAGCTGTTTTCACCAAAGAAATTTAATTTGAAAAATGTAATTCATAGACATATTCACTACATCTTCATAATGGTATTATAGTTCGTATGACTAAAAATGAATGAATAGGAAAATTAGACATTTCATTCAGTTGACTCTTAACATTAAATGCTGTTGTCTGAAAAGAGATAGTGTTCAAATATCTAATATAGGATATTTAAATACCTAAATTATCAATTTAAAAAAACAATATACTGTATGTATATTATTCCTACAAAATAAGTATACAATTTACAATTAGCATTCTTTTTTCTCTCTTGCAAAGATGGAAGATAATATTGAAAATATATATGATGCAAACATTATTTTGGGCCTTGCCTGATAAGAAGTTTAAACTCCATACTATATCACAGTGAAAATCCTCTGAAATGTTTGTTCAGCAAACAGAAAATACATGATAAGGTGTGAGGTTGGTTGGACCCTTAAAGATTAATTCAATGTTCAATCATTCAAGAAATATTTCAGTGTCTCCTACATATCAAACAATGTTTTAAAAGGTGAACCATAGGCCAAAAGCCTGAAACATCCCTATTTCAAATCATGAAATTTAAATCACTCCTCTGCATACTGATTCCTCAATCCAAAAAAGAATGTTGTAGGTATTTCTTGAGAACATTCTGCAAGACTCTAGGTAGAACCAACAGGTAGGAAATATGGTATACTCAAAAATAAAGGAATTAGGAAAACATTGGAGATTCAAGAAGCAAATACATCACTCAAGGATAATAAAGAATGTGTTTGTCAAGGAAACTTGCGGGAGATACTCAATGATTACATGCATTCACACACACTCATACACACAGCTATCGCTTTTCTATGACTGTCAGATCTGACTAATGCAGAATTTTATTTCATGTATTTTTCACCACAATTGGCCAATGCCAAGTGCTAAAGGTATAATCAGGTAGTCGGCCAGAGACATAATAGTGGTTACCAGGAACGAGGACTTGTGTGTCTCACACTGTGGCAGCTCACAGGCAAAGAACTGTCATTGAAAAGACCAATCAAATAACCCCAGTAAAATGTAGGCAATGGACATAGACAGACATTTTTCAAATGAAGACCTACAAATGGTCATCAAGTATATGAAAAAATGCTCAGCATCACTAATCATCAGATAAATGCAAATAAACCCACAATGAGATATCATCTTATGCCAGTCAGAATAGTTATTATTAAAAAGTCAAGGCCGGCCGGGAGCCTGGACTCACGCCTGTAATCCCAGCACTTTGGGAGGCCGAGGTGGGCAGATCACAAGGTCAGGAGATTGAGACCATCCTGGCTAACACACAGTGAAACCCGTCTCTACTAAAAATACAAAAAAAATTAGCCGGGCATGATGGCGGGTGCCTACAGTCCCAGCTACTCGGGAGGCTGAGGCAGGAGAATGGCGTGAACCCGGGAGGCGGAGCCTGCAGTGAGCTGAGATGGTGCCACTGCATTCCAGCCTGGGCGACAGAGCCTCCATCAAAAAAAAAAAAAAAAAAATTTAAAAAAAAAAAAAAAAGAAACATATTGACAAGGATCAGGAGAAAAAGGAAAATTTACACTGGTGGGAATGTAACTTAGAGCAACCTCTATGGAAAACAGTATGGAAATTTATCAAAGAACTAAAAATAGAACTACCACTTAGTTACCCAGCAATCTCAGATACCCAGAATTGTCCTTTTTTTTTTTTTCACGGAGTCTCGCTCTGTCACCCAGGCTGGAATGCAGTGGTGCGATCTTGGCTCACTGCAACCTCTGCCTCGCAGGTCTAAGCAATTCTCCTGCCTCAGCCTCCCAAGTAGCTGGGATTACAGGCACATGCTACCACACCCAGCTAATTTTTGTTTTTTGTTTTTTTTTTAGTAGAGACGGGGTTTTACCATGTTGGCCAGGCTGGTTTCGAACTCCTGATCTCAATGACTAGCCCGCCTTGGCCTTCCAAAGTGCTGGGATTACAGGCATGAGTCACCGCGCCCAGCCATACTGGTACTTTTATAGCAGCACTATTCATAATAGCAAGGATATGAAATCAACTTAAGTATCCATCAACAGATGACTGGATAAATGTGTGCATATATATATACACACACACACATATATAAATAAAATACAGCATATATACATGTATATATTTTATATATACATGCATATATATTTATATATGTATATACATACACCAGATGTGTGTGTGCATACATATATACATACATTTATGTGCCACAGAATACTACTCAGGTAAACCATATACATATATATGTTTATATACATATATAAACATATACATATATTATGCGCCATGGAATACTACTCAGGCAAACCGTATACATATATACATATATATACTACATATATGTAGTATATACACATACATGTATATGTAGTATATATACACATATATACATAACATATACACATAACATATATATATATACACACACTACTCAGGCAAACCATGGTTTGCCTCAGTATTCCATGGCACATGGATGTAGCATACATACATACATACATATATATATAGTATATATATGCATACTATATGCTGTACATATATACATGAATATAGACCTGTATGTAGTACATGTATATACACATCACATATATGCATACATACATAACATATATACATACATACTATACATATATACCATACAAATATACATATATACTACATATATGTAGTATATGTGTATATATATACACACACACATATATATGACATGGAAACTCAAAAGAATAAAACCATTCATGTCTTTTGCAGCAACATGGAACTGGATGCCAATATCATAAGTGAAATAACTCAGAAACAGAAAGTCAAATATCACATATTTTCACTTGTAAGTGGGAGCTAAATAATGTGTACACATGGACATAGACGGTGAAATAATAGACATTGAAGACTCAGAAGGGTACAGGGTGGAATGGGGCTAAGGGATGAGAAATGACTTAGTGGGTACACTGCACATTATTCACGTGATGGCTATTCTCAAATCTCAAATTTCACCACTACACAATATATCCACATAACGAAACTGTACTTGTACCCTCTAAATTTATGCAAATAAAAAAAGAAAAGACCAATCAAGTCATTATATAAATTTGTAGAAGAGGATAAACTGCAGATTTAGCAGAGAAGAAGGTGGTTGAGCAATTCTGCCCACTGTGACCACTATATGGGTGGCATTTGGCTTCAAGACCAGAGAAAACCTTAGATGGTTTCATCTCTGATGATGCAAAGTACAAGCAGAAATTCATCCCTTTCAGGTTGGAAATGTTCCCTGAAATTTAAACGGAGACAAATCTAAACTTGAAAGAGGCTTAAAGAGTTAGGCTTAGAGATGTAATCTACATAATTTTGAAACTGTGTGGAAATACACAGTTAGAGAGAAATTCACCCAGGACCTTGAAATACTTGCACATAAAAGATTCTTCAGTTGATGGGATATATTCACAGGCTTAAACATAGGCACACACACAGAGACCAATAGAGAAAGACCATTTACCATTATATGCCACAGCGGGACTTTAATAGCTTCAAGTATTTTATGAATATTTCTGAAGGATTGAACTGTTTGTCACAGTGTTGACATGAAATCATTCAAAGGTTCCTCTGTAGCAATGAATACTAGCAAAAGTTAAGCACAAAGCAATGAACTGACAGCACCAATATTTCTCCATATACTTTCTGTTAATCATTATTCACCAGTTACATTTTCTTTTTTTGATCACTCACAAATCCAAAAAAATGCAAGCACACCCACAGACACTGATGATTAATAAGTTCAGATATTGTAAGGTTAAAGAACAAATGATTAACCACTTCATCATTGCCCGGCTGATTTCGAGAATGATGTCAGTGTGAAGGATTCTCTGAAAACAAACATACTAACATTATCATCAATTGGTTTCAGGTAAACTGTGGTTCTTCTAAACCTGTGGTCCTAAATATTGACTTTTTAAAAGGTATCAGGTCTAACAAGTGGCCTCAGATGACTCAGTTACTGTGAGCTACAGCCTAAATCCCAGAGTGACTCAAATCGGGGAAAAGTCCAAACTCTGGGTAATCTCCATCGAGAACAATCACTTCTATAGAATCTACGCAAAGTACCTGTCTCAGACTTTGGTTCATGATTATAATCCAAGTAATGCAGACATGACAGTTTCTTATGTCTATGTGTAAGGTTAAAAAGAAAAGGGAGTTTATTTAAAATGTACTAAGTGGTCTAAGGAAAAAAAAAAAGCAGTACATTTTTATGTTTATGGAATACTAATAGTTTAATTATACTCTATGAAAAGCTTGTCTCTCCATATCAAATATACATGTCTTTGACATAATTCCTTATATTCAAACTACCTTCACACACGTTACACTTTATGCTATATCTTGTGTATTTTGTTTTTATTTCATTTCCAAGTTCTTAGCTTTTTGCATTGAGGATTAAGATACTTAAAAATTGCTAGAGGCACTAACCCTAGCCATTTTCTTTTTTTTTTAATTATACTTTAAGTTCTGGGATACATGTGCAGAATGTACAGGTTTGTTATATAGATATACATGTGCCATGCTGGTTTGCTGCACCCATCAACCCATCACCTAGGTTTTAAGCCTCGCATGTGTTAGGTATTTCTCCTAACGCTATCTCTCCCCTTGCCTCCCCCACCCCTGGACAGGCCCCAGTGTGTCATGTTCCCCTCCCTGTGTCCATGTGTCCTCATTGTTCAACTCCTACTTATGGGTGTGAACATGCGGTGTTTGGTTTTCTGTACCTGTGTTAGTTTGCTGAGAATGATGGTTTCCAGCTTCATCCATGTTCCTGCAAAGGACAAGAACTTATTCTTTTTTTATGGCTGCATAGTATTCCATGGTGTATATGTGACACATTTTCTTTATCCAGTCTATCATTGACGGGCATTTGGGTTGGCTCCAAATCTTTGCTATTGTAAATAGTGCTGCAATAAACACACGTATGCATGTGTCTTTATAGAATGATTTATAATCCTTTAGGTATATACCCCGTAATGGGATTGACCCCTACCACTTTCATCAGTTATTCAATCTTTATCAAAAACTTATGGTAATAATATTCTTTGACTAAAATTCTAATCCAGTCTTAGCACTCTAAATTTTAAAGTATCTAGTTACTTAAACCAAGTCAGTAATTTTCTTAGTTAACATATGTATATAGATATTTATAAAATTTTCCCCCAAAATACATAACTTTAACTTTCTTCTAAAGATCTATCCAAATAGTCAGATTTTATGTGTATCTTGGTCGTTTTTAAAGTGTAAAGCTCTTTAGCTTACAAATACGTCATCCTAACAGACTGCCGTCCTCCAAGATGGGAGAATTTTATGGAACTTTCTTCAGAACACTTCTGAAATTCTTGGGATTAACAGTGACTGCTTCAGACAACAGGCAGAGTGAAGAGGTATAAGAAATACTTTTATTTACATTTTTATTTCTGTATATATTGCCACCTGGGAGCTCTGGCAGAAGAAAGGTGTTATAGAAATATAATTTATTAATAATAATTTGTTTCAGGATGGTTTACAATGAAAAGGGAAGAGGAAAGGATCTGAGAAAAGCCATAAAATTCCCTGAGAAGGTGGCTTACTAGCAGTGTTGAGTATTTACAACAAGAATAAAAGGATAGCTCTCACAATTGTTTTTATGAGCAAAGAACTGCATTGGTAGCTCCCAGCCAGGCTTGACAGCTTCTTCAGAGCAGACTAAGTAATTTTCCATGGTACAAATTCACGAGACTAATTTCTGTCTCACCCAACAAACAATGGCAGATTACACAAGCCCTTATCTGCTGAATGCCTCACTTTCCCCTTACTCATACAATTTCTTTAGAAAAAAGGAAATCTGATACAAGGATGATTTAGAAATAGTCATTTGAACTCGAGCAACTCGTTTATTAGAAGAACTCATGCAAAGACCAGGAAATATTTATTCTTCCTGTATCAGAAATAAATCAGACCTTTGTTGATATAGGGTATCCAGATTAAAAAGGATGTGAGGCAGCTTGCATTGGTCCCTACATAAATAGCAAAAATGTGGAAAATATTTCCAGTGAGAAAAATTTAAGTGAAGTTTGTTGGCTTAGCCAAGAGTAAAAAACTTTAAGAATTTGCCAAATGTAAGTATAGAAATTACTTTCTTTTCTGGGAGAGGGAAGGGACATTTATAATTAATTTGTTTTAACTTTGGAGCATTCAATTAGAAGCATGGTTCTCAACCCTGGTTGCTCATCCCAATACCTAGGGAGCTTTAAGAAAACACTGATCCCTAAAGTGCATTCACAATAATTCTAGGGTAAGGAGGGGTACCCAGGTGTGTGTAGTTTGTAAAAGGTCTCCAGATGTTTTCAATATGTAGTCAGTGTTGGAAACCAATGAATTAGAGATATTTCCACAGTTGAAAACAGCTGAGATGTTCAGGGAATTAAAGAAGACATTTTAGGTTAGTTATTTTGTTTGTTTTTTTTTTTTTTTTACAAACCAGGGCATTGATCAACATCAAAATCACCTAGATGGCAGTGGTCAATACCCAGGACAGGCCCACTTTCCCACACTTCTCATCCAAACCAAAGCTCCCCATGACATTTTGACAAAGATTATTTCCTTGACCAAACTTTAGTCAGATTTCTCTGAGCACTCCATCCACTGATTATTGCCCCCACCACTCCTTCCACCCCAACAACCTGCTCCTTGACTATAAATTCCTATTTGATCTTGTTGTCTTCAGAGTTGAGCCTGTACTCTTTCTACTCTATTGCAATGGTCTTGACACTCATCACAGTAGTCCTGAATAAAGTCTTCCTTACCATTTTCACAAGTGTCAGAATAATTCTTTCTTTAGCAAATAAGATTCCAGGGCAGTGATATTGGCAGCCTTCCTCCTCCTACCCTCCTCCTACCTCCTGCCCACATTGGGAAACACTCCTTTATGCCACCCAGGTGACACCACTCTAAAATGTGCTACCACTCAAGTATTATGAACTTCAGCACCATCAGTGTCCCTAGGGAAGACTGCAGTAGAAACAGTATATACAAAAAAAAAAGGATATATGATTTTTTCCCCCAACAGATAAGATAAATGTGGCCTAGCAGTAAATATTGAAGGAATAAAATCCCTTTGGGATAACAGAAATGCAGAACTGTAAAAATGTATAAAGGGTTTGATTGATGGTTTTGTTAGTAACAAGGTATGTATTAAAGAGAGAGAGAGAGAAAGAGGCAACAAAATAGGAAAAAGAAATACGAGCCAGCACTTTTAAGAGAATATGATTTCAGAAAGAAAAAAAAATGTTAAAATTCACCACCAAACCTAGAATGAGATCTGTGGAATGTAGGCAAGGTGACAGATTCCTGAGTCAGGACCTATTGGTCCTAATGGCTTTAATGGAAGTGGATTACCTTACTTTAAATATGTTAATGATTGACCTTGGAAATTAAGACCCAACCAGGCTGTGGCTAATAAATACATTCACCTCTGCAACAGAAAAGAGCTACTCTTTTGTCTTCCCATACAATGCATACTTATAATACAAGTAAATCACCTTGTAATCTTTTTCATGTAAAATTCTACAAAATAACATTAAAATACATTAAGCATTTAAAAATGTTCATGAATAAAATGAGACGGCAACTTTCTATCCTTATGGAATAAGTGTGCCTGAAAGAGGGCTTAACCAGATAACCTTGCAGTCTCTTCCATTTCTAAACCTATCTGTCTTTAGTTCTTCAGCAAGTTTATGGAGAATCTATTTTTAGACTGATTTTATAGATGGGAAAATAGAGGAAGTAATGGTAAATGGACTTCCCAAGGTGTTAGAGAGGATGTCTATTGGAGTTAAAATTATAATTTACAATCCCTTAATTGCCCAACTAATTACCAAGCGTGCTGTTAAAAGCACTAAGTTATATTTTTTGAATATAAAGTTTGATGCACATTTCCTCTGATATCAAGAGAATTACATCAAATAGAAAGCCTGCTCCACTTTTTATGGGTATTTCAAATTGAATTCTGCATCAGTTATGTGTGGTTTTGAGAAGTATGCTGCCCACAATATGTAGGATAACTCACTTGTACAGGACACATGGATACAGTTGTGAATTCTTTGACCTTTCTGTGCCTTTTGAATTCTCTTCAAGATGCAATAGGCCGGGCGCGGTGGCTCAAGCCTGTAATCCCAGCACTTTGGGAGGCCGAGACGGGCGGATCACGAGGTCAGGAGATCAAGACCATCCTGGCTAACATGGTGAAACCCCGTCTCTACTAAAAATACAAAAAACTAGCCGGGCGACCTGGCGGGCGCCTGTAGTCCCAGCTACTCGGGAGGCTGAGGCAGGAGAATGGCGTGAACCCGGGAGGCGGAGCTTGCAGTGAGCTGAGATCCGGCCACTGCACTCCAGCCTGGGCGACAGAGCGAGACTCCGTCTCAAAAAAAAAAAAAAAAAAAAAAGATGCAATAAAGATACAAAATACACCTGCACTGATGTAAACCAAGAGTTTGGAAAGCCAAACTTTGTTATTATATGCATGATATAGAAAAGGTGAACATAGTTACATGTTATAAAATATGTTTTGCACCAATTTAAAATTTTAAAAGCACACTAACAATTGTACATTCATTTCAAGAAATAGGGAATTGTTTCGTCTATTCCAGGCACTGCGGAAGACACTGGATAGGAATGTGCAAGAAGACAGTGTAAGCTGAGAAGAGACCCAATCTAACTTGTATTTAGCAAGGCTCACGCTGGTTGCTGGCTTCTGAATAGACTTTAGGGGGTGTTATGGGATGAATTCACAAGTGCTCCCCCTAGTAGTCATATGTTGAAATCCTAACCCCCAGTAACTCAGAATGTGGCTGTATTTGGAGACAGAGTCTTTAAAGAGGTCATTAAGGTAAAATGAGGTCACTAGTCTTATTATATTAAGGGTAGACTACTGATACAGCTTGGCTGTGTCCCCCACCCAAATCTCATCTTGAATTTTAGCTTCCATAATTCCTATGTGTTGTGCGAGGCACCCAGTGGGAGGTAATTGAATCAGGTAGTTGAATGGGGGCGGGTTTTTCCTGTGCTGTTCTCGTGATAGCAAGTCTCAGGAGATCTGATGGTTTTATGAAGGGGAGCTCTCCTGCACACATTCTCTTGCCTGACACTATATAAGATATGACTTTGCTCCTCATTTGACTTTCACCATCATTGTGAGGCCTCCCCAGCCCTGTGGAACTGAGTCAATTAAACCTCTTTCTTTTATAAATTACCCAGTCTTAGGTATGTCTTTATTAGCAGTGTGAGAACAGACTAATACAACTACCCTTAATATAATATGATGGTGTCCTACAAGAAGAGGAAATTGGCACACAGAGGGAAGACCATATGAAGACACAGGGAGAAGATGGTCATCTACAAGCTGAAAGAGGCCCACAGAAAAAACCAACCCTGCTGACACATGAAGTATGGTCTGGGACTTTATGCCTCCAGAATTGTGAGAACATTAAGCCACCCAGTCTATGCTACATTGTAAAGACAACCCCAATAAACTCATATGGAAGCAATCCAATGAAGCCACAGGAAACAGTGAAAATGTCCAGGTATCATTAAAATTATTCTAATATTAAATGGTATGGTTGAATTCCGAAAATGGCACTCTTTCTGATGCAGCATGTTGTCTAAATACAAAAGAATAGCCAGGGACCTGATGATTACTATTTTCTTGCTTTTGATACAGTTCATATATAGGATTAATGTTTTCTACATAATATTATACAAAAGTTTTGAATAAAATTTCAAAACTAAGAGAAGAAAATGAATGGAAACAAAGAGCCCTAGGACAGAAAGCTGCCAGGAGTATAAAAAAAAAAAGTCTAGAAACATAATTTCTGAATAGGCCTTTCAAGTAGCATGCCCAAGCACTGTCTGTACAGTTGTAGCTGGTGATGTTAGGTTATTATTAACCTCATCTTGCTACTGCTGAGTCTACCTGACATCCAGGATCATGTTGTTTATTAATTTAAGAGGTCAGTGGACTGCTACAAAGAATAACTGTCCTAGAAGTTGATATGGATCACAATTTTCTTTCCCTCACGTTGATTTTGGCTTAGGTTTTATCCATTATTTTCTAAATTAGGAGTTTAAATATTGGGGTTATGAGAGGCAGGATTAGGAAAGTGTTCCCAGAATGACTCTTCTCTTTGAAAGACCAAAAACCCAAAATGTGTCTCCTTTCCCATTATTTGCCTTGCTCCCAAATAAACTACCTAACAAAAAAAAAAAAAAGAGGGGTTTAAAGGAAGACATCTCCCACACAGCTGGTTATCTATTGATAAATAAATCCAATTTTTTTCGCATGCCAGAATGTGACCACTGGGAATCTTCTCAGTAAAATATTAACCAACTCTGTCCTTATTGAATCAAGACAATGAATAACAAAAGAGGACTTTGACTACAATCTGAAGCCATAAAACAAACTGGATGAGGCATGATAATTCAACAGGAAAGAGATTACTGACCCTTCATAGACTGGCAGCTCTTTAAATTAAGATGACTCCTAAGAGAAAAGGTAAGGTTCTTACAGGTCAGGCAGCAGGCTTTCTTGTTAAAATTAAAGTTGAGTATTAGTCCACTGAGTTTATAAGGAAAACAAAGCAAATATAAATAAGAAAGAATAGAATTCTCAGAGTGGTATAGTAGAGTGTCATAAAATCAGACAGACATATATTAGCTGAATTCTAACACCATTAAATTGTCAGGCTATAGAAAATTAACATTTTAAGCCTCAATTTCATTTATATAAATGGGATAGTAATACTTGCCTCCCAGAGAGATTGTGAAGACAAAACAAAGTAGCATATGTAAAGCATTTAGGACAATGCCCGGTACTTGGAAGACACAGTAACTATTACATTTTTATGTCTTCCTTTCTGCCCTTCCCAAGAATATATTTATACCATTGCCTGAACCCTCAACTAATTTTTATCAAGGAATGTGAAAGCAAGACACTCTTTAAAGTTTCTTGATGTTTTCCAAACTTAGAAGACCAAAGTGATCTGGCAAATATTTCTAATATACTTTCTTCCTCCCACTTTACCTTCGTTCTTTCTTCTCTTATTTGCTATTATAGTTGTCTAGAGTAGAAAATCTGTGTCATTCTAGTGACTACGTGAGAAAGGATGAAAAAAAAAAAAGAAACACTAGTGGTAATACTTGAATCACTAATATGAATTTTATAAGAAATATACTTAATAGTCAACTAAATATCAAAATCAAAAACAAACTAGATTGAAATTATTTTTAGTTTGTCTTAGTGAGGTTGGGCTGCCATAACAGAATGCCACAGACTGGGTGACTAAAAAGTACATTAATTCCATCATGGAGGTCCCCACCATCCTTTTAACCTAATCTAATTTTAATTACTTCCTAAAAGCCTCATTTCCAAATAACATCACATTGGTTGTCAGGTTTCAAACACGTGAATGACAGGGGCACAATTCAGTCCACCACATAGTTTATAAACAAATGTGTTTTTTCTCTATATTTCAAACAAATACAAGCATTCCTGTTGAAAACCTCTAAGAAGTTTTATGAGTAGGTTGTCAGCCCCCAGTGCCTTATAGAAGGTAGGTACTCAGAAATTATTTCAAATGAAACCTAAACAAAGACCTGCAGGAATAAGCTTTATTAAAGCACAAAAGAACTACCAAATTTTGGAAGATCCATATTTCTGTTTAGACAAAGCATTCAACACAATCTCAAAAAACAAATAAGGATATATTGAAAAATGCCATTTCCAAAATGGAAAATGGCTTAGGAAAGAAAAAAATACTAGTAAAAATGCAAAATTCCACCGAGTTTTGGATCTTGTAGGAGATAAGATTAAATCATACCACTGCATTAGAGATGAGGAAAAGACTTTGCAAGTATGAAAAATAAAGTAGTGGAACTGTGAGAAAAAGTACAAATGAGGGCCTCCTACAGCAGAAGTCAAATACATGGAAATAAAATTATCAAAAGAGATGAGTTAGGTAGGAAAGAATCTACTGCATGATTTGGAATTGGGACTGGCAACAAAGGTAAGTGAGATGTTTTATGAAGTTTCTGGCTGTATGGTCCCTATTCTGAGAGGAAATACTGCTGGGAATGAGAAAGAGGCAAGAAACTTAGGAAGTGGCTATGGTTGTGTCAGAAGTACTAACATGAATGGGGACAAGAATTCCTGACACTACATCATCTCCTGGCAATAGGAGTCAAAATCATGACCCCAGTAGAAATGGCAGGCTAGTGCCCAATGACATCTTGCCATTGTTCTCCATGAAGTTGCCTCTTGGGGTTGACTACATAATTTGCAGGGCCTAGTGCAAAATGAAAATTTGTGGTCCTGACTGGGAACAGAGAAGTCAATCATTTCTTCGCACGGGCCTGTGACTCCATCCCACATCAGATTGGTGTAGTACAACCGACTGCAACTTCCCTGCTGGGATGCCCTTAGTATTTGAATGAGTACAGCCCTGGGAGAAGACAGCCACAGTCTTATTCTCCTCTGAAACATCACGAGGCACTTGCCTAACCCCGATTTTCCCTGGGCCAACACCCAAGTGCCCCCCTAAAGGCAGAAGACATGGGCAGATGCAGACATCTCTGCCCGCACAACCCAAAGTGCAGCAGCCGTTTGGAGGCTCCAAGACGCCAAACCCCCAGGTCACATTATATTGTTTCGTTGAACTTCACTTTTAAAACACAGAGTCAAAAATACAATTATTAAGAACTTCAAGACTGTAACTACATGGCCAGGTGGCGGTGACTCACACCTGTAATCCCAGCACTTTGGGAGGCCAAGGCGGGTGGATCACCTGAGGTCAAGAGTTCGAGACCAGCCTGGCCAACATGGTGAAACCCTGTCTCTGGTTAAACAAACAAACAAACAAAAAATACAAAAAATAGCTGGGCGTGATGGCAGGTGCCCTGTAATCCTAACTACTCGGGAGGCTGAGGCAGAGAATTGCTTGCAGTGAGCCAAGATTGTGCCATTGCACTCCAGCCTGGGTGACAGAGTGAGACTCCGACTCAAAAAAAAAAAAAAAAAAAAAAAGACTGTAACCACAGAGCATTAAACTCCAAAATCTAAAACATCTACAAGATTTGAAAAAGATGGCACTGTTAAACTTGTTCGCTGTTTGCTATGTTTTCTTTGACCCAATGTCAAACACATGGGACCTTTTCTTTCTAAAACTAGGTATTTTTATCATTATCACTATAAAACATTACACTTAACACAGTAAAATAAATCTCAATACAGAAGGATGGAAAAGTAAAAATATCTCAATGCCTCCTGTCCCCAGAAACCAAGGGTTAACCTTAGTAGATTTCTCAGTTATACTAGTGGCTACAGATGTAAAATTAAATAAAATCCACCTTTAATTCTTCCTTTGTCAACAATGAAAATGAAAACTATAGCTTTCAAAATCTTCTATACCGTTCCCAACTCCTTTTTTTTTTTTTCTTGAGACAGAGTTTCACACTCGTAGCCTAGGCTGGAGTGCAATGGCGCGATCTTGGCTCACTGCAACCTCTGCCTCCTGGGTTCAAGCGATTCTCCTGCCTCAACCTCTGGAGTAGCTGGGATTACAGGAGCCCGCCACCATGCCCGGTTAATTTTTTTAAACATTCTCCTGATCCTATTTAGCCATTGCCCTGGTGGTGTATCAATTCATACTCTCTTTTTTATCCTAAGTACCTGCTGGATAATTTTTCATATAGGGTATTGTGTGTAATGGTCTGGGTTTATACGTGTTCAAGATGTAAATTTGGATACAATACGTAATAGACATTTTGAAGTATATTGGAGAATTTTACAAGTTGACAATTATTTTTGCTATAACTTTTAAGTCCTAGTTGCGTTGCCTTCTAGGATTCAGAGTTGCTAAGATAAGTATTCTCTTCCTGTTGTAAACAAATGACCTCCATGTCTCCAGGAGCTTTTAAGAATTATTCTGTTCCTTTGGAATTTTGAAATTAAAATAGAATGATTTCTACGCTAGTCTTTTTCATGAATTTGTCTTAGTATTCAGTTTGCCCTCAAGGTCTCCCAAAACCTGAACTTTCTACTTTTGGGAGAAAATGTGTCCTATTAACTTTTATAATTATTTTGTCTTCTATAGAGATTGAAGATTTGTTATACTTACTTTTATATTTTGCATCTCTAAATTTTATTCTGAATTATGGCAGATTTTGTTAACTTTATATTCTATATAATTAATTTTGTTTCCAGCCATGCTCATTCCATTATTCATTCATCCCAACTACTTGATTAATTTTAACATTAATTGGCATATCATCTGGCCTTAAATTAGTACCCATTTAACATTTGAATATGGTAATTTCTCCAAAGTCACTATCAAAACTTTCTTCATTTTATGCAGAGAATGGGACCCAGTTATGTCTGTGACTAAAATATTAAAGTTGTTATGTTGAAAAAAGTTTGAAAATAAGCGTAGACAGATTCAAAGAATAACTAAGATGTCTTATTTTTGGAAACAAAGATTACATGTGGTAAGTAAAAGACAGTGATGTAAATTAAACTGACTTGGAGAAGAACATAAACTACAACTTCCCCAAGAGGAAAAACATTAGAATAAAGTAATTATTCCAAGAAGTAGAAGATACATGATTGACTAAATATAGAGAAAGCTAGACAGACTGGATTAAGAGTAAGTTATGAAGAGATGGTGGTTAAAACTCTGAATATGTGAAGGATATTGATGTCTGATTACTGTTCAAAATCCCAGACACTAATTTAAAGAAGATACAATTAGATGTAGCCTTATTAATTAACAGCTTACATTTTCAAGGTGCCTCATTACTATAATTACTCACAACAGATCAGGGAAAAACTTTTCTCACATCTTTCTGTGAATCAGCATTAGTGACAGAGATTTGAATCCTCAGTTCTGTATTTAGTACCCTTAACTATTTTGATCTCATATTATTTGACCACATTTCATTAAAAGAAAGAACCAACATATTTCTACTTTAGGTACAAGGTTTTATTGATTTTGAACATATGGGGCATATAATTAAATTTAGCATTATATTTTCTAGTGAATAGACTAACTCAATACATGAGAAATACATACATTAATAGCTAATAGATTAAAATCAGCAAAATTCTTAAGAAGCTGCTATAGTTTGGTTTGTCTTACCCTTTCAAATCTCATCTTGAAATTTGATTTCCAGTGTAGTTGGGACTTAGTGGGAGATTTTCTGGGTCATGGTGGCAGATCCCTTATGAATAGATTAATGCCCTTTCTGGGGGTAGAAGGAAGTAAGTTCTCATTCTATTAGTTCTTGTGAGAGCTTGTTGTTAAAAACAGCACCTCCATCTCCCTCTCTCTTGCTTCCTCTCTCGCCATGTAACTTCTGCAAATGCTGTCTCCTCTTTACATTCCATCATGAGTGGAAGCAGCCAGAGGCCCTCACCAGAAGCAGATGCTGGTCCCATGCTTCTCATACAGCCTGCAGAACCATGAGCCAAATAATATTTTCTTTAGCAATTACTCAGCCTCAGGTATTCCTCTAGAGCAACACAAATGGACTACAACAGACGCCTATCTATCAAACATTGTACCATTCACTGAAGTATTGTAAATCAATGAAATGACAAATATTAATAGCAAGCTGTTAACTTAAGAAAGTTAATACTTTCTATTACACCATCACAGAAATTGGATCAGTCAAGTGTCTGTGGACTCAGATTTGCTTGAATTTGTTTTGTTTTTAAATTTACAACCCTTCAGAGTTTATTTTCTCTGGGTCAAGAAGCATAGCATTCTAGCTCTAAAGGAGTTTTTAAAATAGGGATTATTCCTTAATAAAAAGTATACAGTTGGGTCAGCTTGTGGTTTACAATAAGAGATACTATGACTAGTGGAGAATGAATCAAATAGTACTTCCAATTACCTTCTACCCAAGAGAGTTTGATCTCATTATTTTGTTTGAATTTCTAAACCCATACGTTCATCTTTCTTTGGTCATGTTCCCAGAAACATCTGATGTATTTAAAACAAATAAATAATTTGTAGCTCTTGCTTCAGATGAGTGAGGAAATGACCAAATTAGTATTTTCTCTTGGTCAACATGTGCTCTGTGAAAATGGGATAAATAGTAGATAGCCTGAACAAAATTGGAACCTGGCCAATGGAAAAATAGAGAAGTCTGCTCTTTGATGTATTGGAGCACTTGTTAAAGAAAAAAAAAAACAGCTAAAAAGGAATTCACCCTTTTTCATCAATATCATGTTTTATGAGAAGAAATGAAGTATCCAATGATGAAAATTATGATTCTTCTCACACTTGAAACACAGAAGTTTTGAAATGCAAGACTTTGAGAAACCCATTCTAATCTAGTACTGAAATATTTCTTGCATCAATCATAATCATAACTTTTTAATTGTGTTGACATCTCAGAAAGACTAGGTAAAATTTGCCATTTTGGGGAGATCACTATAGAATAAGTTAAAACTTGGGCTGGGCGTGGTGGCTCACACCTATAATCCCTGGACTTTGGGAGGCTGAGACAGGTGAATCAAAGGCCAGGAGATCGAGACCAGCCTGGCTAACACAGGTGAAACCTCATCTCTACTAAAAATACAAAAATTAGCTGGGCGTGGTGGCACACGCCTGTAGTCCCAGCTACTTGGGAGGCTAAGGCAGGGGAATCGCTTGAACCCAGGAGGCAGAGGTTGCAGTGAGCCAAGATTGTGCCACTGCACTCCAGCCTGGGTGAGAGAGCAAGACTCCGTCTCCAAAAACAAAACAAAACAAACAAACAACTTGCACTGGTCTAAATTTCATCATGATAGTATAATTTAAATTCTTATTGTAGTCTGTTAGCTTGTTCTATACCATGTATATGGATGGTTAAAATGGTTATAGTTGCTTTCTGGGTAGTTATTTCCTTTAATATGGCAAACTAGATATTATACTTTTAAAGATGCAGATCAAGTGAAAGGGTTTTCATTCGGTAATCAGGATTAATTTCTTTGTTTTAGCAACTATTATAATTTTAGATGAACTCTCATTTGCTAAAAAAGAAGAAAAAAATCAGTGACAGTACACATTCCAGGTAATCTACATTTATCTGCCATTATGAATGAATTTGGATAATGTCTCAGACTTCCACCTCTTTATTTTACACATTAGGAAAACCGAAGATGAGACAGACTAGAAAATACAGCTTAATGTCAGCAGCCAGCTATTATATTTAGCTATCAAGCTAAGACTAAAACTCAGACCTCTGACTTTTAGTTGGTTAGCCTTTCCACAATATCATACTGCATCTCCTTAACATAAAAAGATTTTAAAAACATATTGAGATGGGAAAAGAGATTCAAAGTAACTAAGAGCTTCTAAGAAAGCAGTAGTTGTAGATTAGCCTCGAAAAGGGAGAGTTTTTTCTTCTACATTTCTTATAAAGTCATGTTTTAGATTTTAGGTTGAATAATTATGCGTCTGCCTAAAAAGGATCATAAGTAGATTGCTAGGTGTGTTACACATAGAATGATTTAAGTCCTGAAGATCAAATTCCTTTGTTTTCCTCCCAAATGGTTGTTTACGTTCTATTTTTTGCAGTGTAACCCACTTTCCAAACTGATGTTATTGCCGTAAATAGATCAATGAACCCATTGTAATAAATCATTACTAGGTTTTTAAAAAAAAATGTAAAAAGGCTATGAAAACTACATAGCTAGAATGTAGTTTTTTAAACAACTGGACATAAGACCAATAAAAGGCAAGCCCTTCTTTTGGAACATTAACATGGCATTACCATTGGCAGAACTACTAGTTGATAGTAGTATACATCTGTAAGATAAAGATTCTGCGGGAAACATAAGATATTGCCAGTGTTCAAATAAGCCATTGTAACAGTCAGAAAGAAGAGCTTACTAGGAATCTGGGCAAGAGAATGTCTGTGGATAAACAGTGGGTGCTGAAAGGCTGTTCACAGAAAGCACACACTGAAAAGGGATGAGGTTGGAATATGGCATGTACATCTGGTATACCTGCTGACCTCTCTAGAACCTGTTTTAAATTTCACATGCAAGCATTCTTGTTTCAGTTATTTACTCTCTGCCATAAGGTTTTGGAAGATAGGCTTCTGATAGGTGAATAAATAATGCAGTGACTTGAGTATAGAGACAAAGATCAATGTGGAGACTGGGAAGCCATAGATTCATTGGAGGAAAGTCTAAGAGGGTCAGAGACCCTTTCCAGCTCAGAAAGTCTATTAGTTCAACCTTTAAAGCCAACAGGAGATTTTATAAAAGGCAGCAGAATTGAAGCCATGGAAAAAGAAGAAGAATGGCAATAAAGGTATTTTATCTAGTTTACCCTTATTGAAAAATCCAGAAGTAAAGACACAATAAAAATATAATGATAGATTTAATTCAGTAAGGCTGTGTCAAAAAGAATATGGCAAATAATGAGATAATATCATACAGGATTCAGTCTTGAGATAAGAATTTTCTCTTATCAGGTATGTATGACCTGATGAAGGAAGTATAATTTTTGATCATCCACCCAGTTTTTTTGTTTTATTTTTAGCCATTGATTTATGATAGAAATAAGCATTGAGAAGGAACCTTAAACTATATCTTTTTTCTTCAGGTTTCATTTGAGCAAAGAACTGTGACTTTAATCGCCCTGTATGTCTTTAATATGTACGTCAATAGAACTAAAACCAAAATTGCTTTAAATAACTGTCTGAACTGTATGCAGCTGTAGTCACACAGAAAACATTTAACCAAAATGTAAATTAAGTCAATTTAATATCACCATTCTTGGAAATATTTTCTTTATGAGTCATAGTAACTAGATAGAAAAGCATTCACAATCAAGTTTTTAAAATACCCAAGAAAATAAAGGAACTTATAGGAATATTATTTTTCCCTGAAATAAATTTATTTTACAATATTAAAAAAACAGAAGGTAGCAGTTTCTTACATACCCACAAAGAAACTTACTTTTAATAAGAATATACCTTAAATAGTGTTCAATAATTTAAAAATAAAACAAACACAAGAAATCACTTATAGAAACAATAAAGCAGATATAAAACTGCAAAATAAAGTTAAATCAACACTATGACAAAAAGAATTAAGAGAAAACTAAATGGATTAAAAAACAGAAGGAGGCCGGGCGCAGTGGCTCAAGCCTGTAATCCCAGCACCTTGGGAGGCCAAGACGGGCGGATCACGAGGTCAGGAGATCGAGACCACCCTGGCTAACACGGTGAAACCCCGTCTCTACTAAAAAATACAAAAAAACTAGCAGGGCGAGGTGGTGAGCGCCTGTAGTCCCAGCTACTCCGGAGGCTGAGGCAGGAGAATAGCGTGAACCCGGGAGGCGGAGCTTGCAGTGAGCTGAGATCCGGCCACTGCACTCCAGCCTGGGCAACAGAGCGAGACTCTGTCTCCAAAAAAAAAAAAAAACAGAAGGAAAGATACCAGGCACAAACAGAGAAAACAGGGATGCAAACTTAAAACAATAAACTTCTTGGGAGAAGTTAAAAGAGTAAATTAGTTCAGAACTGGTAGTTATATATATAGAAAGAGACATTTTAATCAGAAAAACAAGAAAAAGAAAAACCTGAAGTTTTGTCTAGACAAATTTAATCAGAATTGAACAACTAGAAATATCTCAATAAAAACTTAAATTTCCAAAATAAAAAGGTAACTCACGTATTCTAGGAGGGCAATAATTAAAACATTATTAGCCTCAGCCTTCTTTTATGCAAAAATAAATGTCAGAAAGTAATTATATGAAGGCAGCCAGTGAAATTGGGGAGGGGTCACGGGGTGAAGGAAGCTCCTAGCTGAACTTTTTAATAATTTTGACTAAGCACGAATTTTCCTGAACAAAATCCAGAAGGGGAGTGTGGGGAGGAGTGGGGAGGAGGAAGAGGCAGCAGGGATGAGGGGGTGGCAGTGCAAATAAGAAGTGCAGATACAAGCGCAGAAGCCACAGCCAAAGCTGCAGGCATGTTGGGAGGGCAAGGCCTAATGGCCCTGCTTGCTTTTTCAATGGGGAGGCTTGTAACTTGGGGCACGATCTCAGCACTGCACATGGAAAATTCTCCAAGATAGACCATGACAGGCCACAAAACAAGTCGCAATAAATTTAAGAAAACCGAAATTATATCAAGTACTCTCTCAGACAAGAGTGGAATAAAATTGGAAATTAACTCCAAAAGGAACCTCAAAACAGTACAATCACATGGAAATTAAATAATCTGCTCCTGAATGATTGAGTCAACAATGAAATAAAGATGGAAATTTAAAAATGCTTTGAACTGAACAAAAATAATGACACAGCCCATCAAAACCTCTGGGATAAAACAAAAGGGGTGCTAATAGGAAAGTTCATAACATTAAATGCCTACATCAAAAAATCTGAAAGAGCACAGACAATCTAAGGTCACACCTCACCAAACTATAGAAATAAGAACAATCCAAACCCAAACCCAGCAGAAGAAAAGAAACAAAGATTAGAGTAGAACTAAACGAAGTTGAAGCAATAACAACCAGCAAAAAATAAATAAATAAATAAGAAGAAAAGGATAAATGAAACAAAAGCTGGTTCTTTGAAAAGATTAATAAAATTGATATACCATTAGTGAGATTAACCAACACAATGAAAAGAGAAGATCCAAATAAGCTCAATTAGAAATGAAATAGAAGATATTACAACCAATACCACGGAAATACAAAAAAAATCATTCAAGACTACTATGAACACCTATATGTGCACAGACTAGAAAACCTAGAGGAGATGGTAAACTCCTGGAAATATACAACCCTCCTACTTTCAACCAGGAAGAAAAAGAAACTGAACAGACCGATAACGACTAATAAGATTGAAGCAGTAATAAAAAAATTTGCCCACAAGGATGCCGTCTCTCACCACTCCTGTTCAACATAGTGTTGGAAGTTCTGGCCAGGACAATCATGCAAGAGAAAGAAATAAAGGTATTCAAATCAAAAGAGAGGAAGTTAAATTGTCTCTATTTGCAGATGACATGATTGTATATTTAGAAAACCCCCATCGCTTCAGCCCAAAATCTCTTTAAGCTGATAAGCAACTTCACCAGAGGCTCAGGATACAAAATCAATGTGCAAAAATCACAAGCATTCCTATACACCAATAATAGACAAACAGAGAGCCAAATCATGAGTGAGCTCTCATTCACAATTCCTACAAAGAGAATAAAATACTTAGGAATTCAACTTACAAGGGATGTGAAGGACCTCTTCAAGGAGAACTACAAACCAATGCTCAAGGAAACAAGAGAGGAAACAAACAAATGGAAAAACGTTCCATGCTCATGGATAGGAAGAATCAGTATTGTGAAAATGGCCATACTGCCCAAAGTATATACAGATTCAATGCTATTCCCATCAAGCTACCATTGACTTTCTTCACAGAATTAGAAAAAACTACTTTAAATTTCATATGGAACCAAAAAAGAGCCCTTATAGCCAAGACAATCCTAAGCAAAAAGAACAAATCTGGAGGCATCATGCTACCTGACTTCAAACTATACTCAAGGCTACAGTAACCAAAACAGCATGGTACTGGTACCGAAACAGATACATAGACCAATGGAACAGAACAGAGGCCTCAGAAATAATGCCACACATCTACAACCATCTGATCTTTGACAAATCTGACAAAAACAAGCAATGGGGGAAGGATTCCCTATTTAATAAATGGTGTTGGGAAAACTGGCTAGTCATATGCAGGAAACTAAAACTGGACCCCTTCTTTACACCTTATACAAAAATTAACTAAAGATGGATTAAAGACTTAAACGTAAGACCTAAAACCATAAAAACCCTAGAAGAATACATATGCAATACCGTTCAGGACATAGGCATAGGCAAAGACTTCATGACTAGAACACCAAAAACAATTGCAACAAAAGCCAAAATTGACAAATGGGATCTAATTAAAGAGTTTTTGCATAGCAAAAAAAACTATCATCAGAGTGAACCGACAACCTACAGAATGGGAAAAATTTTTGCAATCTATTCATCTAACAAAGGGCCAATATCCAGAATCTACAAGGAACTTAAACAAATTTACAAGAAAAAAACAACCCCATCAAAAAGTGGGCAAAGGGTATGAACAGACACTTCTCCAAAGAAGACTTTTATGTGGCCAAAAAGCATATGAAAAAAGCTCCTCATCACTGGTCATTAGAGAAATGCAAATCAAAACCACAATGAGATACTCTCACACCAGTTAGAATGACCATCATTAAAAAGCCAGGAAACAGATGCTGGAGAGGATGTGGAGAAATAGGAATGCTCTTACACTGTTGGTGGGAGTGTAAATTAGCTCAACCATTGTGGAAGACAGTGTGGTGTTTCTTCAAGGATCTAGAACCAGAAATACCATTTGACCCAGCAATTCCATTACTGGGTATATACCCAAAGGATAATAAATCATTCTACTATAAAGACACATGCACACATATATTTATTGCAGCACTATTTACAATAGCAAAGACTTGGGACCAACCAAATGTCCGTCAATGATAGACTAGATAAAGAAAATGTGACACATACACACCATGGAATACTATGCAGCCATCAAAAAGGATGAGCTCATGTCCTTTGCAGGTATATGGATAAAGCTGGAAACCATCATTCTCAGCAAACTATCACAAGAACAGAAAACCAAACACTGCATGTTCTCACTCATAAGTGGGAGTTGAACAATGAGAACACATGGACACAGGGAGGGGAACATCACACAACAGGGCCTGTCAGAGGGTGGGCAGCAAGGGGAGGGCAAGCATTAGGAGAAATACCTAATGTAGATGACAGATTGATGGGTGCGGCAAACCACCATGGCACCTGTACACCTAAGTAACAAACCTGCATGTTCTGTGCATGTATCCCAGAACTTATAGTATAATTTTAAAAAATATTTTTAATTGCCAACAACAAAAAAATTCCAAAGCCAGGTGGACTCACAGCTGAATTTCATCAGACATTCAAAGAAGAATTGGTACCAATCCTACTGAAAGTATTACAAAAGATAAAGAGGGAATCCTCCCTAAATCATTCTATGAAGCCAGTATTACCCTAATACCAAAACCAGGAAAGGATATAGCAAAGAAAGAGAATTACAGATCAATATCCCTGATGAACATAGATGCAAAAATCTTCAACAAAATACTAGCTAACCAAATCCAACAGCGTATCAAAAAGATAATACACCACAATTGAGTGGGTTTCATACCAGGGATGCAGGGTTGGTTTAACATACACAAGTTAATAAATTTGATATACCATATAAACAGAAGTAAAAACAAAATCATATGATCCTTTCAATAGACACAGAAAAAGCATTTGACAAAAATCTAGCATCCCTTTGTGATTAAACTCTCAACAAAATTGGCATAGAAAGGCCATTCCTTAAGGTAATAAAAGCTATCTATAATAAACCTACCACCAACATTATGCTGAACAGGCAAAAATTGAAAGCATTTCCCCTGAGAACTGGAACAAGACAAGAATGCCCAATTTCACCACTTCTATTCAACCTAGTCCTGGAAGTCCTAGCCAGAGCAATCAGACAAGAGAAAAAATAAAAGGCATCCACATCAGTAAAGAGGAAATCAAACTATCACTGTTTGCCAATGATTTGATCATATACCTAGAAAACCATTAAAACTCATCCAAATTGCTCCTAGATTTGATAATTAAACTCAGTAAAGTTCCAGGATACAAAATCAGTGTACACAAATCAGTAGCACTGCTATATACCAACAGCAACCAAGTTGAGAATCAAATCAATAACTCAAACTCTTTTACAACAGCTGCAAAAAATAAATGAAATACTTAGGAATATACCTAACCAAAGAAGTGAAAGATTCTACAAGGAAAACTACAAAACTCTGCTGAAATAAATCATAGACAACATAAACAAATGGAAACATATTCCATGTTCATGGATGGGTAGAATCAATATTGTGAAAATGACCATACTGCCAAAAGCAATCTGCAAATTCAAAGCAATTCTCATCAAAATACCAACACTATTCTTCACAGAACTAGAAAAAAAAAATCGTAAAATTCATATGAAACCAAAAAAGGAGCTCGCATAGCTAAAGCAAGATTAAGCAAAAACAACAAATCTGAAGGCATCACATAACCTGACTTCAAACTATACTGTGAGGCCATAGTCACCAAATCAGTATGGTACTAGTATAAAAATAGGCACATAGACCAATGGAACAGAACAGAGAACCCAGAAATAAAACCAAATACTTACAGCCAACCTATCTTTGACAAAGCAAACAAAACATAAAGTGGGGAAAGGACACCGTGTTCAACAAATGGTCCTGGGATAATTGGCAAGCCACATGCAGGAGAATGAAACTGAATCTTCATCTCTCACCTTTTACTAAAATCAACTCAAGATGGATCAAAGACTTAAATCTAAGACCTGAAACCATAAAAATTCTAAAAGATAACATCAGAAAAACCCTTCTAGACATTGGCTTAGGCAAAGACTTCATGACCAAGAACCCAAAAGCAAATGTGATAAAAACAAAGACAAATAGATGGAATTTAAACGAAAAGACTTCTGCACAGCAAAAGAAATAATCAGCAGAGTAAACAGACAACCCACAGAGTGGGAGAAAATCTTCACAATCCATATATCTGACAAAGGACTAATATACAAAGTCTACAAAGAATTCAAACAAATCAGCAAGAAAAAATAAAACAATCCCATCAAAAAGGACATGAATAGACAATTCTCAAAGGAAGATATACAAATGGCCGACAACCATACAGAAAAATGCTCAACAGCACTAATTATCATGGATAGGAAAACAAAAACCACAATGTGATACCACCTTACTCCTCCAAGAATGGTCATAATTTAAAAATTAAAACAAAAAATAGGTGTTGGTGTGGATGTGGTGGTGGGAAGGTAAACTAGTACAACCACTATGGAAAACAGTATGGACATTCCTTAAATAAATAAAAGGGAAACTACCATTTGATTCAACAATCCCACTACTAGGTATCTACCCAGAGGAAAACAAGTTATTATATGAAAAATATTCTTGCACATGCATGCTTATAGCAGCAAAATTCACAATTGCAAAGATATGGGACCAGCCTAAATGCCCATCAACCAACAAGTGAAGAAAGAAAATGTGATACACACACACACACATACACACATCATGGAATATTACTCAGCCATAAAAAGGAACAAAATAATGTCATTTGCAGCAACCTGGATGGAGTTGGAGACCATTATTCTAAGTGAAGTAACTTAGGAATGGAATACCAAACATCATATGTTCTCACTTATGTTAAGTAGGAGCTAAGCTATGAAGACGCAAAGGCATAAGAATGACATAATGGACTCTGGGAATTTGGGGTGAAGAGCAGGAAGGGAGTGACGGACAAAAGACTGCATATTGGGTGCAGTGTACACTGCTCATATGATGGGTGTGCCAGAATCTCAGAAATCACACCTAAAGAACGTATCCATGTAACCAAACACCACCTGTTCCCCAAAAACTATTGAAATCATCATCATCATTTTAAAAAACTTAAATAATGTCTGGGTGTGGTGGCTCACGCCTGTAATCCCAGCACTTTGGGAGGCTGAGGTGGGCAGATCACAAAGTCAAGAGATCGAGACCATCCTGGCTAACACAGTGAAACCCCGTATCTACTAAAAATACAAAAAATTAGCCAGGCACGGTGGTGGGCGCCTGTAGTCCCAGCTACTCAAGAGGCTGAGGCATGAGAATGGAGTGAACCCAGGAGGTGGAGCCTGCAGTGAACCGAGATTGCGCCACTGCACTCCAGCCTGGGCAACAGACCGAGACTCCGTCTCAAAAAGAATAAAATAATAAAATTAAATTAAATTAAATTAGTTAAATAAAAATTTAAAAAGAAATTAGTTATATATACAAAACCTTCCATTTCAAAAAGTATTTTGCTAATTAATTGTTCACTAGCTAAACACCTTTTATATCAAAAAGACTGTAATTTATCTAAAATCTGAAAGATTCAGAATATTTGTCATCTTATTATTTTTCCTACAGAAGTGATAATTATTTTGAGTATACAAGTATATACCATGCAATATTTGGAACATATTTGTACTAAAATAAAATCATTGTTTATCTGAAATTCAAATTTGACTGGGTATCCTGTATTTACTCTGGCAACCTTATGCATAAGTGAATTGGGTTGAGGAAAGAAGAACCAAATTGGCTGTACAGAAGGACTTTTTAAATAGCTATGAATTTTGGCTACCAAATACCATGTAGAGGCTACCATAGCGGTATCAAGTGGTGACCCCCCTCCCCAATAACTCTAAGACATCTACATCACCGCTATGGTTCTATTCTGCTGGAACTCCTAAGCACTTAGGGCTTTTCCAACACGTCTAGCATCTGACTAAAATATGGGAGAGCCTTACTCCATATCATAGTCAGCTATTTGGAACCATGTTGGTAATTTGTTTTACTGCCTAGGGGACGCTCAGGCTAACTCATTATTCCATTTCAGACAAAATTCCTGAAAAAAAAAAATCTGTTTCTTTATTTAACACAGAAATCACTTTTATTTTAGAGTTCCAAAGCAGATCCCATATCCTTTTCTCCTCAAATCAAACATTCCTGCAATCTCCATGCCTAGCTTACAATTGAACTGGGTCTGCATCTCCTGAATAAAACTTACCACTCTCAACCTCATCCCCAAAAGCCTCAAGTTTCTGGCATCTTTCTCTGTTTCCTAATAGTTCCCTTTTCCTATATTTGCACTAGTTTTGTTCTCAGTATGCACTGCAACACAATTTCCTTGTGTGGACCAAAGTCATACTATAGAAAAAGTAAATAAGAACCCCAACCTGACAATTGCTGCAAAGTTCACTATTATTCCTATCATAGAAAAACAGCATCAAGCATAATGACAGTTAGAAGTGTTCATTCAACTAAGGAAGTAAACCAAATTAAATTCCAGGAATATCATTTAATTAATATAAAATTAGCTTTAGCATTCACAGTTTATTATACGATAGAAGAAATAAAGCTCTATTACTTGTTACTTGTATGTTTTGTTCTAAGATTGCATTAAAATTATAACTTACAGCTTTTTACATTTTTAGCTATAACATGATTTCAAAAACTCAAGAAAATCAAATGCTTTCTATAATACTGTACGCTGCTAATAATTAGATAATGATGATCTAAAACCCCTCTAAATGTTGATGTGCCTTTTGAACCTTAATTCACTCAGCATATACTGATCACCAGGTTTTTGCATAGGACTATGCTGCGGTCTTTGGAGATATCAAATACATGACACTGCAATACAATCTTTCTTTGAATTACAATCTAATTATCAAGAGACGAATGTATTATTTGACATAAAATGTCAAAATGTAAAATATCTTCAATGACGGTGCAACATTTTCTAAATTTTTCAACTCAAGCTCTTAACGTCTCCTACACAAGTGCTTAAAAGAAAAGGTGTTATATGATAAAAATTAATTAAGGATGGAATTAAGAATTCAGCAATGCAGTTGCAGTCTGCCATGCTTTCTGAGATGAGCTCTTCTTAATCCGCCACACGCTTTCCCTCTCACCCCCCTTGCATAACCAGGTTTGCTCAAGCCATAATTATGATAGTTTGTTCCATAGCTGCAGTATCTGTATGTGCCATTTTTCACATCTCTCCCCTTTTTACAGCTGATGAGTTTGTCTTCAAATGTCTACATTTGCAATTTGGTTCTGCCAGGTTTAATTAGTTACTGCTGGTAATAATATCGGATCTCATGACCTACTTGTTTCTCTATCTCCTTAGTGACTGCCAAATGGAACAAATACACATAATCAGAAAATAAAGATTAAAGACACTATTTGAGCGGAGGATAAATTAAGGAATAATCTACTATCAAACAGAATAAGAAAAGCATAAGCATGCAGAAAATGCAATAATCCCTCATTAGAACTCCCTTAACCTTTTCTGCAGCTCACATGCCCTCCCTGCCTCCACGAGGACCTCCAGCATTGCCTAAGAAGCTGCTTGGAGTCTTCCTTTAAGTTAGATTTTTCTTTTGTTTCTATCATATTGTCTTCCACTCCTACTATCCATTCAGACACCCACGGAAAAGTTATAAATTGAAAAACCTTCTAGAGAAAGAGCTACTGTGAACTAAGTAATGCTGTGATTTCCAGAAAGCTTTTAATTTTAGGCACAAATGGAAATATGCATGTCATGATTGATGATGTGCTGAGGCATATGTGTTTATGACCTTCAAAAATAGGTTTCAAATACCAAAAAGAAAAAGTTTTTTAATATGCTACTTTTATTGTACTACCTCTCTGTGCTTGTATCATTGGTTTGTCATTATACATATATTTATAGCCAGAAATCCACCTGTCTTGGTTAATATTACAAATCAATTAAACTGTGGGAAAATCTCAGACTAAACCTTAGTGTTAAGCAGGAGAATATAATTTTTTTAATTTCAACTTTTATTTTAGATACATGTTTGTTACATAAGGATATTGCACCCGCATAGTGAATATAGTACCCAATAGGTTGTTTTTCAACCCACAGCCTCATCCTTCCCTACCCCCTGTAGCAGTGTTTATTGTTCTTATGTTTATGTCCATGTGTGTTCTATGATTAGGACCCACTTATAATGACAGCATGCAGTATTTAGTTTTCTATTCCTGTGTTAATTTCATTAGAATTATGATCTCCAGATCCATCCATTTTGCAGCAAAGAACATGATTCCATTCTTTTTTATAGCTGCATAGTATTCCCTAATGTATATGCATCATATTTTCTTTATCTAATCCATCATGGATGGACATGTAGGTTGATTCTACGTCTTTGCAATTTGTGAATAGCATGGCAATCAGCATACGAGTGCATGCATCTTTTAGGTATAATGATCTAGGGAAAATACAATTTAAGACAATAAAACCTTGCTGTAAACTGAAGAAATTTAAAGTGCTCTAGCTGTTTAGTTAATGTAAATAATCAAACATAACTCAGGCCCAAGCTCTCTCATTTCATTCAACAGTGTACTTTTTATCTAAATTACACTATAACTGTCTCAGCTCCTCATTTGAAAATCCTGCCATAGAATTGAACTTAGAAAGTCAGTTTTCATAGTGAGAAAATTCCAAAACTCCATTAAACATTTTCAAAGCCAAAAAAAGTCAGTCCTCTTTCAGAATAACTTTTAAAAAAATTTTTACACCATTCATATAATAAAGAGTCATTTAATTTATAGATACATTAATGATATGCCAATATAAAGAGATTCTCAGTCTTGGCTAAAACAAACAAGATAAATAAAAATGAATCACTTGCATATTTTAAAAATTTATTTTATGAAAGCACTTGGGGATTATAGACAGAGTCTAAGCTCCAGTGTCCAAGTTTACATAAAACATCATTTGGGGGAGTTTTTATAGAGCTCCAATAAATGCCAAAACTTCTACATGGGCCCTATATTTATTAAGACAAAACCCAAGTGATTTTCAAAAGATTGAATTCAGGACTCTTGATCAATTAGACATTTCTGTCTTATAAGTTTAATCTTTAATTTTTTTTTAAAGGATGGAACGTGGCAAAGTTCACGAGAAGGAGCAAACAGTATTTGAAGACCTCTTTGAAAAGTCTCCCCAGGAGCAGGACAGATAGGCGCCTGCTGTACCAGTCAGAGACACCACCCTGCTGTGATGTTAATAAGATGAAGGGTAATAGTACAAAAAGCCACAGTAATTATAGGAAGAGGTAAATACTTGTTTTGTTATTCGCAGACTGCCTCTCCATGCAGCCTGCACGTTAACTGCAAGAGTTTTTGTTACACTAAATGCACATGTGAATTAAACAGTTCTTCAGAATTTCGCCTTTCACTAATAGGTCAGAGAAGAACCACAATAGGGACAAATCATTGCCAATCATATAGGATGGTAGAAGATGCCTACATCTCCTAATTCTTTTGTTCTGCCTTTCAAGAAAGTTATTTTGCCACCAATTTTTCAAATACCTGTCAGAAATATTAATGCCAACTGGTTTCCAGAATCATGTGGATTAAAGGGATAATAGACTAACGAGACCATTTTATATACACCCAAGAGGGCACCCAAAAGTAAAATACACAATAGGGAAATAGAATACAGTCATGGAATTCCTGTAAAATTTCTTTAACATCTCATTGAGTCTCTTCTGCAGAAAAACGATGTCAAAAAAGAGACGGAAAACAACATTGGCTTTTAGCCAAGTGTGAAGTTCTGTATTTAGTAATCCTGAATTGTCACAATAATCATGCGACTATTTAGCTTAGTGTGGTTTCCTGAATATATAACTGAAAAGGAAAAAACATAGATTCTGATCCGCTGAATCCAAGAATGTATGAAATTCTAAAACGAAGTTCTTGTGCAAAAGCTTGGCACGAGTCTATTTCCCTAAATGAATCAAGTGACAAGCAGGGAGGTTGTCAGGAAGTAGAGACTTTTTTTTCTTTGCAAAAGGAGCAAGCATATATTTAAATCCCTAGTTGGTTTAACTAATTGGTGTGGAGTGAAGTAAATTAGTGGCCCTAATGCAGGCAGTTCAGTGCCTGACAATATGGGAGCATGTAGGTTATGATCTGATCCTACGTAATAGTGGCTATGCCCTAAACACAGATTATGGAAAGAAGATAAAATAAGCATGTGTCCCTGACCTTAAGGAGAATCATTTCTAGGACACTGTTTCAGCCCTCTGCATATGTGATTCACTTAACATTTGCCTGCTTTTCAGAACTTAAAAAACAGGATTTTTTTCTTCAATGATAGAGAAAGGTTGAACCACTTGAGATGTAATCTGCTACAGATAATAAGTGAAAAGGTCTAAATATGCCATAGACACTCTCCCACGATTCTTTATGAAAGTGGTCTGCGATTTATAATTGCTCTAAAGAGTCAGGCTCAACGGTGGGGGTGGTGTATAGCTAGGGAAAAGTGTTCAAAGGGAACGCCATTCTTGGGGCAAGTGTCTTAATTCACAATTATTGCATAAGCTCACTCAGACTACACAGATATATAGAATGTCCTTAGAATAGAAAATCCTGGAATTGGAAAGAAAACAGTGGTGACCAAATCCAATCCTTCCCCATAAGCAGAAAATGACCCTGAAACATCTAGGATTTTACAGCACTCAATCCCTCCAGTGATTAAGAGCTTTCTGCCTTTGACAAGCCCAAATCATTTTTGGACAGCTGTGACTACGAGACAGGGCTACCTTTTACACAATTGATATCTGCCTCCCTGTGGCATCTCTCCATTGGTTTATTCCCTAGGATTTCATCTAAATTGCTATGAAAATATTGAACAACGCAGGGTCAGAGTCCTCCCTCCAGATATGCAAGGATCATCTGGTTAACACTCCTTGCTTAATCACCTAAGGCTCCCCTAATTGTTTGGTTCTCTGTGGGAAAGCAGCCTCTGAATCTAAGGATAGTATCTGTGTGCTGCCTATCAAATGCAGAAGAGGGATTTTACAACCTATCAAACTCAAAAGAGGGATTTGGCAAGACCCTTCTGAGTGATTTCACTTTGGCTGTGAGTTATTAGCACTTCTCTTTTAAGTACCAGCAGACCATCTTTTCTAGAATTTGGCTCGGGATAAAGGCGGGGTGCCAAAACTGATTTCATACACTTCTCAATGTAGTCCACGACTAACCCTAGGCCTACTGAAAAAAAAAAAAAAAAAAAAAAAAAAAAAAAAAAAACAATTACATCTCAGCATCCTTATAAAATTATAATTATGCCACGTTTCCAACATTTGAGAGAAAAACACTGATTTGACACTCAATATGTCCACATGGGACAAAATCTCTTCTGAGAACATTTACATTTTTAGTGATATCTTACAACATCTTAAAATAGCAACAACAACAAAAATCCTTTGGTGTGCAGGACGACTAATGTTTTAAGATGGTGTTTTTTAGATCTATTTCCATGGAATATGCATGTCAACCTCTCGTTTTTCTTCAAGCTCCTCCTTTGGCTTCAGTATCTCCACACTTGCTTTTCCCTAAACTTCTCTGACTTTCCTTTGTTAGTCCCTTTTACTATATTCTCTTCCTATACTTGTCTGTTATTGTTGGCGTTTTCCTTATTTTCTCTACATTATTTCCTTCAGTAATATCTTCCCATGACTTTAGCAACTGCCAAAAAGTCAATAACTTCCCAAACCTGTATTTCCGGCCCTAACAACTTCCAGGAGCCCACTCATGAGTAAAACCCCATATTCTGTCATCCCTGCCTTTGGATCATGCTGCCTTCTTTATGAAAGGCCCCTTCCTCCCATCTTTCTGACTGGCATAATTTAACTCACTCTTCATAGCGCAACATAAATGTCCATTCACGTTTGTAACTGGCTAATACTTACCTCACTGAACGACACCTGCTATATGGATGCATATGGCTTATCCCTAAGCCATAAGCTCCTTGAGGACAAGAACTGCAGCATATCCACCTTTATTTTTCTAGGACTTAGACTAATGCATGAACTATTCTAGGGGCTAAATGAAATATCAATTGAATGAAATAGAATATGAAATGAGTTTCTCACTAAGCAGAGGTGTTGAGGTGCCGGTGCTTGCAACTCAGTCACTGAATACGTAAAGCAAGTGCTTTTTCAGATGGGTATTTGTTGTGCATGCTTACAAAGCATGCATGGTTTATCCTCTCAATGGCCTGTGCTTAATGCTCCCTAGGTAGCCTGGGGCTTCATAATCTTTGAAAGCACTGCACCAAAGTTAGAAGCCTAGCAAGCGTGCACAGATAATGGCATTTAAAGCTAGAACTTCGCCTTCCTGTTAGAATAACCCAACCAGCACATTCTCACAATAAAACAAAATATTTGTCAAAATTCATATGATTTCTCAGTGAAATATTCTGCAAGCTATGAAATATAGCCACCTCTAAATAAACATAGCAATGCATAGCATAGCATCCCAAAGTAAAACTGAAAATCAGTTATCTTTTCAATGCAAATTAACATAGAGAATCTCACGTCCCACAGTACTTCCTGTGTCTTCTAAATTCCCATGATTAAATGTTCCAAGTGTTTGTTTAGAATGGTCTTGATGTTAGTCACAGTGTTACAGTGAGAACCATGATATTTTTACAGAGAACTCCAGGATCTGAAGGAGCCACAGAGACATGGTTGTTAGCAGGAGCAGGGACAAGATTTAAAGGTGGATGCTGAAATGATCAATGCAGCATTTTTTGTGTGTGTGCAAAAAAGAATGATGAGATGAAGAGCACAAAAACAAAGGTAACCCATAGAATATCATGAGAGAATATTTCCTTCCTGGGGAGTATCACGCATTAATGGGAAATACAGTCAAGTGAAAAAGAATGGATAGGTTAGGAACCAAGAGCAAATGAGCTTCAACCATGTGCTAGGCATGGGCTGGGTGCTGCACACTGGTTGACAATGGACATTAGAAGAAAGTTGATCTAATACCTATTTAGTCTCTATTTTTAAAATGAAAATATTTATTCTGAGATTAGTAGCTTCCTCTCTAATGAATCTTATGTATCCTGTATGAATACTTTGCAGCTATAAATGAAAGAAGCCAAATGAGAGTTTCTCTGTATTCACCCCACTTCCAACCCAGAGATTCTTGTAAATGATATCTGAATCATATCATTACTTGTCTTTTCTTTGAATAATGCACATTTGGATAATGGGCAAAGTAAATGTGCATAACATGGCAGAGGATGAACAAGGTTACATGAGTATAAAATACACTCATTAAAGAAAAAAAGTTTATCATGGAGGATCAGCAATATTGGATGGGACAGTAAAATGAATATGTACCTATATATAATTAGAGAAAGTATTTCTTTCATCTTTCTCCATTCCCTGTGGCACTTAAGTGCACAAGAAATGTTCTTTGAAGTCAAGGAGCACCGTCTACTGGATTTGGAGAACATGATGTTGGGAACAATTCAAACGGAGTTTCATTTTCTAAAGTACAGATGAATGTCTTAAGAATTAACAATGTAGAACACGATAGGTAAAAATGAACAATGTGATAAAAACAAACTTGAGCATGCTGCTCAATGCCCTTGGACTTCTAATAATTATACTCTTTCTCTGAACTTCCTTAGGGCTCAGGTATAATTAAAATAGCAATTACTGACAACAGCAAGATTTTCTCTCATAGATATATGAAATAACTAGCAGCAACATAAATGAGGATGAATGTAAAGATTATATTTAAAAGTTTCACATCATATTTCATAGAATGATAGCTTTTTTAAAAAGTATATCTCTGGGTATATAATTTGCAAGTGCATAAACATAGAACTTCCAAGTTAAGAATGCCCCCAGGTAATGAGAATGAGTGCTGCTGTCATATGACATTGGCGAGCCTCTGAAATAGTGCAGCACTGGATTTCTTAACTTTATCTTGCCAGTGTTCAGTGATAAGAATGGAGGGAAATCCATACCGGGCCACTCTTACAACACAGCCCCCAGGGAACCGTGCTCAACCCCTGGCACAGGGTGACATGTCTGATGTTGTTCTGCAACTTCTCTCCCACCTCACACTTTATCTCCTTCTGAAGAGTAGAGTTATGAATGTCTAAGACAAAAGACAGCATCATCGCCTGCTTCTAATCAAGATATTTCATTGTTTTCTGGAACACAGACAGACACCAGTTCTCCCTCCAAAGGGACACATTTGCTAATCAGCTTGTCACTAGTGAAAGCACCAGCACCCTTTACTCCACACCTTTCCAGCTGAGTTGTATGCACAGGTCGATACCATTTCATGGATAGCATGAGACCAAGCCCATTTATGGATTTACAATAAACATTAAAGAATATTACCATGGCTACATACATGGGGAAAAAGTACAGACACTAAATCTCCAGCCGATTGCCATTTCCTTTTATAACAACTTGGGAGTCATGCAAATTAGTATAACTCTTGAATGCCTTTAAAGGAGCAGATATGAGTTTAGTGGGAGTTGTGGCTCATTGACTTTAGTGGGAGAATATGACTCAAATCCTCTGAGTTTTAGAAGGTGATGAGTTAGTTTAGGTTAAAGCAAAACTTGAAACATAATTTGATTGGTTTTTCCTCTATCAGTGATGGATGCTTGATAATCACTTTCTGCCTATTATATCAATAAATCAACTGCAATTCAATTTTAATCTGTAAATAAAGTTAAATCAGGGCTACGAGCAAATTACACGCCTGCATTAGCTACTTAGAGGTGTCATTACTGTCTGTGGTTATTGAGCCGAATATAGATATTTGAGTTTTTAAATCCTAGTTTCAAAGAAGCTGAGATAAATTTGTTGAATGTTCTTACAAGAAACACCATATACTCTGAGAAATTTGTACCTGCCTGAAATTGCAAACATAAATTATGTGATATCAGAACAAATAAGGATTTCTAGCTTCAAGCACCAAGTGATATTATCTTCAGATTGTCAGTAGGCATGCAGGGAACACAATATAGAATGAAGTTAAATGCTCTTCATGGAGAAGAAAAATGGGACAATAATTCCATCTTGGCCTAAGAAATTAAAGCTAGGAAAAATACACAGTGTGTCAACCTGCTGTGTTGTGCTGTGCTCACAGCGGACTCTATCATACAGGCAGTGTTACAGCACCTAGCACATTATGAGTGCTCAATAATTCCATCTCAGCCTAAGAAATTAAAGCTAGGAAAAATACACAGTGTGTCAACCTGCTGTGTTGTGCTGTGCTCACAGCGGACTCTAACATACAGGCAGTGTTACAGCACCTAGCACGTTATGAGTGCTCAATAATTCCATCTCAGCCTAAGAAATTAAAGCTAGGAAAAATACACAGTGTGTCAACCTGCTGTGTTGTGCTGTGCTCACAGCGGACTCTATCATACAGGCAGTGTTACAGCACCTAGCACGTTATGAGTGCTCAATAAATATCACAGAATGATATTAACCAGTGCAAGGCACCACAGGCTCTAAATCTCTAACATAATGGGACATGTCTATATGAATGTGAAGCACAGCAGGCTGGATGAAAGCAAATGTCAGCCCAGGAGATAGAAAGGAGACTGGCCAAGCCTCTGTGAGAGTGGTGAGAGTTAGAACCACCCAGAAACAATGGTGACCACTGCACTTAGTTCTGTTTATGTGGACAGATCAATTCCTCAGCCTTCTGTGACTGAAATCAACTAAGAAAACCAGAGTGTAATTTTATGCCAGTCATATTTGACTCACTGCACCCTTGTGACAAGTTACTGAGAGGTAAACATTCCAGAATGATAACTAATTTCCAGTTAATGGGGGCTATAGAAAGTCATGCATACAGAGCTCTTTCCTCATTCCTTTCGCTGCTGTGGGCACAGCCATAAGTATGCTCAGGCTTCAGAAGAGGCTTGCCTCTAGCATCCACCACTATGGCAAGAAGAAGGTCTGGTTGGACCCCAATGAGACCAATGAAATCGACAATGCCAACTCCCATCAGTAGATCCGGAAGCTGATCAAAGATGGGCTGATTAGTTGGAAGCCTGTGACTGTCCATTCCTGGGCTCGATTCTGGAAAAACACCTTGGCCCACCAGAAGGGCAAGCACATGTGCATAGGAAAGCAAAAGCATATGGCCAAATGCCCAAATGCCAGGGCAGGTCACTTGGATAAGAATGAGGATTCTGCACTGGCTGCTCAGAAAGTACCGTGAATCTAAGAAGATTGGTTGCCACATGTATCACAGCCCGTACCTGAAGATGAAGGGGAATGTGTTCAAAAACAAGCAGATTCTCATGGAATACATCCACAAGCTGAAGGCAGGCAAGGCCTGCAAGAAGCTCCTGGCTGACCAGGCTGAGGCCCGCAGGTCTAAGACCAAGGAAGCATGAAAGTGTGGTGAAGAGCGCCTCCAGGCCAGGAAGGGGGAGAAAATCAAGACTTTGTCCAAGCAGAAAGAGACCAAGAAATAAAAGCTCCCCCTTTGTACATACAGGTCTCCATGATTACATAGATCAGCCATTAAAATAAAACAAGCCTTTATCTGCCAAAAAAAAAAAAAAAAAAAGTCATGCATGCATATTCTGAACAGGAATATGTATGTAATTTTATCACATGAATAAAAGTTAAAAGAAATCACCCATAATGCCTGTTAAAAACCTGAACTTAGCACAATTCTGCTCCAAATTAAACTTGAACAAGACTTCCTACAGATTTTAGGATATTAATCAGAACTTAAAAGATCTGGGCCGGGCGCGGTGGCTAACTCCTGGCTAACACGGTGAAACCCCGCCTCTACAAAAAAATACAAAAAACTAGCCGGGCGAGGTGGCGGGCGCCTGTAGCCCCAGCTACTCGGGAGGCTGAGGCAGGAGAATGGCTTAAACCCGGGAGGCGGAGCTTGCAGTGAGCTGAGATCCGGCCACTGCACTCCAGCCTGGGCGACAGAGCGAGACTCCGCCTCAAAAAAAAAAAAAAAAAAAAAAAAAAAAAAAAAAAAAAAAAAGATCTGGACAGGTATTGGACTTTTAAGATACATGTGATTTTCTTATATCTTGTTTAACTTTTGTGTTTTCAAAACCACTTCCCTCTTTGAATTAATTATTTAAGTTATCAAGACTTAGACGGGTTTTGTTTGTTTCCTTGGTTATATTATAGGGAAGAGTTGAGGAAAACAGAGCTCACCAGGATACTGGGCACTGATGTAAACACACTGAAAGTCGAATTCCGCTAGTAAAGCAGCCAAGAAAACAAACACCGATTCATGTACAGAGTTCACAACACAGGATAACAGGAGCTTAAACAAAGCAAGGAGTGGACTTGAAGGGGATTCACATTGTCTGTATCTGCTTTTCTGAATTATGTGTTAATATATGGTCAGTGGGTAGGTAAATCCTGAATGCATATGTTGGAGATGTGTTTTTATCTCAGGGTATCAGGAAAAAGTAGTGGAAAGAAAAGAAACAATTACATATATGTACATATACAATATGCATATATTATGTATATATGCATATTATGCAGAGAGAGAACACAAAGATCTCAGATTTAGTGATTAAACAAACTGGAAGGTTCAAGTGGCTCACTCTACGACATACAGGACAGTGTATCTAAAATAGCTCTAGGTCAGGCATGGTGGCTCACAACTGTAATCCCAGCATTTTGGGAGGTCGAGGCAGGCAGATCACTTGAGCCCAGGAGTTCAAGACTAACCTGTGCAACATGGCTAAATGCTGTCTCTTTCTTTTTTTCTGTCTCTTAAAGAAAAGAGGTGTATTGGCTCACAGTTCTGCAGGCTGTACAGGAAGCATGGTGCTGGCACCTGCTCAACTTCTGAGGAGGCCTCAGAAAACTTACAATCATGGCAAAAGGTGAAGGGGGAGCAAGAACATCTTACGTGGACAGAACAGGAGGAAGAAAGAGAGGGAGAACGCACTACACACTTTTAAACAACTAGATCACACTAGAACTCGCTATTACAACAATAGCACTAAGAGGGATGGTGTTGAACCATGAGAAACCACCCCATGATCAAATCACCTCCCACCAGACCCCACCTCCTGCACTGGGGATTACATTTCAACATGAGATTTGGGTGAGGACACAGATGCAAATCATATCACTACTAGAAACCAAAGCTTTACTAAACCAATAGCAGGACATATCAAACTCTTTTAGTTTTTCATTCATCAGTGGGAAGAAGGTGAAACCCACAGACAGTAGAATAACTCCACCATTCGCACTTGGTCTCCCAAACTGTTCAACAAATGTGTGATCCATGCATCAGAATCAGTCCCCAGCTCTGTTAGCACCTCTCCCTCCACTCCCTGCAAATCTTAGCCACCAAACCCATCACTCATAGTCCCACCTCTCCACAGTGATTCCAAGTGTTGGGGAAATGTACCATTCTTCAAAATAAAATGGGCCTTCTTCTTACTTACAGTAATTTTCACTTAACAATCATGTTGATTTTGCCATAAAATTCCATAGTTTTAACTAATTTCCATAGTTTTAACTTTTTTTTTTTTTTTTAGCATACACTTAAAATATATTTTAAAATTTGGCAAAAACAACAACAAAATAGAAAATCCTCCAAAACATATGGATGTATTTTGAGATATATTTCTCTTTTTTTTTTTTTCCCTGTGTCTCTTTTCTTTTTTTTTTTTTTTTTTTTTTTTTTTTTTTTTTTTTTATTATACTTTAAGTTCTAGGGTACATGTGCATAACGTGCAGGTTTGTTACATATGTATACTTATGCCATGTTGGTGTGCTGCACCCATCAACTCGTCAGCACCCATCAATTCATCATTTATATCATGTATAACTCCCCAATGCAATCCCTCCCTCCTCCCCCCTCCCCCCTCCCCATGATAGGCCCCAGTGCGTGATGTTCCCCTTCCCGAGTCCAAGTGATCTCATTGTTCAGTTCCCACCTATGAGTGAGAACATGCGGTGTTTGGTTTTCTGTTCTTGTGATAGTTTGCTAAGAATGATGGTTTCCAGCTGCATCCATGTCCCTACAAAGGACGCAAACTCATCCTTTTTTATGGCTGCATAGTATTCCATGGTGTATATGTGCCACATTTTCTTAATCCAGTCTGTCACAGATGGACATTTGGGTTGATTCCAAGTCTTTGCTATTGTGAATAGTGCCGCAATAAACATACGTGTGCATGTGTCTTTGTAGTAGAATAATTTATAATCCTTTGGGTATATACCCAGTAGTGGGGTGGCTGGGTCATATGGTACATCTAGTTCTAGATCCTTGAGGAATTGCCATACTGTTTTCCATAATGGTTGAACTAGTTTACAATCCCACCAACAGTGTAAAAGTGTTCCTATTTCTCCACATCCTCTCCAACACCTGTTGTTTCCTGACTTCTTAATGATTGCCATTCTAACTGGTGTGAGATGGTATCTCATTGTGGTTTTGATTTGCATTTCTCTGATGGCGAGTGACGATGAGCATTTTTTCATGTGTCTGTTGGCTGTATGAATATCTTCTTTTGAGAAATGTCTGTTCATATCCTTTCCCCACTTTTTGATGGGGTTGTTTGTTTTTTTCTCGTATATTTGTTTGAGTTCTTTGTAGATTCTGGATATTAGCCCTTTGTCAGATGAGTAGGTTGCAAAAATTTTCTCCCATTCTGTAGGTTGCCTATTCACTCTGATGGTAGTTTCTTTTGCTGTGCAAAAGCTCTTTAGTTTAATTAGATCCCATTTGTCAATTTTTGCTTTTGCTGCCATTGCTTTTGGTGTTTTAGACATGAAGTCCTTGCCCATGCCTATGTCCTGAATGGTACTACCTAGATTTTCTTCTAGGGTTTTTATGGTATTAGGTCTAACATTTAAGTCTCTAATCCATCTTGAATTAATCTTCGTATAAGGGGTAAGGAAAGGATCCAGTTTCAGCTTTCTACTTATGGCTAGCCAATTTTCCCAGCACCATTTATTAAATAGGGAATCCTTTCCCCATTTCTTGTTTCTCTCAGGTTTGTCAAAGATCAGATGGCTGTAGATGTGCGGTATTATTTCTGAGGACTCTGTTCTGTTCCATTGGTCTATAGCTCTGTTTTGGTACCAGTACCATGCTGTTTTGGTTACTGTAGCCTTGTAGTATAGTTTGAAGTCAGGTAGCGTGACGCCTCCAGCTTTGTCCTTTTGACTTAGGATTGTCTTGGCAATGCGGGCTCTTTTTTGGTTCCATATGAACTTTAAAGCAGTTTTTTCCAATTCTGTGAAGAAACTCATTGGTAGCTTGATGGGGATGGCATTGAATCTATAAATAACCTTGGGCAGTATGGCCATTTTCACGATATTGATTCTTCCTATCCATGAGCATGGTATGTTCTTCCATTTGTTTGTGTCCTCTTTGATTTCACTGAGCAGTGGTTTGTAGTTCTCCTTGAAGAGGTCCTTTACATCCCTTGTAAGTTGGATTCCTAGGTATTTTATTCTCTTTGAAGCAATTGTGAATGGAAGTTCATTCCTGATTTGGCTCTCTGCTTGTCTGTTACTGGTGTATAAGAATGCTTGTGATTTTTGCACATTAATTTTGTATCCTGAGACTTTGCTGAAGTTGCTTATCAGCTTAAGGAGATTTTGGGCTGAGACGATGGGGTTTTCTAAATATACAATCATGTCATCTGCAAACAGGGACAATTTGACTTCTTCTTTTCCTAACTGGATACCCTTGATTTCTTTCTCTTGCCTGATTGCCCTAGCCAGAACTTTCAAAACTATGTTGAATAGGAGTGGTGAGAGAGGGCATCCCTGTCTTGTGCCAGTTTTCAAAGGGAATTTTTCCAGTTTTTGCCCATTCAGTATGATATTAGCTGTGGGTTTGTCATAAATGGCTCTTATTATTTTGAGATACGTTCCATCAATACCGAATTTATTGAGCGTTTTTAGCATGAAGGGCTGTTGAATTTTGTCAAAAGCCTTTTCTGCATCTATTGAGACAATCATGTGGTTCTTGTCTTTGGTTCTGTTTATATGCTGGATTACGTTTATTGATTTGCGAATGTTGAACCAGCCTTGCATCCCAGGGATGAAGCCCACTTGATCATGGTGGATAAGCTTTTTGATGTGCTGCTGAATCCGGTTTGCCAGTATTTTATTGAGAATTTTTGCATCAATGTTCATCAGGGATATTGGTCTAAAATTCTCTTTTTTTGTTGTGTCTCTGCCAGGCTTTGGTATCAGGATGATGTTGGCCTCATAAAATGAGTTAGGGAGGATTCCCTTTTTCTATTGATTGGAATAGTTTCAGAAGGAATGGTACCAGCTCCTCCTTGTACCTCTGGTAGAATTCAGCTGTGAATCCATCTGGTCCTGGACTTTTTTTGGTGGGTAGGCTATTAATTGTTGCCTCAATTTCAGAGCCTGCTATTGGTCTATTCAGGGATTCAACTTCTTCCTGGTTTAGCCTTGGGAGAGTGTAAGTGTCCAGGAAATTATCCATTTCTTCTAGATTTTCTAGTTGATTTGCGTAGAGGCGTTTATAGTATTCTCTGATGGTAGTTTGTATTTCTGTGGGGTCAGTGGTGATATCCCCTTTATCATTTTTTATTGCATCTATTTGATTCCTCTCTCTTTTCTTCTTTATTAGCCTTGCTAGCGGTCTGTCAATTTTGTTGATCGTTTCAAAAAACCAACTCCTGGATTCATTGATTTTTTGGAGAGATTTTTGTGTCTCTATCTCCTTCAGTTCGGCTCTGATCTTAGTTATTTCTTGCCTTCTGCTAGCTTTTGAATGTGTTTGCTCTTGCCTCTCTAGTTCTTTTAATTGTGATGTTAGAGTGTCAATTTTAGATCTTTCCTGCTTTCTCTTGTGGGCATTTAGTGCTATAAATTTCCCTCTACACACTGCTTTAAATGTGTCCCAGAGATTCTGGTATGTTGTATCTTTGTTCTCATTGGTTTCAAAGAACATCTTTATTTCCGCTTTCATTTCGTTATGTACCCAGTAGTCATTCAGGAGCAGGTTGTTCAGTTTCCATGTAGTTGAGCGGTTTTGATTGAGTTTCTTAGTCCTGAGTTCTAGTTTGATTGCACTGTGGTCTGAGAGACAGTTTGTTATAATTTCTGTTCTTTTACATTTGCTGAGGAGTGCTTTACTTCCAATTATGTGGTCAATTTTGGAATAAGTGCGATGTGGTGCTGAGAAGAATGTATATTCTGTTGATTTGGGGTGGAGAGTTCTATAGATGTCTATTAGGTCCGCTTGGTGCAGAGATGAGTTCAATTCCTGGATATCCTTGTTAACTTTCTGTCTCGTTGATCTGTCTAATGTTGACAGCGGAGTGTTGAAGTCCCCCATTATTATTGTATGGGAGTCTAAGTCTCTTTGTAAGTCCCTAAGGACTTGCTTTATGAATCTGGGTGCTCCTGTATTGGGTGCATATATATTTAGGAGAGTTAGCTCTTCCTGTTGAATTGATCCCTTTACCATTATGTAATGGCCTTCTTTGTCTCTTTTGATCTTTGATGGTTTAAAGTCTGTTTTATCAGAGACAAGGATTGCAACCCCTCCTTTTTTTTGTTCTCCATTTGCTTGGTAGATCTTCCTCCATCCCTTTATTTTGAGCCTATGTATGTCTCTGCATGTGAGATGGGTCTCCTGAATACAGCAGACTGATGGGTCTTGACTCTTTATCCAGTTTGCCAGTCTGTGTCTTTTAATTGGAGCATTTAGTCCATTAACATTTAAGGTTAATATTGTTATGTGTGAACTTGATCCTGCCATTATGATATTAACTGGTTATTTTGCTCGTTAGTTGATGCAGTTTCTTCCTAGCCTCGATGGTCTTTACATTTTGGCATGTTTTTGCGATGGCTGGTACCGGTTTTTCCTTTCCATGTTTAGGGCTTCCTTCAGGGTCTCTTGTAAGGCAGGCCTGGTGGTGACAAAATCTCTAAGCATTTGCTTATCTGTAAAGGATTTTATTTCTCCTTCACTTATGAAACTTAGTTTGGCTGGATATGAAATTCTGGGTTTAAAATTCTTTTCTTTAAGAACGTTGAATATTGGCCCCCACTCTCTTCTGGCTTGTAGAGTTTCTGCCGAGAGATCTGCTGTTAGTCTGATGGGCTTCCCTTTGTGGGTAACCCGACCTTTCTCTCTGGCTGCCCTTAAGATTTTTTCCTTCATTTCAACTTTGGTGAATCTGGCAATTATGTGTCTTGGAGTTGCTCTTCTGGAGGAGTATCTTTGTGGCGTTCTCTGTATTTCCTGAATTTGAATGTTGGCCTGCCCTACTAGGTTGGGGAAGTTCTCCTGGATGATTTCCTGAAGAGTGTTTTCCAACTTGGTTCCATTTCCCCCCTCACTTTCAGGCACCCCAATCAGGCGTAGATTTGGTCTTTTTACGTAATCCCATACTTCTTGCAGGCTTTGCTCATTTCTTTTTCTTCTTTTTTCTTTTGGTTTCTCTTCTCGCTTCATTTCATTCATTTGATCTTCAATCGCTGATACTCTTTCTTCCAGTTGATCGAGTCGGTTACTGAAGCTTGTGCATTTGTCACGTATTTCTCGTGTCATGGTTTTCATCTCTGTCATTTCGTTTATGATCTTCTCTGCATTAATTAGTCTAGCTGTCAATTCTTCCACTCTTTTTTTTCAAGATTTTTAGTTTCTTTGCGCTGGGTACGTAATTCCTCCTTTAGCTCTGAGAAGTTTGATGGACTGAAGCCTTCTTCTCTCCTCTCGTCCAAGTCATTCTCTGACGAGCTTTGATCCGTTGCTGGCGATGGGCTGCGCTCCTTTGCAGGGGGAGATGCGCTCTTAGTTTTTGAATTTCCAGCTTTTCTGCCCTGCTTCTTCCCCATCTTTGTGGTTTTATCTATCTCTGGTCTTTGATGGTGGTGACGTACTGATGGGGTTTTGGTATAGGTGTCCTTCCTGTTTGATAGTTTTCCTTCTGACAGTCAGAAGGACTGTCTGTTGGTCTGTTGGAGATTGCTTGAGGTCCACTCCAGACCCTGTTTGCCTGGGTATCAGCAGCAGAGGTTGCCGAAGATAGAATATTGCTGAACAGCGAGTGTACCTGTCTGATTCTTCCTTTGGAAGTTTCCTCTCAGGGGTGTACTCCACCCTGTGAGGTGTGGGGTGTCAGACTGCCCCTAGTGGGGGATTTCTCCCAGCTAGGCTACTCAGGGGTCAGGGACACACCTGAGCAGGCAGTCTGTCCGTTCTCAGATCTCAACCTCCGCGTTGGGAGATCCACGGCTCTCCCCAAAGCTGTCAGACAGAGTCGTTCGCGTCTGCACCTGCTCCCGCTACTTCCCCTGTTGGTCTTCAGCTGTGCGCTGTCCCCAGAGGTGGAGACTACAGAGACAGGCAGGCTTCCTTGAGCTGCTGTGAGCTCCACCCAGTTCGAGCTTCCCAGCGGCTTTGTTTACCTACTTAAGCCTCAGGAATGGCGGGCGCCCCTCCCCCAGCCTCGCTGCTGCCTTGCGGATAGATCACGGCAGACTGCTGTGTTAGCAGTGAGGGAGGCTTCGTGGGCGTGGGACCCTCCCGGCCAGGTGTGGGATATATTCTGGTGTGCCTGTATGCTTACAGCGCAGTATTGGGGTGGGAGTTACCCGATTTTCCAGGTGTTGTGTGTCTCAGTTCCCCTGGCTAGGAAAACGGATCCCCTTCCCCCTTGCGCTTCCAGGTGAGGCGATGCCTCGCCCTGCTTCAGCTCTCGCTGGTCAGGCTGCAGCAGCTGACCAGCACCGATTGTCCGGCACTCCCTAGTGAGATGACCCCAGTACCTCAGTTGAAAATGCAGAAATCACCGGTCTTCTGTGTTGCTCGCGCTGGGAGTTGGAGACTGGAGCTGTTCCTATTCGGCCATCTTGCTCCGCCCTCCATAGTTTTAACTTTTAACATAATTTTGGAAAACTGATATTTAACAAATTCATTCCTATTTTGCTTATCTGACATTCCTTACCCTGATAAGCAACTATAGTTTATATTCAAAATCTCCTATTCTCTTCCCTGAGAAAATCGTCATATGAAAAGAATCAATACAGAGTCTCCTTTCAGAGAAAAGAACATGATAATGGCCTCTGTTTCAGAACACAAGCCACCAATCTTTGCCAAGCATGGAACATTAACAAAAGTGGATATGTGGAATACTGGCTAGCACAAACTGAAAAAGGCTCCTAATTTCTCTTTACCATTAGATAAGTAGACTTGAACCCGATAGAAGAAAGTTAATGAGTAGAGGATATTGAAATCTTGGAGACCTGTTGACCAGATGTTTCACCACCACTAGAAATAATGATTGCTTGCTAAAAGCCAAGCTGATAGACAGATATTTACTTCCATTGTTTATTGTAAGGAGAAATAAATAAGAGTAATAAATAAGAGTAATTCCTTACAATAAACAATGGAAGTAAATTATATACTCAGTAAAGGCACAACAGGTTAATTATTTCCAGAGTTACAGAATTTAAATGGAAGAGCATTTGTCTAAAGAGCATCTTGTCTACTATAATATGCCTGATAAGTAGTGGTTCATCCTGTCTATGGTAGGAAAATACTTCCCAGAAGTCAATGATACCACTGTACAGCCTTAATCACTAGAATTACTTTTCTCTTACCAAAATGTTAATGGTAGTTACCCTATGGAAGTGGGATGAGGTAAGGGAAGCAGGGCTTTCACTTTTACATTAATTGGATTTTCCATAATGTATTAGTCTGTTTTCACACTGCTATAAAGAATTGCCTGGGACTGGGTAATCTATAAACAAAAGAGGTTTAATTGACTCATAGTTCTGCATGGCCGGGCAGGTCTCTGGAAACTGACAATCATGGTGGAATGCAAAGGGGATGCACGCACCTTCTTTACAAGGCGGCAGGAGAGACAGCCAGGGAGGAACTGCCAAACACTTTTAAACCATCAGATCTTGTGAGAACTCACTCACTATCACAAGAACAGCATGGTGGAAACTGCCCTCATGATCCATCACCTCCCACCAGGTCCCTCCCTCAACACGTGGAGATTTCAATTGGAGATGAGATTTGGGTGGGGACACAGAACCAAACCATATCACATAATAACAGTATTTTAGTTTATAACTCAAATAAGTAAATAACAAGTGATTCAAAATCTGATTTCATTTACTTTCCTTGTTTTACCTAATAAGGGGCCCAAGGAGCATAGATGAAACTCTTTCCACTTTGTTGCTTGAAGACCGAGATCAGGTTAACCTCTGTCTTTGCTTCTTTGTAACAATCAGTCTCAGTTCCTCCACAGACAATTTGCTGGGTACTGTTGGGAGAAAATTCTTCATGGATCTCCCATATTTCTGCACATCTTGCAAGCAGAGACACCAACTGCCTTTCTTCCTGACAAATTTTTTCAACAATGTTTGTGTAATGAAGAGTCTTAGAAGACAGAAATAATGTCTCCCTCTAGAACAAAAAAGGCAGACATCCTTATTACCCGTTATAATAGATTTGGGTTTCCTAAGCTTAGGGTTCCCCTCCAGCAAAGCAACCCACTGTATGTGTTGATGTCACCTGGCCCTCTTTGCATTGCCCTATAGGAATTGGGGCTTGGGGGACAGATGCCAGAAGATCTATAATTTTGGGTACTACTATTACTATGAATAATAAAGTCTTTTGCCTCTGACCCAAGAGTCTTCTGCATTCTTCCAACATCCAAGAAACTGCATCAGTCTCATCAAAATCTCAAGACCTTTCACAGGTTTTTGCACAAACTTTACACAGCTGAGTTGAAAATATGTTCTTGTTCTTGAGGAGATTATAATCTAAAAATGTCAAACTTGTAAATTTTTGAAATACATATAATTGGATAAGCTTAAAACTGTATTTGAATACTTTCAAAAATAAAATATAAAGAAGCAGAGTTATATGGTCACAAAGTCTATTCAACAAAGAGGAAAACAAAATCATCAGATACATTAAGGATAAGGGAGCATCCTATGATCATGAAAGATGTTTTTCCTTCAGTTGTATATACTAGCTTGAAGGGTTTTAGAGATGGCAGTGACATTTTACCCCCATAATCTGTAACTCAAAAGTTCCCGATGTAGTTTGGATATTTGTCCCTACACAATCTCATGTTGAATTGTAATCCCCAATGCTAGAGGTGGGGCCTGGTGAGAGGGTTTGGATCATGGGGGTGGATCCTTCATGGCTTAATACTATCTTCATGATAGTGAGTTCTCATGAGATCTGGTCATTTAAAAGCGTAGCACCTCCTTCCCCACTTTCTCCTACTCCTGCCATGTGAGACACCTACTCCCCTTCTTCTTCTACCATGACTGTAAACTTCCTGAGCACCACCCCCCACAGGAAGGCAAGCAAATGCCATCACCATGCTTTCTATAAAGCCTGCAGAACCATGAGCCAAACAAATCTCCCTTCGTTTTAAATTACCCAGTCTCAGACATTTCTTAGTAGCCATGCAAGAATGGACTAATCCAGCTCCTAAACATCTTGCCTTTTATGTTTGTCTATGGGGTATTGATGAGTCATATCATAAAAAGGTTTTCCTCACCTGCTGAATCCCCTGGGTCTACCAGTGTCTACTTTTAGCGCTGCCTCCTGAAGCCATGCCCTGGGCTCAATATGTTGAGGTGCTGATACGGCAACAGCTGATTTCAAAGACTTGGAAAACTTCAATTCAATCAGCTTTACCACTGCTGAGACATTTGCCTTCTTCAGCCAGCACTTGGGGAACTCAGATTTCTTAAACTAATTGAGCACTTAATATACAGCTATAAATTAATCGCATTGAAATGGTGCTAATTATTTCATTAGCTCCCAACCAATCCAATCTAAATAATCACTTATTAGGACTCAACTGCTAAATTTCTTTAAGTATTGATTAAACTATGCTATAAATTACGTATGCAGATAACGTTTCTGTGTAATTTTCTGGAAATCCACGTATATAACGAAGGAGTGTGTGTGTTTCCAATCAGTTTTCTTTTTTGTTTCCTGCAGCATATATAGCAGTAACTGCAATTCATAGCCACATGAATAAAGTAAGGTCTGAACAAATTTTCATCCCACCAGTCCCAAGGCAGACTGATGAGCACAAAAGCTCTTTGCTCTCCCTTTTTTTTCCCCCCCGAACATCTTGACTGGCAGGCTGGGAGATAATCCTGTTCAGAGCTAATGTGTAGTAACAAGATTGAGGGAAACTGACTTAAGAGGCTTGCATCTGGGCCAGGACATATCGTATCGATGCCATATTTAAAAATGTTCCCTCTGTTCACCTCTGTGAAGATAAATGTCTGAACACTGAGCTTAAAAGCAAAAAGTGAGAGACACTCAGAAATGGGTGATGAATTGTCAAACTGTGGAAAAGAGCTTTCACCAAAGAAGCATGTTTGCTTTGTACAGAGGCGGGGAGTAAAGAAGAAATGGAGAAAATAATTAAAATGTTCTTCCCTCTTTAAACTCTGTTAGCTGGAAACCAAATTCTTAACGGGTGTAGAGGAAGCTCAGCTATTTTAACTCATGAAGACAAGCCCTCTTGAGCAACAAGAATAATAGAATTCAGCCTCCTGTGCCCAATAAAATAGGCCAAAGGCCTGGCTGTGCAATTCATTTGGCACTTCATCAGCACTATCCCGTGTAAAAGCATCTATAATCATAAAATGCTATTGCAATCTTTTATCAGCATTTAACCTGATAGTAACTCTTTTCTCAAGCTGGAGTATAAGAATCTCGTGAGTATGGAACTCTCTAATGCGTCTTTGTTTTCTCTGCAAGGCTTGGTTCTAAGTCTTTTCATTAGGACAATTTCAATGAGTAAATGTTCATGTGATTTGCTGATGACATTTGAGAGTTTAGACAGTAGCCTAATGGTGGAATTCAAGCTTTTAAACATGGGAATTTAAAGGTGAAGATATGCCCTTTTCTTAAAAGCCTAAAAGCCATCAATTATCCATTTAGTTTGCCCAAGCACAATTTTGGAGCCTAAAGAGACAGACAAAAACAGGTGGCCTAGGACTCTGGAAGTGAACGTGAAGGGGCACCAACATCAATACCCCGTAGTTTCTACAAGGTCTGGATTCTGACAATATACAGTTCCACTCTACTGAGTTGCAATGAAATGTGTGTGTGTGTGCGTGTGTGTGTGTGTGTGTGTGTGTGTGTGTGTGTGTGATCAGCAAATCAGTGTAACACTAATCTTAAGGTATGACTCTTTGCAATGAGCTGAACTACTGTATTGTCAGAGTACCTATGAACTTCTTGTATTCTCTCTGGATAAAGCTACATGACTTGTTTTGCAGTTCTCTCAGTATCTGTATTTGCTGTCAACTTTAGTGACTTTTTTCAAAGATCTACCAGTCTGCACTTTAGGCACTGCATTTAAAAGTATGCATCAAAGGGCAACATGCCAATGCTGCCAATGACATCAGACAACTTATAGCATAATTATATTTTTCCACAGATTAAAAGTTGATCATACTGTAAGCTTCATGAAAGCAGGCACTATATGTTTTCTTCCTTCTTGAGAAGCACCTAGAATTATATCTGACATATAAAAGACTCTATAAATATATACATAAATGAATGAACGAGTAAAACTAACTTTATTGTATTTGTGATTTGAAAAGCCTTCTATTAGTCTGTTTTACCAGATAGATTTTGCTATACCTAAATTGTCTTGAGGGTGTCTCTATGTAAGGAGTTTCTTTTCTGGAATTTCTCCAAAACATGAACCCTCTGATTCTGACAACTTCAAATATCTTTAATGATTTCTTTAAAGAGCACTAAAATGACAGGCTACTAAAAAGGAGATAACTGTACCAACTCTTTTTGTGAATAGACTTAGCAAGCATTTAAGGAGCCTTAACATCAATCTTCCACAGCTAGATTTATAACACATTCATTTTATGAATCCCTTTGACTTGGATCCTAAAGCCCCTAGGCACAATTTTGCAGGGAATTCCTATGACACACATCCATTAAACTGAGAAGCAGGAGATACAATTCTCCTAGAGGCTGTTATTCACCTACTTTGATTATTCTGCATAGTAAGGCAGGTTAGGTTGTCAGGCCATTATCTGATGGATATTGCCAATGACAGAAAAAAAAACAGGGCAAGGGGGCCTTAACATTGAATAAACTGAAACATATCCAAGCCATGGGAAATATTTTATTAAACTAACAGTAAAAACTAGAGTTAGTGTCTTCAGCATTCATTCTAGTCTAAATGAATATTCATTTGTGCCTTTTTTGGGACATTTAATGAATCTATGCTTTATGAAGAAAATAACACGGTAAAAAGAGCGACTAGACTTTTCATTTTGCCTTGGAGATTGGCAGAATTATTTTTAAGGTCCTCAGGTCTCCCTGAATAGGTAACAATTTTTAAAAGACTTGAGTGCATGAGCCAAATGTGACCTTGAATGAGTTCCTGTCATCTCTTAATAATACACAAATCAAATATCTTTACCACACCTGTATAAATTTTTAAACATTGTTTTGATATATATCCCTTGATATGCATATTTGCAAGCCCATCAGCACTCCCTCCAAAAATGCTTTACAATTAAATGTAATTGTAAATGCAATCAAAGGGTCATAGAAGTCTATGGTTGGTAGATACCATGTAATCATCTTGCTAATTGTCCCTTCCCCTGGATGTGTCATTATAGAGTAACCTTGACAAATTCTGCTTTAGTTTCTCCATATATGAGGAGCTCAGTAGCTAGCAAGATACACTTCATTACATAAGCAGCAGTAGATATGAAACAATTATTTCCCATAAAAATAACTTCCACTTCTACATCACTTCATGCAGTTTGCACTGCATATCCACAAACATCATCCCATTCTAGCCACAAGACACTATGGTCAAGTAGGAATTATTAATCCTAATCTCCGGGTAAGAAAATTGAAGCTCAAAAATATATAAATATAAATTCTAATAAAATGGTCTAATTTTCACATTTCAACCTATGTAATAAAACCAAGTATAGATCTGATAAATATATGCCCTTGGGATCTGTCTTCATTTCCTTCAAAATGCATCCCTGGCTTGAGGCCAATAGTGCTTATTTAGATCCTGATGAGGCTATAGAAGTAGCACCTTCTTCTGCTTAAAGAGGTGGAGGGGGGGTATAATTGCTACTACTGGAATAAGCATGGTGCTAGAACAGCTGTTCCCACAGAAACCAAGATGGTTTGGCATATTAAAGATCCATAAAGAACATATTAATGACCTACCATGTCTTCACAACTAAAGATACTAAATGTAAAATAGTAAGCTGAGTAATGGAAAAACGCCCTTTTGAGAGGATTTTTTTCAACAATTTATAAAGCAACAGGCAATACATGGTATCTCAAGTGCAATCATGATCTTAAAGTAAACTTGAAAGAGTAGATTCTATATTTTATAGTATTTTCTGTCATCATAAGCATTCTTGAATGTGCAAGTACTGTTCTACCATTCAGCCAGGAGCTACATGTAAGGAGTCCAGTCACAAGCTTACTGATTTTCCATCTTAGGATACAAAAGAAGTCACTTCTTCAATTAGAGTACAATGACACTAATGAATGCACTCTGGTTGTTCCCTTTCTTACAAGACTTTCTTATCTGGCAGCTCTACTGATGTGATGAGAAGGCGATTTGCAAGTCTGATTTGGAAGTTTTTTTGATCACAAGAGACTAGGGAGTATAAAGTCTCCGCTTACAGTCTTAGGGACATTACAGAAAATTAGCTCTGGTAATGTATTGAAATTATTCAAATAGAAATAGACTCTTAACTTTGTGATCCTTCCTTCTTAACTTGCACAAGAACTGTGATGTAAATGAGAACTCTTATGGTTATTCTCTAGAGACTTCTGTTGAGTAACTGAATCTCTTCGAATTTTGCGTTATACAGCTCTCCCTGGTCAGTGGGCGGGAACAGAAATAGAGATATTTTCAGGTCTTCAAATATTCTATTCATTTCCTTGATGAATTTGAATCAACAGTTCTAAACAAGTTTTAATACTCAATTGGCAAGATTTGTATGCAGAAAAGCTAACTGCTTTACTTTATCATTTTGTACATATACATGACACCATCCATCATATTGCTCTCCCATATTATCTGAACATCTTGAAAGTAAAATAAATACTCATATTATTATAAGTGTTATTTCTAGTCTACATATACTAGAAGATAGAAAATCCTAGATAAATGCTGTATTAAGCAAACTACAGCACTAAAGTATTATTCATGGAACTAAGCATAATGATAAAAGCAATCTACTGATAATATCATGGATAAGTAAATGTGGAAACAGTCAGAAAAATATTTCTTTGCTTTATGGTGCAAAAAAAGAATATATTCAGCCTATTGGTCCCTGAAAGACAGATGCATATAATGTAGTCTGTTCCACTATAGAGCACATTCTATTAGACCAGTGGTAAGGCTGAACTTCATCAGTTTTTGGAGGGGCCACCTCAACTCCCTTTCCATCTGGGTGATTGAGAGCACTGCCAGGTGGAGATTGGCCAGGTGCACTGAAGGAGAATAAGATGTCAGAAAGGCAAAAAGTAATTTGTTTTCTCCTCTGGGGTAACCTAGATATGTTCTTTTTCTCCAAACTGTTCAGTTTCAAGAAAATATGCCTACGCCAAGTTTTGAATTATTAACAAGTTTAACATCCATGTGCCACCTAATGCAGATGCATTTGGAGGTAGACGAAGATCAATTTTCTGTTCCTAATTTTTAATTGTGTCTAATGACCAGCAATGACCTAGAAGACCTTCAGTCTTGGGAGAAAAAGCATTAAGCAGATCTGGGGAATGACATACTTCTCCTTGCATGAAGATTTTTTATTTCAGACTCTGTCCCTGAATCTGCCAACATGACAATGCTCTTCAATAATAAAAAGACGTGTTCTGAGCTTCTGCAAAGATGACATCTGCTTGAGTGACAGCCTATTCCTGCACGCTGGTTCCTCTGCTCTAGTTACACAGCAATCTGTCAGCCACTTAGATGACATGCACTCTTTAAACCATTAAAGAGTTAACGTACATTACTTTTTTTAATCTGGTAAAATAAATGTCTGGCCATAATTCTTGGGGTGGCAAAATTGCTCTCCAAAATAAATAACACTATTGAAAGGTTAATTACTTGATTAATGCGTATCTTCCTGCAACGCTTGCTCTTCATTGAGACAGGCTGAAGAATCTCCCCTCTATATCTTATTTTAAATATTTTCCTTTCCTTTACTTTCTCTATTTGTCCAGAGATAATTTCTGATGGATCTTCAACATATAAATCAAAACATTATTCTACTTTTTTTTTGTTACTGTTGTTTAAAAGATCTGCTTTCATTATTGACATGCAGATAACTTGATTGAAAGTGGATGAGCCATTTTTCACTCCCCTCCACGTGGGTAGAGCTGGGAAATATTTCTCATCATTAAGTAAAAAACATTTTACTTTTGGTTGGCATGAAAATGAAATAAGTGCTCTCCTTCACTTTCTGAGGCATCTGGAAAGTGAAAACCTTTCAGCACATGACACGAAGTCAATCTTTTACACTCCCGTTAACGTTAAAGGTGACCATGTGGGCAAATTCACGTACATACAAATATGCTTTATTCAGAATCCAATTAGCAATCAGCATTGTGTTGCTTTTCCAGAGCAACTATAAAAACATAAAATAACCTCAGAAACTCAGCTTATATGTTTGAAAAGAACTGTGAGCATTAAGGACAAGAATATTATCTATTTACTCCATCTGAAGACCTTCCACAAGATCAGTGATAACCCTACAGACAGACTCAAGAGTGACTGTGCTGTGGTCAACAGAACTTTTAGGTAAAATTGGTCTTTTGCCCTCCTCTGCCTCTGAAGTTTCCAAAACTTCCTGAGGAGGTGGAAAACACACATGCAGGTATGAACAATCAAAGAAAACTTTCACTTTGTGGATTGTATTTCCATAAGAAAACGCTCTATGTCACTATGCACAGGATGGATCTGCCAGCTAACGCTGGTAGAAGGAATGAACTATGGTGGACTGGGGAGAGGGAAAAAAGTGGAAGGAGAAAAAGATAAGGGGGAGGAAGTAAAAGAAGCAGGAGTGTACTGGATATATTTCCAAAGGAATCAACAGAATGTGATCACTCATGATTCTGTTTTTCTAAAACATCTACAAAGCTTCTTCTCTTGATCTAATAAATCCAGTGAGAACACATATTTTTATTTTCCTACAAATTTGATTTCCTTTATTCTTCAAAAATAAATAAAATATGTATGTCTAAATCAATTTTAGTAAATTAGGAAGACCTACCAGAAACAGAAGACACTCAGAAACATCTTTCACAGATAAATACAGAGAAAATGGGAACAATATATTAACAGGTATTTTAGAAATACCTATTGGAAGAAACTTTTACATTTAACGCATTCACAAAATTTGAGTTATGCCTCCTACTTTTTGGGGGATAGAGTGTAAGATTGCATAGGCAAATAAAAAGTATCACTCTGGTTTACTATGGGGTGGTGGGTTGAGGGGACTTGCTGGGGTATAGTTATCTGGATCTCCAAACAGTTCCGGTGAAAATAAAACTAATGTTAAGTGCTAGTAGGAGAAGTAGCATCAGGAAAGAGGAAGACAGAAATAAAACCAAAAGAAAAGGCCCACTGATCCTACTGCATTTGTTTTCTATTGTGTAACAAAGCACTACAAACTCTGCAATTTAAAACAACACAGATTTATCATCTCATAGTCTCTGTGGCTCAGAAATCTGGGCACAACTCACTAGTTCCTCTGTTCAAGGCTGCAGTCAAGGTGTCAGCCACCCACATTCTCATCATGAACTCAGGCTCCTCTTCTGTGTATGATTGTTGGCAGAATTCAGAAATTCAGCTCCATGCAGGTATAGGACTGAGGCTCTCAGTTTTTAGAGACCACCCATATTTTCCTGTTATGTGATGCTCTTCATGGGCAATTTATATCATAGCAGCTTGTTTCTTTGAGGTTATTGGAAGAGTCTCTCAAGTGCATGCTAACAAGACAGAGCCGTATATGCACGTAGGTAGGTAGACAGACAAACTAACCTAATTATGGGAGTAACATCCCATCATCTTTGCCATATTCTATTGGTTAAAACCAAGTCATAAATCCCACCGACATTCAAGAGGAGGGAATAATACAGGGTATGTCCATAGGGTTACACTAAAAGCTATCTGACACAGCTGTGAAAAGAATTCCCCACAGCTCATAATAGAGAGAGCATTCCTTACATATCCAAGGAGCCTTTTCTTGGCATGCAACCTCCTATTTAAATGCCAAATCAGTCCTGCAAAAATATTTATTTCTGGTTCTGATCATTTCTCAAAAACAAAATGAGAAATATTCTGTTCAGTGGAATGTAGTTGTTCATCAGTGTGTAACATTATGAAACGATGTGAACCTAGTTGATGACTGTTTCAAATTATGGCTTCGTTGATATTCTAAGATGTCTTCAAAAATGCCTTCCTAATGTTTTGTTTCTCTGATGGGAATGGCTTATCATGTGAAGACAACTGTAAACATGCAATGAAATGACCTTATGAGAAAATTAATGTCTCTATCCAGCACCAGGATGTAAAAGGCTAGAACCCAATGGTGTGTTTAAACAGGTTGTTAAGGAGACAGGAATGTCCATGCCTCTGTTTAAATGCTGACACAGACTCCTCTAATATATGCTGCTTTCAAGAAAAAAAACAGTATTGACATCTTATCCAACTTACTGAAACTAGTATTTGATAAATTATGCAAAAATGAAATTGGTTAGCACAGGGAAGTTTTAGATGCATATTTTCCATAAGCATTTATTTAACTTAAAAGCAAATAAAGGTATAGTTTTGCTATTATTTTGATGTCAGCCCAAAGCAATATTGAATGTATTTATTACAACTGATGGAACTTCCCTGTTGTCTTTCAGAGTGTACCATCTATGTTGTCTAGTTTTGTTTTCTTTAAAGTGGAGAAAGAACACACTAACCAAGTACAGGTTTTTAAAGTAAATGTTCCAGATTTTAATATTTATTTATACATCTATTTGAACAGCAATTGTTAGTAACTCACCTCTACCAAATATTTCAAAAACGTTTTTCAAAACCATCAACTCCCTTCCATTCTATCTTTGTATTTTATGAGTAAAATGCAATTAACTTGCAAAACCACCATAACCAGTTCAAATAACATTAACAGGTTTAGGACCAAGCCCAGCTAACTTTTGGTAATGGTCTTACCCTTAAATAGAGCAGTCTACTAGGCAAAGCACTCACGGAGTGCTTTGGGCAATAGTATGCTCCAAGAAGGAATGAAGAATGTCATTTAATCCAGTAGGTCAGTCAAGGGAAGGTCATTTAAAGGGGCTTCTGCTCCTCAAAGATACAATCAACATGCACACATTAAATATTTGTTGAACTTCTACTATGTGCTAAATCACAGGAATAAGTGCCTGCTACTCCTCAGAGGAAAAAAAAAAATGATTGTTGCCCTTGAAGATCCCAATACAATTACTTTGAAAGATACCGTTGCATTTATGTGTTTATAGTATACAAGGGGTTGCTATCTGTTTTAACCCTAAAAAGCTTTTGGTGTTAGCCTGGATTCTGGCAGGTCCTGAAGAATGGTGAGAAATTTGCTGAGGTTCTAAGGTTATTGCTTGATGATTTATGACTCATCAGTCCTTAGTTGAAAGTGCCCTGTCAAATTCATTTTTTAACACCAACAAATATGAGGTTGAATTGTAAAATAGGTTCCATTTAATCCAATTTATTTTATGTAGCTGTGCTCAAGGATGCATGAAGGGGCCTCTGCTACATAAGAAATACTTTCAAAGAGTATCAGAGATGAATATTTACCCAAGGAAAACCACAGGGGCATATTCCACTCTCCTCCCCTGCACCCTGTATTTAATCAGTCACCAAATCACATCACTCAAAACTGTCTATCCTCCCCACTAATTTATGTCCCTGCTTCCCCCCACCACAATTTTCCATGTAACTGCTTTAATACAATCCTAATCTCCCAAAAAATTCCCTATCCTCTTCCTGACCCCAATCTTCTACCTCCAGCCCACACCCACAGAGCTTCCAAAGTTCACAAATCTGTTATGACTCTCATTTTTAGTCTACTATGGCTTTCCGCATTCCAAAGAATAGTGGATAAGCATCTCCAAATGGGACATGGATTTACCATATTTCACCAGCAACATTTATGATTGTTTCCACCCATGTGGTCTAATTGCAGCTTCATAAATCCGTCTCCATTTTTCTGCAAGAATACAAACTTTTTAAATCATTTTGTATCATTGCAATTCTGTTCTGTGTTTTGGAAGCATCCCTTTTCCTTAAATTTTTGGCAAACTTCCATACATCCTTCAAGATCAACTCTTCACACTCTTACCCAAATCTTTCCATGCAGTTTGGCCACAAAATTTTAGGCAGCTCTCTTTCATAGCACCAATTCTATTGCACAAGTATTTACTGAATCTCAAACAGTGGGTTGGGTTCTAGGGATATAGTAGTAAACAAAAACATTGTAGTGTACTATTATTTTTGTTTATTTATTGCATCTATTATGTTTTAAACCCTGAGAGAGCACGTACCATATCTTACTCATTTTTATGTCAATCACAACTATTTAATACAAGGCACCCATACCAGGCACTGTACTTATGTTTATTGAATGAGTGACTGCACATTAATGGCATTAAACATAATGATAACATAGTTATTGGTTTTTATTAAAATGTTTCCCATGAACTGTCCTCAGGATTTGAGAAAATACATAGGGGCGGTATTCTGAAGTGAATAGCCTTGTTGCCCTTTGAGCTTTTTAATTGCAAAAACATTTTTCTGTGCTTATTGAATTAAATATGTTCTCATTAGTTTAAAAATCCAAATGAATAAATATATCTATTCCCATGATGCGTGGAAGTGCAGAAATTGTAGAAATCAATCCACCATTTGGTATCATATACATATAGTGAATAATCAGATTCAGATTGATGTGGATTTTCAATGAATTGGCTATTTCTTGTTTAGGCAATAGTTTTAGAATCATATTTATGCTTTGAAATCTTCTATTCTAATTGGGGTAGAAGGTAGATTATTAGTTCCATATCTTAATAGAAATGTAAAACTTTTCATATTAATTGCAACTCAGCAACACACCTAATTTCTTTACCACTTACATATCACATACCACCTTTACAATATGTACTATAGTGATAGTGTAATTGACATGCAGTTAGAACATTTTCCCTTTTAGTCAATTGAGGTTTTTGTCAAAGCTTTTAAAGATAATTGAGGATCATAACTTTCTGCTCATTCAATTTCTTGAAAATCTTATCTACCTTTGATTATCTGGCAAACCTCTAATGATAGCTGTTAATTTAATTTTATGTATTAATACCTTGCCATAAGTGTAACCAGAAGTTTTAAGACAATCCTTTATCTTGCAAAAAAGTAAAGATGAGAAGGGGAAAGAGCCAATATTCCTAAATTCATCCATTATAAAAAAGAATTTTCTGTTATTTCTAGATATTTTGGCAGAAAACTTCAGTGAAACACTAGTTGTGAACATTAAGATGTTTTAACTTGGAAACATACAGTTACCAAGACCAACTCTGATCAAAATGTGCAATTCTTCAGAATGTATTGCTGAAATAATAATTTGCTATGTGTGTGGTTTACTCACTGAAATCCCTGAAGATATTTGGAACTTTTGATCATTAGAACCTGTTATCACTATAAATTTTCAACTACTAATTTCACACATTTGAATCAATGTCACATGGACACTTTCAAAAGCAGGATGATAAAATCTAAGATTTTGTTGGGAGCAATGTAAGTAATTTGGGATTCCAAATAGTGTATTATAATAGCTATTTGGTAACAGAGGACAAGGTGATCTTTCTAAAAAGAACTATTACATACCACTAATTTTATGCGGGTATAAACTGTCCAGTTATCTAGAAATTAAAATGTATAAAATTATGCTCGTTGAAAATTGAGAACCAATGTGTTAACAGTACTAATTGGAAGTTAATAGTCCTAATTGGAAGGCATGGATTGTTGCAGAACAATGAGCAACACACGTTGGAGGAGCATAGAAGAGAATATACATATGAAGGAAGGATGGAGAGAAGTTGATGGTCCCCACGACAGACTGCCTAGTCAGCTGCATCCATCGCCTATCCCAACCTATCCCTTGGTAGACATACAAATATCTGTAGTATAATTTTTTTAATGACTAAATGAAGGATAGCACAAATAAGAGAGAAAGTGGCTGTAGATCCTTGAGAAGGAAACAATATTGGCATATTTTTTTAATTGCTTTAAAATATTTACTGTGTTTGCACTGCCCTAGCTTAGAATTTTTTTTTTTTTTTTTTTTTTTTTGAGACAGAGTCTTGCTCTGCCCAGGCTGGAGTGCTGTGGCACGATCTCAGCTCACAGCAAGCTCCACCTCCTGGGTTCATGCCATTCTTCTGCCTCAGTCTCCCGAGTAGCTGGGACTATAGGCGCTCGCCACCACGTCTGGCTAATTTTTTGCATTTTTAGTAGAGACGGGGTTTCATCTTGTTAGCCAGGATGGTCTCGATCTCCTGACCTCATGATCCACCCGCCTCGGCCTCCCAAAGTGCTGGGATTACAGGTTTGAGCCACCGTGCCCGGCTAGAATTCTTATACTTCAAATTAGTGACATGTTTCCTAAGGACATGTGTTAGGTGATCATCTAAATTGAACCACATCTGAGATTTCACTTCAAAACCCTTATTTAATCAAAGACATTCATACATGATCCTGCAATCTCCATCCCTGCCTTTCACATATAGGGACACAAAACAAGGAACAAAGCAGCAGCTGAAATCACTGAGATTAAGATGCTGCTGTTCAGAATGAAGATATTAGCAGAGAACAAAGCTAAATAAAACCTCAGATTCTCATCATCCAAGTTCATTGGCAGTCTTGGAATGTAAAGTTTGAATAATAAAACTAAAATGTTTTCATTGTGCTTACATTTATTTAATAACTTGAAGTTTGGGAATAATTCATGATAGCACTGTCTTTATAATACCACTATTCTAAGCATTATTGACCACCACATATGTGTCAGTTGCATTGCATATATGTAAATCTATACTTCCAAAATACTTGAAAGTATATTTGTTTTTGTTATTAAGTATCCCAGGCATTAGTCAGGAGTTTTTTGGTTGCAACTAACCAAATGCCCGTTTGGATTAAGTGAAGTAAAAGAATAAATGGGGCCAGGCACGGTGACTCATGCCAGTAATCCCAGCACTTAGGGAGGCTGAGGTGGGTGAATCACCAGAGGTCAGGAGTTCAGGACAAAGCTGGCCAACATGGCGAAATCCTGTCTCTACTAAAAGTACAAAAATTAGCCCAGTGTGGTGGTGCATGCCTGTAGTCCCAGCTACTCAGGTGGCTGAGGCAGAAGAATCATTTGAACCTGGGAGGCAGAGGTTGCAGTGAGCCGAGATCGCACCATTGCACTGCAGCCCAGGTGAGAGAGTGAGACTCCTTAAAAAAAAAAAAAAAAAGAAAGAAATGAAATGGAGGGTACTAAAATCGACTTCTGAATCAAAGGAGAAACTGGCCAAAGGGAGGGCACCCCTCATCTGAAGGAACTCCAAACAACAGCAGCATATCCACCATCACATGCCCGTTCGCTAAAACCCAGGAGGAACCATTAAAATCCCTGTGACATGGAAAGGTGTCCATACTGTGCCCACTCTCCTCCCCTTGACATCTTGATAACACTGTTTACTGGCAGCAATTTTCTTTGTTATTTCAAATTTTGAAGCCTCAGAAACAAAAAAAAAAAAGCCATACATAAGTCTAAGAGACAGAAAAATAACCTTTCTCCTTTCTGTCCCCCTGTCCCACCCCACCCCACCCCACATTGAGTAATGTTACATTTTAGAAGAAATTTTGTCCAAAGTAACATAAACTTTAAGGCAGTAAACAGCAATTTAATAACACAATTGTATATGCTATTTATGCTCCATAAATTTACTGTTCCCTTCATAATTTCAGTCCCACTAATATTTTCTCTTCTATGTGTTTTAGTTAACTTGTCTCTTCAAACAGTACATATACTTTTAAGTATATAACAATATACATATATACATTTATATGGCATATTTTCATTATTCTCTAATAAAAGTAAAATAATTTTGGAGAAGCTATTCTCCCCAACTTCTGCTTAGAAAGAAACAGCTTTATTTCCTTGGGAGAAGCCCTTAACCGTCTTCATATCCAAAGAAACTGTAGCTTCTTTCTTTCTCATAATGCATTTGAGTATCCTTACGAGTTGCTGGATAGCAGAGTCTGAGAACAAACTTTTAATGCCCCAGTTTATGGTACCACAAAGCAATCCCTTTAGGGTAAATCTTAGGCTTTTAGTTTTCCACCCCTTCCCTTCTTCTTCTCCTATTTCTGTTCAAGATGGCACCAAAGCATATTAGGAGATAGGGAGAGTGATAACTAGACCTTCACTGGTCCCTGCTAGAGCCTGACTAGTCAGGTCTGTTTACAAAGCTGGTGGCCAGCAAGGTAGTGAGTCCCACATGGAGCATCACATGTGTACCCACAGCCATTACTAGTGCATAGTCCTGGTCATTGCCCCTGTGAAAGTTGCCCATGTTCTATGGAATCCTAAGCCCTACTCCAGCCCTTATTAAGTCCTTATACCTTCACCATGCTATCCATCTGTCTCACTGTCCTCTTACAGAACTCCATCCCATTGCCTTCCTGAGATGCTGGACCACTGTGGGCAGCTGCCCTTGGAAGAAGCATGCCACCGTCTTCTTCAAACCCTTCAAAGTCTGTTTCTCTCATACTTTTGGAAATTCTCAAGATTGAATAGAGTGAGCTTCTGTTTCTTCTTTAGTATCATTAGTTCTTTCTACACCACAGAAGAAATTCTAATCTGAACATAAAGAAACATATTTTGGATTAATAAATTCTTCTAAAAGTATCTGTATTAGTCTGTTTTCATGCTGTTGATAAAGACATACCTGAGACTGGGAAGAAAAAGAGGTTTAATTGGACTTACAGTTCCACATGGCTGGGGAGGCCTCAGAATCATGGCAGAGGGTGAAAGGCATTTCTTACATGGCAGCAGCAAGAGAAAATAAGGATGCAAAAGTGGAAAGCCCTGGTAAAACCATCAGATCACGTGAGACTTATTCATACCATGAGAACGGTAGGGGGGAAACCACACCCATGATACAAATTATCTCCCACAGGGTCCCTCCCACAACACAAGGGAATTATGGGAGTATAATTCAATATGAGATTTGGGTAGGAACACAGAGACCGTAGCATTGCACCCCTGACCCCTCCAAATTTCATGTCCTCACATTTCAAAACCAATCATGCCTTACGGACAATCCCCCAAAGTCGTAAGTCATTTCCCCATTACCCCAGAAGTCCACGGTCCAGAATCTCAGAGAGAGAAGGCAAGTCCCTTCAGCCTACGAGCCTTTAAAAATCAAAAGCAAGCTGGTTACTTACTAGATACAATGGGGGTACATGTATTGGGTAAATACAGCTGTTCCAAATGGAAGAAATTGGCCCAAAGGGGTTACAGAGCCCATGCAAGTCCGAAATCCAGCAGGGCAAATTTTAAAGCTCCAAAATGATTTCCTTTGACTCCAGGTCTCACATCCAGGTCATGCTGATGCAAGAGATGGATTCCCATGGTCTTGGGCAGCTCTGCCCCTGCGGCTTTGCAGGGTACAGCCTCCCTCCTGGCTTCTTTCACAGCTGACATTGAGTGTCTACAGCTTTTCCAAATACATGGTGCAAGATGTTGGTATATGTACCATTCTGGGGTGTGGAGGACAGTGGCCCTCTTCTCACAGCTCCACTAGGCAGTGCTTTAGTAGGGACTCTGTGTGGGGGCTTCAACCCCACATTTCCCTTCTATACTGCCCTAGCAGAGGTTCTCCATGAGGGCTCCGACACTGCAGCAAACTTTTGCCTGGGCATCCAGGTGTTTCCATACATCTTCTGAAATCTAGATAGAGGTTCCCAAACCTCATTTCTTGACTTACATGTACCCGCAGGCTCAACACCACATGGAAACTTCCAAGGCTTGGGGATTCCACCCTCTAAAGCCATGGCCCAAGCTGTACTTTGGCCCCTTTCAGCCACAGCTGGAGCAGCTGGGACACAGGGCACCAAGTCCCTTGGCTGTACACAGCACAGGGACCCTGGGCCAGGCCCAAGAAACCATTTTTTCCTCCAAGGCCCTGGGGCCTATAATGGGAGAGGCTGCTGTGAAGGTCTCTGACATGGCCTGGAGACATTTTCCCCAGGGTCTTGAAGATTAACATTAGGCTCCTTGCTAATTAAGCAAATTTCTGCAGCCAGCTTAAATTTCTTCCCAGAAAATGGGTTTCTCTTTTCTATTACAGTCAGGCTGCAAATTTTCCAAACTTTTATCTTCTGCTTCCCTTATAAAACTGAATGCCTTTAATAGTACCTAAGTCACCTCTTGAATGCTTTGCTGCTTAGAAATTTCATCCACCAGATACCCTAACTCATCTTAAGCTCAAAGTTCCACAAATCTCTAGGGAAGGGGCAAAATGCCGCCAGTCTATTTGCTAAAACATAAGAGTCACCTTTACTCCAGTTCCCAACAAGATCCTCATCTCTATCTGACATCACCTCAGCCTGGATTTTATTGTCCATCTCACTATCAGCATTTCGGGCAAAGGCATTCAACACGTCTCTAGGAAGTTCTAAACTCTCCAACATTTTCCTGTCTTCTTATGAGACCTTCAAACTGTTCCAATCTCTGCCTGTTACCCAGTTCCAAAGTTGCTTCCACATTTTTGGGTATCTTTTCAGCAACACCCCACTCTACTGGTACCAACTTACTATATTCATCTGTTTTCACACTGCTAATAGAGACATACCTGAGATTGGGAAGAAAAAGAGGTTTAATTGGACTTACAGTTCCACATGGCTGGGGAGGCCTCAGAATCATGGCAGAGGAAGAAAGGCATTTCTTACATGATGGTGGCAGGAGAAATGAGGATGCCAAAGTGGAAAACCCTGATAAAACCATCAGATCTCATGAGACTTATTCATACCATGAGAACAGTATAGGGGAAACCACCCCCATGATTCAAATGATCTCCCACAGGGTCCCTCCCACAACATAATGGGAATTATGGGAGCACGATTCAAGATGATATTTGGGTGGGGACACAGAGCCAAACCATAGCAGTATCCATGTTTCAATAATGTAAAATTACCATCTTCCAATCCCCAGCCCATACCCTGAGCTCTAACCACCTTAAACCTTGTCTTTCTGTTGATTGTTTCTGCCACGTGGAACATGCCAGCTCTATTCCTCCACCTGAGTAACTTTTCCTTGTCTTCTGAGATGCCTGCAAAGTGAATCTTCCCCAGATAATCTTTCCTGTTTTGTCCAGACCAGAATAGGTTACTCAGCAGCTCCCTTCAAAGCATCCTACCCATTGCTCTCACTGTGCCTTGGCTGCTGTCTACGTCCATGCTAAGCAGTAGAAATATAATGCAAGTCACAAATCCAAGTTGCATACATAATTTTACATTTTCTAATAGCCACATTAAAAAATTTAGAATAGGTGAAATTAATCTTAATATATTTTATGTAACCCCACATATCAAAAATATTTCACCATGTAATCGATATAAAAAAATTATTAGTGAGGTTTCTTTGTTCTAAATTCTTCGAAATCCACTGTGTATTTACATTTATAACACATCTCAAGTCACACTAGACATGTTTCAGGGGCTCGGTCACCATATGTGGTTAGTGGCTAACATGTTTATTGGACCATGAATCTACGTGTGGTTGAGTCTGTGTAAGTGTGCCTAGTGCTGGTAGGTACTCAGGAAACATTTGTATAATGAACTGTTAAGAAAAGCTCTTATTAACCAAAGAGTTACAATTCTGGGTGAATATTAAACACTCCTGGGAATTCTAGTTTCAGGAGAGAAAACTGGTTGTGTTAATTAAGTCATTCGTGGGAAAGTAAAAGTGAGAGAAACCTGAAAGAAAAATAGCAAAGAAGAAGATGAAGCTAATATAGTATCTCTGCCACTCCAGAAATTTTACCAAAAAACATTCAAAACACTTGAGAGTGTTGGTCTACTCAGAGGGATAGGCGGCTGCCTTCCACCACCACCCCTCCCCGCCTGCCCCGATCTTTCTGTTCTGGCTCGGAAGAGAGAAAAATTTAGTGATGTGACTGGCAAAAAAGACATAACAAATGAGACATCTTGCTGGAACTAGCAAAAGACAGTGCTCCAAAAAGGTGTTAGCTTAGGTGTGGGGTAAGCTCCTAATTATAGATCCACTGCTGCTGGAGGGAAGAGGCTGGAGTTAACACAAGAGCCTTGTAACGCATGGGATTTTTCAAGAGACGCATCAAGGCTTCTAAAATGTAAAGTTGTTGGAGGCTACCTTCTGGCAAGTTGCATGAGTGAAACTTTAAACCTCCGGACTCAGAAGTAAAAGGGATTTGGACTCGCAACTCAAAAATAGTTGCATTTAGTTAAATAAGTATGAGTGGAGCACAAGGCAGAAGTGTTACTGGGTAGGGGACTCACTTGCTCTTTGTTTTTATTTTATTGTTCTGATTTTAAATTGTTTATTTTAAAACATTTTCCTAGGTGATATGGAAAAATACCTGTGCTAACCAATAAAGTCCTACTTTTGTATATAAAAAGCAAAAATTAGCAGCATGGAGAGGTTTTATCTGGAAGATTTTGAGTCCTTTATTGGAAATTCTTGACAAACACAGGAAAAGCACCATCTACAGGTGAATATCCTACCACCAGGCAGCTACCAACTTGGCTCTGGTTCCTCACAACAGTTTGAGAGCAGTCTTAAACAATTCATTTCACTTGTGGATGACAGCACAGAATTTTATCTAGTAAATGACCTGGTAATTTTAGTAAGTGATTTACTTTGTTCACAAAATGCCAACATTTATTCAATTTGATGGAGGGAAAAATCAGGCCAGTGTTTGGATATTACATATTCATAGACAGTTGAAAAGTGCTTTTATTTTCAACATGCAACAAGGTCCTTATCTGTATATTTTTAAGTATCCCACTTTTAGTCATTGAGGAAAAAAATGGGCACTGGAATAGCTTCGTAATTGAAATCTACAAACAATTTAGCATTTCAATCTAGCAAAATGTTTCCCTTTACTACTTACTAACAAGAAGCAAAAAGACTGATTTACATTCCACCATGGACTTCTCATGGTCTCCATTACCCTTGTTATCACTGTCCCTATTAGCACAGATAATTGAGAAGTATGTGTACCTCACCGTTAAATGATGAGATCGCATTCTTTGCCTCCCACCCGTCACAAATTGCTGCTCATCCTCAGTAAATAGCTATTTACAAAAATGATTTACAAGCTTATGCGCATGGCTCCATGCTGTATATTACGGTGACACCCTTTTAAAAATGGTTTTTAAAACTAGTGATATGGAAGCTGGTCTCAGTAATAAGAGCCCTCTTGAGTTAGAAGGTTAATTGTTGAAGGGAGATGCTCCCTCAGAAACATGTCATAGATTTTTATTCTTTAAGGCATAATTGTGTGTAGGATGCAAGGTAATAAGGAAGACAGAGCAAAGGAAAAACATTTGTTTTCAAACAGGCTCAAAGGCAGAGAGGGTAAGAAAAGAAGTTGTTAATGAGGAAGGGTCATCTCACAGTTTTATTACATTGTTCATAATTTTGCCCTAAAAACTGGTCATCCTAAGCGGTCTTGTCACTCTGCACCAGACATGAACTAAGAATAAGATTTTGTTGGAAGGTCAGGGAAAATCCCAAAAGGCCATCCCAAAAGAGCAATACTAAAAGGTAACGTAGGAAGACAAGAGGTGCCACACTTGAATGTGGTAGCTCATTGGTGGCTTCCAGCCGGGCTCAGTTATGACTGTCAGAAAATCAGTAACAGATGGGGAAATGATCACTTACGTTTGGGCCTCTGGAATAATTAACAGGTTCAGCATGTTAATATAAAATGTGCAGCTGAAGCAGAGGAAATAACTGAAGAGAAGTTTCCTAGAGACCCGCACGAGAAAGGTCTTGCGTAGAAATAGTTTTTTTTTTTTTTTTTTTTTGGTTTTTTTTTTTCTGGTTTAAATAATAGGGCCTGGCTATCATGAAAATTGCTGTACTTTCTTACAGTATTTTATCTATCCATATTCTCTCTCCCATAACCATCCCCCTTGAGTTATACAGTTGTCATGCCTGCCCTGATGGGCTCATGTTGAAATGAGACTCAGTGTTGGAGTCAAATGACCTACAGTCCCATCCCAGCTTCGCTACTTACCTGCTCTGCTGAGTCTCAGGGCTTCAGGATTGTCCTGCATAAAATAGGGACACTAGTATCTATCTCACAGGATTGTGGGTGGGATTAAAAGAGATGATGCTTTTCAATTCTCTGGTGATACTAAAAGATCTAGGAACTTTTTCCTTCCCCCCTTATCTAGTTTACCTCTTTGGTGCCCCCATCCTTACTCTGAGTCAGAATTTTCTACCATCTCAATGTCCTTCAAAGACTTACCCTCCTATCTTTAAAATAATCCCCCAAATTGCACTCATTCCATTCCATAAGGCTTATGCTCAGTTAAGTAGATTAGAACCTAGGACTACAAACATTCCCTCCCCTGCAAAACTCTGGAAACTAAAATTCCAGCTTTCTGTGAAGTAGGAGGTGGCTCCTTCCCTTTGACTCCTCCCAGCCCAATTAGGCCCTTTAAAACAAGAGAATCTGGGGAGAAGGCACTAAAGTCAGCAGGGTCTGGGCAAAGGCCAAGACTTTTTATTTTCCCTCCCTCCATCTGCTTCTGGTTGTTGCCAGGAGATACCTAGGGGGAGATTCTGCAGGTTTTAATCAGGAAAACACAGTTTCCCTCTAATCAAATTTACATTGTTTTCAGAGGGGTAGATAATTTAGCATCCTGAGCCATTTAGGAAGATGTCTCTGCTGTAAGAGTTCTTATCCAGAACTACAGATTTCTAAGTGTAATTTCCTATGAATTAGTTCATTGAGTCCTTAGAAAATGCTTGTGTAGATTTTAAGAGTCACAATTTTCCCATTCAGATGTTGTGCTAGTTTTAACCTGTCAGGTTATAAATATCCAAGTGAGCTCTTCTCTATTTTTAAGTGATTTTTTTTCAGTTGCCCTAAAATATAGTCAAGATACAAAGCCAGCAAACCTAGTAAATTCTTCCAGTTGCAGCTTTTCAGATAAGTCATCTCTCTATCGCTTACGTATCATTGTGAATCTGAAATACTAGTAAATCCATGCAATCACTATAACCAATGGAGGATAAGTAATTAGATTCATATACTTGTTCATTCAGTACCATATGAAGCACCTTTGTAATAAATACTCATTGCCTCTGGAATGCATGCTAAGGGCATATGGCAAAGGGATAGGTAAAAGTCACTAACACATAAATCCAAATCCTAATCCTTTGCTCTAAGACGGTGCTTCTCAGAATGCAGTCCCAGAACTGCAGCATTAGTATCATCTGGGATACTATGCAAATTCTCATTAGTATCATCTGGGATACTAGGCAAATTCTTAGTATCATCTGTAAAATATGCAAATGCTCAGGACCCAGCCCATAGCTACAGAATCAGAAAAACTCTAGGGGTGAGGCCCAGCAATTTATTTTAACAAGTCTCCATGTGATCCTGATACACACTAAACTTTGAGAACACTGCTCTCTAAGATTCATCTTTACTCGAAGTATATTACTCATTTTTCTTAATAATCTCATATTTAGGGCTGGGCATGGCAGCTCATGCCTGTAATCCCAGCACCTTGGGAAACTGAGGAGGGAGGATCACTTGAGGCTGGGAGTTCAAGGCTGCAGTGAACCATGATTGCACCACGGCAGCCTGGGCAACACAGCAAGACCCCAACTCAAAACAAACAGACAAACGAATAACCCCATACCTAGATGATAAATACACTGCACATTTATTAGAATTGAACTACATAACAATTCAAAGATATCACTAGCCTCTAGGTAGAACGGACATAATACCCTCCACATGAAGCCCCATCGCACAGTTAACTCCTGCCCACCTCTCAGAGCTCCTCCTCCAGGCAGGCTTCCTTAACCCTCATGGACTCTGTAGTGTGCCCTGCTGCTTTCTCTCACCACACCTGCTGTATTAGTCTGTTCTTATGCTTCTGATAAGACATACCCGAGACTGGGAAGAAAAGGAGATTGAATTTGACTTACAGTTCCACATGGCTGGGGAGGTCTCATAATCATGGCGGAGAGCGAAAGGCACTTCTTACATGGTGGCAGCAAGAGATAATAAGGAAGAAGCAAAAGCAGAAACCCTGATAAACCCATCAGATCTCATGAGACTTATTCACAATCACGAGAATAGCACGGGAAATATCGGCCCCCATGATTCAGTTACCTCCCCCTGAGTCCCTCCCACAACACGTGGGAATTCTGGGAGATACAATTCAAGCTGAGATTTGAATGGGGATGCAGCCAAACCATATCACCTGCATTTCCCCCATCTTGGCAATTACTGCACTTTCTGGTAACTTTTCTATGAGGATGCAAACCATATATTGTTCTCCATTGACTCTTCAGTGCCTACTGCAGTGCTTAGCATATTATGTGATCAATATATATTTAATGAGTAAATGAATAAATGATGTCATATATAAGCAGGCAGATTTAGTTATGAGATTTACAATTATGATACATTATCAATTATATAAATTGTTTTCAGAAGCGCTAAGATAAAAGGAGAAGATTTCATCTGAGGAAAATTTTCAGTCTGTTATTTTTCCTCTATCAATTAGCTATTTTGTTGCAAGCTTTTGATGTGATCAGCACTCAAAGACATATTTATTTTAGTGTAATATTTGATGCTGAAGAAGTCAGTTTTTCTTGTGATTCTTCATTGATAATTTAAACCAGGACACAGTTTGATTTTTATCAACATCAAAAAGGCAATAAAAGAGACAGACAAATGACACAGAAAAAACACCGGACCAGGCACAGTGGCTCATGCCTGTAATCCCAACACTTTGGGAGGCCGAGGCAGGCAGATCACTTGAGACCAGGAGTTTGAGACCAGCAGGGCCAACATGGCGAAACCTCATGTCTACTAAAAATACAAAAAATTAGCCAGGCATGATGTTGCACACCTGGGATGTTGTAATCCCAGCTACTTGGGAGGCTGAGGCACAAGAATCGCTTGAAGCCAGGAGGCAGAGGTTGCAGTAAGCTGAGATTGTGCCACTGTACTGCAGCCTGGGTGACAGAGTGAAACCCTATCTTTAAAAAAAAAGAGAGAGAAAGAAAAGAAAAAAGAAACAACACTGGACTTAGATCCCAAAATATAGATTGCAGTCCTATTTCTGATACTAATAATCCATCTTGTTACCTCTGGAAAGTCAAGTCACCTCAATATTTCATCTGCAAGATGGGATTTAAGAATATCTGCCCAATCTCTTTCACTAAGAGATTAGTGAAAGAATCAAAGTAGACCGGGCACAGTGTGGCTCACGCCTGTAATCCCAGCACTTTGGGAGGCCGAGGCAGGCAGATCATGAGGTCAAGAGATCGAGACAATCCTGGCCAATATGGTGAAAACCCCTCTCTACTAAAAATTCAAAACTTAGCTGGGCATGGTGGCACACGCCTGTAGTCCCAACTACTCAGGAGGCTGAGGCAGGAAAATCGCTTGAAGCCGCGAGGCAGAGGTTGCAGTGAGCCGAGATCGCGCCACTGCACTCCAGCCTGGTGACAGAGTGAGACTCCATATGAAAGAAAGAAAGGAAAGAAAGGAAAGGAAAGGAAAGGAAAGGAAAGGAAAGGAAAGGAAAGGAAAGGAAAGGAAGGAAGGAAGGAAGGAAGGAAGGAAGGAAGGAAGGAAGGAAGGAAGGAAGGAAGGAAAGGAAGGAAGGAAGGAAGGAAGGAAGGAAAGGAAGGAAGGAAGGAAGGAAGGAAGGAAGGAAGGAAGGAAGGAAGGAAGAAGGAAGGAAGGAAGGATCAAAGTAAATAGTGAATATGAAATTACTTTGCAAATTTCATAGTACAATACAAGAATGAGGCGTCATTATTTGTTACCTTTTTTAAGTGGTCTTGTTGGGTTAGCTGAAGCTTAATTAGCTTAATCAGAGGAGGTGAAGAGTCATGATTCTACAAGGAGACGGATACATTTTCTCTGTGGTGCAAGATCACATCTAGTAAAATGTACATTTGGCCTATTTGTATAGAGGATCCAGTACCTTTCCCAACTATTCTAACTGGTCTTCCACAAAATGATTTTTTTCTGAACTTTTAGGCATTAATGTCACCTAAACTGTTCTAACAGTCTTTGATTAGTAACCATAAACCCCTGCTGAGATCTTAATGAGAATTCTAAACCTAACAAAATAAATGAGTTTTCATTACACTTCAATGTTGTTTTGAAAAACCAAATAGCATACGTAAAATTATGAATCTAAAAGTTATATAGAAACAAGGAAATAATCTGCAACCAAACTAGAGTTTAATCACACTTTAGGTCAATAAATGACTGCATTCTCCTCTCTCTTTCATTATCTAAATTCTATTATTATGTCAAATTCAGTGTAAGCCTCATTTCTGCCATAAATCTGCCCCCAACTCTGCCACTCATAACAACCTTTTCCTCCCATTATATTGTTTAATGTTTGTGGTGGAGATTATTAACACTCACCAAATATCGACAACATCAAGTCGTAATTCCAAACCTTCCTCAGAGTTAGATTTGAGTCAGTGAGCTAGATCTGGCCAATGAACTGGAGAGGAAGTGATATGTAAGTCAAGAGCTCTTGTACTTCCTCCACTTCTCTACTCCCTTGTTGAGCTACCTTGGAAGCCACAGATGAGATTTCCTCCAAATGTAGAAGCACACTAGATCCTGGAAATCTGCATGGAGGACAGATATCCTGAAAATTGCCCCAACATGCACTGACTTAAGTGCAAGTGGGAAATACACTTTTATCATGTAAAGCCACTAAATTTAAGGCTATATTTATTACCACAGCATAACCTGGCCTATCCTTGCTAATAGAAGTACATAGTAGGCACTGCACAGATTCACAGTTAATTATATGTTATTCTAAAGTATATTCGATTTTTTACATTGTAACAGAAATAGGTAGCTCAATGTTGGTCCTCAAGGATCTATAGCACTACAAAGGAAACAGAATTACAAATACATGGATTGATGATATAGTTTTATATGTGCCTGTGAATACATACATATGATAAAGAAAGACATGCAATAAAAAGACATTTAACTCTCCCTGTAATGGGGAAAGGGAGAGATTCCAGAAAACCTTACTAAAAGAAGTAATACTAAATAAGTATTTTTTTCCCTTGATAAAATATAGTGCACACTTTCTTGTTCCAAGCACTGCATTGATTAAATTTTGAGGACTAGCATTTATCAGAAGGGGAAAAAAAGGAAAGGAAGAAAGGGAAAGAAGGAAGGAAGGAAGGAAGGAAGGAAGGAAGGAAGGAAGGAAGGAAGGAAGGAAGGAAGGAAGGAAGGAAGGAGAGAAGGAAGGAAGGAAAAAGAGAGGGGAAGAAAGAAAGAGAGAGGAAGAAGAAGGAGGAGGAGGAAGAGAAAGGAAGTCAGACAGGCATTCTTAGCACAGGAAGCAGTAGGCACAAAAAGAAGGAGATCAGAAACAAGTGGGTTTCTTCTAAATATGTGCCCTATTTACATTGACAGGTGTAAAATATAGTGATGATAGGAAATGAATATGGAGAGGTGACCATTTCTAGAAGGGTCTTATGTGTCACTATAAAGAATTTTGATGTTAAACTGTCAACAATGGAAAGAAAGTAGGAGACGTATCAAATCTGTCCCTTGGAAAGATCACAGCCTTGTCATTTTTGTTTAGGAGGTGATCATGAAATGGAGTCCTAAGAGACTCTTCTGAGAGAAGAGGTGAGAGATCATGAGATGTAGTAATGTGCTAGTAAATATTCAACAGCCAGCATTCCTGAGGAAAATAAATCCTGATTTGTGGCCATTTCTTAAGTTCCAAAATGATGCCATTGGACATGAAGCAAGGAAGAGATGTTCACAGTTGTACAAGCCAGCTCTAGCACATAACTGACATTGAGATAGCACTGTTGCATCACCTGCAAGTAACTGACACATGTTAAGTGCATAATTAATAGATAGTTATCGAACAAATGAATGATTATGGGAATAGAAACAGAAGGAAGAAGGCAGATTACAGAAATATTTATAAGTAAAATCAAAAGCATATGGTGACCAGGGATTTTTTAAAATGACTACTAGGATAATAATAATGGTACAGATACATAACTGCCTTTAAGCCTCAGTATCCTCATTTCTAAAATGGTCATAATAACATTTTCTTCAGCATAGTGCATGAAATACTTTGCCCACTTATAGGAAAGAGTATGTGCAAAGAATAGGATAAATAAAATAACTTAACGTTTTGCAGTAACCATGTATAGTTTCTTAGTTGGAGTATCAGGTTGGAAGAATGACTGGGGAAAGATGAGGTTGAATAAAAGTTAACCTCATTTAGAGGGATTTGTATGCACCATACTGGCATTTATAGACCCTAGACCACAAGTAATGGAGAATCCTTAATAAATATCAAGGTGCAGAGTAACAATTAAATGTACATATTTGGGTCATTCTGGGTATTGTACAGCATGTGATGTAGTAATGGAGTCCTGTTCAAATTAGAAACCTATTCGCAGTAGCCCATTCAAGGTATAAAAAGTTAAAGGAATTTGTAGAGGGTTTTACGAAAAGGAGACAGACCAAAAATGCACAGAAAGCAGACTAAATGGGACTTGGTGACTATTCGACACGGATGGTGAGAGCAAGTGCTGAATGTGGACACCACCCAACAAGAATAGTGGTAAAGTAAGAAGAGAGGGCTTGATAAGGATGTCCATAAGTTTATCTTTAAACTCATTGGACTCAATGTTCTCCTAGAAGCTTGGGAGCAACTCTAGGAAGTCTAGAATTCCAAGAAGGGCTTATAACATTCCTTTTAATAACAAGTATCTCCTCAAACACTCCTATTTTGGTGAACTTTTTACAACTTTTAAGAAAATCTATAAATTGATGATGAAGATATGCTGGAAAATATATATGCACCTCAGTCACTCTAAGATGCAAAAGAAGGAGAAAACACCAGAAATAAGTGTATACCTCCTACCACTGGAGAAAATAATGTTATCTAAATTTTCAGGTAAAGTTACAAAGATGAAATTGGGTGAAAAGTTCTCAAATGTCTCTTCATTCTTATATTCTTCGATTCTAATCCTACCTTTGGAGAAGACTACGGGAACCTGCCCATATTTGTCTTCTTCACATAAGACCAGAACCAGTTTTGAGATAATAGTTTCCTGGGTTGCTGTTAAAAACCAGAAAGTGGGACAGTAGAGATCCAAGCAGGTTTTTTTTTTTTTTTTTAAGTATGCTTATTATAGCCCACCGGGGATGTTATCTGGAATGACAGCAAAAAGTCTTTAGAGAGGAGAGAAACGTTCATTGCTGATTTTATAAATCTCTCCAAAGTTCCTGAAGGCTAATTCTATTCTCACCCAGAGTTCAAAGTCTGACTACCAGACAGTGTGGTTTGAAGTAGAAAAGTAGGATGGAATAATTTCTATACTTTGAAGTCCAGAGAAAGGAGGATCATTTCAGGGCCTTGAAGCACACACACCAAACTCTCTTTCTTTCTCAACACCACTGCAATCAAAGGGCGAGGTTGAATAGAAATTTAAAAACCTTAGAGGAAAATTATCTTGCTGCTTTCACATCTAGATTTGCTTCCTCTCAAATTATAATTTTTTCTCCACATGGAACGCCCATTTCTATTGCCCAAAAAACATATTTAAGTCTTAAAAATTAGTACATGCAAAACCTGATTATTTCATATATCTGGCATGGCTGAAATATTTTGCAGTGGTTTTGTTTCCAAAGGAAAAATAAATTTGTATATTTTAAGTTCAAGACATCCAAAAAGTTACAAGTTATAGGTAATGTTATAAAAGACCACAATATTGTCACTATGTGGTTTTCCTTTTCCCCAACATATGATGCATTGGGTTGTACGCTTCTCATCCACTATGTTGCACGAGGTCATTAACAAATCTTCCTGTTTCTCCTCTTGCACTCTCCAGCCTATCTTTTTAAAGGCAGCCAGAATTATTTAAATTGCACATCTTTATAATTAATGGTTGTAAATGGACTCTCAAATAGTTAATGGCTTTCTAGAAACTGTGCAACCATGGTAGAGTTTCCAAAGAATACAATTTAATTAATGAATAGACCTAATGGTTTTAATATAAGTTATTTGATGGGAGGAATTTGATTGTGGATTCTTGGATCCAAGAGATCATGAAGCCAAGTGCCTTGCACAAAACTGACATTTTTTCTCTTAAAGAGATTGTCTATCTCCACTTAAAATATGGATTTACGTCTTACTTAGCCATTCTACCCCTTCACATGGTGTCTGCCTATTATTTCAAAGAAAAAAAGAAAAGAAAATGAAGAAAGATACTCCTGGCTTTAGCATTTATGGCTCCCAGAACCAGAAAATAAAGACTGATGTTAACTGAGTTGATAGCTGGGCTGGAAGAAATGTAAAGCTAAGGGCTGGGAAATCAAGTGGACATTAGCACAAAACTTTAAAAGGAAAATGCAACTTTTAAGCAGCATGCAAGTGAGTTGTAAGTCTCTCATGATGTGTGTCTCCAGAAACTCAACTGATCTCAGTATGACTGATATATGAGAATGACATTGGGGTAGGTGTAAGGCTAGTGTTTTTTTTCTGCTTGCTTGTCGTTTCCATGACTTAAAGGGAAGTAGTTCGAAGTGTCAGTTGCTGCACTGCTAATCTTCTCCAGGCCAGCATGAAGTGAGCACTAAGCTGGAATTCCTACCTGTCTTTGACAGATTACTAAAATAGCTGCCCTTGGAAGGCTGGTGCTTTCGGGTGTAACTTACTGATTTGCTGCATCCTCCACATTGCTCCCTGTATCTGCCACTTTTCTCATCAGGGCTACTGCCACAATGTTAGCATCAGATCTGCTTAATGTCACTCTCCTGTAAATGGACCACAGTAAACATATTGGGCAGTCTACAAGAAACGCTAGAGATGAACAATTTAGCCTTAATATCTGTCAGTGAGAGCACGGACCATCTGGACAAGGCAGTTAATGATCAGCATTACAGCAGCATGCGTTGCTAGGCTTAGCCATAATCTCTGGGCCTCAGTTTAACAAATGTAGGGGAACTGAGAGGGAATTTGAGCAATACAGCAAAAGATCCTCCAAGGTCCTGAAAGAACAAAAAAAAGATTGAGTCTCACCTGACAGTAGCTAAAATATCCACACACTGTCACTCTCAAACAACAGACACAGTCCAGTTTAGGGCAAAATAGAAGAGGATTAAGGTTAACTGTTTTGGAAATTTAAATACTCCTCTTTTCCCCTGCCCTCCTCCCCTCCCCACTCACCCAAAAAAGAGAGAGCTTTTGCCAGCATTACTCAGACACCTGAAATCTGCTGTTGACCATAAAGAATCAATTAATTCATGCTGGGGCCCATGGTATAGACTGGTAAAAAGAACCCCTATTTATTTATTAGCTTTAGCCTTTGGATCAGCTCTAGGAAGAAGAATGCAAGAAGGAGAGAAGCTTTTATCCAGACAAAGGTGAAAGATTGAGATTCATTGCAAATAGTCCTACAGGTCAAGGGGAAGTGGCCCCAGTCATAAAAATCCATTCCTAAAAAAAGTACATTTGATGTTTTTAAAAATTAATGCTACAATGGTTTTAGTGATAGGTCATTTTATTTATTATGTTGAAATTGAGTTTCAAAAGAATTAGCCATTTGATTTTTCAGGAACTAAAGAAGTAGAGAAAACATTTCACATTTTGGTGGTTTTGTTTGCTTTTTTTCTTCAAGATTTTAGTTATCAAAACCATGAGTCTAAACAATAACAAGAAAAATGCAACTTTATACACACAGTCAGAACTTCATCATTTCAAAATGAAACAAGTATTCTTGAGTTTGCAATTAGGCCTTAAGCATTTATCCATGCATTTAACAGGAACCTTTCCAGGAACATTTGCACACACTGAACAGCCACATGTCATCTACATAAATCAAGGATGGAAAACACCTTGTTTGCCTGTTACCACTGTCCCCATGGCATTTCCATGGCAAACTTTCTTAATTGTCCATAACCCTGTTTCCCAGTGCACTCAAACAGAGCTTCACAATCCTTTTGAACACATCCAATTGCAATCCTTGTCTCGGGAGGTGAGCTGAACCTATTTTTATTTATATCAGAGATAATGTAAGTTCCAGGGAAAATATTTTGGATGGGAAAAATAAAAGGAAGAAAAGAAGGAAAAATGAAGTATTTAGTGCTTGTTACATATAAAATGTATACTTTATATACCTTATGTATGTAGCTTTCACAACAACGTTTATGTTGATTTACCAACAAGTCAAAGGCCAAGAACCAAAAGCAACTCAAAGTCCTCCCATCCTCCTTCATGTGATTATAATATAAATTAGTTTTACTATTCCATAAAAGTAGAGGAGATGATTTGAAAAAAAAATTTTTTTTAAGTATACCATGTCCTAGCAATTATATCAGGTATCAAAAAACTGCCAAGAGAAAAGAAAAGAGAAGAGAGGAGATAAGCGGAGAGGAGAGGAGAGGAGAGGAGAGGAGAGGAGAGGAGGAGAGGAGAGGAGAGGAGGGAGGAGGGGAGGGGAGGGAGGGGAGGGGAGGGAGAGGGGAGAGGGGAGGGGGAGGGGAGGGGAGGGGGGAGGGGAGGGGAGGACAGAAGGCATGTATAGTTTTTATTCAACGAAAATAGAACAAACAACACCACTTGGAGTGCCCATGAGGCTATGATTATCCTGAGTCCAAGTACCAAGAGTGCAGAGTTAAAAAGAAGAAAGAAGAAAATCAAGCTGGGTACAGTGGTTCACTTTTTTGGGAGGTTTAGGCAGGGGATAGCTTGAGCCCAGGAGGTTGAGGATGCAGTGAGCTGAGACTGCACCACTGCACTTCAGCCTGGGTGACAGGGACAGAGCCTGTCTCAAAAAAAGAAAGAAAATTACTCCATCTACATGTCCATCTCATGAGTCTTCCAACCCTTCCTGAAAACTCCCAGACACTCCTCACAGACTGCAGATTTTCTGAAAGCATCCACTCTTTATCAACACTACACTCTTCCTGAGTTCAGCTTCAGAGATGGAAAGAGTGCTGCCTGAAATTCCTCCAGTAGGAGAAACCCCAGTTCTATGATTGGACTAACAGCTGAAAACACTTCCTCAGGACACCATGGAGACTGAGGTCCTTTTCCATTTCTTACAAAAATCAACATCCTTTTCTTTGGAATTTCCTGTAATTTTGCCATCTAAAAGGAATGATGCTTCACAGCATTGGTGCCTTTCATAGTGGGCTTTTGCAAATTTTTGCCAGTAAATTGTTTTTACAGGTAAGGAACTGAGGTTCCCAGGGTTAGATAACTCACTCCATGCTACGTGGCCAGTGAGGGTTTCCTCAGCATTTAAACCCCAATTTTCCCATTTCCAAAAAAAAAAAAAAAGAAAAGAAAACCGTGCATTTTTGTTTACACAATGGTAGCAAGTAGACTTCTATGAACTTAGAGATAGACACTGTAAATTCAAAGACACTTTGGACTGCTCTCTGCTAATTGTGTTCATTGTGCATAAATCTACTCCTGGCCACTTCAATCACAAATTTTGATTTCAAGGGATCTGCCCCATAGAAACTTCAAGCATGGCCTTCATCTTATAACCATGTTCTAGTCCCTCAAATACTAACAAATCACATTTGTAGCACTTCATAACTTAGTAAAAGTAAATTATCCCTTAAAAGTAAGGAATGGTATCCACTTCTTAATGACTGAGAAAGAATTAAATGTCCTGCCCAAGATCACAGATAAGGAAAAGCTCAAGACTTGAACATAAACTTGTGATGACAATTTCAAACTTTCTTCTATCAAATTATGCTATTAGGTAAGTCTGATATTCACCAGAAGAGAGAGGGAGAGATAAAGAGTAATGAGAATTGAAAGGGCCAAATCAGGAATGAGTTATTGATGTGGTAGCATTTGAACTGTCATTAATAAGAGTGTTTTAACATGTAGATATAGGCAGAAAGGAATTTCAAGTAAAAATGAGGATAAACAAAAAGACTTAACAAAGAATAATAGATCTGGGGAGGGACTAATAAGTTCTATGTATCTAGAGCAAAAATAAAGTAGGTTAGTGCCAAATTACAAAGGAGGACATAATTCGTGTCAAGAATATTTTTCTTTGGGTAAACGATTTTTGAAAAGATAATATAATGAACAATTTTATGTTTTGGGAAGATATTTTACTTGAAGCAATGCAAAGACTAGGTCAGAAATAACAGGGAAAAAAATGAGGTGTCTGGTGCTAATCAGGTGAGAAATTAGGTGAATCTGAAATGAAGCAGAGGCTCTGTGGGAATGGAGGCCCTGAGGGGGATGGAGGGCAGCAGCAAAAGAGAAGAGCTCGTGGAAGAGTTTGAAGTGCCTGGTTTGAGCATCAGGATGACCTGTAAGGTAATTAGCTGATGTCGGTGATTTAAGCAATTTAGGGAGAAAATTAATCAGCTTGGCTTTGAACTTACTGAATTTAGGTGCCATCATCCCACCAGTCTGCTGGAAACATGGAAGTAGAGTGCACTAGTGTCAAATGAGAGTAGATAAATAGATAAACGCTGGAGTCATTACTTAATAGGTATTATGCACTGACAACAACAAATAGTGTATTTGGCTCTGAAAATGGTACCCTAGGAGGAAGTTTTGAAAAATCTTCTTGAAGACTTGATGTAAATGTGAAGAGCTTGTTGGCTTAAAGGGCTTGGAGTTTTATTATAGCAAGCCGTTGTGTGTCATTTGGTCGTGAAGGTTGGAGACCACACCGTTAATACCGAGAGCTGGAAGAAGGTGGGTTTGGGACTGTTCTGTGAGCACGCAAGTGAAAAACAAGTACAGAAGGTGCCATGGCTGCTGGCCTCATGCGCAGCCTGCAAATTCTCCTTCTCAGTTATAATAACAGCACTCAGCCGTGTGGCACGTTTTCACTCTTGGAAAGAAGTTTATTTCCAAAATTAGGTTTTTCTTCTAAAAGGTTTTTGAGTCCTACGAGATAATTAGGAAGCCATGCCTCAAAACAGAATCTGACGTAACCCGCTTTGTTTTCACTTTCAAAGGGTGGTTTTTCAGAGTTTGTCAGACTTTCAAGCTCTGAGGCAGGCCAAAAAATAATAATAATTTTTCAAAATTTCGGGGTAGGGACCATGACTGGTAGAACATTTTATTTCTCATGGCACCTAGCTCGAAACTGTTCACAAATAAATAAATAAAAACAAGTGCAAATCTTGATAGTGTCAAAATTATACCTTATTGGCAGGTTATGGGGAGGAATGGGGGAACCTGAGATACCAGATTTTAACAGGCAGACTTTACACTTAAGGACTAGTTCTCACACAGGTTTTGTTGATACTGCAAAACTTCCAATTGCTAGAACTTTTTTTTTTTCATCTATTTGAAGCAAATGCTAAGTGAAAAGTGACAGGATGCTACGCCTTCAAGATAAGTCTGTGCCTGTTGGAGAAGAGTCTGCCATTACAACTGCAACAGCACTTCACCAGCTGAGGCTGGCAAAACAGAGGAAAAGCTGTGCCCCACCTGGGAATGAGGAGCATATTTCTGTTAAGCATCCCAGGGAAAAGAAAAATACTGCAGTGGCCTGTCCTCAAATTAGATTATAAATGCACAAGGCAGGGCTCCTCTCCATCTTTCAAACATGATGAGCTCAGAATTGCTGGTGCTATCCCCTGGTGTCTTAAACTCGCCCCTTTCCTCCTTTCTTATCACATTTCTAGATCCTTCCGTAGGCTTCCAAATAGAACTGGGCCCTGTCCCATCTGGGGAGATTTCTTTCACCATCTCCATCCAGCCCACTTTCTTCTCTCATTCCTTTAGCTTTACATCTTTCCCTGGGATGTAAGACCACCTGGCATTTGTGCTTTATGAACTAGCCTTTTCAAGCATTGACATTTTGTTTCCCCAGTAAGGACTGAAGGCAAATAAATAGCATCTCATCTTACTTTGTATAATACCAACAGCCCAGTGAGTACAAACTGCTTAATTTGTTCATCTCTTTCCTGAGAATAGATCAATTTATACATAATCGTATGTTAAGTTTTTAAATTCAGCACCCATGTAAAGATAAATTATTTTTTACTTGGACAATAAGTCATATAACCACTTTCCACAGCAAATATTTTCTAAAATCAGGTGGGAAAGGGGGACAAATCAGTCCCCGATGAGCAGCAGGACAGAAGAGCGCATATAAAAACAGCATTTATCAGAATCTACATTTTCAAACTTTGCAACTGTTGATGTTTTAGGACGGGTTTTCCTTCTGGGCTTCATAAAATCTGAGACCAGCCAGGAATAATGAGTAAAATAAAACTACCCAAATATACTGTGAGTATATTCTTCAAAGAGCACTGACTATGCAAGACAACAGCGTGTGGGGTTTGTGAGCTCCACCATCAAGTGATTGAACACTTTCTGAGGTTTATGATTAAAAGTTCCAGAAAATTCTAGGATTATTGTATCTTTAAAAGTCCTGCATCTTGGCTGTGGTCAAGTCTTAAAAAAGCATTATAAAATGGAGTTTTATTCTCGCTTCCACGACTCGACTTCACAGACTACTTGAGTAAAGAGAAGGAGTGGGGTGCTTCTTTTTCTCCTGTCCTCTCCTCCAATTAATTTGTCACAGGAGACTTTTGTTTCCCTTGCTGTGTTTTGGCCCCTGGCTCCACTGCAGGGCCATGCAGGTGATGACCATGGAACAAAATGGGGACATTCTCTGTGCCTAATTGGAAGCAAGTTCACACGCCCACTCCTTCTCCAAGCTAGGCCAGCTTCTCACTTCCCCACAGCATTCCTTGCAAGAAGAAAATACATGATTAGCAGAGCAAACCACAGAGCAATGGCACCAAATGGAAGACTGGCCTAAGATCAGTAGCATTTCTAAGAACTCACAATTATCCCAAAAGGAAAAAAAGAAGATAAAATGACAAATATTACAAAGCAAATTTATGTTTTACTAAGATATGTGTTCTGGTGTTTGAGATCCAAAACCTGGTTCTTTCTCTTGTAGATTTTCAGTGGGAAATTCAAACTTGCTTCCATTCCTTGATAGCCCAGAGACGTTAAGTGTAATTGTTTCCTGTTGCACCAGTAACAAATTACCACAAGCTTAGTGGTAGTTTATTCTCTTACAGTTTTGAAGGTCAGAAGTCTAAAATCAAGGCACTGGCACAGCTGCACCAAGCCTCTTTCTTCTGGAGGGTTTAAGAGAGAACGGGCTTCCTTATCTTTTCCAGCATCTAAGTAGCTGCCTACATTCCTTGGCTTATGGTCTCTTCCTGCAACTTTTTGATGTCCAACCTCTAGTTGCATAAGCATATCTTTTCCTCTCTGACTCGAACTCCACTGCTTTCCTCTTATAAGGACCCTTGGGATCACACTAGATCAACCTGAATAGCCCAAGGTAATTGCCCCATCTCAAGATCCTTAACCACATCTGCAGAGTCCCTTTTGCATTCTCAAGTAACATATTAACAGGAGCCAGGTATTAAGACATAGACCTCTTTGATAGGTAATTATTTAGGCCACCACAGTAGCCAAATTCAATCTCTGATCGAGTCCATGGACAGATAATTCACATAGTATACAAATAATCAAGATTTGGCTATAATTAACAATCTCAGTGTGTTACTCAGTTCAAGCTGCTTTACAAACGTACCATAGACTTGGTAGTTTATAAACAACAAAAATGTATTACTCAAAGTTCTGGAGGCCAGAAGTCCAAGATCAGGGTGCCAGCAGGTTCTGGTGAGGGTCCTCTTCTGTGTGCAGGCTGCAGACTTCTGTACCCTCACCCGTTGGAAAGAAGGTGAATGAGTTCTCTCTGGGGTCCCTTTCATAAGAACATTAATCCCTTTCATGAGACCTACACCTCCACAATCTAATTACCTTCCAAAACCCCATCCTGTAATACCATCCCATTGGGAGTTAGGATTTCAACATATGAATTTAGTGGGAGAAACATAAACATTCAGTCCATAACACAATCTTCAAAAAATAAATCAAATGACACTTTAAGTTGCAAGATAACATATAGCCGAACCACAGAGATTTCCAAAATATACTCCTCCTTCTAGCCTGAAGGGGTTTTTTCCCTTCTCCTATGTTATTTGGCTGAGGAGAAAAAAGAGAACATTAAATATAAGGGGAAATGGGCCTGGTGCAGTGGCTTATGCCTGTAATCCCAGCACTTTGGGAGGCCAAAGCAGGTGGATCACTTGAGGTCAGGAGTTCCAGACCAGCCTGAGCAACATGGTGAAACCCCCTCTCTACTAAAAATACAAAAATTAGCCAGGCATGATGGCAGGCACTTGTAATCCCAGCTACTCAGGAAGCTGAGGCAGGAAAATTGTTTGAACCTGGGAGGCGGAAGTTGCAGTGAGCCAAGATCATGTCACTGCGCTCTATTCTGGGCAACAGAGCAAGACTGTCTCAAAAAAAAAAAAAAAAAAAAGGAAAAACAGTATATATGGGTGGGTGGGTGGATAGATAGATAGATAGACAGATAGACAAATAGATAGGCAAATGGCCAAGTTGGCGGTTTGTATGTGGAAAAAGTCTCTTCAGAATAACTTGAATTGAAAAAAAAGAAAACAACCTTTTTTTTAAAAAGACTTTGATGAAATGTTTCAAACTGCAAAAGTGAAATCTATTCTCTTTTACAGAATTGAATTCTCATATCTTTATGTCCTGGGTACTCCTTTTTCCAAACATATTGTGGTAGTGGAGATATAAGCTCAGGAAACACTAAGCAAATTCCAACAGATTAGCAAAGGTGATTTAGATATATTATGTTGATTTAGATATCAACACCCTATGAGAGATTACTTCTACTGATCACAGCAGCTAAGAAGACTGAGTATTAATCAGCTAATGTTTGCAGCTCTTGGGGGGACAGAGGTAGTAGATAGAAACTAAGAATTATAAAGAGAACAAAAGGAGCATTAGTCAGATAGGTAAAAATAAGAAAACCTCATAAATTAGGTTAATAGCAGGACTCTACATATTTCTTTTCCTCCTACCTTGAAAAAAAACTGAAACTGAAGTTTAATGCATTTTGTGCATATTCACATGCATTCATTTAACACATGCTCTATTCAATATTAACTAAAGTCAGTTCCCACAATCTTTAAATAAAGTCCAGGATAAAGTCCAAATAAAGTCTTTAAATTTTAAACCTGTTTAAAATTCTTGGCCTAATCCTTCTAAACTTATTCTATTCATTTGGAAGCCAGTGTGTAATAACTGAAATAAAATAGAAATAGGGGGATGCCCAAAAACCAAGGTTGTAGATCTCACTCTTCTGCAAACCCCCTCCACGACTTCAAACAAACCTCTTGTCTCAATGTGCTTCGACGGCTTTACCTGTTAAGATAAAAAAAAAATGTTTAAATTAGTTAAAAATCATATAATTTAGTAAATCAGAACTTGTAATGCATCCTAGATACTATATAGTAAATATAATTTCTCCGTTGATGATAATCATGACACCTATACCACAAAACTAGTTGGAACTTGGTAAAAAACAAAATGCAATTAACTTTTTAAAAATATGTTTGCTTGGGTCACATAGGAAAATATAACAGATGTCAGTATTATTAGGACTAATAGTGTTGGGTCTTATAAATATGTTATCTATTAATAATGGCAGAGGTTGGCAAACTCTAGTCACCAGGCCAAATCAGGCCAGCCATCTGTTTTTATAAGTTTTATTAGAACATTGCAAACATGCCCATTCATTCACATATTGTCTATGGCTAATTTCAGGCTACAGTGACAGAGTTGAGTCACTGTGATAGAGAAAGTATGGCCCACAAACCCTAAAATATTTACCATCTGTTCATGTACAAAAAAAAAAGTTTCCTGACCCCTATCTAATAAAATAAAGTGATGCAGGGATGGTGATAAATTCTTTATCTCACATTAAAATCAAATACAGTTTTATAAAGCACAGTTAAAGTAATTGATTTTCTCATTGTATATTTTTTTACATGTTATAGAAAATGTGCTATCTCTTTAGCAAATACTTTGTGATACGTTCTTTTAGTTGGTTTTCTTTTCTGGGAGAGGAGCTAATCTGCTGTTACTTTTATTATTGTTAAGGAAATAAGGATGGAAAACATGTAGCAGGAATAAACAGTCTCCCAAATCTTAATGACCTGTAACCACAGAGGCTCATTTCTCATGTCCACTGGGCCAGCTGGGGGTTCCATGTGTCCTCTTTCTGCAGGAACCAAGCTGACAGAACACTTCCATGGAGAAGTACCCATCACTGTGAGAGAGGGAAACCGAGCACAACCAAATGGCACAAAGTCTTTTAAAGCTTCCATCCAGAGTGATACATCGACTCCAATCATATTTCATTGTTCAAATCAAGTCACATGGTCATGTTGAATCTAAAGAGAATGAGTGAGTCCAATTCTACCACATGCCCAGAAGGAAGAGAGCCAGACTATCTGAGACAAACTCTTAGGACAGTCACTGTAACCCATCCAAAAACAATCTGAAAGAGAGATGTAGTGAAAGGGCTCTCGCTTGTGGAGACTGCACCAAATATGGTACCACTATAGAAAGCACGACACTGTAATTTCACTGTAATTTACCAAAGTCTAGATTCTCTGGCTCTGATATCATAGAATATTGGTAAAAGTGCTAAAGCATTCTTACAAATCCTGTGACAAAGATTTCTTTAGCAATGTGAAGAATTATTCTTTTGATTGAAATGTTAGGTTTGGTTTTCTTTTTTCTGAATTCTTAGGCATTTTTGGATTCCGTTTATTTGATATTAATAATAATTCCTTGGTACTTTCCAATACTTAAAAATAGCCACTGAAATTCACCTCTGAGTGTTCTTAATGTTTATAAAAATTTATTTGCCACACAAGTAAAATGTACTTTTTAAATCATTTTTCCACTATTAGAAAGTATATTTAGGCCAGGCATAGTGGCTCACACCTGTAATCCCAGCACTCTAGGAGGCCGAGGCAGGAGGATCACTTGAGCCCAGAAGTTTGAGACCAGCCTGGGCAACATAGTGAGACCCCCATCTCAGAAAAAAAAAAAAAAGAGAGAGCATTTAAATCATGGTCTGTTTTAGTTTTTAAAATTACTTTCCTGGGATTTTGAAAGAAAACAATCAAATTAGAATTCACAAATGATGTGCCGAGTTCTTTTCATTTAAATACCTATTAAGAGGGAATGAATTTGGTTTTACTTAACATGGTGCATTTACCTGTTAGTTACTTAGCATATCGGAGTGATGAGACATAATCAAAGAATTTGTGCCAAGACTCCCTTTTGAAAGTTACATCTTTAAATGCTATTGACCAATAAAACTTCCAATGCTACACATCAGAAAAAAGGATATCAAAACTATAAATCATTTTCAAAGTGCAAAAAATAAGAGGAAATTTTTTGTTTAAGGTTAGTTTTACTCAGATACTCCATAGTAAATCCCTACATTTAGTGAACACTCTTAAACTCTTGTTACAATACAGTTAATATTTAGTATGTAGACATGGAACTGTTCTATACCATCAGTATAGGATTTTTTTTTTTTTTTGCAATAATGCCTTAAGGAAAACAATGTATCAATAAAATATATATTGCTTTCTTGGTCAACTATAAGTTGATTCTATTTAATGCAGAAAATAAGATTATTTTCAGTGTGAGTGTCTTCACTATTGATAACATAGGCTGTGGATGGGCTCCTCTAGCTAGAAGGACCATATGCACAAGAAACTGCTTGCAGTGAACATGACATATGTCACACCATGTGCCAAATACCATCCTAGATCTGGAAGTGACAATTTTCTCATATATACTGGCACTTCAAGCTCTGTAGCTATGGATTCATTTTGCTCCATAAGAGCTCAAATGTGTGTTTCTGAAAAGCTTGGTAGGAGACTTTCTGGCAATTAGCTGTACTACATTTTATATTTCTTATCTAATATCCTTTAATTAATATGCTTTGTGAACTATTTTTGTTGTACCTCTCAAAGGTCAGACATGAGCTTGAAATGTACTCTATAATCTTCAGAATTCTAAGGAAAATGAAACCATACCCTTGGACAAACAAAACACATAGAAACTTTGCTCCTTTATCGATGAAATTAACCTAGTTTCTCTAGAAAATGATGCTAATTCTACTGTCTCTATGTACTTTATTGTTCTAGTCAATTCACAAAAAAAAAAAAAAATCCACATGCTGAATGGCCAACTGCCGTATTTATTAACAAATCTATTGATCAAAATATTTATTTTTAAAAAGCAACTACTGATAAAGCTTCTAGCAATATACAGGATGAGATGGTTTCTGATAGATTGAGGATTCCTGCAAGGTTTTAGTTGACTGATTTTTATTTCAGAATTTTATATGGAAATTTTTCAGTTTATGCTGATGTTTCTCCAATTCTTTTATGTCATTTCTGCTTTTGTAAAACATTGAGATTCATTTACTAGTTTTCATTTAGTATATCAACGGTAGTATGTGATTTCTAGCAATTGATAGCCAACATTTAACATAGAACATGATTGTTCTCGTCTTTTCCTAATTCAAATTTCCTGTCTATTTAGCATATTTAAGGTTTCACTATCTTAAGACTTAACCAAATTCACGTGGGGTTTTTTTCAGCCATGTATTGCTCTTTTGACTTGTGCTTACTGTCTTTCCATTGTTATCATAAGTGGTAGTGATACCTCCCATGCATTCTCACTTTCTTTCCATGACTTTGAAAGGTGTGCAAGTTCTGTCTTGAATCTCTTTGCTAACAACTGCCAGGTCAACATATCCCCCTTATTAGAACCCACATTTTTTTGTGTGACATGATTATTTTGGCCTCTTCTGATTTCTGTTACACATGTCTAAAAGTTATTTACTTTCTACTTTTAAAATAAAGTGTAGGTGTGTTTAGTATCCCAGGCCAATACCTTCAATTAGTACATAAGCCTTAATTTGTGTTCCTAGCAACAAAGGTTTACATTTCAATGTGATGTGATTTTTTTCACCTGCTTTTGAATATCCCAAGTTTTTGGCGAATGGCTACATTTGGATAAATTGGCATGCTGCCTGTCTGAAGAACTGGCCATTCACTTACTTGATCATTTATTGTAGTGCTTTTGAGTAAATTGGTCTGCTTCCCTAGATCACGAATAGCTGGTAATGAGGAAGAGGGAAGATGTGCATGTTCTATTCACACATATACACGTTATGAGTTACTGTGCTTTACATTATGAGTTACTGTATTTTTCTGCCTGCAATTCAAACATTGAATTGAAACTCCAAGTTTCAAGTATCACGCTGGGAAAGCAACATTTCTGCCTCATTTCCCCTAGTTGTCCACTTGGAAGTGGCTCCCGCAAACAAGTATTTCCAGCTTCACGCCAGATCATGGGTCACCTCAGTGTTGATCATAGTGGAAGGTCTTAGGCCTAGGAGTTCCAGGATGAGGCTTTTTCTTCTCTGCGAGCAACAGAGATGTGTGAACAGACAACACCTCTTCCTGCAAGCTGTGACCTCCAGCAGTTAACAGGAATTGCAGTGTAGGACGTAGAAATGTACAGCTAAGCAACACTAGTGGTTATTCCTAGATTCCGGGGGTAAATTACCAAGTTAAATGCTTTAGAGGGAGAATTCTCTGGGCCTCACTTAGACCCAACCTGGCCCCTCATCTTCTAGCCTCAATCAAGCCACAGAAACGTACCTCACCTCCCTTCAGGTGTTTCCCCTGCTCACCCTCTCCCTCCAGAATCCCTTTCCTCTAGTCTGAATTTCAGTCCAAAGCAGCAGTACCCAGGCACACCTGCACATTCAAGTCATCCAGGGAGCATATTTTAAATTTCAATGCCCAGACCTTACCCAGAAATTATTATTTGATTGTTTTGTGGGGGCTAGAAGTGAGTTTTAAAACCTGAAGTTCCCAGATGATCCTAAAGTGCAGCTAAGCCGAAGAACACATGTCCACAGAGAGATTGCCAAACCTTTCCACATGACTTCCCACTTTATAATCATACTGGGGAGGCACACTGCGGTGAACTGGGAAGGCTGCTGGGGGTTGGGGATGGTATGGTGGTTTATGGGGACAGCGAGCAGTGAGAAGTTCTGCTTGACCAGATCTCACTCAGCCGTTTAGCCAATGAAGCTCTACACCCATTAGCCACGTGTGGCATTCCTGTTTATTTGTGGGGAAAAGATTTGGTTGCTGTGATCTATGGCAATAATCAGGGAAACTTCCACAGACTGGTCGGAGATGACTAATGACATCTCAAGTGCTGAACCATTGTCCAGCCCAGTACATGTTAGGCATGGCCCTCTCAGTATGTTTCATTTGGAGATTACCCACTGCACACACACAATTTTCAAATTGTTCATCGGCTTGCTAGAAAACATATGTGCACTTAGAAGACAAGAACCATGTAGGAAGATGGGAACTATGTGTTCCTCCTATTAGGTAGCCTAAGCATAGACCCACAGGACAGTTTCCATAATATTAACTGACTAGTTAAAATCTATTCAGCCCGATCAGCAGCCATCAGTAAAAGCCCATAATCAAACTCATTAAGCAGTAAAATTTGAAGAATGGGAAAAAGGCTGCAACCTCACTGACAAGAAAGATTACTTTTAAAAGTTGCTGTCTTACTTAGGTAGGCAGGTAATACTCAATCATTCCTCCCCACTCAGATCAGAACTGGGATGGAGGAGTGGGAAGCCCAACACTCAGAGCTCAGATGCCACCGTGTCACCCCGTAGGAGGCTAAACAGACAGCACTGTTTAGGAAGAATCAGCAGCAGATTGTCCTGGATTTAAATAAATTGGCTTCATGGGAAGTGGGTACAGCACATGCTCACACACGAGCATGCCAGCACAACAAGCTGCAGAGCTTACGGCAGGAAATAAGGTAGTAATGGTGCACAGACCCTGTCACTGGCCCTTTTCCTTAGCCAAGATAGGGGAGCTGCCTTCTTTTTATATAGGTCCTTTGGATACCATATTAGGTCTTTATATACCATGCTGGGTCTTTGTGCATGGTTTAGATGATAATAACACAAGCCCACTGGGTAAGCCGACTCAAAACCTTTTGAGACTAAGGCTGTCAAGACTCTACCTTGTGCTTTTTAAATTTGCTTTGCTTTGCTTTTGTTCTCTTCTTCTTCGTCCTCGTCTTCATCTTCTTCTTCTTCCTCTTTGGTCTGAGCCACATTTTCACCTGTGAGAATTAGAGTACACAAAAGAGTTTCTATTATGATGGCTTTTTAAAAATATTGATGGCACCTGCCTATAGGTACAAGCAAAAAATCAAAAGATTGGGAATGCATAGAATAACCCTTCCTGCAAGGAAAATTTGACAATGGGAAGCATGTCAATCTTTCCTCCTATGTTAAATTCAGGTTTTGAGGTATAATGGTGCATGCTGTAGTTTCAGCTACTCAGGAGGCTGAGGCAGGAGGATTATATAAGCTCAGAAGTTTGAGACTGTAGTTCACTATGATTGTAGCTGTGAATAGCCACTTCACTCCAGCCTGGGAAATACTGCAAGATCCTATCTCTCTAAAAAGTAAATAAATAAATAAATAAATAAAGGCAAAAAAATTCAGATTTTGGTGTCCAGGAGGTAGTATTATCCATGCATGCCATCCTAAGTGGTGGAATAATCAGAGGGATAAAAATCAGCTATGATTAACTGATGAACACTCAAATAAAAAACGTAGCTTACTTGGAGTAGACATTACCTTTCCTTTTCCTCGTTTCAAATGTTATATCATTTACTGAAAGTTGAGGGGTCATGAGTCTTATTCAGAATACTGATCCAAGGAATTGATCCCCTCTGTTTGTTAATCCCCAAATGTTAATGTTGGCCCTTGCCTTGTTTTACCTAATGGAACAAATGTGGCTCAGGTTGAGATTATTGGTGGATTATGTGATAAAAGTAGAAAAACTTTAGTTACTTCACTGCAAAAATATGAGACTCCATGTGGGACAGAAGTTGACTGCTCTGTAGGATATCACAGGGGTCAAATATAAGGTTGTCTCAAACCAAACAAAAAATTGGGTGAGGTGAGTGGTGGTCCAGGTACCCTCTGGCTTAGTCTTCTCCCCTTGAGTTCATCAGAATCCAAGGAGAGCTGTGTAAAGTAAACTGGGCATTCTTCCCAACCTGAAGAGAGTCAGACTGCAGAAAAAAAGCAAAATTGGACCTCTATCTGTCGAGGCATAAGAGACAACTTGGGAAGATGGGAGCAATCCCACAAAGCAAGAGCTGCTATGATTGACCCAAACTTTCTCCAGTCTCACTTAAAAAATGCAATACAAGGCTGGGTGTGGTGAGACATGACTGTAATTTTGGCACTTTGGGAGACCAAGTCAGAAGGATTACTTGAGACCAGGAGTTCAAGACCAGCCTGGGCAACACTGTGAGATCTCCACCTCTACAAGTTTTTTTCATTAGCTGGGCATGGTGGCATGCACCTGTAGGCCTAGCAACTCTGGAGGCTGAGGCAAGACGACTGCTTGAGTCCAGGTGTTGGAGGGTGCAGTGAGCCATGTTTGAGCCACTGCACTACTGCACTCCAGCCTGAGCAATGGAGAGAAGCCCTGTCTCAAAAAATAAAAAGAAAAGAAAAGAAAGAGAAAAGAGAAGAGGAGAGGAGAGGAAAAGAGAAGAGAAGAGAAGAAGAGAAGAGAAGAGAAGAGGAGAGGAGAGAGAGAGAAGAGAGAGGAGAGGAGAGGAGAGGAGAGGAGAGGAGAGAGAGGAGAGAAGAGAAGAGAGAGAAGAGAAGAGAAGAGAAGAGAAGAGAAGAGAAGAGAAGAGAAGAGAAGAGAAGAGAGAGAGAAGAGAAGAGAAGAGAAAGGCAATATTACATGGCCTAGAATTTCATGTTTACTCAATTGTTGTAATTATTTGATGCTGTTTGGCAGAAAAGATTCCCCTGTTACTATATAAAAAATATGAACCCAGGGCAAAGATGGGATAAGGTGCAGCACAATAGAGTTGCATTGTCATTTAATGTTTAAGATCACTCCAACTTCCTTACAGAAAGGTGATCTGAAACATCAAATCTCTGACTGCTCTAGGAGGATTGCGATGTATGTATCTGAAAGAGCCCACGAAAATGACTCTCACCCTAGAGGGATATATGGAACAATTTCCTCTGAGCTCCAAATGGAAGGTAAAATAGAAGGAACACTGGAGATGTGGCGTATCAGCAATTATCTATTGCAAGAGCAGTGCACATTTACAAGTAAGGGAGCCAGTGAATCACAAAGAGTTCACAGCACAGGCTGTTTTTATTCTAACCAGGTAGCTCAATCCCTTTTAATTGTTCTGGTCAGAACCTTACTATTGACATTTCCAGAGTGTACTAAAATGAAATAGAAACAAGGAAATTTGCTTTTTAGCCCCATGGCAGTAAGTGGCAAGAAAGTTTAATTTTGGAGGTGCTGTTACAACAACTAACGTAGCACTGGGAACACAGAAGGAATCAGACCCATTTGCTCAAGGAAACAAGAACAAAAATGTTCATTGAAACGTTGCCTATAATAACTCAAAACTAGAAACAAGACTAAAGTGTCCATCATCTGGCTACATGAATTGCATGAATATTCCATAGAACATGATAGGGAAGACAAAATAAATAAATTTGAGCCATGTGTTTCAAAATCATAATATTGAGCCAAAAAAGCAGTTTACAGAATGGTACTTCATAAAATGTCACTTGCTAAAAATCTGTATTTTATTTTTGGACGTATTTGTTTAATAATGATAAAATGCATGCATAGAAGTGATAAACAACAAATTTAAGGTAACACTTACCTTGAAGGAGATCTCTGGCCTCCTCCAAGGTGAATGGGAAGAGAGAGAAAGGAATACTTAGGTGACTATAATTGTTTCTGCAGGTTTTATTTCTTTGAAATAACTAAAACAGCTTTAGGAAATGTCGAGATTTCACTGAACTCATTGGTGAGCAAGTACTCAGTGTCATTTTCTGTACTGTTCTGCATGTTTGAAATATACCATTAAAAAAATACCAGAAAACAGTGTGTGTGTGTGTGTGTTATGGGGCAGGCAGAATGCAGTAGAAGATAGCAATATGCAAAAAAAAGAAAAAATGGGAAAGAAGCAGAATAAAGTTATTTATGATGGACAAGAGTCACTGTTTCTGGGTTTAGCAATTAGGTTTGATAAAGAGGTAGTCACTTTTATATGAATAGAGTGGAAGAATTGCATTATCATAATGAAAGGTTATACTGTTCTTTCAGTGTTGCATTGTAAAAGTCATCATTAAATCAGAAAAGAAATAAAGGAAAAAACAAAAAAAGTGTCATAAATGGGGTCTTTTTATACAGCAATCAAATTAGAAAGACACATAAAAGTTAGAAGACATTGCATGTCTAGCTTGATGGGAGAGGAACTTTGGATTAGAGGAAGGAAATGTATTACAATTATTAGAAAAAGAATTTGTAAAATTAGTGAATTTAGAGAAAAGTGTAAATGTTACCAGAATATTTTAGGAAAACAAATATAAGGAGAGAAAATAACAAGAAGTGTAGAAGTTTTGCATTTTTGCAACAAAAGAAGAGAGAGAGAGAGAGAGAGAGAGAGAGAGAGAGAGAGAGAGAGAAGAGACACAAAAGGACTGTAGGAATTTTGGCCAATTAGGTTCCAGTTTTCTCTAAAAGAAATTACATCCCTCTTTGCCTTCACTGGGCTTCTTTCCTTTTTGATAGCAGTTTACTAAGAAACCACCTGAAAAACAATAACTTACTCTTCAAGGTACAGAAGCCCTTTATACAGGGTTTTATGGATGAAAAACCATGAACAGGGTTTTGTGGATGAAACGAAAGGTCAGAGTGAAGAGGAGGAGAGGAAAGCAAGGTCTTGGCTCTGGATCCAGATCACCAGTTGCGCCCATGGTATTGCTGCTGGGAACACCCTTGGCCTAGTCATTCTTCTTCAGAGGAAATATATGCTCTAGAAAAGTCTCTTGGATTTTTTGCAGTGTCATAGTATTTGTTCATCAGAACATAAAATGCAAAATATGCCCAAAGACCCTTTATCAATCCAATAAGCAAGCAAACAAACCAAAAAAAAACCCTTAAGTCTGTTTCGTTTAGTTAGTTTAGTGAGTGTCCTGTGTAAACCAGCCAGCAGCTAGAAGTTGGAATCCAGAACGGAACAGTGAATTAAGACCCCCATTTCCACAAGAGCTCAAGCAAGTGTGCACACAGAGTTAGGAGGGGCAGCCTGCAGAGAAATTTGGAAACCATACTCATCTTCTACAGAAGGGGCCAATGCAAGTCCTTTCCACCTCTTTCTCTACTGGCTCGGTCCTCATCATTTTTTTCCAAAACAGCCCAGCACAGAGTATGAGACAAGAGTGGCAGACACTCACTCTAGCTCCTCCACCAACTATGTGACTTTGAGGCCCAGCAAGGCTGAGGGCCTTGATCGAAACCCCACAGGCAGTTACTGGCACGTCTCCATTATTGCCCGTCTTTATATACCACTACCTTATAAAAAAAAAATAACATTTTTTTCTGGCACAAATTGACGAATAAATGATTGTCTCCTTCTTTTTAGTGAGTTTACCTAACTAAACAAAACAGATTTAAGGAGGGTTTTTTGTTTGTTTGTTTGTTTGTTTGTTTGCTTGCTTGCTTATTGGACCTGCAAGAGTCTTTGGGTATATTTTGCAATTTTTGCTCCAATAACCAAATTCCATGACACTGCAAAAAATCCAAGAGACTTCTCTAGATCCTAAATTTCTTCTTGAGTATATTTTGAGATTTAAAAAGGCTTCCTAAACTTGGTCAAAATGTTTTAATTGCATTCAAACAGCCCATACTATGTTATCACATGGCAAAGGCCAAAGTAATTGAGATTGAACGAAACAGGATGCTTGCTCCATTTTTTTAAGGAAACATACACACATGGAGAATCTTTAAAAGAACAGAATGTTTGAGTTCGGTGCTCTGGTAACAAAAAGCTATTCCATTTTAGCATTTATTTATTAGTTGTGCTCAATGCTGACTACACAGGCAGATCACCTGGAGAGATTTAAAATATCCTGATGTCAGGGCACCATCCCTGACCAATTAAAGTGATGTCTCTGGACATAGGCACTAGGCATCAGCAAATTTTAAAAACTCCCTAGGTAACTTTCTAATATGCAGTCAGGGTTGAGAACCACTGATTTAGACATTGCTGTCCCAATTAATATTTAAATAGTCACAGCCCGTTAGCTCCACTAATCCAGTTGCATTACCACCGGCATATAAAAGATTATTTTTTAAATACCATATGAAAAGGAAGATCAATGGGCTCATGAAGTACAAGTTACTCTGTAATCCTTCTGATGAACTGTCCATTCTGGGAGTCCTCTGGTGTTTTAACTCATCGCCCGGGCTTTTGTAGAACTGAAAGTGTTAATCCCTTTTCACGGACTCTAGTGCAAACCTTGATATTGAATAAGCCACTGAGTTGTGTGCTTAAGATCTTTGCTTCATTAAGTCACCAGATATTCCTGGCAGCAGAAGAGTGGCAAGATGTCAACCTGAGCTTTGCTGAGCCAAAAGAATTAGCTTTTACCGTATTTCTAAAGATGAATGTGCTCTTACAGCATGTCCATTAGCCCCGATACTCTAATGAATGTACGGCTTGACAGACACAATAATTGGCATAGTTCAGAGTGTAAGAGAATCAATTTGATGAATCAGAATAAGGTCAAGTGAAAGAAGAAACAAGGATTTAGTTTGCACATATTTCTAACCATATAGCAACAAGAAAGATTAAATAGTAAAAAACAGGATTAGGTAGTCTTTGATAATCCATCAACGTGGGGCCCGCTCATTTCATTAATACTGATCAATAGAAAGGTGTGTGCACTATAAAACAGTGGCACTCAAGTTCCACAGGAGTCCCTGCGTATCCTAGCAATGTGGTTTTTTTTTCTTTAGAAGTCTGGGAATCTTATCTGTGGTAGCCAACCTCTGGAATTTCTGGCCTTATCTCCTCATTACTACCCAATGAGATAATTCACTTGGAATAGGAGATGATTTTATTTCCCCACTGGATTGATCATCACCTTTTCTCTGAAAATATCGGCCCTGACCTTAAATGTATCAGGGGCTTTCTCTGTTGTCTGTGGAAACATTTATAGCACTCAGGTATAATTCTTCTGATTGAAATATGTTTTGCTTCCACTCTTCAGTGAAACAATAAAGGCAGATTGCAGAGTGAGCCCTTTTATTCCTCCTAAAATGACCTGCTGTGAACTACAAAAGAGAAATACAAAAGTAAATCACTTAAAACTAACATGAGACCTGCTCACTCCTGCTGGGTCATACTAAAAGAGACTTCCTTCTTTCCTGGCAGTAAGGAAGGGAGGTCTAATTTCTAACCAAGCTTGACATGTGTCTGAGACAAAGTTTTAGTCATGCTTGGCTTCCCCTTCTCAGGAATCTCTTGTTTAATTTAACTCAATGACTTTGGATTGTAAAGGAGGAACTGATCCTAAACCTGAGTTAGATGAAAAGAATCCAAACAGAAACTTAAAACCATTTCTACCTCCTCTGCGTTCCGACTTTGCCATAATGAAGAAAAACAAATCAAGCTATAAGAAAGGGATCTCTTTCCCTGATGGAATCAGAGATTTGAGGATTGAAAAACTGGAATAGATTGTGATAAGCTATTTGGAATTTTTATTCCAAAAAGCACCATAAAAAGGTGCTTTTAATGACTGATAACTATCTCATGGCCTATTTTTTTTTTTTTTTAAATAAATTCAAAACAGATTTGGCTTAAAAACACACAGAGATAGAGAGTTGATGGGTACGTTACTGACGGGCAGGGATGATAAGCAAAGCTACAGGGTTATAATGCTGAGCTAGTTAAAATAATACAGACTAGATCTCATCTTCTTTAGTTACCCACCTCTGTATTTTTTCAATTGGTCAATTAACAAAAATGTTTCATATGAGTACTAAGTTATTCACATTACAAGACATACAGAAGAATTATATGGCCACTTCTACCTCAAGCAGCTGAACTTCTGTTGGAGAGATCAAAACACCTTTAAATAAGTTATGTTTTAGCAGTAGCAAAGACTGTGGGGCTATGTTTAAGGGAATTGTGAATTACAGAGTCCACTGTCTTCTCTTCTGTATTTCAGCAGTTTTCTACTTCACAAAGTTAAGAGACAATTTGACTTGCGCCTATTTGGGGACTGGTCCTCATACCCTTGGGGAAAATTCTCTCTGTAAATTATTCTTCATTTTATGGCAGATGAACCCAATCCAATCCAATCCAATAATCTCTGGTGGCTTTCACAAATTTTTGACCCCATTGTGAGAAATGTATTTTACATCATATCACACATGCTCTAGTCATATAACTGATAGAAAATTTTGGTGAAACTGTTGGAAGCTTTACAATGGATGATCCCCTCTGATACTTTCTGTTTGATTTAACTTTATTATACTTCCTTTTAAAAAAAGACCCTACTGACCCACTGAATTGATTTTACAATTCACGAATGGGGTCATCCTGCTACAGTTTAATAAACGTTATTTCAGAGTCTAGACCTTTACATGGAATGGGCCTAGTGAAATGGGTCATGGATTTAAGGATCAGATACCCCTTAAATAAATTACAACTAGTTTTTAAACAGGGGCTTTAACAACATGAGTTGGCTTCATAAGCCCCTGTAAGCATGAGTCATAGATATATGCCTTGAATCATCCCTAAGTCCTTATGCACTTCGTGCTTTCAGCTTGAGCAAGTCAGAGATTTGTTTTTCCAACTTTGCAACCTCTGGGCACTACCTCCAGCTTCTAATATTAAAACTGAAGCTTCATTAGACAGAACTCGTTGTGATGTCTGGCTTCTACCACAGTCCTAGTGTTGCTACTTAGGGTCAATTTAAAGAAATAAAGTGCCCCTGGGCATGAACAATCCACTGGTTTTCTCATCAGGCACCACAAACTCAAGGACAGACCTCTCCAATATATTTCTCGGAAATATGAAGATCTTTAAAACATTTGGCCTTAGGATCCTAAAATTATGGGTATCTTGAACGGAAACTAAAATTAAAGAGATAGAAGGGGAAGATAAAATAATCTGTCTTAATGCTGAAGAACGAATCCAATATTCAAATGCATAAGATTTGTAATGAAAAAAATATCAAATTACTTTCAGTCCAAGGGCAGCAGAAATTCCTTGTTAACAAAAGAAGCACATTCGAGATACTCTGTGATATTATAGGAAAGATACATTTTATCTCATTATTTACACAGGGGACACAATTAACCAATTGGATGAGTAATGGACCTAGATTTTTTATCGTTTGTTTGCAGTGTGACATGCCAGGTGGAAGATGTAAAGATTTTTATTCACTTAGTAAACACATGCAGCATTTTCTGCATACCCAACACTATCCTACGCTCTGAGGAAGCAGATGAGCAAGCCAGGCACTGCCATAAAGATCTGTAAGAGCTAAAACCATAAAAACCTTAGAAGAAAACCTAGGCAATACCATTCAGGACATAGGCATGGGCAAAGACTTCATGACTAGAACACCAAAAGCAATTGCAACAAAAGCCAAAATTGACACATGGGATCTAATTAAACTAAAGAGCTTCTGCACAGCAAAAGAAACTATCCTCAGAGTAAACAGGCAACGTACAGAATGGGAGAAAATTTTTGCTATCTATTCATCTGACAAAGCGCTAATATCCAGAACCTACAAGGAACTTAAACAAATTTACAAGAAAAGACACAAACAACCCCAACAAAAAGTGGGCGAAGCATATGAACAGACACTTCTCGAAAGAAGACTTCTATGCAGCCGACGAACATATGAATAAAAGCTCCTCATCACTGGTCATTAGAGAAATACAAATCAAAACCACAATGAGATGCCATCTCACACCAGCTAGAATGGCAATCATTAAAAAGTCAGGAAACAACAGATACTGGAGAAGATGTGGAGAAATAGGAATGCTCTTACACTGTTGGTGGGAGTGTAAATTAGCTCAACCATTGTGGAAGATAGTGTGGCGATTCTTCAAGGATCTAGAACCAGAAATACCATTTGAGCCAGCAATTCCATTATTGGTATATACCTAAAGGATTATAAATCGTTCTACTGTAAAGACACATGCACACATATGTTTATTGTAGCACTATTCACAATAGCAATGACTTGGAACCAACCCAAATGTCCATCAGTGGTAGACTGCATAAAGAAAATGTGACACGTATGCACCATGGAATACTATGCAGCCATAAGAAAAGGATGAGTTCATGTCTTTTGCAGGGATATGGATGAAGCTGAAAACCATCATTCTCAGCAAACTATCACAAGAACAGAAAACTAAACACCACATGTTCTCACTCGTAAGTGGGAGTTGAACAATGGGAACACATGGACACAGGGAGGGGAACATCACACACCAGGGCCTGTTGGGGGGTGGGGGGACAAGCATTAGGGAAAACATCAGGACAAATATCTAATGCGTGTGGGGCTTAAAACCTAGATGATGGGTTGATGTGTGCAGCAAACCACCACGGTAAATGTATACCTATGTAACAAAACTACACGTTCTGCACATGTATCCCAGAATGTAAAGTATAACTTAAAAAAAAAATCTGTATTTTGCCTGACATGGTGGCTCTCATACCTGTAGTCCTAGAAATCTGAGAGGCGGAGGCGGGCAGATCACTTGAGGTCAGGAGTTCGAGACCAACCTGGCTAACATGGCAAAACCTCGTCTCTACTAAAAATACAAACATTAGTTGGACATGGTGGCAGGTGCCTGTAATCCCAGCTATTGAAAAGACTGAGGCAGAAGAATCATTTGAACCCAGGAGGCGGAGGTTGCAGCGAGCCGAGATCATGCCACTGCACTCCAGCCTGGGTGACAACAGGGAGACTCTGTCTCACTAAATAAATAAGCAGATAAATAAGGTCTGTATTTCATTGGGTGAAGGCAGCCTAAGCACAAGAAGAATAAACAAGGAAGGCAAGGGTAATATTGCCTTTATTTTATTTTGCACATTTTCTTTATGCAGTCTACCACTGATGGACATTTGGGTTGGTTCCAAGTCATTGCTATTGTGAATAGTGCTACAATAAACATATGTGTGCATGTGTCTTTACAGTAGAACGATTTATAATCCTTTAGGTATATACCAATACCCTTAATGGTAAGGGTATGGAGTTAATTGAAAGAGGTGATATGATGTCGTATACGGCTACTACCGACTGATTGGTTAGGGAGAGCCTCTCTGCAAATGTGAGGATGTAATCAACAGGTATGTGACAGTAGAGGGTGGGCACGGAGTGAATGGAGGAATGAGCAGTGCCCAATGAGGAACAGGCCTGTGGGGTGAGTGGTACCAGGGTATAGTAGGCAAGAGGGGGAGCAGTGCAAGATGATGTATGGGAGAAGGCGGGGATCACATCATGTTTGGATCGTGTCTTAAGTATTATAAAAAGCCTTTACAGTGTTTCAGGCAAATCTGACCCTACTTTTAAAAGACCACCCTGATTGTCACGTGGAGAGTGAATTGCAGGGAAATCAGAGTGGAAGCCAGGAGGCCAATTAGAAAGCAGCTGTGGTAGCCAGGAGAGAGATGCCGTTACCTTAGACTAGGGTGGCAGTGCCAGGAGCTTTATTACTTGATGATAATGGATGATGTAGCTGATCTGAGGGTGAAGGTAAAATGGTGCACATAAAAAGTGATCTGCGTGGCATGTCCTTGTGTGAATCCCTCAAGAATAAAGCAGAAAACAAATGCAGGGATAAAGGAGATTTCACCTCTCATTCCTGTGTACATTTTCAAGATGCAAACAATTGTCATTCTGGCATCTTCTTTGCACTGAAAGTCTCAGAAACCACCATTGTTCTCGGAATCCTTGTTAAAATCGGGTATCATGCATGGTAGGGCTCAGAAAGGAAAATGAGCTTGAGAATCGTTCATCAAAGAGACTTGGTTCCATAAAGAACTCACCACAAGAGAGTAAGGGATTAAAACGCTAAAAAGAAACTGGGAGAACTGAGAGAGAAAAACAGTAATTAATAAACAAATTACAAGGAGAAGTTTCTAGAAAGTCAAGAAAGAAAGAGGAAACAGAAGGAAACTTCAAAATGTACCCCAATGCTCTGATCAAAACTCTTCTTAAGCCAGCAAGCAGCAATATTGAACTATGACTTCTGCAAGTCAGAATGGTATTTCAAAAGGCCCCCAGAGATCATCTAGCCTTCAAAAACATTTGTAGAATCCAATTGAATTCAACTGAATTTTACAGAGAAGGAATTTGTTCCTTTATCCTCACTAAGAGAGCTTTGTTGGTGATATCAACTCCACGCTAACCACAAAGTTTGATGCTGTAAAATAATAATCTAATTTCGAAAGTGCCCAGGAATAAGTCTCTGCCATCCATTTCTCTCTATGAGTTTATGTTCTGGAAATTTCTTTGTAAACTCCTTTTGTTATTCACTATGTGGGGATATACCTTCTTGTTATAAATTAACATTCATCGAGAGTTAAATTTTCACAGTTGAGGATTTTGCACCTTAGGTTACTTTAGAAACCATTACTCAGATTACCTTTAAGTTTCGTTACTTAGTTAAACAAATTATCCCTATTTCCTCCTTTTCTAGACTCACATTTTTATAGTCTGAAACTGCTCTTCCTTGAGGCATATACTTCATTTTGTCCCTACTTTGGCTGGTTGCCTTTTCCCTTCATAGTAACCGGAATTAATTTTAATCAGAATTTCTCCTCTACAGGTTTCCTTAACATCAACATTATAGTAATGTAGCTTTTTATTTCAAAAAGAAATGTAGTTACGATTCCTTGGGCTATGATGTACATAATTTCCGTAAAATAAGCTTTTATAAAAGCCAAGATATTCTGTGTCCTTTTTTTTTCAGTGCTCACTGGATCACATTTTATAAATACTTTCAGGTCTATGCCATTTATACCACCACATATTTCTTGTCCACTTCAACCTGACTCATTGCACTTGGCTCATTCCTAGGACTAATATCCAAAAAGCCTAAAACCACAGGAAGTAGGAAACTGCTAGAGAAGGGATTCTTGTTACACCAAGAGCCAATCTCTGGTTCTTCTCAGCTATGCTGTGATTATCCCAATCAGTATCTCAGAAGTTAAACATACTAGTTCCAGCTCTCTATTCATCTAACCGTTCTTAGAAAAAAAACTTTTCCCATCCCATCTGTTCTTTATGATTGGCTCTTCAAAATGTAAGATTAAGTAGGACAAAGAGGATCTTATATGTATAATTTAAAATAAATGGGATTTGAGACCTAAATTATTCAATTAATTGCTTAATTGTTCACTTTCAAGTGAGAGAGTGATTAAAGAAGAGGGAGAAGAAAACAGAAGACTTCTATAAATAAAATACAATTTTTTTGAAAGCCTGACAGAGGAGATTTAAAAATAAATCCAAATTGTTCAATTGTCTCTACATTTTGCCAGGAGTATAACCCCAAATAAAAATTGTGAAAAAGAGACTCTTAGCTATTCTTGGGCCCATTCTCTCCCATTACATGGTCAATAGGATCTTATTACCTTTGCAAAGGTGAGAGTGGCAGGCAAAAAAAAAAAAAACACCCTAAATTTGAACTATATAAAACAAACAAAAACTAATGGATAAAATCTACACTTCTTGTATGCTGCAGTTGCCAAAATTATAATGCATAACGAAGATCAAGTCTACTTTTTTCTAAATTAAACAAGACTCTTTGTGTCTGCCCTCTAGGGAAGGTTAATTAATTCATATCAGGGGAGAAATAATTCCTCTGGCTCCTTCCTTCCCCTTACAGATGGTGGAGGAGGGGAGATTGGGACAAGCCAGAGCAGCCTGTCCATTGGCAAGCACAGGGTATCAGGGAGTATTTTAATATGCAGAGTTAGGCTCGGAGAGACCCCGAATGCTACCCTTGATAAGGTAGAAGAGATTTGTTGGAAAACATGGTGTTTCCAGGAGCCAGGAGAAAGGAGAGGGATTGGATGAGAGCCAAATGCATTGGAGGCTGGAGACTGTCAAAGAGAGTTAGTCAAGGATTTTAGACAATCTATGAATTTGCCAAATAATCAATTATAAGTTGATCGTATTACAATGGCTCCTACATCTTATAGCTGCATTAATAAAGTTCACTATACATGGGGACATTTTAATCGGCAAGGGGACTGGGGATCAAGGAAGAGGAACACTGTCACATTTGGAAAACCAAGGCATACAATAGGGTAGCACACTTGGAATGGCAAAGTGACTAATAAAATTGGCAGCTGCAGTTGAAGCCAGAGATGTCTAAAGAAACCAGAGAAGGATGCTAGAGTCCCATGACATATGGGTTGGGCTTCATCAAGACAATGTCACTAGCATTTAAATATAAAGAAGAAAGAAGAAAAGACAGGAAGAGACAGGGAGCTGGAGAAGAAGTGAAGAAGGAAGGAGAACAGGAAGAAAGCGAGGGAGCGAGGAAGAAAGAGATAAAGGTACCTTACTGAAATTTCATTATTTGTCCCTAGGATCTTGAGATGAAATTAATACTCTATAAAATATAAACTTTCTGGCACCATCTGACTAACACAGTCCACCCCGATGCGATTTGGCTGTGTCCTCCACCTAAATCCCATGTCAAATTGTAATCCTCAATTTTGGAGGAGGGGCCTGGTGGGAAGTGACTGGATCATGGGGGCAGATTTCCCCTTGCTGTTTTCATGACAGTGAGTGAGTTCTCAGGAGACCTGATTGTTTAAAAGTGTGTAGCACCTCCCCCTTCACTCTCTTCCTCCTTCTCCGGCCATGTAAGACATGCCTGCTTCCGCTTCACCTTCTGCCATGATTGGAAGTTCCCTGAGGTTTCCCTAGCCATGCTTCCTGTATAGCCTGTGGAACCGTGATTCAATTAAACCTCTTTAGTATGTGGTACATATACACTATGGAATACTAGGCAGTCATAAAAAGGAGTGAGATCATGTCCTTTACAGGGGCATGGATGGACTGGAAGCCGTTATCGTCAGCAATTTAACACAGGAACAGAAAACCAAACACCACATGTTCTCTCATAAGTAGGAGCTGAACGATGAGAACACATGGACACAGGGAGGGGAACAATACACACTGGGGCCTGTCAGGGGAGCAGGGAGAGGGAGAGCATCAAGATAATTATTAATAGCTAATGCATGCTGGGCTTAATACCTAGGTGATGGGCTGATAGGTGCAGCAAACCACCATGCCACACGTTTACCTATGTAACAAACCTGCACGTCCTGCACTTGTATCCTGGAATTTAAAATAAAATAAAAATTAATTTTTTAAAAACCTGTTTTCTTCATGAATTACATCTCAGGTAGTTTCTCTTAGCAATGCAAGAATGGACTAATATGCCCCTTTATCCACAAGCCATCAAAATATATTTCAAGACTGTCAGTGGATGCCTGAATCTGTGGAAAGCACCAAATGCTATATATACTATGTTTTTTTCCTATACGAACATGCTTATGATAAAATTTAATTTATAAATTAGGCATAGTAAGAGATTAACAGCAATAACTAACAATAAAATAGAATAATTACAACCATATACTATAATAAAAACCAAATGAATGTGGTGTGTCTCTGTCTTTCGCTCCCTCTGTCTAAAAATATCTTCTTATACTGTGCTCATTTATTTTTCTGACCATGACTGACAGAAGGTAACTGAAGCTGCAGAAAGAAAAACTGTGGATAATGGGGAACAACTGTATAGCATCAGCTCAGAGCTGAAAGGCCTGGCCTTATAAAATTGGTCCCACTTTAATAAGAGTTATTTAGACAGATACTATAATTACATTTAAACTGTTTTCCATACACTATTAATCAATATCATTTTTTTCCACAGGTTTGCTGGTTTCATAAACAATAGTTCTGTTTCTTCTATTTGTTTTTCCCCACTTTCCAGTAAGCACCATATTGTGCTTTAAAAGTGTGTTAAAATGGCAGGCATGGTGGCTCATATCTGTAATCCCAACACTTTGGGAGGCTGAGGCGGGAGGATCACTTGAGTCCAGCAGTTCAAGACCACCCTGGGCAAAATAGGGAGACCTCATGTCTACAAGTAATTTTCAAAGATTTCTGGGTGTGGTGGCACATATCTGTGGTCTCAGGTACTCAGGAGGCTGAAGCAGGAGGATCACCTGAGCCTGGGAGGTTATGGCGGCAGTAAGCCACGATCACTCACACCACTTCACTCCAACCTGAGTGAGAGAGACAGACCCAGTGTCAAAAGAAGAAAAAAAAAAAAAAAAAAAAAGTATGTTAAATACAAAGTCAGTCTCTTCATTCAACCTAATTTTGCAATAATGGAGTTAAAATAACAAAAAGTGAAACTTACAAATCCTATTGCAAGATGACTTGAATTTTGTAAGCCTAGATAGGGTGATCTGTCTGTGTCTGTGTTTGTGTGTGTGTGTGTATGTATATATATATACACATTCACGTATATATGTACACATACATATGACATGAACCATATTTTTTCCTAACTTTTGGAGTTGGAGAAACAATGACTTGACAAAATTTAGTATGCATGGTATGTAGCTTTGTGTTTTTCTATAGCAGAAAGGTTAGCAAACTCCAACCTCTGGACAAAAAAAAAAAAAAAAAAAAAAAAAAAAAAAAAAACTTTACTGGACTTATTCATTCATTTGCTCTACAATAGCAGATGTAGTTGCAACAGATACCACTATTTGGCCCACAGAGGCTAAAATTTTTGTTAACTGGCCCTTCACAGAAAAAGTTTGCTGACACCTGCCACTGTACATTATCACCAATAGTTATTACCATGGTCTGTGTAGTTGCTCAAAAATATTTAATGAAAATCTGAATTATGTAAAGGTTTATTAAGGTTAAAACCGCCTGGATTTTTTCCCTCTGCCCCTTCAGATCCATTCTTTACTTTTAGCCAGCTCTGAGCCCTGGAAGCTCATCCTGTATGGATGCAACAGCCACAGGGTCCTTTGCCCATGGCGTCCTGTTGGATGTGGGTGCTCATCAAGGGGAATTCAAAGGGTGGAAGGTTTTAAGGTGCTCCCACCCACAGGTGCCCTCCAGCCTAGCAGCTGTTGAGTTGATTGTATCCCTCCATGCTCCTGTCTGTCAGTCCCCTCTGAAGTTCCAGTCACTCGTTATGGTTATGGTTACTACTCCTTTTCCTGAGCCCCTCAGACCTAGCATAAGGTCTGGCAGATCTCGGTAAGGGGGCTTCATGATTCTTTGTCAGTTTTTCTGCTCTCATGTGTAAATGTGTTGTTTGGTAAGGTCTCCTGGGTTACCCCATTGGAGTAGGCATTTTTCTTCAGGGACCTTGACTGAGGCACAAAGTAAACCTCCAATGCCTGTACCCATGTAGATGTGGACTTAAATACTACGTATTTCAGTGACTAGCTGTGTAACTTTGAGAAAGCTCTTTTACTTCCCTAGACTTCTCTGAAAGAGACAGATAATAATACCAACCGCAAGGAATAGTTGCAAGAATTGAGTGGTATGTTGATAAAGTGCTTAATACAATGTGGGACACTCAGGAAATTCTCAATAAATAGCATAAATGGCAGCTAGTATTGTTTTTCAGTTTAAACATCTATGACATTCCCACATTAAGAAAAATATCTCAAGAATTAAGTAAAGAATGCATCAGGATGTTAATATTATCTTAACTTTATAGTCAATTCTAACATTATTTTTTCTTCAAGTATTTTGCTTCAAATGACTACATTAAAGCAGTGATTCTCAATCTGCAACAATTCCCTCCCCTTCTCCCACCCAGGGGACATTGGCAATGTCTGGAGATGTGTTATATTATAATATGGGGTAAGGATATGCTACAAGCATCTAGAGGGGAGAAGTCAGGGATACAAATAAACATCATGCACTGCAGTGGATGGTCTCTCAAAACAAAAAATTTTCTGGTCCAAAATAATGAGAAACCCTAAATTAGTGGGATAATTTTAAGCTAACTTTTTGGGGAGCCCAGAAGAGTGAGGAATCCAGTCAACCTTATATTCCATACACTTTCCAATTTGCAATAGCTATCCATGCTAAGTAGGGGGTCAAGAATAGAGTTTTTCTAATATTTCAATGCTAACAGGAAATACTAGTCATAAATAGGCAAATCCCTTAGAAAACTGTTTTAAAAACTTTTAAAGCAATAAAATTTCCACTGCTCATTAAACATGAAAGTGAGCCAGTGGTATTAACATCCATTTTAATAATTTTAAAATGGAAGAAAGCAATTAAGCATTTTGTTCGTCATCACAAAATTTAATCATAATACAGGTGGCCTCAGTTACTCATTTTCTGTTCTTCCCCATCTTCTCTCCAGTTCTATGGCCTCTTCCTCTAAATCCTACAACATAACAATGCATTTCTGCTGAGCTACATCACTTTCCACTTTGCCCCGCAATTTCACACACTACACATGTATGGGGTCTTTCAGAAATCAAAGAAGCAGAGTATTTTTGTTCATTTGTTTTTTGTTTTATGGGGTGGGGATGTTGTTTGGGGGGGTTGTTTAGTTTTTTGTCTGTTCGTTTACAAAGTGGACACTCTTCCCACTTGTTGTGTTGCATCTTATCAGTATTGGTACCAAGACTGTCTGACAGATTCCCTAGTCAATCAGTGCTTTCAGTTTTTACTTAAAGCCATCCTTCCCACCCAGGTTTCTTACACACACACTTCACAGAACTCAGAATCCACAGGAAGGAGTCCACGGAGCTGGCCTGGAAGACAACTCAGCTACAAACAAACAAGACTCCGTGCTGAACTCAAAATCTCTGCTTCCTTCTGAAGATTAAGTCTTTGTTATTGGGTCAAGCTTAACTCCTCCTCTGCCTTTCTCAGAAGGCATCCTCTCCCGGGAAATTTCCTCCATCCTTTGTCCTTTGTGCAATGAGGGGGCAGTGCCCTGCATGGTTTCAGAGATGACCAGACATGTCTGTATCCAAGGGGTCTGGCTCAGGCAAGACCCTAGTTCATGGTATTTATCGTAGTCTCACCTCTCACATAATCAAAGCGATAAGCTTCAACCCTCCTTGACCCCCAAAATTGCTTAGTAGACCAATATTTTGCTTGCTGAACTCTTTATTAACTCTGATTTTTATCAAATAATCGTTATCCAAATATTTAATTTGATAAAAAATTAATACTATCATAGAAGTCTGACAAGTGAACATGTTCAATGGATACCATGGAATATACCAAGAAAGAGGCATTCAGATGATTCTTCAGGTAAGTGCCTTTATTATGCAGCTTTAGGGAAAATACAATAAAACCCTATTAAGAATTGCCTTCCTATACCACTAATCCAATTATACTCCGGGACAAAATTGTATTTCTGTGTTAAAATGAAATATACTTTATTTCTCCTTCTATCATATAGAAGTATATTGGGTTATTTTCCTTGGTAAAAGTGACTTAATGGTGATGAATCACACTTGACTACCTTAAAATTAACTCCCGATATATTGCATTATTTACAAATATATGAAATAAGAGCAAAACATCTATTTTTTCTATTAAAAACTCCTATTTTCTCTTACTGTGTTAATGTGCAGAACGAGGGCAGTTGATGTATTATAATTACATCTTTTTTTTCTCTCGATTCAGCAGAGGATATACTAGATTTTAGAAGCTCAAACAGAAAGAGCTTTGAATAGATTTAGAACTGCAAAGATGAAATGCAGGAGTGAATGTACAAAGACGTAATACTCGGGGTCATTCTTGGGCTTTGTCTCCAGAGAGTCACTTCCAATGGCACCAGAAAGGTTTGTGCAAGGCAGTCGTCTGCCCACAACAGCAGGGTGACTGTCTATGATTGTGGGATCTTGGAGATGGTGTGCTGCCAAGGTCAAAGAACACAGAAACAGGACCGTACAATGGCTTCTGTTCTGAGAAAGAATGTTCTGCCACATATATAAATGTGGATCGAAGAGAAAAGTGGCATTTTAGCAATTTTATGAAAATGGAAGATATCTAGTAAACTAAGCCTGTGTTCTTCTCAGGGTCAGCTAATGTAACTCCAAAAAACATTCTGCTCAGTTAAACATGCATAAAGAAGTTATATTTTGTATATACGTACTTGCCAGTGAGATTAGCGTTCTTTCAAGGAGATACCTTATTGAATAGATTTTTCAACTTCACATGTTCACATTCTTGAAAGACTAATGGATCCTTCATTAAAGACATCACAGCTTTTCGGGTGTCATGCTTGAAGACACACAATGAATTGGTCATTAAGGAAATTCAGCCACGCAGAAAGGACAGGAGAACAACTGGTTGACTCTTCTAATGACTCAGACAATGCTGGCAAAGCTGCTTTCACTTATGGCTGGTTTATAGTTGCAGAGCAAGCATTAATTTTTCAGACATAACAAATAGGTGAAAGATTCAACCACCTCGGGAGCAAGTGTCCACCTTCTGGAAAAACAGTTTGCATAGTGGTGTTTTTCATCAAAACAGATCTATTTGTAGGTGACTGCTGTCCCATTCTGTTGCTTCTGGCTGAAAAATTTTGTGCATCTTAGACATAAGTCAAAGTAATCATATCTAGGTACCTAATTACTTTCTCATTCAATCATATGGATTCAAGAGAACACACCTTTAAGATTACGGTATTTTGAAATAGACATGCATGTTGCACTATCCTCATTGCTCCGTGTGGCTTTGTTTACCTCAGACTGAGTCTGTTTTGATTTCTTACTAGCAATGCCAGACACTTTGCTTGCCCATTGTTTCTGGTTAACCAGGCCTTCCCATGAAAGTCTCAGGAATGAATAGCTCTGTATTCCTTCATCTGAGATTGTCTAAATATTTGAACTCAAGATTTTTCTGTGTCTGGTTGAAAGGTGAATGAGAATTAGAGAGGAAACCCAGTGTCTGACAGCAACTTCACAATCCCCTTGTCCTCCCCTTTGTCATAGGGAAAAACGTTCTGGTGAAGGTTGTTCTTTCAAGGATAAGCTGACAATTTGCTAAGCCTGTGTAAAAGCACTCTGGCAACTTCTTGATTAATTTTGATATATTTTTTTTCACCTTGTGGTGCTTCAAGGCCAAATGAGCCTTCAAGGAGGTCATAGGAATGTAAGATCATAAGAAATGCCATAATAGGTCAAATTAATGAGCCAGTTAGTGTGATACGCTGTCTCTGAGAGTGGCAACAAGGTACATTTTGTGCATGTTGTCAACTTCAAAATATTTGAGGCTATAAGCAGCAGTGTTTCTCAGATCAAGTATCTATTTCAAATGTCCGTGACTTCCTTTATTAATGTGCAATACATCTTTATCCACAAATTCACTTAAACCCATCTGATGATGTTTTAAATCATGCACTACTTTTTGTATCATGAGCTTTATAAATGTTTTCTCTAATTTTGCCTAAACTGCTTGTGTCACATTTTCAAGGGTTTCCCGATTGGAGCTGATAGACCAGTGACTGTGGTTGTATGCACTTCATTTGATTGAGGTCTCCGTACTGAGTTGACTAAATGGTAAAGCCTTTCAAACAGGTGGTGGTAGACTGTCCACCTGCAACTCCTAGCACTTTCGGCCAGCTTTTCCTTTATTGCTCCAGGGTCAATACGTTCTATCTTATACTCAGATATTTCCATTAGTTAGTTTTTTGGTTGACTTGGGCTGCTATAAGAAAATACCGTAGGCTGGATGTCTTAAACAACAGATATTTATTTCATTCTCACAGTTCTAGAAGGTGGGAAGACCGAGAGCAAGGTGCCAGCCCATTCGGTTCCTGGTGAAGGCCCTTTTCCTTGTCTGCCTTCTCACTGTGTCCCCACATGGCAAAGAGAGACAAAGTGTGCTCTGCTTTTTCTTCCTCTTGCTATAAAAGTACTAATCCCATCACATGGACCCCATTCTCATGACCTCATCTAAATCTAATTACCTCTCTAAGGCCCCATCTCTACATACCACCACATTAGGGATTAGAGCCTCGACATAAGAATTTGGGAAAGACACAAACATTCAGTCCATAACAGTTAGCCAATTTCCTCTTTTTACCAGAAAGAACTAATCGGGATTCTTCTCACTAAATAAATAAATAAACAATATTTCTCAGGACTTCACAACAGAAGCTGGACTATCAAGGATGTACGATGTGCACTCGACATGGGTCCATGAGCAGCTGGGCTGTGGAGATGTATTTTTAATTGACAACAAAAAAAATTAGCAATTCAAAAACCCATTGAAAAGGCAAGAATAAGGAACAAAAATGAGTATTGTGTTCTTTTATCCACAACAATAAAATAACTTTGGTACAAGATCTGTCTGGCATGTTCCAGAATAAATGAAAACCCAAATGAAACAAAAATGACACTTTATCAGACTGAAAGGAAGCAAGCATTTAATTTTTAAAAAGGAGAGAAGAGGAATCCATGCCTGGAGTTGCAGAAGTTCATATGAGGGCCTCTCCACCCCTGCTAAACTGCCAGCTATCTTGCCCCACTGCTATGATAATTTTTAGTTGGTTAAGAATAAGATGGCTCAATCTTAGAACCAGAAGGGATGTGAGAGATTTTTTCTTGTATTATAGGTAAAGAAACTGGACTTCAGAGAGTTTAAATGGCTTTCTTGCAGCCACACAGCTGTTTTTTGTCTTGGGCAAAGACAGGTCTTAGATGCAAGTATCTTGGCCACCAAGCAGGCATGGACAGCAGGGCTGCCCTGGCTCCATGCCTATAGATGGGATCTGTTCTTTCTTGGGACCACATAAGGTTACTACCAGGATGTCTTCTCGCAATAAGACTTTCTTTTCTTCTAAACTCACACATCACATGCACTTATTTAGTGAGTAATTAAAAAGAAAAAGGCAAAACAAATACACCCAAATCCTACCTTCATTTCTCAATCTATCGAGTAATCCAATAAATTATTTACTTTTGGATTACTTGGGTTAAACAGCATTCCCTGCATACTAGATGAGATATCTTTGATCTTGAGCTTCTTTTAAATAAATAGTTCTATCAAAATAGAATGGCCTTAACTTTCAGCCCTGGGAATAAACAAATAGTCTCAATCAATGATGCTGAGACAACCATTTAATATTTTTCAAGGGGCTAAGAAAAGAAATATTTTCATGCCTATAACATTAAGTCAGAAATAGCCTTTGGCACATATTTCGCTTGGTCTTTTCAAAGGTTGTGGGAAAATATGGGGAAAAATATATAAGCAAAATTAGCAAGGCTACCATGACAACAGCAAGTACGCAGAGGCAGAGCTAAAACTCTGGAACTCTCAGAGGGAAGGAAAGGAGGGTCCTTAGGATAGTTATCAGGAAAGAGACATCAAGCATAAACAGAATCATTGCTAAGTGGACAGATACTGGAACAGATATTTATTATAATGGATTTCCTATAGTGTGAAATTTTATCAAAAAGGCACCGTTACTGGGGAGAGACCATTTGTTTGAAATTATAAGTGGTTTTTGTTGCAGTGAACTCAGTGTAGAAATAGAAATAGATGTCCGACACATTCATTTCTGTGGGCTGTCATTTGTTTTTGTTTAACACACACAAGAAGCTGCATGTTTGAGAGTAAGGATAAAAATATGTAGAGAAGTTTTTTTTAATTGAGTTCTCCAAAGTGGCTGAGTCAGGACTCGAGAGTAGACACCGGGCCTACCAGTGCTCTTTCTATCACAGCATGATTTTTTTTTTTGCATTTAACTTGTAAGCCTTAAATGCTTACATTCTTTCATTCAATCAACAAATATGTATAGGAAATTACTGTGTGCTGGTCTTCCGTAGCTGTCGGGAATACAGTGCCACACAGGAAAGAGAGCAACATTGCCTCTGTGTGAGGGGAGCAAGAAAAGACACAATAAACAGGTGAACCAATATGTAAACAAGACAATGTCTGGACAAGAGGACCAACAAATGCAAAGGCCTTGAGTCAGTAATGAGTATGACATGTGTCAACGACAAGAGGAGGCAAATCTACCAAGAGTACAGTCAGCCAAAGAAAGTGTGGTGTGTGATAAGGTTTAAGACATAAGTAGGGATCAGACCATTGGAGGTGTGCAGTGGAAAGTTACCGTTCATCCCCAACCAGCTGTTTTTGAGACATCTATTAGAATTATCTAAAAACATAACTAATCTCTCATCTGGATTGTTACAGTAAACATAGATTCTTTACTCACAAGGAATGTTGAATCTAAAACTGATAAGACATGAGGATAGTGTGGATGTGGGAACATAAAGGAAAGGAAGCAATAACAACTCCAATGTTTTTAGCCCGAGGCAGTGAGTGGATGGTGCCATTTACTGGCATGGGCAAGCCAGGGAGAACAAATTCAAGGGGAAACTGCCTGATGGACATATTAACTTTGGAGTGTCCATTAGGCATCCAAACAATGTGGTCAGGTGGACAGTTACATACATAGTCCATAGCTCGGGGGAAAGACCAAAGATGGAGCTATAAATTTCCATGTCATCAGCCTAGAGCTGACACAAAGCAATGGGCCCAAATGAAATCACCTAATGTGCAGAAAAGAGACGAGATCCATAGCCTAGCCCTGGGCACCTTTGATGTGGAAGAGAACAGGGAGTGGAGGAATCAACAAGAAACCTGAGAAGACGTCACAAAAAGATAATAAGAATGAGGTTAGCGTGTATCAAAGAAACCAAGAAAGAAAACCATTTCCACAAAGACAGAGTAATCAGCTAGGTCAGATACTACTGACGGACTCAATAACGAGGAAACAGAGAAGTGTATGTTGGATTTGACAACTAGAAGATCATTGGTGATATCTAAGACTAGTTTTCCTGCAGTGACAGATATGACTACAGTTTTGAGGGAATTGAATCATGAACGAGAAATGTGAAAGGAAAGACTGTTGAGTATAGATAAACATCTGTTCAACAAGGAAATAGAAAAAAAAAACTGAACACCTACTGAAATCAAGGCATACTTAGTGTTATTGTTCTTGACTTTATTGTGCTTTGTAGATAGTGCATTTTTTACAAATTGAAGGTTTGTGGCAACCTTGCATTGAGCAAGTCTATTGGTGCCATTTTTCCAATACCATGTGTTAACTTCATATCTCTGTCACATTTTGGTAATTTTCATAATATTTCAAACTTTAAAATAAATATTATTATTATTACATGTTATGGTAATCTGTGATCAGTGATCTTTTATGTTACTATTGTAATTGTTTTGGAGCACCACGAACCATGCCCATATAAGACGGCAAACTTAGTTTTTAAATGTGTATGTTTTGACTACTCCACCAACTGACCATTCCCCTATCTCTCTCCCTCTTCTCACGTCCCTACTATTCTCTGAGACACAACAATAATGATATTACAGTTAATTATCCTACAATGGCCTCTAAGTGTTCAAATGAAAGAAAAAGTTACATCTCTCACTTTTTGTTGTTGTTGTTGTTGATGTTTTTGAGACAGAGTCTCACTATGTTGCCCAGGCTGGAGTGCCGTGGCACAATCTTGACTCCCTGCAGACTCCGCCTCCCAGGTTCAAGTGATTCTCGTGCCTCAGCCTCCCCGAGTAGCTGGGATTACAAGTACCTGCTACCATGCTTGGCTAATTTTTGTTTTTTGTTTATTTGTTTCTTTGTTTGTCTTAGTAGAAATGGGGTTTCACCATGTTGGTCAGGCTGGTCTCGAACTCTTGACCTCAAGTGATCTGCCTGCCTCGGCCTCCCAAAGTGCTGGGCTTACAGGCATGAGCCACCATGCCTGGCCTCTCACTTTAAATCAAAAACTAAAAATAATTAACTTAGTGAGGAAGGTATGTCAAAAGCTGAGATAGGTCCAAAGTTGGGCCTTTTTCATCAGTTAGCCAAGTGGTGAATGCAAAGGAAAATTTCTTAAGGAAAATTAAAAGTGCTACTCCAGTGAACACATGAATGATAAGAAGGTAAAACAGCCTTATTGTTGACATGGAGAAAGTGTGAGTGGTCTGGAGAGAAGATGAAACCAGCCACAACATTCCTTTAAGCCAAAGACTAATCCACAGCAAGGCCCTAACTCTCTTTAATTCTATGAAGTCTGAGATAGGTAAGGAAGCTGCAGAAGAAAAGTTAGAAGCTATGAGATTAACCATGAGGCTTAAGGAAAGAAGCCATTTACATAACATAAAAGTGCAAGGTGAAGCCAGAGGTGCTAATATAAAACCTGCAGCAAGTTATCCAGAAGAGCTAGCTAAGATAACTGATGAAGGTGGCTACACTAAACAACCGATGTTCAATGGAAATGAAACAGCCTGCTATTGGAAGAAGATGCTGCCTAGGACTTTCATGACTAGAGAGGAGAAGTCAATTCATGGCTTCAACACTTCAAAGGATAAGCTAACTCTCTTATTAGAGGCTAATGCAGCTGGTGACTTTAACTTGAAGCCAATACTCATAGACCATTTCAAAAATCCTAGAGCTCGTAAGAGTGATGCTAAATCTACTCTGCCTGAGCTCTATCAGAGGAACAACAAAGCCTGGATGACAGCACATCAGTTTACAGCATGGATTACTGAATATTTAAAGTTCACTGTTGAGATCTACTGCTCAGAGAAGAGACTCCTTTTAAAACATTACTGCTCATTGACAATGCGCCTGATCATCTAAGAGCTCTGATGGAAATGTACAAGGAAGTTAATGTTGTCTCCTACCTGTGAAAACAACATCCATTCTGCAGACCATGAATCAAGGAGTACTTTTGACTTTCAAGTCTTGTTATGTAAGAAATGCCTTTCATAAGGTGGTAGCTGCCATAGGTAGTGATTCCTTTGATGGACCTGGGCGAAACAAATTGAAAATCCACTGAAGAGGATACACTGTTCTAAATGTCATTAAGAAAATTTGTGATACATGAAAGGAAGTCAAAATATCAACATTAACCGGAGTTTGGAAGAAGTTTATTTCAGCCCTCATGGATGACTTTTTGGAGTTCAACACTCCAATGGAGGAAGTAACTGCAGATGTGGTGGAAATAGCAAGATAATTAGAATTTGAAGTGGAGTCCGAAGATGTGACTGAATTGCTGCAATCTCATGATAAAACTTGAGCAAATAAGGAGTTGCTTCTTATGGACGAGCTAAGAAAGTAATTTCTTGAGATGGAAACTACTTCTGGTAAAGATACTGTGACCATTGTTGAAATGATAACAAAGATTTAGAACATTACATAAATTTAGTTGCTAAAACAGTGGCAGAATTAGAAAGGATTGACTCCGGTTTTGAAATAAGTTCTACTTTGGGTAAGATACTATCAAACAGCATCACATGCTACAGAGAGAAATCTTTTGTGAAAGAGTCAATCAGGAGGCCAAGGTGGGTGGATCACTTGAGGTCAGGAGTTCGAGACCAGCCTGGACAACATGGTAAAACCCCATCTCTACTAGAAATATGAAAATTAAGGTCAGGCACGGTGGCTCATGCCTGTAATTCCAGCACTTCGGGAGGCCAAGGAAGGCAGATGACCTGAGATCAGGAATTTGAGACCAGCCTGGACAACATGGTGAAACCTCATCTCTACTAAAAACACAAAAATTACCGGTGGTGCATGCTTGTAGTCCCAGCTACTCGGAAGGCTGAGACAGGAGAATCTCTTGAATCTGGGAGGCAGAGGTTGCAGTGAACCGAGATCACGCCACTGCACTCCAGCCTGGGCAACAGTTAGACTCCGTCTCAAAAAAAAATTTTTTTTTAATTTTTTAAGTCTATCAATGTGGCAAACTTCATTATTGTCTTATTTTAAGAAATTGCCACAGCCACTTCAGTCTTCAGCAACCACCAACCTTACCACTCAGCAACCATCAACACTGAGGCAAACCCTGCACCGGTAAGAAGATTACGACTTACTGAAAGTTCAGATGATTGTTAGCATTTTTTTTAGCAATGACATACTTTTTAATTAAGGTATGTATACTTTTAGACATAGTGATATCATGCACTTAACATAGACTACAGCATAGTATAAACATAACTTTTATATTTTTGTGGGAAACCACAAAATGTATGTGACTGTATTGAAATATTTGCATTATTGTGCTGGTCTGGAACCAAACCCACAATATCTCCAAGGTATGCTTGCAAATATAGAAGAAAAAGATAAAATTTGAAGCATTATGTTGGCCAAAAAAGACTCAGTGTGTGTAATCATGATCAAATTTATTTTTACCTCCAACTATTCTTTTAAACTCTACTCAAGGATTACTTTCTTCTTTTTATCCTGAATGAAAACTTGGGCAATCCCATGACTTTTCTAACTACTCTCAGTAATTGCAAACTCCTATAGTCACCTTAAGTCACAAAACGTGATCTCAGTTTGATAATTATAATTACAATCTCCAGGGTCATTTTGAGTCAAAGCTTCCAATTTCATTCAAAGGAAAGTCTTATATATAAATTATAGTTTCATAAAAAAATTCTATATGGAGTTCCAACCTTAAATCCAATAATTCCCATAGAAGTAACACCATGTAGATTCCCCAGGTGAGACAAGAAGTGTTAGAAAATGGAATGAGTTTATTTTCTCTCTCTCAATCACCCCTCTCCCATGGCCAGCTACTCTTTTTCATGCAGTCTAGGGTGGGAAGGAGGAAGAGGGAAGAAGCAGAGAGCAAGAGAAATCAAGAGTATAGGAAAATGCTTATAGGATTGGCACTTTGTAAGCTGGCTTTGTGCTCTTGGCTTGGTGGATGTTTAAAGTTGTCCCTTGTGAAACTTGCTGCACAGGTTTCTTACAATCTTTGACCACTTGTGGCCTCTCGCTTGCCTTTCCCCCAGCCAGATGAATGTCCTCTATTCTTGCAGGTCCCTAATCTCTCCTCAGGTCATCTCCAGCTTCTCTGCTGAAGCCTTTTCAATCCTCTAAAGATGATCCTATTAGATCAAATCAACAAAGGCCTCCAGAACAGCTTTTTCTCACTTATAGTGCTCAACCAATCCCCAAGAAACACTCATATGTGTTTTTTTGCCCAAACAGATCCTGGCAATAGAGTTAGACCCTAGGCAGCATCAATATGTCTTCACTTTGGTTTTCTGAACCATCTCATCTCTGCCTTTTAAGTATTTCAACATGGGTTCGCACACCTGAGTTAAGACATCGTCATGCTCTCAAGTGGTGTCTTGAAGTCCCTCACACACCCGAGATGACAGACAGCAGAGAAGGGAAGAAGACTCATCTCACAGGGGCTGCTTGTGTTCAAAGAAATCTCCTCCAAATATTGCTTTTAATCTGAGCCTTTTCTACTCAAAGTGCATGTAGAATTCAAGGGTCATGTAACAACTTTTCTAAAACTCCTTTGGAAATTCTGCATATTCCTGCTCTGGAATGCAACATCTATCTTATTATTACACTCAGCTGAAATTGCACATTTAAATCCTGTCGTGGATATTTTTAAATACAGAATAATCCAGAGAAAGTTCATAGGTTGACTTGAATGGTCAAGAGGGAAAATTTGATGATCCAGGAAAGAAAAGGAGTAACTACAGAAGGAAAGTGCCAGGAGTAAGAAAGAGGAAACAGATTCAAGGGAACTGGAGGACAGACATGATTACGTATATCTCAAGAATACTAGTGTTCAAAGATTCTAATGAAACTTTTTTTTTTTTTTTTTTTGAGACAGAGCCTCACTCTGTCACCCAGGCTGGAGTGCAGAGTACAAAGGTGCGATCTCGGCTCACTGCAACCTCCACCTCCCAGGTACAAGAGATTCTTCTACCTCAGCCTCCCAAGTAGCTGGGATTACAGGCACGTGCCACTACACCTGGCTAATTTTTGAATTTTTGGTGGAGACAGAGTTTCACCATGTTGGCCAGGCTGGTCTCGAACTCCTGACCTCAAGTGATCTGCCCGCCTGGGCCTCCCAAAGTGCTGGGATTACACTTTGAGCTACCAAGCCTGGCCTGGCCTGAAAAATTTTTTAATTTAAATACGTAATTTCAGGCTCGGCAAGGTGGCTCATGCCTGTAATCCCAGCACTTTGGGAGGCTGAGGCAGGTGGATCACCTGAGGTCAGGAGTTTGAGAGCAGCCTGACTACCATGGTGAAACCCCATCTCTACTAAAAATACAAAATTAGCCAGGCGTGGTGGTGCATGCCTGTAATCCCAGCTACTTGGGAGGCTGAGGCAGGAGAATCACTTGAACCCGGGAGGAAGAGGTTGCAGTGAGCTGAGATCGCACCATTGCACTCCAGCCTGGGCAACAAGAGCAAAACTCCATCTCAAAATAAATAAATTATTTGGTTATCACCCAAAGAATATGTAATTTCATCTCATTCTCTTGTGAAGCAAACAAAAATGCTTGCATCTGTATAAACTAGTTATGAGAAATATTTATACTATCTTTGTGTCAACACATTATAACAGAATATTTCCATATATTTTAAAGATACTATATACATTTAATGTTTTAAAATAATCTCACTATGCATCCTTTTATTGATAAATATTTCAAAGCTTCACAAAGTCTACCAGGTTGTAGCAGAAAAGCAAAATTGGTACAGGCCCATGATTCTTTATTTGAAATTCCAAAATCCAAAACCTCTGAAAAACTTCAAGATTTTTCATAAGCTCGATGACAAAATCTGATCTGAACTGAGGAGAGCATGTTTTCTATTTATCCTACTTACTGCAAACGTTCACATTTTCTGGAAAAATATTAACGTGTTTGATAGCGGGGTTTTACCTAGACTTTGCTGATAGTATTGATGGTGTCATATGCAATATGTGCAGAATATTATCTTTCTAAAATTTGGGGGAGGGAGAATTTGAGTTTTTAAAAGCATTTCAGGTCCCAAGAGTTTTGGATAGGAGATTGTAAACCTTTTGTATAAATGTAGTATTTTGTGATTTTATGCATTTAAGGAAGCCCAAATTTACAGAATTTAATTATAATGCAGAAACTCTGCCTTAGAGTAATAGTAGAAAGACCTTTTTGTAACCTTGCCTTACCTATATCACCAGTAGCGTGTACAGACTCCAAGGAGCAAATTAAAGCAAGATAGAGTGTACTGTCTCCAAAGAAAGCTGGGCTTTTCTGCTGGCTTCCTTATTTCATCTGGCCTACAACATTAAGCATGTTAATAACCAGAACACTCCTGGAAGTCGTTTGACCAAGCCGGCCTTCAGGTCCCTGGAGTTCATGCAGACCTGCACAGTAAATCTATTGTAGTAATTTGAAATATGTATTACAAATACAAAGGAATCTACATTTAATCCATCTCTAAAAATTATATTTAAAAATCATTGCAAAGGAGGATAAAGTTTATGGGGTGTAATCCTATCCGTGTGGAATTTTGGCTGGCCATCAAAATACCTTTTGGTACCATAAATCTGTTTTAATCTTTAAGAAGTTCTGCACTGAACCAAAACGGTTTCCAAGAGCGATGGTGCTGAAATGTGTGCAGTCGACCACGGTGTTGAGTCCTGCATCACTCACTGGGTTATCACCCAAAGAAAATAGTACCTTCAACCTCTTGATAATCATGACCATTCAAATGTCTCATTTCTTCTGTGTTAAATCTGACTCACAATTAAATTAGACAGTAAACATAGACATGTGTAAATACCTGATAATATTTCTCAACCTGAGTTTGGGGAACAAACATCTTTTCAAACCTTCTAATGACAAGCCACTAAGGAAATGCAAAATGTACACGTTGCAATGCAGTGCTGCTCTGTTCATTCCTCTGGACGCTCGACTGTGGTGGAAATAGGATACTCTAAAAACACGATGTTGCATAATGAAAATGTAATTTTGCTTAGAAATTGACAAGATGTCTAAATGTTATTAGAACCTATGGATAAGTATCAAGTGGACAGTGGCTAGCCTGACTTCCAAAATACCAGTTCAGTGAATAAACTATGAGCTTAATAGAAAGCTATAACACAGGTGCTAATTACATTCCCCTAAAAACAATGTCATAGAGAGAGTTCCGCATGAGGACATTCCTTTGATGTCTGTGTCTCAGAGTACCCAAAAATATTATTTTCTGTTAGGATTAATATTTGTGGAGGGGGTTTTGGTTTTCTCCTGGTTCTTAGTAAGTGTGTAAGGATTACTACTTTTTTAGGTTTTGTCTATCAATTTTCTTTTTTGCATAAATTTCTAGCAATTATCATGATAAAGAAGAAGGGAAAAGGGAAGAGAAAAAGAGAACAAGATGAAAGTAGATGAGGCAAGAAACTCTCACTTATATACATCAGTCAACTGTTATAAACACTAACGACTGCTTAATTTTGAGATGCTGGGGTTTTCTTTTTTCTTTCTCTTCAGCTCACATTCTGTTTTTCTTGATTGTGTTGTTGTTTAGTCTATATTTTGATTTTATTATAGACTCTACACATTCCTGAGAGTAGCCATTTAATCCTGTCTTTTGAATTTCTGGTACTCAGAATAAATGAAAGTAAATGTCCAAAGAGGCTTAGCAATAACTTACCAAACATCCTTACCAGATACGCTTAAAAGTAAGCAAAAACTAAGAGTTCATCAAATGAGAGGCTATGTAGTTGGTGTTGAGTTTTAGACTTTCAAACTCCATTTGTTTTGTTTTGTTTTTTACGATATAGGATGACCAATTGTACCAGAGCAACACGAAGACCAGCAGAAGCTATTGTTGGGAGTTTTCTTCTGGGAAATAAATTTGCTTTCCTAGCTTTCAATGTCCTGCCTAAATAATATGACTTAAGAATATAGGGCCGGGCACGGTGGTTTACGCGGTAATTCCAGCACTTTGGGAGGCTGAGGAGAGTGGATCACAAGGTCAGGAGTTCAAGACTAGGCTGGCCAATATGGTGAAACTCCGTCTCTACTGAAAATACAAAACTTAGCCGGGAGTGATAGCATGCTCCTATAGTTCCAGCTACTTGGGAAGCTGAGGCAGAAGAACTGCTTGAACCCAGGAGGCAGAGGTTGCAGTGAGCCGAGATCACGCCACTGCACTGCAGCCTGGGTGACAGAGCAAGACTCCATCTCAAAACAAACAAACAAACAAACAAACAAACAAAAAAGAACGTAAAGCTTGCAATTCAATTGTAGCAATTGGTTGCAGACCTGATGTTAGACCACTGCCCAAATTTGTACTGTGTGATGTAAAGGACATGCTTCTGGGGTCAGAGCTATTATTGCTGCTTTATTTGCAATATTTTTAAGTGGGAAGTGCATATTTCAGTCAAGTTCGCTAATTTTTGTTTCCAGTCCACTATGCTATTTTTGTAACTAGAAAACATTTTTAAAATAAAAATGTTAAAAGCAGAATCAATGGAAATAATGAAAATACCTATTCAGTCGTGATTCCCCATACAGGTTAACATGATTGGAAAGAAACCTCTAGCTGTGGAGAGGTACTGCACCACCCTAAATGTCTTTCACTTCCCAGGTGGGACTGCAAAGCAACCTTTCTCATACACTTTCTCCTTTTTCTCTGACTATAATGCTTTCCGATACTATTTAGGAGTGTGTCGACTTGATTTTTACAGTTTAGCAAGACTCGCCCTGAATCATTTCCTGTTTCCTCTTTTGCTGTGAACAGAGACATCTCTGCAAAAAGCCTTTCCGTCCCGTGATAGCCTCCTTGGACCGAGCATACTCAGGTCCAGCGCTGTGCAGCCAGGAGGGTGTATGCTCCCTTAAGAACCCACCTTACAGTGTGGCAATAAACAAACAAAGGAAGGCAATGCAATGACAAAAGAAAGCAACTCAAAAGCTAAGGAAATCTAGCTTCAAAGTCCCTGAAAAATAAACACATTTATGAGACAGTCCTATTTGACACTTTTTTAAGAATTTTTGATAACATTTCATAAAATAGAAGCCTAGATTCTCACCCTTTGTCTATTGTTTAAAAATCTTTATTGTTGAAATTAAAAGAAATTAGAGAATAAAGGTCCGTTCTTTATTAAGAAAATAATTTAGAGTACATCCATTTCTTGACCTCACTACTCATTATATTTCCATTAAGGACATTACTTTCCACTTGGCATAGCAGTCACTTGAATACTAAACTTGTGCTCAAAAAAGAATACACCCACCTTTTATTTTTTAATTCCTACTAAATGAAAATTATTTCATTTTGGCTTACATTTCCTTAAGCTGATTTTGAAAATAGCCTTTTTGATGTGTACTCAGGCCAACAAAACCTCCCTACCACCCAGGGCCATTCCAATCTCTTCTCAAAAATCACACTCTTAGCGGGCCGCAGTGGCTCATGCCTGTAATCCCAGCACTTTGGGAGGCGGAGGCAGGCGGATCATGAGGTCAAGAAATCGAGACCACACTGGCCAACATGGTGAAACCCCGTCTTTACTAAAAATACAAAAATTAGCTGGGCATGGTGGTGGGCACCTGTAGTCCCAGCTACTCCAGAGGTTGAGGCGGGAGAATGGCTTGAACCTGGGAGGTGGAGCTTGCGGTGAGCCGAGATCGCGTCACTGCGCTCCAGCCTGGCAACACAGCGAGACTCCGTCTCAAAAAAAAAAAAAAAAGCCACACTCTTACCTGCCACCAAGACAGTGTTGTGGTTTCCATTTTTCTTTTCTTCTCTCTCTCAATTTTCTTTTCTTATAATCTGTCAGTGGATTGGCAATGGAAAAATATGAATACATCATGTGATTATTAAACACACTTAAAAGGACATGATTTTTGTGTTTTTTTTTAAGTGGGCACACAGTTCAGAGGGGAAAAAATACTCACATGTTTTAAAGTAGTCAAGAGAATACTGCACATGTGTGGGAGGAAGCTGTGTCTCACTATAACCAGGTTAAGAATTTTACTCTATTACTATATAGCAGACAATAAAAGCAATAGATATTGATACCTTAAAAAATCACCATTTAATCATCTTAAACTTCACACATATAAGTAAACTTTTAAATTGATTGTCCTTTGTGCAATAATTCACTTATTGTTCAGCCTACAGAGTTTAAAATAATGTATAGTTCCTAAAGATGAGTACAGGCAGGAGGAAAAAAAAAGGTAGCTTGTAACAGCTACAGCTTCTCTCTTACTATCCACCATGAATACCTTCAACTGAAAAACACCTCACAGAAACATAAAATAAAGGTAAAACTGTGTATTAGTCCATTTTCACACTGCTGTAAAGAACTGCCCAAGACTGGCAGTTTATAAAGGAAAGAGGTTTTATATTGACTCACAGTTCCACATGCTGGGGAGGCCTCAGGAAACTTACAATCATGGTAGAGAACAAAGGGGAGGCAAGGACCTTCTTCACATAGCAGCAGGAGAGAGAAGAGCTAGCAAGAGAGGGAAAACTGCCTTATAAAACCATCAGATCTCATGAGAACTCATCACTATCATGAGAACAGCATGGGGGAAACCACCCCCATGATCCAGTCACCTCCTACCAGGTCTCTTCCTCAACATCTGGGGATTACAATTCAAGATGAGATTTGGGTAGGGACACAAAGCCTGACTGTATCAAACTGGTTTGTGTGTTTTGCAAACACAACTTCAGAAAGCAGCCTCTAACTCATCTTTCCAATTCCCTCTCTAGTTGCCACACACACAGATGACAGGCTTAAGGGACATTTGCAAAGATCCCAGTTCTCCACTGACTTTGTGGGAAGGTTGTGCTTCCTATCACGTCTGTAACTTGCTGTGGCCAAAGAACTGGAAGCACAAAGGAAACACATCATTTAGCAGAAGTTTTAAGGGCCGCATTCTCTAGTCCCTTTGAAGTTCATGTCCAAATTGAGCCTCCATTGGCTTCTTCTATCCATGAGTGACAACAATGAGTACTGCCCCCCACCCCACAGATTCACAATGAACATGTAACCTGAGCAAAAAATAAACTTTTGTGCTAATTCACCAAAATTTTGAGATTTGTTTGTCTTACTGCAACTTAACCTCCCCTAACACATCATCTCATTTAGAAACATAAGTGATCCCACAGGAGGCAGCAAAAGTTAGCAAACACCATAACAGATTTATTCAAAATAGCATGAATAAAATATTACTAAATATCTATAAAAAGTAAGTTGTTCTTATTAAAATCTAAAGATTTTAAAATCTAAAAATCCATTGCTTTCCCTTAAAAAATAAGTGTTTAAATTATAGTGATATTTTCAGCAGTAGTGTTAAAATAGTACTTAACAGTAATAGTGATAAAATTTACATTTGCATAGCACCCCAAAACAGTTTAAATCTGTGTTTTATGTTAATTTAATTAGGATTGAGGGATGTCTCATTAGAAGGTTCTCAGTTTTATCGTGTGTGTTGTACAGAAAATATGACAATTCCAATGTCACACTAATTGAAATGCATTTTGAAAAACAATAGGAGAGTAAGTAAAACTATTACTTGTAAGTGAGTAGAAGGAAATTAAATACTATTTCTATCAAAGAGAGAATATGGTCTTATTCTAGATGCTCTAATGCAGTATCTGTAAGAAAAAAAAAAAGAGAGAGAGAAAACAATAGCTCCAGGTTAGACTACTTGCCAGAATCCTAGAAATGTCTCAAATAAATCATTAAGAAGTTAAAGAGTGGTAGCTCTAGGTCTCAGTGTGCACTCACGTGAAATGGCAGGGTTGCAAATCCCTGCAGAATTGTGTGGCTTCATCAGGCTTCTCAGGAAAGTAAAGTCACAAAGAAAGCCACCAAGAACTGTCACCTACGAACCACGAGATATGACAGTGTTAAAAAGTGACTGGTCATTCTACAAAGCTGGACTAACGACATTTCTCTGATAGTTTCAAGCAATGTAATTAATAGAAAAATGTGTGAACTTGAGGAAATACGAGGACCCAAGGTCATCTAATAGCATTTAAAAACTCAATAAAGGAGACAATTATATATTCTTTTGGCAAATATTAGTCCTGTGTGTATGTGCGCGCGTGTGCATGTGCACGTGTGTGTGTGTGTGTGTGTTCTACACAACTGACCATTATTTGACAAGTATTTATTGAGGACTTTTTTTTTTTTAAGAGACAGAGTCTCGCTCCATCACCCAGGCTGGAGTGCAGTGGCACGATCTCAGTTCACTGCAACTTCTGCCTCTCAGGTTCAAGCAAGTCTCATGCCTCAGCCTCCAGAGTAGCTGGGACTCCAAGCACGTGCCACCACACCAAGCTAATTTTTTTTTTAATTTTAATAGAAATGGGGTTTTACCATGTTACCCAAGCTGGTGTCAAACTCCTGAGCTCAGGCAATCGTCCCACCTCAGCCTCTCAGAGTGTTAGGATTACAGGCGTGAGCCACCATGCCAGGTCTATTGAGGACTTATTGTGTAAAACTTTCTTCACTTGGCAGCATGGACAGTACAAAGATGTTTGAAAAACATACTGTGGTCTCCCAAAAGTTACAATCTATTCCATGCCAAGCACTCTAAGCCATGGAGGCAGATATATGCCCCGGAGAGCACTTTGGAACCCAGCCCATGCTTTGATTATAGTAAAAGTTTCATAGATACTTACTTGAATGAATAAACAATCATTTAGAATTAACCTCCTGCATTTATTTCTTATATATAAAATCTCCATTTCTAAACATTTGCTATTCTTCTTTTAGGATATTCACAAAACCCCTGCAATATAGTTTCTCTCTGCCCCACAGCATGATGAAATATTGTGACAACTTTATAATAATTATGATATTCCAATTTAAAAGCATATAGCCACACCTTTATATAGGAAAAAAGTGAATAGTTGACCGACAGATAGCCAGGTGGGAAAAAGGAGTTAAGGAGATAATGATTTTAAGCAAGAACATTGAAATAAAATATCCCATAAGGTTTTGAGTTAGCTCACGTTCATCTCCTTGTTAATCAGAAACGGTGAGGACAGATATTTGGTAGTTTACTCTTTAACCTGTATAATCTCTATATTTAAAAATACCATCCAGGCACAGTAACTCATGCCTATAATCCCAGCACTTTGGGAGGCCAAGGCAGGTAGATCACTTGAGGTCAGGAGTTCAAGACCAGCCTGGCCAACATGGTGAAATCCCATCTCTACCAAAAATACAAAAATTAGCTGGGCATGGTGATGCACACCTGTAATCCCAGCTACTCAGGAGGCTGAAGCAGGAGAATTGCTTGAACCCGGGAAGCAGAAGTTATAGTGAGCCAAGATTGTGCCACCGCACTCTAGCCTGGAGACAGAGTGAGACTCCATCTCAAAAAAATAAAAATAAAAATAAAGGGAAAAGTAACATTTATCAAGTTTCAACCATATAACAGATGGCATATATGTGTATATATACTTTTTGTTTGTTTGTTTTTTTCCTCTCATCTATTCCTGATACTGGCCTTATGGAAAATAAAGCCTACTATCTAGATGTTTTAGGATGCAAATAATTAACTAACAAGAAAACCTACTCACACTGGCATAAAGGTTGATTGTCGTATATATCAAGAAGTCTTGGTTGGTTAATTCAGTTGCTCATCAATGTCCTGAAAAACCTCAGTCCTGTTCAAATGTTTTTTGAGTCATATTCAGCCTATCACCATGGTTTCAGAGGAGATTCCTGCTGTCTGCTGTTCGAGGCAGGCACAAAATCTTTCAACAACAACGAAAGAACAAGGGTATCTCTTCTGGTGCGTCTTTTCATCGGCAAGAAAATTTCTCCCCTCCACTGATTATGGTTTAGCAGAGGTCTGGGGCTCTCTGAGCACATGGCTATACAGAAAACAGCTGGCCAACGAAGCACAAGCTGGACATGGAGGGTAGGAAACCAAGAGTGTCTGCTAGCAACATATCCCTTTTCATGTACAGTTAACCTTCTATCCACAGATCAAGATCTGAAAATTCATCTACTGGATAAAATTTACTTGAACCCCCAAATCAGTACTTACTGCATCTTTTCGGTCATTCACAGACTTATGCAGCAGGGAATGGGGGTTGGTAGAAATGAAAATTTTGAGTCACCCAACGGGCATTTCCGCTCCAGACTGAGGCCGAACAAGGTGATTCTGTGCCTTCTTGTTTCAGCTCCCGAACTATAAACAAGTGTCTTTTTCACAGTCTATTTAAAAGTGCCACGCTTTTTGGAATTTTGTGCTTTGTTGGTGATTTCACCATTTCACCAAGCATGGTACTGAAATGCTGTCTAGTGTTTCTGAGGGCAAGAAAACTGTAAAGTACTTTATGGAGAAAATATGTGTGTTAGAGAAGCTTCATTCAGGTAAGCATTATAATGCTGTTACCCACGAGTTCAATGTTAATGAATCGACAATATATATTTAATAAGGTGTTTTTAAAGAGAAGCACCTGTAAAACAAGGTTATATATTGATCTGCTGACAAAAGTGGTATAACCAGAGGCTCACAGGAACCTAACCCTGTATTTTCCCAAGGAGCAACAATTCAATATTTGCTAATTCAGTGTTTATGGAAAATGTACAGAGCATAACTACCACAAATAATGAGAATCAATGGTGAAGAGAAACTGACATGTAACTAGGTCAAGTCACACGGCCATAAATAACAAGCCAGACCTCAAATCCAAATCCTATCCACCTTGTTAAGGACTTTAAATTTTATTCTGAAAGCAGAGGGAAGACACTAAAAGGCTCTAAGTAGGGAGAAACATGAACAGGTCTGCATTTCTGGAACATCGTTATGGATATGGTCTGGAGAACAAATGAAGAAGTAGGAAGACTGGATTTAGGGAGATCAGCTAAGAGGGTGCTTGCACTAATTCAGGTAAGAAGTGACAAGAGAGAGTGAAAGCAGAATAGGAAGTCAGGACCAAATTATTTTCCTCTGAGACAGCAGAAAATGGACCCTTGCCAAAATGTAAACACTAGTCACCAAGAAAGGATGCAAAACAAACATAATTTTTACAAAGGAACAGTCAAGTTTCAGAGAGAAAGGGGTGCAGAACACAGATTTTTAAAAAGGAAAGAATTGTCCAATTTCAAAATATGGTTAGGTACTGGCTAAGTCTGGCCCATTTTCAGATTCTCATCTAAAAATCTTAGCAAGAACTTAGTTCATAGCCTCTATTAATATTAAAACATTAAATTTTAATAAGTGGAAAAATGGGATTCTTTTTTTTTTTTTTTTTTTTTTTTTTTTGAGACGGAGTCTCGCTCTGTCGCCCGGGCTGGAGTGCAGTGGCTGGATCTCAGCTCACTGCAAGCTCCGCCTCCCGGGTTTACGCCATTCTCCTGCCTCAGCCTCCGGAGTAGCTGGGACTACAGGCGCCGCCACCTCGCCTGGCTAGATTTTTGTATTTTTTAGTAGAGACGGGGTTTCACCGTGTTAGCCAGGATGGTCTCGATCTCCTGACCTCGTGATCCGCCCATCTCGGCCTCCCAAAGTGCTGGGATTACAGGCTTGAGCCACCGCGCCCGGCCAAAAAAAAAATGGGATTCTTAAAGTCTCTCAGTTGCATCCAATAGGGAGCTGACCAGTCATTTGTGATTTTACACATCTCTTGGTTAAAGCAAAGTTACAAATACATAACTGAGCATTGGGATGCATCACACAAATGTTTGACTCTCCCTGGAGGACTCTGTGTCCCCAAAGTAATGAGCGAATTGCAATTGAGTTATAAATATGATATTTCTACCTATGATCAACAGTAAGATTTTCCTTATGCAGTATTTAAAGTAAAAGCCTTCAGAACTATTGTACATTAGAATGAAGGTAAGTAAGCTGAGAATTATGATCTTCATTTATATGATCATGTCACCTTTCCATTGAGACACTGTAAAATTTGAAGTATTGTCAAGTCTCCATGGAATTGTATGAGAGAAGAGTAAGGAGAGAAAGAAAAATATCGATGCTAAAGGATGATGAAGACTAGAATGTTGGGGCGTGTACAATCTGTTCCTTATCAAGTGTTGATATCCGGTGCATCATCATTTCTAAATCTTATGACCTGTGAATGATTTTAATTATCTCATGATAAGAATATCATGATACATTTTGCTGTGCAATATTCAAAACATTAATGCTGATATATGGCCACATGCAAACCCTTACATGTTGTACATTTGAATCACGTGCTGTATATTATTATACATAAGTGATAAGCACACACTTGGATGACCCACTATACAAGAAACTTTTAAAATAAACTGTCCTTTGAAACTCAGCCTTTCAAAGGGCTCATGAAAGCCTTTCAGGTAATACTGTCAGTTAGAAAGATAATCAACACAACTAGAAATAAGCGAATCATTTTAGAGTATTTTCCAAGTTTTGAAATTAGAAAGAAGCACATAGTCTAAGGATTTATTCAGTTTGATTCTTCCTACTGTTGACTGTGCTGCACATGGTTTGTGCTGAGTATCCCAAAACTAAAACAAGATATTTTTCATATTATATTTATGAATGTTTATATTTATGAAAGTGTTAATAAATGCGAGCTGCTGCAGCAGATTTTTTTTTTTTTTTTTTTTTTTTACCAGAGTCTCGCTCTGTTGCCCAGACTGGAGTGCAGTGGCACAATCTCAGTACACTGCAACCTCCACCTCCCAGGTTCAAGTGATTCTTGTGCCTCAGCCTCCTGAGTGGCTGGGATTACAGGCACGTGCCACCATGCCTGGCTAATTTTTGTATTTTTTTAGTAAAGACAAGGTTTCGCCATATTGGCCAGCCTGGTCTCGAACTCCTGACCTCAGGTGATCCACCTGCCTTGGACTCCCAAAGTGCTGAGATTATAGGCGAGAGCCACTGTGCCCTGCCTGCAAATGTATTTCTCACATCAGAATCAGTGAGTCTCTTTTTGGTTGGATGGCCTTCCACATGGTCACTTCTTCCATCTTAGGCCATGGGAGTGCTCTTCACTCAGCTGGTTGATGGTGGAAGACACTGTAGGGTGCCAAGCCCCACCTGTTTCTTAATCACACTGGTTTGGCTGTCACTCCTCTTTATATGCCATTGGTGAGAACTAGTCACGTAGCCCCACCTAGGACTGGGACTGGGACAAGCAGCCGGGAGCTGAGCTGTCACTGCCCAGTAGCATCTCCTCACTGGACAGGCCCCACAGACTGCTCAGCTATGTGTCTCAGCCACATGTGACATTTGCATTTCTTGCCAATATTCTTTGCCTTTAAATATCCAAATTTGGTTACAGAGGGAGTCAAATCACCATACATATTCCATATGCAATGAACCTTTCTTGTTATGGGACAGAAATATCTGCGATGCCTCTTTCATAATACTAAATTAGACTTCAATTGCATCTGGATCTTTATATAAAATAGTGCTGCTGCTACTACTAATAATTATTATTATTGTCATTGAAAATTGGGGTGAGAAAAAGAAAAAATGTCAGAATATACAAAGAATATTCTTCCTTTCCCATCCCACTCTTCACTCCTCTTGAAAGTTTCAAATCTATAATGAAACATGTTTTCCCATTTTCTAAACAGAAAATCAAAGGAATGTTAGGTACTACATTAATGAAAAGTCCTTTATCCGCCAGGGACTCCATTAGCATCTTGTAGGCTGAGGCCCAACAGGATAGTGACCTTGTTTATTCACACTTTTTCAGATCTTACCAAATTGCGAACCAAGATTCACACCAACATCCAGACCCCACTGATCAGAACACAGTTCGCTATGACTATAACTTTAAGCTGTTGTGGAATCTAAGACTTGTCTTTTTTCCTCAGCACTAGAGAATAAATCATGTGCCAAGGAAAGTAAGTGCTTATAATTTCATTCCATATCAATGGGGCAGTAAATATAAGATTTGTGTGAACTATAAATGTAAAAATTACCTGGAAATGATCCTAAAGATATTTTAAGAAGAAAAAGAAGGGATCTCATTTAAGATGAGGCAGAGATCTCATAGACAACAAGAAAGAAATAAGATGCCTTTGGGCTCAAAAGAAATTATGCTGAACTTCAGCAATAGGATCAGAAGAGAAGAAATAATGCAAAAATGTTGAGGACCACACTGTCATGGTTAATAAAAAACGTTCTTTTTCTTGAAAGATCATTGAATTGACGTAATGATACTTCTTTAAAATCATGGTAATGATGGGTGGTGATGCAATGAAGTAAGGAATGTTTCTTATGAGTGCTTTCTAATAGGCACCCAGCAGATGATACTGATGGACAGAAAACATAACATGGAAAGAAATGAAATAAGTGTTTTTTATCCCAACATTGAGAAACTCTGTGGTTCAAATGGAATTCAGATTTAACAAAAAGCAGGGATCAATAATTCTGCCTCCTTCACATTGTCCTGAAATTATTTCAAGCCTTCATTAGAAAATCTGAAAAAAAGAACCTTCTGGAAAATAATGAGATTCTCCCTAGTCTGCTGTTTTAAGAGGCACCACCCTGAGTATGTCTCACATTGCTCCTAGCTAGCGTACAACATGCGTTGAATAGAACACTTTCAGATTGAAAATGGCATTTACTGGTTGTCAGGATAACCCTTTCTTTAACAGCTCAATTTGGCATGCCTTTGTTTTTGATTTAAACTGAATGAAAATTAATTTTGTCTTCAAATTTTCATGCCACTTTCTGGGATGATTGGAGCTACCCTGGAGGGTGATGAAACTGGAGTTGGGGATCACAGTTTTGGTCTCAAGAGAGAAAGAAGCAATTTCCATATTTCAACATCATTTCATTAGTGAATATAGATGGTCTGAATTTTCAAATCTAGGGAACTAACCATATGCTCCCTCTCCTCTGAAGAAAATAGTGGCAAATTGCCACCATCCAACCCAGAAAGAATGGAAGATGTCTAGCAATAAGGAATTACAAATATAAGCGTACTTCATTATGCATATTACTTAATATAAATGGATGGTCTCTGTGTTAATCACAAAGTTTTTTCTTTCCCAAAAGTTAACGAGTAATGTATCTTATCTTGGAGTTACTAATAGGTCAGGCAGAAGCCAAATGCAATTCAAGAGAGAATGACTGAGAAAGAAATGCATTGCAAAATGTCACTATAATGTACAGGAAAGAGTCACTGTACTATGTAGCAGCCTTACCTGTGATTTCTGTTTTGTGGATTGTTAATAGGACCTCGAGTTCCAGTGATGGCAATATTCACTGGGGACCAGATTCACTCCCTAGGTTCAAATTAACAGCACAGTGTTGCAGATTTCTCAAGAAAGATACATAAGGCTGTCAAAAACACAGCACATTGTTAAATCATGTGTTAAAAATAAGTTCCAGAAGTCACAGTAAAAAAAAATTCAAAAACTGTAATTGTGCAATGGAAATATTATTCCTAAAAAACACACATTGTTTTCCAAAACAAAATCTGCTCTCTGTGTAACATTTTTGTATTAAGCCTTTTTAAAAAGCATTCTCCCATGGAATTCAGAGAATTTAAAGGAACTTTCACACATGATCTGAAAGCTCCTGGCATCCCTAGGAGTCCAGGAAGGTAAAATTATATTCTCTTTACTATTTTATAAAGAAGGAGGCAGTGAGAAGGTAGATTATGTGGGTTATTCAAAGTCACAAGGCAGAAAAGGGGCAGACCCAGGAATCAAACCTCTAACAACCAATGCTGTCCTAGAAAGGGGCCACCAACCGAACACGTGATCTAACGTTGTCCTCTTACCGTCCCACTTGTCTAAAGCATGCTTGGCCCAAGCAAATAGAGCCCTAATTCATTCTTAAATTTGTAAGGTAATAAGCCTAAAATGAATTAAAAGGCATATCATGCCATGGCCTTGGGAAAAAACATCCTCTCTCATTGCCATTACAGAGAGAGACGAAATCATATCAAAGTAAGCTAGACAGTTGAAAGGGAATAGGAAATAAAAAGGAAGTGGCCAAGCGGTGCTGGTGGCAGCTGTCTGAAAGAGAACATCAGCAGGATCAAATAACAGAACTTTCTTATTTGATTCTTGAAAGCACAAACTAAAAAAAAAAAAAAAATCATACACACTGCTATGCTGAATCTAAATACACATCCACACACACAGTTTAGTTTTAGAAGGTATAATAGTGAGCCTCTCAATGGCAGACCAGATTAAGCACCAAAACTAAATGCCTTTGAAGTCAGCGTAGACAGTCACTTACATGGCCTAGTTTGAGATGAGTTGAAAGCTCACGTCTCTTTATGCCTGGTATGGGGCCTGAAATCTTCTCCAGTAAAGGCATTTCTGAGGATTCTAGCTCAAATGCAGATATATGACAAGGGAGGGATAATATTAATCTAGATTTACCCATTATTACAATAGTTTGTCAGGATATCTGGGAAAGAATCAGGCATTTTAAAAAGCAGAGAAGGGAAAACAGTAAGGAAAGGTCCAGAGGCCTTTATGGCACCAGAGTGTACGTCTTGCCATTAGGAAACCCAGGCAATTGCTCTATTTGGTTGAAAGACTGTCGGTTTATGGATGCTGGAGAGCAGCCTGCTGGGTGGTATAATAATGAATTCATTTGGTTCCAAAGCAGCATGTCAAGTAAGTTGATCTAATTCTAAGCAATTGATTACTTGGTTGAAATATTTCAGAGAGTGTCCCTTACCCCTCAACCCCTCCTTTCCTACCCCCAAGTGAACAACTCGAGTCATTCTTCCAGGAAGCCATAGCCTAGGTGAGATAATGGGTCCCATTTTAAGTTCCAAGCACCCCATATAGAAACAGATCCCACTTAGAATCTTGTTATATAGAGTACTTCAGAAAGTTGGACAAAAACAACTGCAGGACAATTATTGTCCAAATCAGTGTGCCCACTGACTACCACAGTTCAACATCTATAAAAAGAACCGGAGGTAGTCAAAAAAAAAAAAAAAAAAAAAATTCCAAGCAGGATCCTGTAGCTCAGATAATCAAAATAGAAGAGTTAGCCTTAAAAACAGAATCAAAGTGCTTGCAAAGGACCCATGTACAAGTGAGACTCTTCTTTGGTTCTTAGTCTAATTCCAGAACTCTCAATCTTGAGTTGTAAAAACAATAAAGTGGCCGGGCACAGTGGCTCATGCCTGTAACCCCAGCACTTTGGGAGGCCAAGGCAGGCAGATTTCCTGAGGTCAGGAGTTTGAGACCAGCCTGGCCAACATGGTGAAACCCTATTTCTACTAAAAAAAAAAAAAAAATTAGCTGGGTGTGGTGGTGCGCACCTGTAATCCCAGCTACTCGGGAGGCTGAGGCAGGCGAATCACTTGAATCTGGGAGGCAGAGGTTGCAGTGAGCCAAGATCGCGCCATTGCACTCCACCCTAAGCAAAAAGAGCAAAATTCTGTCTCAAAAAAATAAATGAATAAACAAAGTATGGTTCAAGGTGAGGGGTCTTTTTGCCCTTCACATACCAGCTGTAATGACGAGAGGGAGAAAAATGCGAACATATGCTCAAAATTGGGGGAAAAAACCCATATGATTTCCCCATCCATTGTGTAAATATTTCTTTCCTAAGAGAGCATACTCAGCCCACTAGTTTCTTTAAAACTAGAACTAGAAGGGAGGGGGGATTATTTAGACCTATGAATTAAACATATTAGCTTGAAGCTGGGCCTCTAACCTGAAAATAAATAAACCAACAGAGTTAAAAACAAATAGCAATTAACTTTGAAAATAATTAACTGGAACATCTGCACTATCAAAGTGACCCTTTCTTCAGGAACAAATCCTAGAAAATATAAAATAGTATAAATTGCTTAATTAGATTTTTGGCTGTCTAGGTAAGTGTGTTTTTTACTTCAATGTATTTTGCTTCCATGATGGTAGCCTATTTTTCAACACTGTATATGGTACCCTATGTACTTAGGAAAAGGTACTTACTTGAAAATTAGTGAATAGATAATGATAACTCATTCATTATTATTGATTCTGATTATAGAGAGTGACATAGAGAAGGAAAGTAGAGATATAATGACCCAAGTTTTATTGCTGACTCTGAATTTGATTATACATAGTAATTGAATTTGACTGGAATTCTAGTTAGCCTGTTTTTGAGGTATAGAATGGATAGATCATGAGGCCAGGTACGGTGGCTCACGCCTGTAATCCCAGCACTTTGGGAGCCCGAGGCAGGTGGATTACCTGACGTCGGGAGTTCAAGACCAACCTGACCAACATAAGAAACCCCATCTCTACTAAAAATACAAAATTACCCAGGCGTGGTGGCACATGCCTATAATCCCAGCTACTCAGGAGGCTGAGGCAGGAGAATTGAACCTGGGAGGCAAAGGTTGTAGTGAGCCGAGATTGCGCCATGGCACTCCAGCCTGGACAACAAGAGTGAAACTCTGTCTCAAAAAACAAACAAACAAAAGCATGTATAGATGATGAACTATAACCAACCATTGAAATAACATTGTGTCAGGTAAAGATGTATGAAATCTCATTACTAATGGTTGCAACATTTGAAATGTATCTGTAATCACTATGTCTATCATTGGTTCAATGTTTTAAGTATCATTAGATCATGAAATAAAGTATTTTATTTCCTCTTGACTGATAGCAAATGAAACTTCCAATATACATATGAGAAGAAGATGCTTTCCAAAATTTTGTTATAAAGGTCATTGAAGAAAGTTAGTTATAGGATGACGTTCACCACTGGAAATCACAAAGCTGAATATCTCCGCTTTTCATACAGTTTTCTGTATCAACAGATACCATCCAAGGTGGGATTCAGAGCATGGACATAGGCATGATTTAATCAAAAGTCCCTGGTGCCTAGTCCAGCATTTCAACTTAAGAATTGAAATCCAGTCTCTGCATTTTAAAAATCAAATCCATTCTCTATGGAAAATTTTTACAAAACATCTTGGCACCTGCATTGCTGAAAATAGAACCAATTCTATTTAAGAGAAAGTAACAGCAAATCGGAGATTTGTGCAATGGCAATAAAATGCAGTTAAGTGTGGTAGTGCCAGGTTTTAGTCCAGAGACAAGGGGTTTTTATAGCACATTATAAACTTCTGAAAGGAGAGGTTATTAGAGGATCAGTTCCCTAACTGTGTGGTTCTAGCAGGCTCTGCTCTGTTGCACTCTTTATTCCCCTGCTGGGAGTTCCGTCTTCTGAGGTACAGAGCACATCCATCAGCCTTTTCAGCTGTTAAGGCACTTCATTTATTCTTGTGTTCCCTTCATCTTATTCCCTTGCCCCTGCTCCCATGGACCTCAGAGATCTACAGCTCTCTTTGGCCTCTTAACAGGTGTAATGGATCACCAGCTGAATGAACCATCATCACATAGCCCTTCTTGCTCGGAAATTATTTCTCTTCTGCTTCAAATGTTCTTCCTTTACACTTGGTGCCTTTCCTTTTGCTGCTGTTCTTGCTGTGTAGTCACCTATATGCAAAGAAATAAAACTTAGTCCAAAATACTGGTTTGCCTTTTGAAGTGGTCTCTTGAATATTGGTCTTTTGATCTTTTCCAACTGACAGTAGATATACAGAGAAAGATATATCTATATACAGACATATATCCATATATAGATATGTGTCTAGATACAGATATATGTGTATAAAGATATATGTATATAAAGATATATGTCTGTATATAGATATATACATCTCCAATGTGCAAATATTTGCTCAAGAATAATGTGTTATTATTATTGCATGTCTATTAGATTCGTAGATTATTTTTATTTAACTATTTGGAAAATGAGCTCTACTATTAGTATTAGAATGCTTTCATGTTGAAAGTCACTTTCCTGGCTCATGCCTGTAATACCAGCACTTTGGGAGGCTGAAGTGGGAGGATCACTTGAGGTCAGGAGTTTGAGACCAAACTGGTCAACATGGCGAAACCCTTTCTCTACTAAAATACAGAAATTAGCCAGGTGCAGTGGCACACACCTGTAGTCCCAGTTACTCTGGAGGCGGAGGCATGAGAATCGCTTGAACCCAGGAAGTGGAGGTTGTAGTGAGCAGAGACCACACCACTGCACTCCAACCTGGGTGACAGAGAGCAAGACTGTGTCTCAAAGGAAAAAAAAAAGGAATGAAAGTCACTTTCCTAAACATAATATTCAGTTTTAGGCAAAAAGAAAGCTACTAAATTTTGTGACTAACCAGGGAAAATAGGAGGTACCAAAATTCCCCAAAAGAGAACCCTTGAGATTGTTAGTCACCTTGATGTATGATGTCCATTATGTTCCACACTATTTTCATTAATTAATGATGATCTGGCTGGTCTGATACCTCCAGGAATAACTAAAATATTACTAGTAGAAACACTGGGTTGTTGGCTAGAAGACCCCGATTCTAGATTTAGATCTATGTTGATTAATCAAATGGCTTTGGGAAAGTCACCTAAATTCGTGGGGTCTCAGTTTCCTTGTCGGTATTAAGAGCAGGGTGGAGTAGATCACTATGTCCATTCTGAGTCTAGTACTCTGGGAGAAATTTTCAACTAGTTCCTCCTCCTGTTATTGCCTGACTGTGTCCTTTATTTGCCTTATATACTCTGTTTTCTGTTCTCTCTGTATATATTCTTCCCTTTCCCCTTTGCGCCTTGATTTTCTTTTTTGCTGAGTTATTGTCTCCCTTTTCTCTAGTCACAGCCCATTCACTATAAAGCATCTCTCTTTATCAGTTCGGTTTCAGGACAGCCTTGAGTATAGAATTTTCTCAGTTTTTAGCTTTGAAGTCCTGTTGGTTCCCCACTATGACCCAAAATGAAGTTACGTTTGGTACCAGGATTAACCCAGTCAACAGAATGGCCCCAGAGTTAAGAAAGATCTTGTAATAGAGTAAAGGTCTCAAGAATACCTTGGCCCTCCTCCAGTCTTGTGCCAATCCAGTATTACATAATGGAGAAAATTTAAAAGTTAACCAATTCCTATTGTAAACATGTGAGCAATATAATTAATCACCAGGACAGATTACTTTTATTTAGGAAAACATATTGAGGGTCTTTCTTGATATGAAAGGTAGGTTCCCTCTACTCCCTGCACTGAAAAATAGAGAACTAAATTGCCTTTGGAAAGATATTTTAAGTTCCTTCCCCTGCAATAGAAAGGGTAAGCGCCCCCAAAATTGAGGAAGACGGCATATGTAAGGCAGCTTAATGAAAGAGGGATTTCTAAACACCACTCAATTTTAGGGGCCAGCCACAGTGGCTCATGCCTATAATCTCAACATTTTGGGAGGCTGAGTCATAAGGATTGCTTGAAGCCAGGAGTTCAAGACCAGCCTGGGCAATAAAGCAAGACCTCATCTCTACAAAAAGTAATAAAGTAGCCAGGTGTGGTGGCACTTGGCTGTGGCCCCAGTTACTCAGCAGGCTAAGGAAGGAAGATTGCATGAGCTCAGGAGGTCAAGGCTGCAGTGAGCTGTGATCATACCACTCTACTCCAGCCTGGATGGCAGAGTGAGATCCTGCCTCTAAGAACACAAAAAATAAATATAAATATAAATATAAATATAAATATAAATATAAATATAAATATAAACTTTAGGAAACATTTAGACCTAATGTTGAATGTATTCCAACAATTTACTCCCTTCACCACCCGCATCTTCCACTGCTGCATTCTAGAGCTACAGTGAAAATCTGCCGCCCATACAGGCTTGTATTGCTGATACTTTAGGTAAAAACATAAAAATAAAAGAGGTAATGTCCAGTATGGGGTGAAACAGTGGGAAAGTGGAGCTTCCAGAACCAAGGGAGACAGGAGTGGGAGGCAGGCTCCAGCATGTACACATGGAAGAGAGGTATGAACTCTCATTGCCATGGGCAGAGCCACCCGGACCACTGCTGAGCATGCCAGGAAGCTCCCAGGGCTCTATCAGTGCATGGCATGGAAGCTGGAATCACTTTATTTGAATAGTGAAGTCTGCAATAACCTCTGAAGTCTGAAGATGAGAAAACTTCAAGGTGATGGGCCTTGGCCCATCCCTGAACCCTTTCCCTCACCCTCCCAACAGTGCTTCCCCAATGCCTCATTTTCTTCTACTTGTAGCAAAAACCATTCTTATCAACTCAAAAATGAACATGTCTCCAGAGTACAGCCATTCAACATCCAGTAATCAAGGAGAAGGTTATGCAGCCTCAGGCTGGCTTGTGCCCTCTGCTTGCTTTGTGGATATCTGGTCATCTCCATTGTATATCAGCACTGCTGCAGGGGACAGGTGTAGGAGAGTCACTGTCTTCTAAACCAGGTGCCTGTAAAGCTGCACACAGGACTGGGACCAGCTCCAGCGAAAAAGTGGGTTGTAGATGCAATTCACCTCCCTCCACATCTACTGAGGATTGCAAATTAGGACAAATCACTATCTTCTCCCTCTTTCTCTCTTCCTTGGCTTTTTCTCAATTTTTACTACCCTTTTACACACAGACACACACACACACACACACACATACACACACACTCTTAGACTAGAAGAGTCATTTAACATGAGAACATTAACATCTAGAGATATGGTTTGGCTGTGTCCCCACCCAAATCTCATCTTGAATTGTAGCTCCAATAATTCCCAAGTGTTGTGGGAGGGACTTGGTGTGAGATAATTGAATTGTGGGGGCAGTGTCCCACATACTGTTCTCATGGTAGTGAATAAGTCTCATGAGATCTGATGGTTTTATAAGGGAGACTCCTTTTACTTGTTTCTCATTCTTTCTTGCCTGCTGTCATGTAAGACATGCTTTTGCCTTCCGCCATGATTGGGAGGCCTCCTCAGTCTTCCCAAACTGTGAGTCCATTAAACCTCTTTTTCTTTATAAATTACCCAGTCTTGGGTATGTCTTTATCAGCAACATGCAAATGGACAAATACATCTAGTCTTTATATGTTACTTAAGGATAAAATATGTATTTTACTTCATTTTTTCAAAATAGACACAGCTTTTTGTTTTTTATGCTTATCAGTGCTTATCATAAAATAATTAGAAATTGTAGAAATAAAGAAAGAAAAATAAAGGTCATTGGAGATGGTACTAGCCAGATGACACAGTTTACATTTTAGGATATAATCTTCCCTGTTTTTTCTAAATATGCTGTTTATTCTTCTCATCAATTACTCATAGAATTTTATACCCTGCTTTTTTCAGCTAAATATATCATGGATCTCTTTCGCTATCAATAGATATCTGCCTTCTCATAGCTAAGTAATATTCCACTTTATAAGTGTACATGAGTCGTTTAGCTGTACCATTTATGAATACTTGTTCTTTTACTAACTTTTCCTATTAAAAATAACACTACATTTAGCCCTGTGTGATTATTGTGTTTGTTGAACGATTTTCTGATATAAAATTCCAAGAAGTGAAATTTTGGTACAAATAACTCTGTAGAAAAAGTAATCCAATTTTTGACCCTGACCAGAATAGTATAAAATAAAAATCCTCCTCTGCACTCTTCTTGCCTACCTTGGACATTGTTAATTATTTCAAGTTCTGCTAACTTTGTTGTAATGTGAATTCATTTGATTACTACTGCAAATGAAATTAAAGAGCCTTTCATATGTTAATCAGCCATCTTCATGTCTTCTTACGTGAATTTTTTTTTACATACTAAAAATATTAAGTCGATTATTTTATACATTTTGCAAGCATTTTTCCAGGTGGCAATGGTCTATGTTGTTATGGCCTGGAGAATTTTTAATTTTTATGCACACCAATCTAGCAATGGTTTTCTCTATCTTCCTGCCTCTTTGACACCATACTTAGAAATGTTCTGCACAGATCAAGATTGTAAAAATATTCATCTATATTTTCTTTTTGTTCTTTTTCTTTTTCATATTAAAACATTGAACACCTTTAGAATTGGATTCCTATAAGATGTAATTTTTAAAAGCCAAATAGTCAGCAGGTTGCCCAACAAATTTCTCATCTATTCACTATTAAAATGCCATTTGTATCACATATTGAAGTACTATACTTATGTGGATCTTTTTCTAGCACTTCTGCTTTATTGTGTTAATCCGTATATCCTTGTAATCTGTAGAGGGGTCATGAAGACAGTCTACTCCTCTTATGCACAATCCCTTCTGGTTTTTCTACACACAATACCCACACATTTTTTAACTGTTCTATTTTTATATCCTTCCAAATTTTCTATTTTTGCGTGCTTTCTGCTTCTTGCTGAGGCCCTGCTATGCCCACACTATTTCAATTACAATAGCATTCCATTATGTTTTAATACTGGGGAAGCATTCCTCTCACTATTCTTTTTTTCTTTCTTTTTTAATGTTTTTCTCATACATTTCTTCATCCAAGTCAATTTTAGAATCATTTGCACTTTCAAAAAAATATCCAGTGCTGTCTTAAAAAGAAAAAAAGTCACTAAAGTGAAAATCAGATTGAGTTGTCTGAAAGTAGACAGAAATTTTGACAGAGTAGAAAGAGCCAAAACCTGCACTTGAGGTTTGACTCCCAACTAAAGCCATAAATTTGGCAAGATTTTTAGCTCGTCTGAACCTCAGATCCTCATCTAAAGATGGAGTTAATAAAACCTAAGTGTAGCGGGCATCTCACATGCTCCTTGGCCACCCACCATTGGAACCCCTTTCCTAAATTTGGAGAATTCTTCACCTAAAACTCTTGTGCGAGGCACCAATAACTCTATAGAAAGCTAATAATGCCTGGAACTCACTCTTCCACCCTCTTTTGTACTGATGCTTCGTCAAGAGATCTAGGTTCTGGCAATCATAGGCACAAGCCCTGGTTGGAATTAGTAGCTGATAAAACAAGGAAAAAGGTCCATGAGGAAGAATCTCTAGCCATAAAGGCAGCTTCCACCATGGCTGGAGTCTCGGAGCAGTCGCATCTGTGATGTAGGCGCACAGTAATCAGCTGTGGTGTCCTCCCCGAACCTGGCTCTCCAGTTCTCCTGGAGATCCCAGAAGGATCTCAATATCTTCTCCTGCTTAAGCCAGCCAGTCAGTTCTGTTGTTTCCAGCTATAAATCCTGCCTGACACAATCCACCCTGAGATAGTGGACAATGAGACTGCACAATGAAAGGAGGTAAAGCATGCATTCTCAGTACATTTCTTCCTTCTCACCCTGATCTGTCCACTCAAATGTTAATGGACTGCACTAAGGAGTTCCCTTCTGTTCTGGTTTCCGGTTGACTTCAGCCAATAGAATGCCACAGCATGAGATGTGATGAAGGAAGGAGGGCTGGGGAAAAGCATTTATTCCTTCAGCTCTCTCTCTCAAGAGTTGCTGTTCACTGACTGCATGGTTCCATAGAGTTAGAATTCCTGAGTCAGCCATGTCTCTCTGAGTTCCATTTGCCCTTCTGGCTTAGGGGTCATGAATACCGCCTAGCCTCAAGGCAACACATGATCCCTTCTGGTTTTTCTTCTATGCAATACTCACATATTCTAAATTGTTCTATTTTTATATCCTCCCCAAATTTCCTATTTTTCCTCTGCTTTCTGTTTCAATCTGGGGCCCCAATATGCAAGCAAAAGTTCCTAGTACAGTACCTGGCTTATAAAAGGGTTCCAGAAAATTTCCATGAATAAAGATACAAAATGTATTCATTTTCTCCTATTCCGTGGATGTGGTAATGCAAGAGAGCCAAAAGTAAGATAAGAATTAATTGCACGTATAACTGCAGCCCTCTGGTATTTTCGAACAAAGGTTACTTGAGTTTTCTACCTTCTGAGTCTCCGAGCAGAGAATCAAAAGCAGGTCCCTCAAATAGAAATTTTCCCAGTTTAGCATTCCCAGGAGACCCTCATGCCAAAGGTTCCAGAATATTTGCTAGGGTATGCATTTAGGCATTCCTGAATGTCGGAGTGCACACGTATATGTAGGAATGTCACCACTACCACCTTCACCACAGCCACCTGTTCCCTGCTCCACTCACCTCTCAAATCTAATGGACATCTAATGGGCATCTGTCATAACCATCAAACCAACCCGCCCTTCCCATTCCACTCACCAGTACTCAGGTGTAGCTTTGGAGGGATTACAGCAATCTATCAAACCAACTCTTTGGAGCAGTAAAACTTCCCTTCAAACACTCTTTCTGTATTCATATAATAAATGATCATAGATGCTTCTTGACTGGCCAGTTTTTTGTATCAATATATGAGTGTGAAGCGCAATTAGCCATTGAAATAAAATTGGTAATGAATGCTAATTACTTCATTCTATGGGTTTTGGGGTAATGTATTCCAAGGCTTTTCTCATTACTTTGAGAAATTGAGAGGTGACTCTGTAGCGATCTACAGAAATTCTGAAATGTACTTAAAGCATCAGACATTAGCTGAAGCTCTGTATAATTGGATCTGTTCTGCACCCCTTGCATATAAGTTTTCTTGATGCAGAGCCCTGAATGCATAAAGAAAAGAGAACGTGGAAAGAAGAGCAGCTTCAATCTGCTTTGCTGTCATTTGGATCTTTTGAGTTCTGAATTCTTTTGGCAGCTCTAATATAACAGAAGAGCTTTTCCTTCGGTGACTATAAAATCCCAATTTGGAATGTTTTTCTCACAGATTTATGTGAACGTTGCCAATGGCTACTTTTCACAAAATTAATTCTCACCCTCAATAATTATTTACAAAAGTTTGCTGAAGTACTGATAGTAAATATTAGGAACTGTAAAACAGATATCTTTGCCACAGAAGAAAAGTGCTTTCTCTATGTACACAAATGTTCAGGAATCAAACACAAACAGTTTCATTAGATGTTGAAATAAATTTTGAAAAACAAAAAATGTCACTTCTTATAATTTATTACACTACGTTATTATCAGCAATTCCTGTCACAACAAAAGCAAAATGAAATCACTCTATAGGGACAGAAAATTCCTGACATAAGGAGGATGCTGGTTGTTGGAAATGCACAGAAAACAGAAAAGCTTTTCTATCAGGCATGTTCTACACCTGAAGGAAAGCTAGATTCTGGTGCCCCCGCTCTGCCACTAATAGACCTTGAGAAAAGTCACTTGACTTCTCTTAATCTCTCTTATCTGAATAACGACTGAGTTAGCCTAAATTGTTTCAAAGAGCCCTCCCAGTACCAATCTTTGTTTGTTTTATAATTTCCTAAATATCCAGTAAATTTCATCAATGAGGAATCAAGCTGGATCAAATTTAACCCCTCCTATTCTTTAGCAGTAAGGATTTCAAAAATTCACTTTATTTGAAGATTTGCTTCAACTTTTAAGATAATCATTAACAATAATGGTTAAATTTGAAAGTCCTAGTCAGAAATCAAAGTTTGCATCACATAATACATATTTTGCTTTTGTGCCAAGATATCTGTCCTAGCACCAGTAAGGGGATACTTCTTAATAGGTAGCAGCTCCCCTAGTGATGTGCAGTGTCTAGCAGGAAAGGTCTGAAAAAATGCCCACTTTTCCTTAAATTCTATTCTGATCACAGGCTATTAAAGACAGATTCTTGCCATCTTCCTTTGGGGCTGCAAACTTTTTGTGGATCTTCACTGGTCCTCCTGAGACAGGATGCATGACACTGTTGCCCTCACCAGGGTCTCACTTGTCATTATTTGGTCTGAATTGCCCCAGGCTGTGGATGAGAGACTATGGAGAATGCAATGTGTGCCCCATCTGCAGCCTGGGACACTGGCACAACTAGCCACTTGCTCTGGTCTTCAGGATTGCTGGACGATGAATAGCACTATGTGGAGTCATATTCTGTTTTATTCTAGTCCATTTATTTCTGATGAGCTCAGGAGCAAGTGGATTGAATACATGAAGGTCAGCCAGCATCATGGCAGGGTGAGAGAGATGAGAGAGCTGAACTTCCAGCTCCCAGCACTAGTTAATGGGAATAATAGAACCAGAAGAGATTGGTAACAGTTTGCAATGAATGACCTCCCTCTACAAACTAATATATACATGTTTCCATTTCTTTCATTTTTAACTACTACTATTAATAGGATACTTCGCATGAATCCCATCAATCCATTAATCTGCTTTTTTTAAAACCAAAACATGCAGAGGAGAAGGTTAATCTGTCTTCTCTCTCTCTCCTTTCTATCCCTGAAAACAGAAAACAGCACCAGCAAGAGCAGCAGTAGAAAGGCAAGGGAAATCTGGCCTGGAATAAATTGGTTGTGCTGAAACATTTGTAATTAAGCATGATAACCAATTACAGAAATACCTGGGGTAGTTCAGTGATTCTCTCTCCCACATCAGAGGTCTCCTGATCAATTTGAAATAACCAAACGCTATAGAAAATAAGCAAGATCACAGCGTTTGCTAATGAGTCTCAAAAACGGATTTCACTGCATGAAAATGTTCATTGTCAGGAGAAAGACTGTTTTCACAATCTTGCAGGTCATTTGCATTTGTATTTGATTGGAGAAAAGTCCTTTGTTCTTTTCTCCCTTCTCATATCCTTTACAACACTACTGATTTTTTTCTTCTGGTGATTTAGTATTTTTGTATCAGTGTGTTGTACCAAGCCTTAAAAATACACCAAAATAAAACCTTTTTGTGCTGAAGTAGCCAGTATTCACTTCAATTATTACTTAATTTCACTGCATTGAATGGTTTTCCTGGAATTTAAATTAGCGGATTTATGACATTGAAAGAGGCTGTTGGACAGAAGTTGCAGTTGTAGAACTCTAAAAGCATCATGAAAGCCACATAGTGTATCATGGACAATACCATTTAAATATTTCTACACTGCAAAGTCCCAGCAACCCTCTCCTCAGAGGGTTGAATTGTCATGGGCAAGCATTTGAGGGCTCCCAAATCCAAAAAAAAAAAATGGATAGATCATTCAAAATCTGTAATGGTGCATCACAAGCCCGATAAATTTCTGCCATTTCCACAGAAAAGAAACATGGAAAGAAGGGTCATGGAGTTGGAAGAGGAGAGAACACGACATGTGATACTTCCACTTTCCTAAACGCAACATTACATAAGACATCTGCAGTGCTATGCTGGTCAACACTAGATCGGGTGAGTCTCTTAGTAAGTTTCATCTATCAATCTCTTAATAAAGCCATAATTTATTCAAAAATATCTCTTAAGTTCATGATTTAAATATTCTTTCCAAAATCATATGTTAGGGGAATCTGTGTCTCTTCTGTCTCTCATCTGTTGCATCCATCCTATCCTACTCCACTACTGTACATCCTATGATCCCTCTCTTCTCTCCGCCTATTCCCTGTTCCCTCACTTTTCTCTTCTCTTAGCTGTTCTGGCTCTCTGTGTGTATTTGCAAAGCCTGCATGACTGAAAGTGTGTTATCACTTCCTGTCTTCCTCAGGACTTAGACAGCATGTCCTCCGACCTGTGCATAGTCGGCCATATTCACAGTGATCCTAGCCATGACCTCTTCCTGTCACCTCTGTTAACAGAAAACTGTCACACCCACAACTTAATGTTCCACTCAGAGAGGTGCCCAGTTTGTGCTAGCTATTTTAACCCTTCACGTTTTAAAAAAATTTTCAAATAGAAGACATTTTTATTCTGAATTATTCTCACAACTCTTGCTTATCTTTTTAAACTTGACAAAGTAATCACACTTTTCTAGTTAGTTAGGAAACTATTTATCAGATCCAGTACAAGGAAAAATAATCTAATTTCATTCTTGGCAAATACAATATTCCTATGTCTTTCTAAAAACTTTCTGCAAAATTCTTGGGTCCAATCCTTGAAATAGTTTTGGTTTCTGCGCTTACCTTTCTCCCTGTGCTTCCTCAAGATTTCTTTCTTTCATCCTTACTACCCTCCTAATACATACCTGTTCTCACACACACACACAACCAGAGGAACTAACAGGATATTAACAAGTAAATATAAAAATATGTACCATTGCTTGTCACGTTTTTTCTTCAACTGTTCTCAGTGCTGCTTTATTTGCATCTTTCAAGTACCAGCTCAATTGTCTTCCACAGAATTTTGCCTGAGCACACTGAGTGGGGTTAATCTCCTGCTTCCACCCTGCCACTGTCACTTTCCATAATATATTTTTAGTGGCTCTTATCAGTATACAAAATTATCCTACTTATCTATTTGTGTGCATCTATATTTATATATAAACATCTGTATATGTGCATATATGTGTGTATATACACATTTACTTATGTGTATATATGTGGGTGCATATACACATATATATGTGTGTGGCATTCCTGGGAAGTAGTCCCCAAGTTTATTGTGAATCCCTTCAGAGACAGGAAACTTAAGAGTAGCCAGATGCTATGCCTTTGAACCAGCTAGCCCACATCAGAGTCCTGCAGCCATGACAACCTGTTGCACTTTCCATTTCCATCTTGAAGGTTTTAGTCTCATATTGTCTTAATAATCATTCTACTTTACACTCATACACTCCTCTAGACTCTTGCAGAAACTGTCTTTGGTCTCACAAATGTCGTTTGGACTTTATACTCAGTACTACTTCTGTGATGCTGAAATCAGCCCTCTTCCCCCACTGCAATCTCTGTTGACTCTTACTAGATACTACAGAAGAAACCTCCGTCTAGTGGATATCAGTCCTTCTGTCCTACCCCATCACTATTTTATGCAGCCTTTTTTAAAGAAAAGTTTAAAGTTTAGAGAAAAATTGAGTAGCAGGTACAGGGAGTTCCCATATCCCTCCCACACCCCCAATTCCCACACAGTTTCCCCTCTTATTAACATCTTGCATTAGTATGATATATTTTTTACTGTCAGTGAACCTGCATTGACATCTCATTATCTGCCAAGTCCATAGTTTAAATTAAGGTTGACTTTTGATGTTGTACATTCTATGGTTGTGTGTAAATGCATAATGATGTGTATCCACCGTTAGAGTGTAATGCACATTCATTTCACTGCCCTAAAAATCCCCTCTGCTCCCCCTATTCATTCTTTCCTCCCTCCCCCTGAACCTCCGCCAATCACAGATCTTTTTACTGTCACTATAGTTTTGCCTTCCCAAAATGTCCTATGGTTGGAATTATACAGCAGGTAGCCTTTTTCAAATTTACTTCTTTCATTTAGCAATATGCATTTAAGGTTCCTCCATGTCTTTTTGTAGCTTGATAACTGATTTCCATTTATCACTGAATAATATACCATAGTTTGGATGTACCACAGTTTGTTTATCCAGTCACCTATTGAAGGACAACTGTAAACATTATAGTTTGGGTATCTAGTTCAGGTGGACCTAAATTTTCAACTCCTTTGGGTAAATATCAAAGAGCATGATTGCTGGATCATAGAGTAAAAACATCTTTAGTATTGTAAGAAACTGCCAAACTGTCTTCCAAAGTAGTGCACAATTTTGCATTCCCAGCAGCAATGAGTGTTCCTGTTTCTCCACATCCTTGCCAGCATGTGATGTTGTCAGTGTTTTGGATTGTAGCCATTCTAATAGGTGGATAGTGGCATCTCATTGTCGGTTTCATGCAGGGTTTTCCTTATTGGAATTTTCCTCTTTTAAAAAGAAATTGGACAACTCAATATTTTCCCGGGCAAGCTATGCCCTAATCAGGAGCTGACTATTAAAAGTTTTTCCCTTAGAGTTAGCCAAAGTTTTTTTCCCTATAACTTCTAGATACTAATGCTAGTCAAACCTTTGAGACCGTGAAGCTCCAGACAAGTATCTTTTCCTCATGATGCTACTTCCACTGCTTTTTTTTTTTTTTTTTTTTTTTTTTTTTTTTTTTTTTTTTTTTTTTTTTTTTTTTTTTTTGAGACGGAGTCTCGCTCTGTCGCCCAGGCTGGAGTGCAGTGGCCAGATCTCAGCTCACTGCAAGCTCCGCCTCCCGGGTTTACGCCATTCTCCTGCCTCAGCCTCCCGAGTAGCTGGGACTACAGGCGCCCGCCACCTCGCCCGGCTATTTGTATTTTTTAGTAGAGACGGGGTTTCACCATGTTAGCCAGGATGGTCTCGACTGCTTTTTAAACTATATTTTTCTCTGAATTTTCTCTTATCATAGAAAAGTACTCATTAGCATAGATTTAATAACTTTTGACATTGTCTAACGACATTCCAATTTGTCTATATATCTCTGAAAATGTGAAACCCACAATTGTCCATAAACCATACACAAATTGTACATAAACAGATGGAGTCTGACCAGTACCAGAGGAGAGCTCTTCAACTTCCTCTTTCTGTTCTCCAAATAAGTCTAAGATTTCATTGACCTGTGTGGCTACCCTATTACAGATGACCTTTTCTGAGAATCTGCTACATTCAGTTGCTAAGCAGGAAGGTTTTTTGCTTTTAAGGTAGGACTTTACCTGTATCCCTATTAAATTTCATCTTGTTAGAGGAAGCTTGTCAAAATGTTTTCAGATTGTGATTCTGTCATCTAATATATTTGCTATCCATTCCAGCCTCAGGTCATTTGCAAACCTGATAAGCACATATTCTATGTATTCAAACACATCATTGATACATGAATGTAACAAGATGTGGCTAAAAGCAGAGCTCAGCAGTCCACTGTTAGAATCACCTTCAGGCTGGCATCTTCCTGTTAATCAGCATCCATTGAGCAACTCTGTACAAGGCGCCATGCTAGGCACTGCAAGGGATGTAAAGTGGCCCAGTTTACTCCTTCCTAATAGGGATGTTTTAAAGGATTCTTAGCAAAGAGAAGACATGATGAAATAAGTGTTTCTGGAAGATAAGCCTGACTTTGTTGTTGTCCACTAAGAATTGAAGTACTAGAAACAGGAACTTAATACGCTCTTCTAATATTACAAATGGGAAAAAGAAAAGTCTGTACGACAATCTTTATTTGAGAAGACAAGTTATTATTCACTCAGGAGATCAAAGCAATTTGATGACCATCTTTCTATAAAAATGAAGCAACCCCACTAAATTTTCAGATAAGAGTAGGGTTTACTTTTATTCATGTCAACAAGCAGTGGATGACGTGCACCCTCCGTGCCAAGTACTGGGCTAAATGATGGGTAAACCAACACACAAATATAACTTTCTTCTTACCTTCTCAACTCACTCAAGAGCCAGATGCATACATATGTGCTATATTATTATGTGACAATAATGTACCAGCAGTCAAGGACTACTTCCCCCAAAAAAATGACTATTGAATCAGAAACCAGGAGAGTAAGATGTTGCTTAATGAAATTCAGATCTTTCATGAGGTGGGATATTGCAATCAAGCATGATTCAATAGATCTATGACATCTGTACGCTGCCTCAAATTCCAGAGAGTAAAAAACTCAAGCAGACATGCTGGTCAAGTTGTTTCCCCATTAAGTATAAGGATTTCTTGTCCTTAAAGTTAACCAATGCTTAAAAACTTCAAGGTCTTTAAGACAGAAGCAATTTCACTCACAACAAAATAAAACCATGAGTTACTAGCATTCTTAGGAGTAATTAAACATGAAAATGATAAATGTCTGGCTAAAAATAGGAACATAAATGGAAATGAAGGAGCACTCCCTTTTTCTGTGTTATGTGTCCTGCTTGGAATCTTGTCTTTTTAATGCCTTGCCCTAGGCTAATTTGTCTGGAGCAAAGTTCACTTAGGGTATGCACAAAAGAACAAAGGATGTGATCACCAAGCAGGAAGCTTCTGAATACGTTCCCTCTGTCTATAAAGTCCAAAAGCTCTGGTATGTCTGTCAAAACAAGTTGTAACTTTCACTTCCTGGGGTGTGCATTCAGAAGAAATAAGAAAAAAAACAAGAGAAGGTGAGCCTTGCAGCCCAGCAGTAAACCAGTAATTCAGAATTGCAAGCTAGCAAATAATGCATGCCATTGAATCACCAAGGAGTCAGAGACAAGCTCATTATTGCCCTCACCATTCATAGACTGTTCACTGCTTCTCCGCGACTCCTCTCTTCTCATGTTGCCTTTATAAAACTGCTTAGCAGAACTTCTCCAAATATAAGCACATCATCAGTCCTTAAGCCAGAGTACCAGAGCGGTTTTCCCACTGTTACCTGAACTAGCCCAGGATATTTGAACAAAGCTTGAGGAAACCTGTCCTAATTTTTTTTAAGAATATGACTCTTTTGCTTTAGTTTTGCAAAGTTGTCATTCATCTCAGGCAGGCACTTTGAAATTCAGCCTCATGTTTCTCATTTTAATGAACTAATTTGATAAGCATCATTAAGACCAAAAAAACTAATACAATCCCATCAAATAATTCTATAGATAGCTATTAAATGTCAAAATATTACTAAATAGTTTAATGCAATGGAGGAAAAAAACACAAGAAACATACATTAATCTCCTAGACTCTTATTGGATTTTTTCCAAAGTGATACACAATTATAGAATCTTTGAAGAAATATGTAATATCTATCCCCAATTCTATTGTTTCCTCTACACATAACTAATCAATAATAATTTCCTTTTAACCGGATTCTGTGTCTTTTACACAATTCACAGTTAATTTGAACGGGTGTTTTCCTAGTCCATCTTTCCCCCATTGAACTCTAGTCAAGAAACATTTTCTGAGGAACTTCTACAGTGCCAGATATTCTCTTATGCCTTAAGAATACCAAGAAAAATTGTCTTCAGCAAACTAATGCGGGAGCAGAAAACCAGATACCACATGCTCTCCCTTATAAGTGGGAGCTGAACAATGAGACTACGTGGACACAGAGAGTGGAACAACACACACTGGGGCCTGTTGGAGGATCGAGTTGGGGCAGGGAGAACATCAGGATAAATAGTTAATGGATGCTGGATTTAAACCTAAGTAATGGGTTGATCTGTGCAGCAAACCAACATGGTACACGTTTACCTACGTAACAAACCTGCACATCCTGCACATGTACCCCAAGAACTAAAAATAAAAATAAAAGAAGAATACCAAGGCAAAAGTCAAAATTCTTTTTGTTAAAGAACTCACTGTTTTGTCAGAAAAATAAACATGTAGAGAGATAGTAACTGTTCAATATGACTCGTAAAAAAATAAAAGTAATATTGGAATAATACAAAGCAAAGAATAATTACCTATGTATGGTGATCAAGGCAAAAGAATCATAGCATTTATACAGACCTGTTAAGAAAATTCTGAACTCCAGCCTGACTATTCCTGGACATGATGCACTATCCTTTCTTTGAACAGTAACTCCAGTTCAATCTGGTTCATACACTCCCTGGATGACAGGCCAATCAAAAAAAATAGTAGGGGATTCTAATTTGATTCTGGATTCTGGATGCTGAGGATAATCAGCTGCCTGGATTCTCCTCTTAGACTGACATGGCCTTAGACCATAAGGATAATGAACACTCGGGTCTAATGATTTTAGACCAGGAGGATAGTATCCCTAAAATGTCTCAGCGGGTCAAAGTTGGGATACTTTGGATCTCTGTAAGTTTTCTAACAATGTTCTCTCTTTCTAATATCTCACTTTTCTGGATCAAATGTCTCAGCATAAGGAGGCGAGGTTTGGAAAGTGGTAAAGTTATTACCACTTGAAGAAGACAGGACAATTTGTGACACTGGATGAATAGCAACAATCCAGGAAATGAGAAAGGGAACATCTTATATCCTGGAGTGTTCAGAGGAAAGAGAAGCTTCCCACCTGGAGCCTTCCTCAGGGGAACAACAAAGGTCTCCCAAACTGTTGACAGTATGTTGAATTTAACTGGCTGACAAGGTCTACCATGCCCCTCTAGATAGCTCTGACTACAATTTGCTCACCATTTTTTCTCACTAAGAAATCCATCAGCAACAGCAGGTAAGGCCCCAGCTCCTGCACCTTCCATACAAAACACACATTAATACCTCTTGATGTCTCCTGGCCAGTCTCAGTCATGCCATGGGGCACACCAATGCCACCTGGTAAGGTGTTAAAAAAAAAAAAAAAAAAAAAAAAAAAAAAAAAAAAAGAAAAGATTGAACCGATGGTCCTAGGTCATTCCTTCCAAGGCTCAATTACTCAGACTGAACTGGGAACGCAAAGGGTTATCAGTGAGCCAGAAAGGCACATTGGAAGCACTGTCAACCTATGTCTAACGTAGGTCCCACTTGAGAGGGCTTTAACAAATAGAAACAGCACTTCCTTTCCAAAGGCTCCGTGTGTGCCCCCAGAGTCATACTTCTTGTAACTGACTCTTGGTGGAAGATACTTAGCTCAATTTGAACTTGTTGAGGTTTGGGGGTCTGTGAAGCAACTGGGTGGAGAGATCCAAAAGCTTATTGACACTCAGCAAAAAGAATGACGTGCATGTCACACTTTTTCCTACCTCTCTCCCTTCTACTTACTGTTCTCATCCTCTCTGAAAAAGCATTTTCTTCATTGAATTTCCATAATTCGCTCCTTATAATTCATTTTTCATTTCTCCATTATTTGTAAAATATCCATTAGATGACTACCCACGTAGGTAAGCACACTCACTCACACATATGCACAAAATCGTAAATGTATTTGACAGAGTAATTTATACCCTTCTTGCTCAAGGTATAGTCCATGGACTGCAGCGTTCATGTCACTTGGGGCTTGGGTAGAATTGCAGAATCTCAGGCCCCACTCCAGGCCTTCTAAATAAGAATCTGGGCCTTAATGAAATACCCCAAAATTTGTATGCACATTGATGTTTGAGAAGCATTGTTCTAGATTATTATTCTTAATCAAATATGGGCACACAGAGGGGGCAAGTACATATCAAAATAAATATATCTAACTTATATGCATATAACAGATTACTTTTTCTAATGCCTTTCCAAAATGTAATGATCTAACTCAAACAAAAGGAGAGTTATATGATAAGGCTGAGTTGGAAACATTAACACATGGTTAATCTTAGACATGTATTTAGTAAACACTGGTTAAAGAGATGACTTGTAAAGTTCCAACTCAATAATTCTGTAAGTGATAATATAATAAAGAGAGTTGGACTGAAAGTCAGGAGATGTGGATTAAAGTCAGGCATTAGTTTAGTCCACTATGGGATCTGGGGACGTTCCGTTAATGTTTCTGAACCACTTTCCTCCTCAGTACAATGCCAAGCCTTCGATCCTTACTCCACAGTGTTGGTGTCAGAATCAAATACAATATTACATAGCATAGTAGTTGTGAATTATAAAGCAAAAGTGAGGTGGTATTGTTTTAGGCTAGCCTCTACATATGCAATTATACAGAGACATGTACTGTTGTATATTCATCTACCAGAACTCCTAAAATAAGTAAGTCATGCCTATTTTTAAATTCTGTATTTCTGTATCTAATGATATTCATTATAGAGACTTCATGTGTTACAAATTCATTTCAGATAAAAGGAAAATATAATGATTAAAAACACTTACTGACTGCTCACTAAGAAAATGCCTTGACCTAACTTCTTTACATACACGAATTTACTTAGTTCCCTAAAGCAAACCCATGAGGCAGAAACTATCATTATCAGGCCCATTTAACAGATAAGAAGACTGAGGGGCAGAAAGGTTTAATAACTTGTCCAAAATCACCTAACTATTAAGTGTCATAGCCAAGATGTGGTTGGGCGTTCTGGTCCCAGCCCATGCTCCTACCTACAGTGCTATACAAGCTACCCATTCATTCATTCCTGCATTCAACAAATCTTTATTAAGCATCTACCATCTATCAAGCCCTATTCACGGTGCTGAAAATACAGAGATTAACAAAATATACATTCATGTCGTTGTGAAACTTACATTCTGGTGGTAGAAAACAATGAAAAAGTGACCAAATAATGTATAATTACAAATCATGTAAAATTCTATGAAGTCAAGGAATGGAATTCAGTGAGAAAGAAAACTAGAATAGGGTAGAGCTTAGATTAGATTTGGAAGGACTCTCTAATGAGGTAATGTTTAAGTTGAAATTCAAAAATGCTTTCAAATGATTAAAAAAAGCAAAACCACAAATGCATACATAAGCATTGCCACAGTAAACATAATAACCTACTTATTATGGATGGTGTTTGAAAATTTGGAGGATGCAAAATTATGTCAAGAACTATTATTGACCCATTACATATAAGGAATCCAAGTCAGAAATCACATCCTAACCTTTTTTCCCCATCTTTCTCTTCATCCTTTGCTGCAAAAACCAAATAGGAAAAAGGAATTGAATTACCTACATTATCTTTCTAATCTCCCAGGGAAGGCACAAGCCTCTTGACTCTCCTGCCCTCCCCTGTGGAATATACCTTGTTATAGAACTTCATGTGTACTATTGTTCTGCAAGAAAAGAAAGGAAACAATATGAAGCTACTCCCTACCAAAGAATATTTGTCTCCTTCACAATCACAAAGACTTTGATTTGTACATATGCAAAAGAGAGTCGCCCATATTCCTTGATGTGAGCAATTTATGGTACTCATTTACTGTGAAATTGAAAAGGGAAAAAATTAAACATGGTTGATGACTTTTGTCCATAGAAGAGAAGGTAAATTATTTGATGACTCTTAGTTTAGCTTAGAGATCTTTAAGAGAAAAACACATACCAACACAGACACAGAGGAGACAAATACACACAGACACAGATACACTTGCACATGTGCACACTTAAATGTACAAATGTGTATATATTACACATATATATTATGTGTGTATATATTGCTTTATCTTCCTATTCTTTCTATAATTCTATACATCCTGAAGTGAAACTATGGAAAAGAGGGTGATATGGAGAAGTTTGGCTTATTTATTCTTTTATTCACCTGTTTAAAAAAAAGAAGTTTCCGACTACAAAAGTGGACTTGAGAGAATATTGTTGCCTTTAAAGGTGGTAACATTGGCCGGGCACAGTGGCTCACACCTGTAATCCTAGCACTTTGGGAGACCGAGGCGGGTGGATCACGAGGTCAGGAGATCGAGACCATCCTGGCTAAGATGGTGAAACCCCATCTCTACTAAAAAAATACAAAAAATTAGCCGGGTGTGGTGGCGGGCGCCTGTAGTCCCAGCTACTCAGAAGGCTGAGCCAGGAGAATGGCGTGAACCCGGGAGGCGGAGCTTGCAGTGAGTCGAGATCAGGCCACTGCACTCCAGCCTGGGCAACAGAGCGAGACTCCATCTCAAAAAATAAATAAATAAATAAATAAAAAATAAAGGTGGTAACATTGTTCTTGTGGGGAGGTTCAAAGTGAGACGACACTGGGGGCAAAGTGGCTCACTTCGAAAACTGGTTTGAAACAACAATCACATTTATACCAAATATAAAATGCATGTACATAAAATACAGAATTGTGTAAACATACATGTTCATATCTATGCATTGTGTGTATACATACATATGCATATACATATATGAATATATGAAATGTTTTATGTAATTTCAAGTTTTGGTTTAGATGAAGGGGCAGACGTGCAGGTTTGTGACATGCGTATATTGCATGATGCTGAGGTTTTGGGTACAAATGATCTCATCACCCAGGTCATGAGCATAGTACCCAGTAGGTGGTTTTTCAGCCCATACCCTCTCTCCCTCCCCTGTACATATGGGATTTAAAGAAGAAGCAGTGCTATGTCCCTTTTCCAATGGGATGTCAAACAATTATCACTCAGACTAGCCTTAATCTTATGAATTGAAAGTTTCTATTTTGATCCCTAATTTTGAAGAGAGAATTTTTGAATCAATAGACTTCTTTTTTTTAGAGCAGTTGATGGGATTCAGCATATGCTATCCCAAAATATGGCACCTTGGCATTTGAGAAAACAGCGGAAGCAGGAAGGTCTCTCTGACCTTTTCTTTCCCTTCTTCCCTGAAGCAGACAATAAAGGAAATATCTGACCCTCCTCTAAGTAGGTGATAGTCCCTCATCAAGAGGTGGCCACTGTATACTAGAGGAAAGGAATGCCACATAAGGACACAGGGAAAAATCTGAATAAACAGACCTTGCTAAATTCAGCCCAGTTCATTACCATTCGAACATATTCGCTTGTCCTCTAATCATACTTCTGCATGGCTGTCCATAAAAATACAGTTTCCCCTGTTGTTTCATGGGGTTTTCAATTCTGAAGCTTCTATGTCACATAGAACTTACATTAAATACATTTGTATGCCTTTTTCTTGTAAATCTGCCAGTTGTTATAGGGATCTCAGCCAGGAACCCAGTAATGGGTAAGAAAAGTCTTTTCTCCCCTACACAGTTTTAAGTTGACAGAAAAATTGAACAGAAAAAATAGAGTTCTCATATATCTCCCCCTGCCCTTCACACACACAGTTGCCCTACTATTAACATATTGCATTAGTGTAGTACATTTGTTATAATTTATGAGCTAATATTGATACATTATTATTAACTAACGTCCATAGGATTCAGGTTGTACGTATAATGCAATAGTCCACCATTCCAGTATCATACAGAGTAGTTACACTGTCCTCAAATTCATCTGTACTTCGCCCTATTCATCTCTCCTCCTTAGCCCTCCCACCCCTGTCCCTGCAAACTACTGGTCTTACTCTGTCTCTGTAGCTATGCTTTTCTCGGGATGTCAAATAGGAGAAATCATACAGTATATAGTCTTTTCAGACTGACTTCTTTCACTTAGCAACATTCATTTATGTTTCCTCTATGCCTTTTCACAGCTTCATAGCTCATTTCTTTTTATCACTGAATAGTATTTCATTGCATGGACATACCAAGTTGATGACCCTATTCACCTATGGAAGAACATCTTATCTCCTTACCAGTTTTGGACATTACCAATAAAGCTGCAGAAGAGAGAATTTTAAAAAATCTATCTCTACCACTTCTTTTCTAAGGATCCTAATTTCTAGAAAAGTCAACCTACTGGAAATCCCTCTAGAGTTGTGCTGTTTCTCGTGTATTTTAAACCATGGCAAGGAAAAAGCAGGGAATTTTAACAGTGGCCTTACCTTCACAGAACACACACACACAATTATTTTAATGTTCAGCTGATACTGAGGAACTTGAGTACACACACAACTATTTCTATCTAAATGCTATTAGATTACCTAAGCAACTTATATTTTCTTTCTTCTCAGGAGATGTATAATGACGTTCCATAACCTGAAAAAAATACTATGAATATCATAGACACTTGTGCTCATGTGTCATAAATGCATGTGCAATGGTTCTATTTGCAGAGAGGAAAGGTACTTTTCTCTAAAAATCTACCTATTTGTGAAAAAAATGTAATAAAACATATTTGATTTATCACACCCAACTTGCCAGTTTACACAAATTAGTTATATCAATGCCTAGGACTGGAATTCAAGCTAATAATTCTACATCATTAGAATTTCATTTATAACATATTGACAGCCTCGATTCCTTATTTGTTCAAGGAAGTTCAAACTAAGGCCTCATTATCCATTATTGATAGCTATCAGTAAAATAACATTATTGTATCATGTAAGTCTTATATTGATTTTTTAACCCAATGTCAGCTACATTGAAAGTATAAGTTCTATATTAAATGGACAGATCCCTTCCTGCCCAATAAACGAGGAAACAAGACAAGGGAAGCCCAATTATTGAGCAGGCATAGGGAGATGGACGGTGCGTGTCTTTGCTGATTGTCTAACCACACCAGGCACAGAGCAGCATCTTTGCTCCTGTGCCTCCTCCGAGCACCTGAGACATCTGACCTCATTTAGTGCTGTGCAAAACCCAGGAGGCAGGCACAAGACTGCCCTTTTGCATTGGTGTGAGTCACCCTTAGGCCCTCCATAATGAATAACTTAGCTCAGCCTCCATTTGTCACCAAGCTGCTCTTCACGTAGGTCCCCTTAGCCTGGATCTAAATGCTGCCACAGGCTTTATTATATCACATTGCTTTTCACTTAAAATAATGTCTGCATCATTTCATTACTAAACCACATATAAATCATTTTTATCCCAAGTCCACTCCGTGGTATCACTTAATATTATTCCAACTATTTTGTGCCTTTTCCCCCTTTCGATTTCTAGCCAAAAAAACTGTCCTACTTCCAAAGCAGACATCAAGGACCTTCCTGCCTAGAATCTGAATTACCACTACTAAATCTCCTGAACTTATCCCCAAAGTGTTCATTCTAAAATGCCTAACTTTTTACTCCCATATATAAAATCCTTATACAAATATCCACTTATGTATCTATGTTTTTTGAAACATGCCTTGGTTTTGTCTTCACTTTTGTTAGGTTTTTATTTCTGCTTTTGCCTTCTCTCTGTGTGTCCCTCTTTTTTTTTTTTAATAGAAGCAAGATAAAAAAAATTATCATTTATGTGAGAGTTGCTTTTCCCAGTAACTTCTGCTTAAACAACAGGTGAGCTCTTTCAAGGCCTGTCCTGCCAGCAGGTGGGTACTGTTCTTCAGCATTCTTCACCTTGTCCAGGTATAGTGGGGTGGTACCAGATAGTAGAGAAGGCTAAGGGTTTTATTTCATTTTATGAAGCCTAAAGGGTGCTAAAGAAGTCAAACATTAATGGATTTTTGAATAACAGATTGGTAACTCAAAAGCATATTTTGGGGAAATTGATCTCCATAATTCCTTCTCTCTAGGTTTTATTATTAGCTTAGTGCAGGGCAAAGGTCATAATCTCTTCTCATCACTAATCCCTTAAATTAAGATTTTTTCTTATGATTTTTCTATATAAGAACAAAAGTGTTTTCTCAGAAGAAATGACAATAGTAAGCTGCTGTTGATAAACAGAAGTTTACGTACAACCTTTCATTTCATGGGAGATGAAATATCTCCCATGTGGGAAATACCATAACTACAAGCTGGAATACTGATCATGGTAAAAAAATTTAAATAGGAAAGTATAAATGTCTATCTTGATGTATGCCGCACAAAAGCATAGAATAAACCCATTCCAAAAGCCTATCACAGAAAATGTTATATGAGAGAAAGAAGGAATAAGAGTGGGAAAAAGAAAGTGATTTAAAATGCAATTTTGTACTTTAGAAACTAATTTCTTACTCTGAGAAATCAGAAGACAGATTTCCATGCTGTGTTATAAAAACATAAGTAGAGAGGACAAGTTTTGCATTTTAGTAATTGGAAATTGTGGTCCACTTCTTTATTTGAGGGGATGATGAATTCGCTCCTTGATTCAAATGCCAGATAGACAAGATAAACACTGTTAAAACTATTTACAGAAGAAGTTTGAATCTATAGAAGTGCAAGAAAAAAGAAATTATGATCTCACATTGTAAACCTTCACAGAATATGAAAACATGGCATTTAAAGATCTAATGTTTGTAAAAGTATATTTTCCAATGGACAATTACTTTGCAAAGTTGATATGTATTGGATCATTTTATGGTCGGTACTACATGTTAACAAGAAAAGAAACCAAAGGCAAAAGGTTCTGAAATTAATTATCAGCAACAGGAAGGCAAATATTTTCCCAACAGACATTGAAGGGACAGACTTTCCTCCTCCCTCTATCCCAGTTTGGAGCATCCCTTAAAACCAGGTTGGCCGGGCGCGGTAGCTCACGCCTGTGATCCCAGCACTTTGGGAGGCCGAGGCGGGCGGATCACGAGGTCGGGAGATTGAGACCATCCTGGCGAACACGGTGAAACCCCATCTCTACTAAAAATACAAAAAAAAAAATTAGCCAGGCGTGGTGGCAGGCGCCTGTAGTCCCAGCTTCTCGGGAGGCTGAGGCAGGAGAATGGCGTGAACCTGGGAGGCGACGGAGCTTGCAGTGAGCGGAGATCGCGCCACTGCACTCCAGCCTGAGAGACAGAGAGACTCCGTCTCAAAAAAAAAAAAAAAAAAACCAGGTTGGTGCTTTGAACACTCACAATGACCATCTCTGAAGAGCACCTTTAGTGATCAGGCTAAGCCCTAATGATCATTGCTGCTTTACCCTTATTGGAAAAATGAAAGTTGGCAAGAGTACAAAGTTACATGGCTGTGTAGGCACAAACCTATCTCACTACAAAGCCCCAGACTTCAACTCTGGACAGTTATCCTTATTCCCATCCTTTTTAACAAAGTTATTCAAAGAAGTAAAAGCCCTTTCTTGGCTTCTCCAGTCTATCCACCCTTTCAACTACTTTTCATTTTTAGCTCCTTTTACCAATTGGGGTCATATACTTCTTAACATTTTCTTAAGGTTATATAGAACTACACACAAACACACACACAAATATGAAAGAATTGTCATCACACTGCACATTTTTCCACTCATCCATATAGCACAAATTTTTTTCATGTTATTAATATAACTCTACCTTATTCTTTTTGATGGTTACATACAGCCCTTTGTAAGGATTTATTCCACCATTTTCTTATTAACGGACATTCATGTTTGTAATAAGCACAAACATATGCTTTTGAACCATAGCTATAAGAAGGATGCCTCAAAATGATATTTCTAGGTTATAAGAAATGAGCACTTAAAACTGTTAATAGCTATTACCAAACTAATCTCCAAAGGTCTTGCAAATTTACTTTAATACTGTAGGGAATGAGAAGGTCACATTCACGCCACAGGTCAGCCCCACATAGCACAGCACACAAAGTTTTCCATTTTCTTTATGTTATCCCAGTCTAAAAGCCAAAAAGGGATGTTATGTTTTGATTTTCATTTTTTTTATTAATAATGAGATTGAGAACTTCCTATCTGTTTATAGGTCTTGTCTAGTTTTTCATCTCTGAAGTGCCTATTCACATTCTTTGTCTATTTTCATGTTACATGGTTATTGTTTTTTCTTAATGTAGTGAAGGAACTCCTTAAATATTAGGAATATTTGCTATACATACCTATCATATATGGGACAAATATTTTCACATTAGCTGTGTGTATTTTAACTTTTAATCTGCTGTCCTTTAGAGAATTTAGAATTTTAACAAACTCAAATCTGCCCGTGATGTTTTCTTTATGGGGTCTGATTTCCATGTCTTACTTAAGAATGCCACTCTAAGCTTATAAACATATTCTATACTTTGTAGATTTTACATTTAGATTTTTTATCTATCTGTAGCTTGTCCTTTTCATGTGGTATGAGGGAGGAATCTAATTTTGTGTTCTGCTTTTGAATACCCAATTGTCCAAACCTCTCATGGATTTGAAATACCCTGCTTAACAAATACTACGCTCCCTTATGTAGGGATGTGGTTTTGGTCATTGTGTACTTGGGTTCCATTGATCTGCCTGTCTATCTTTTGATATCATCTTGTTTTATTGAAACAATTTTTATCTTTCAATATCACTGTACATACCTCATCATTATTAATTCTGTTGGATTTTTTCATATGAAATTTAATATCAACTCTTTAGATACTGACTAGGATTATATCTTTGGGTTTATATATTTATTTATTTTGGGAGAGGGTCTTGCTTTGGCATCCAGGCTGGAGTGCAGTGGCACAATCATCACTCCCTGCAGCCTCAACTTCCTGGGCTCCAGCTACCCTCCTGACTCAGCCTCCTAAGTAGCTAGGACCACAGGCATGCACCACCACACTCAGCTAATTTTTTATTTTTAGTAGAGATGAAGTCTTGCTGTGTTTCCCAGGCTGGACTTGCACTCCTCTGCTCAAGTGATCCTCCTACCTCGGCCTCCTAAAGTGCTAGGATTACAGGTTTGAGCCACCACACCCAGCCAAGATTGAATTTTATTTTAATATTCATTTAGTAAAACTTAACATCTTCTTATTATTAATTATTCCTACCCAGGGAAGATTCTTCAAACGTCATTTTATGTAAGACAAAAATGTTTTTTAAAATATTTTTATGGGTCCTGAAGGACAAGCATTGATGAGAGTAAATTTTAAGTCAACTCTCTAACACAGCGGGATATAATTATAAAGAAACTATGAAGCTAACTTTATGAATCTTTTAAATCTAGACTTTGCTCTAAATGAGGAGAAACGTCTGTCATTTTCAAGACTATGTTTTTTTTTTTCTTTTCTAACACTGCTTTTGCTTTTGTCCCCCTGGGGGTGAAGATGCTGGACTAAATTCAGCATGAATAAAGATTTGGTCACAGAGATCATCAAAAGAATTGAGGATGTGTCATTTAAGATAGGCTCAGTTTAACTCAGGTTGCAACAATGAATGGTTTCCTCCTTTCTGTCCAGTGAATGGGATGACCTGGTGCAATGAGCTCAATACATGAGCAATGGTGTGAAAAGACAGAGCACTTTGTCACCTTTCCTTATGACCCCTTTAACCCTGTTGCTGAGACTATCAACCAGGGAGACAATTAGTAACAGTTACATTCTAGTCTTGTGACATGGACAGCTATTCACTAGGAAAGAGACCAATTCATTTCATCCAGGTCGCTGAACAATTGCTGGATCATAAAGACTTTTAGTCACTGCCAAACTGAACTACATTTGAACCACTGGACCTAGTTGTGTGAGTCCATCGATCACTGCCATGCCAGCTAGTCACCCATACAGACATTGCATTAAATGCAATAACCCCCAAGATGATTTATAAGTTGTCTTCTAAATACAAGTGTATGTCTTGGATATGGGGAAAAAATTATACAGAAGGGATGTATAGATTTTTTTATATCTCCTGCCTCTTCATTCTAATATGTCTTATTGAATGCATCGTTATTTACTGCGTGCAGTTATAAAGCTTAAGTCACAGGTACCCCTTATTTCTCTTCTATCTCAATTTCTCTTGGCTCATACACTGCTTACTTCACATAAATACTGTAGAACATAGGGAAAAAAAGACCCAAGGTTTAAAAGCGTAACATGACTGTCTTACAAGACAGAGATTTGTAATATCCAAAGGTCTAAGTTACAAAACCTTTTATAACTGGCCTTTTTTCTCTTCTTCAGACCTAGATAAAAGTTTAGTGAATTGGTTAATTGTCCACCTAGAGTGGACAATAAAAGATGGTGGTTGTATAAAATAATAGAAGCCTGAAGAGTTTCAGATGCTGTGTGGGGCTGGCAGAGTGCATAGTTTGGATACTGGCTATGCCTTATAAATAAAAATATGAGGTCTGAACGGGATAAATTTTCTGAGCCATTCCTGAGGAATAACCAGTGTTTCATCATCTTGAACATTGGGTTTTGTTTTTGTTTGTTTGTTTGTTTATTGCCAACCAACACAAATAAAGATAAACCAATCTTTTAGGTTAAAGAAAAGAACAAGTTTTTTGTTGTTGTTGTTTGTTTTCATTTTTTGCAGTCAGAGTTAAATCTTGAATGAACAGCAAATTCTCAAGTTGAGAGTAAGTATGGATTATATATCTTCATCACTTTCTCAGATTAATTATATATTTTTAAGCTGAATTAATGTTATGGGCAAATCAAAAGAGATTGCTTAACTTAGAACAAGTACTAAATGAAATCACAACCAGTATTCTGGTCTCCCTAGTGGATGCTGTAATGGAAATGGACAAGGGGTCTGTGTATCAGATGTCAACATACCATGCCAAGAAGCCACGTAAATGCACCAAGACATCCTGTTTTTGAAGTCTCCTCTTTAACACACAGAATCAAAACGGTGACATCCATGATGGAGAAGGAAGACGGTCCCCAGCCCCCACCAGCCAGGAGAACTCGAATGACATTCCATGTGCAGTCATGCCTTGGCTTCAGAAACCTCAAGGGAGTTGACATCTTCTCCATTATGATCATAGTCTGATAACAAATCATCTATTTAAAAATGTAGAGCCACGTTTATTTCCTTACTTCATTTCAAAGGACTCCTCTGAGATAACTGATAAAATGCAATTCATCTTCCAAGGTGGGGAAAGAAACCTGTCAGTGACAAGAAAACCCAAATTGAAATTAGAAAGAATCACAAAATCCAACTTAGCCATGCTGTCTTTTTATAAAACTAAGCTCAAAGAAAGAACTGAAAGTTACTTTTTACAGGAGGAATATTTTGTAAGGACTATACGAATAAACACCACCAGGTATAAACCTGAGGTTTGCAAGGGTTTAAAATACCGCTCCATGTTGCAGCTATGAAAAGCATGAGCAAGTGAACGGAAAGAAAGCTTCAGTTGCGTATCAGGAGCACATTACATGGCGCGTGAAAAATAGACTCTAGTAACCATTGCTCAGTACGAGAAGCAGCACCTACTGAAAAGAGCAAAGAGTTTATGCTGTAAATAAAATACAGAGCCTCAGATACAAAGCTGTGAGAAGAAGAGAATAATTTTCCTTGCTTAATGGGAAGTATATTCAGGACGTTTATTGTTTTTACTCTTGCTTTCTCTCCACAGAATCTATAACTCGAGCTCATGTTCCTGTCCCGAGAGAGAGATGATCCTCTTCTTGGTGCTTTTCCACTGGAGTTTTCATCTTCCATAATTTACGAATAAATGCTTAACATGTAAATTGACTTGAATATGACACATATTCAAGAAAAGAATGATGTGGAAGTGCCTGGCAGAAAAGCAAAGATGTATTAAACGGCTGAATTTACTTTCATTGATCACTTCATATGCCCTAGACCCTGTATTAGGCAGCTTACATAGATGATCTCAGTATTTTTTAAACAAAGAGGCTTTTAAAAATTACAGTGAAATCAAAGTGACAACAATAGAGTTTAAGTAAAAATTTCAGTACAAAAATGACATGCAAGAGCAGGATAAGTCACAAAACCACATCGAAAACAAGAGCTTTTCTATGTTCAGTCAATAATCAGCTGGGCAGGAATTAATTTAACAAACGTTTATTAGTAACCTGCCACCGGCAAGCCGAAGCACTGCGTTAGCTATTGGGTTACTAAGACGGTAAATCAAGACAAGTGAGAAAAGAAAGGCTGCACCACCAGAATACATACGAAGAGTGAATTGGGAGACACCGTTTTCGGTTTTGTCTCCATAGACTATAATGGTAATAGTGTCCAGCAGTTCAGTACTCAAAACCACACTAGTATTTTATTCCTCAATTAGATCATAAGTTCCCAGGAGCCTGCAACCATGTCTTGTAGGTCCATTATCCCCAGCACAGTCCTAGATATACTCAATAAAAGCTAGTTTATTGAGTACTGACATTAGAAACCAGGAGAGTCTCGTATACTTAATAATCAATGTTCAAGATGTTTTAAATCCAAGATAACAAAATGAGGTTTTTGGTCACCCCAGTTACAGGGCATGATTTATCTTCAACTATGAAGGAAGTAATACAGTGACAAATACCATCACTAAGGACCCAGTCACAGTGTGGAAATGGGCTAAAAGAGATGAGGTGCTTTCAGTTTTTCTAGCACTTATCATCAAGGGGAGAATATTGCTTTAAGGCAAATTCATATTCCCCAATGGTCATAGTTGCTCCATTTTATCTGGTATTCATTCAGTAATTTTTGTCTTCTTTGGCCCGGAGGGGAATTGGGAATTCAAGCCAGTCATTTGAGAATCCATGCTGTGCTACAGAGAAATCCTGCTGGGATCCCATGGTTGTGTTGCTGCTGGTCCTGTGAGCTAAGTCCTTCCTGGCTCAGCAATGTTGTGTTACACTACACACAGCTGTAGGGAGAGGATCATGCCAAAAACCAACAGGCAGGGTGTTTTTATAGATCTAACATTTACTCAGTGCTGATAATGTGCCTAGAAATATTCTAAGCTCTTTACATAGATTGATTCATACAAGGTTCACACCAACCCTATTAGATGGGTACTGCAATTATCTCCAGTTTAAGATGAAGAAACTGAGGCAGAGAGACATTAGGAAACTTTCTGAAACACACAGCTACTAAAGGGAGACACTGGGATATAGATCCAGGCTCTCAGGTGCCTAAGTCCAGAGTCTCAACTGTCCTACAGTTTATCAGGCTTCAGAGGTCCCTGCCACCACATCACGTTTGCTGAGAGCCTCCACTCCTGCTTACTGAAATCCCTAGTCTAACAGCCACCCCACTGTTCTCTACATGCCTGCTACACAGCACTGTGGAACCTAAGCATTGCATCCCTTCATTCCACTTTCTCATCCTGATATGGTCTGGATCTGTGTCCCTACCAAATCTCATGTCCAGTTGTAATCCTCAGGGTTGGAGGTGGGACCTGGCAGGAGGTGACTGAATCATGGGGATGGATTTCTCATGAACGCTTTAGCACCATCCCTCTTGGTACTGTCCTCATGATAGTGAATGAGTTCTCATGAGACCTGGTCATTTAAAAGTATGTAATACTGACTGGGTACAGTAGCTCATACCTGTAATCCCAGCACTTTGGGAGGCTGAGGCACGTAGATCACCTGAGGTTAGGAGTTTAAGACAAGCCTGGTCAACATGGTGAAACCCCATCTCTACTAAAAGTACAAAAATTAGCCAGACGTAGTCGCGGGCACCTGCAATCCCAGCTACGGGGGAGGCTGAGGCATGAGAATTGCTTGAAGCCAGGAGGCAGAGGTTACAGTAAGCTGAGATTGTGCCACTGTACTACAGCCTAGGCAACAAGAGAAAAACTCCACCTCAAAAAACAAAAAGTGGGTAGCATCTCCCGCTTCTCTGTCTTGTCCCTGCTCCAGCCATGTAAGATGTGTCTGCTCCCCCTTTGCCTTCCAGCATGATGGAAAGTTTCCTGAGGCCTCTCCAGAAGCTGAGCAGATGCCAGCATCATGCTTCCTGTACAGCCTGTAGACCTGTGAGCCAATTAAACCTCTTTTCTTGATAAATTACCCAGTCTCAGATATTTCTTTTTCACAGTGTATGAACAGACTAATACATATCCTTAATCCTTTCTTTCCACATCACCCCATGTGTCATGTGCCCACTGCATACCTGCCATACTTCTACCAGTGGCTTCATACTACATCCTGAATCCCCTGCGTAATCTTCAAACACTTTCTCATGAGCATTTTCAAAGTAGGGACAAAAAAAGAGGGTATAGATACAGAAATATATCAGACAGATGCAAAAATAAAAGAAGATTTGGTGCAATTAGATAAGCACAATTTCTTAATTGTCTTTGCCAGTGATAAGATATATTGATGATACATGAATATATTCCAAAGCCTAGTGGTGAGACAATAGCAATGTTACATAAGGGAGTGAAAATAAAAGTTAGTAACTAGGGATCTTCAACACCAGAAACACCATAAAAGACACTCTGTGTAACTGTTGAGACAGGCCTTCATGTTCTTCATGTTTGTAAAACTATGTCCCTGGTATGACAAATATCACTCCCAAAAGTCACTTTGAAAAATTCTGAAACTGCTTGCCAGACTCATTCATAAAGAGTGTAAAAAATTTACCGTACACCACAGTCAGCATCAATGACCACAGAAGGATGATCAATCCATTCCCATAGCCTCCCTAGCTGGTGATGTGGGATGGGCTGGGCTGCTGGGGGAAGTGCTGCACTCAGGCCAGACACAGCAGGCTGAGAGTGTGGGGACATTAACATTTCTCTGGACAGAATCTCTGGACTTCACCTTTTCCCTTCCTGTTCCTGGATGATATGCTATTAGATATAAACTCAGAAGTGTAGCATTATTTATCTCCACATTTCTCACCTAAAATGTTAGTTTTTGCCATGTTATTATCAATTCCACCACAAGCATAGGTGGCTCCATAAACTATAAAGGGAGTAGAGAGAAAAGGTTGAAGTTACTGTAGGGTTTGATGTCATTTCTTTACTAGGTAGGAAACTAGACTTATGACTGTCAGGTGTGTTTTTATTATTTCACTTGTAAGGAAATAAGAGACTCTGAGAGAGGTTACCCGTGAATGATCATCTCCAAATGGGCTTATGTATTCTCTTCTGTTTCATTCAAAGTTAAGTAGAGTGACCATATAATTACTTGTCATCCAAGCCAAAACACTCTTGACAGTAAAATAAGGCATGATTAATAATTAAATCAGTATAACCAGACAAACTAGGCTGGATGATCACCCTAAGGCCAGGCAATCCTACCACAAAATGCTTTTCTACTTGGAACTGAGATCGGTAGAGTTTATCATTGGTGCTCTTTCCACAGGAGCTGGGCCACTTGACCAATATTTCATGTGATGTCCACACTGGCTACAACCACAGCACCTCCTTCACCACTGATGTAGTCTCCATCTTTTATTCTCTCTTGTTATTAACACTCAAAAATATAGCTGTCCATGTACATATGTATTAGCTTGAATTGAACATATTTATTATTTCCTTGGCTGACTTACATAATATGGCCAATCATCCCTGAGTTCTCTTTGTAGAAAACTAAATGCAGTTTAATTGCATGGTTTATTTTGCAATTGCAGTATCAGTAACTCAGCAAGCTTGTCATAGAGTCCAAAAGAGTGACCAACCAATACATCAGCTACAGCTAACACCATGGATGGGAGTGCCCAGTGCATCAAGCTTCAATTTCTATTCCCTGGGAAGGTGAAAATGAAAGTTGGGCAACTATTTATAGAATTGAAACAAGCTGGATGAATTTGTCTTTTAAATCTTCCTCAGTATCCAGAGCATGGAGATCATTATAGCTAAAGAAATGAATGAGTGTTCATTCTGCATCAAATTCTCACAGTATCTCGCTGCCAGCATAATCTAATAATTTAATACCAATGGATTACCAACATACAATTATTTGACCTATTGACATTTTAATTTTAACAGGTTTGTAAAATGAAAATGTCTTCAAGGCCCACAGAAATAAATCTCCATATGAATGACTTCAGATATTTGACCCACACCAGTATTCCTTGAATCATTATTACCCAGGGAAGAACACAGTGTTTGATTTGATGTGACCCAACTCACCTGCAAAGACAAGACCATCTGCATCACTGGGAACGAACTATTCCACATAAATGAATTACCAAATTATCGAAGCACACCTATTCAGATGCTAAACATCATCAATTCATTCTCCAACTTCTTAAACAATTATTAGTAGCTTTCTAAGGGAAAGTGACTATAAATTAACTTTTCTTGAGTTTCAGAGTCATCTTTGTGAGGCTTCATCATAGTTTTTCTGCAGCAGTACCCTCAGTATCTGCTTTTTTTGTGGTGGTGGTTGTGGTGGTTATCTTTCCACTCAAGGTCAGCTGTCATTTCTACTGTTATTAAGCTTCCTTCTAACACTATGTCAACTCCTGTCCTTCTAATTTATTGCTACAAAACTGCTAAGTGGTCACAAACTAAATGTTGAGGCCAGGCGCAGTGGCTCATGCCTGTAATCCCAACACTTTGGGAGGCCGAGGTGGGTGGATCACGAGGTCAGGAGATCGAGACCATCCTGGTTAACACGGTGAAACCCCGTCTCTACTAAAAAAATACAAAAAATTAGCCTGGCATGGGGGTGGGCGCCTGTAGTCCCAGCTACTTGGGAGGCTGAGGCAGGAGAGTGGCATGAACCCGAGAGGCGGAGCTTGAAGTGAGCCGAGATTGCGCCACTGCACTCCAGCCCGGGCAACAGAGTGAGACTCTGCCTCAAAAAAAAAAAAACTAGATGTTGAATATAATTAAGGATGGATTGTTAAGAAACAGTCACTTGGATACTATCTTAGTTTTTCTCATTTCGGGTTTGGAACTAAGTTGTCAAAAGTTCAAAACGAACCTTCTAAGTAGACTGGGACTATCATCCCTTACTGAGTCTTCCTTCTAGCCTTTTCTATGAAAAACATGTGATTTTCTTCCCTTACTTGTTAGCCATTTCCTAGCATTTTGTGATTTTTACATCTCTCTTGTTAGTTGAATAAATCCAAAGTACAGGGGTTTTTTCCTCCATTTTTTACACTACGTTTTAAGAGCTTCACAAGAATAAGAAAGTCAAAAATCCAAACAGGTGAAAAACCATTTCCAAACATCTGGTCTATTCAAAACAACTACAGAAAACGAATCACGATTGCCTGAGCTGGGCTTCAAGACGATCTGAGAAGGAACAGAAAATGAATGCACACAGCTGCCAAACATTCCATTTCAACCTCATGTTCCAAATTTCAAAATTCCTGTGCTTGAGGCAAAGTCATGCCAAATTCCCTCATGTCCTAACATTAGGCATTCCTGAATTACCTTTGTTTTGAGTTCTCCTGAAAATAGCATCATAGATGGTACAGAAAGCTGATCAAAACAAAATAGTGACTGGCACCCCAGGCTGAATTACACAGATCACAGGATTCCATCAACGTGAACCTGACTGTCACTGTCATCTCTCCCAACCTGCATAAACCAGAATGTCATCAGCAAAACAAGGCAGAGCACAGAAGTAATTATCTGGCTAATTCAAACAGAAATAAATGTCTCTTGTTTTGGCTACATTATTAAGGGAATCCAGGCAGAAGTGTCTCTCCTACCTGGATACTCTAAGCAATTACTTCACACATCCACTTCATTCTGAAGCCTGTCAAAGAATATCCAGTCCTCAAATTTATAAACAACAATATCTCTAAGCAAATTACTGAAGTAACATTTAAATCCAGCTGTCGATCCCTCCAAGGTAAAATTCACAGCATTTTATTCTACAGCTAGCTATGCAGAGGAGGGAAATGGCTCAAAGAAATGCTAAAATCCCAAGCACAAATTTGCTATAGAATTAATATAACAATTTGTCACTGATAATGAAAGCATATAAAACAGGTCCTGACAGCATGTTATTTCTGTTGCAGATCATTCTTCATAAAATCCAAACAAGGTTTCCCTTGCAACCGTGGAAATTATTTTTTCCTTAAATTTACAAAGCAAAATAATATTAATATTGTGGTTAGTAGCCATCTGCTTCATGAGAATCCTGTGCAATCATTAGTCTAAACTGATGGCATTGTGGCAAGCTGCCACCTCCCAAGAGGCCAGCCTCTAAAACCATCAGCATCTTGGAATTAGTCTCAAATCCAAGAGGGCAAACCGCAAACCCGGAAATCGGCTCTACGGGAAGATCCATGTCATTAAACTCTGTTCCTAGATATTGAACCCCAAAATATTTTCATACCCGAGTCTATATTCAGAGTCATGCATCAGCTGGGCTAGTCAAATGGAGTCACCAGGCGGCAACAAATAAACACGAGGCATCTGGGTCCAATGCCAGGTCCAGCAGAGAAACTAGCGACCTGTACTCCACTCAGCAACAGTGGTTTTCACTACAAAGTCAGAAGAGGATCAAGCTGTGAGGAGTTCAGCTTATCACAAAATCTCACTGAAGTCACGGTAACTTTTTAGTTTTAAAAAAAAGAAAAAGCCACAGAAGCAGCAACATGCAGAGGAATTCAAAGGAGGTGTGAACTAAGTAATATTTCTCACACGGTCTCCACCATAAAAACTTGCACCAGAAATATCTAAATTTAAATGTTTCATCCAATAGGCTGTGTACTCTCTTGCCATTTTTACTAGCCTGTTCTAATGATTTTCATTTAGAAATGCAAAAGGATGCTGTATTTTTAATGTTTAATCAATCTTCAAGTACTCTGTTATGTTTGTAATCATGGGCCATATGAATGCTTGCAGAGTAAGATACGTGCCCAAAAATGATTTAGCAAGACACACTGTAACTGCTTTTCTCTGGTATCGTAATCACATAATCATTTTCTTTTTGGGTAGTCTAGATGCTCCAAGCAGCGGGTGGAAAGGGGGAAGAAGAGGTAATAAGGAATGAAGAAATCAAACTAGGATGTCACAGTTAAATGCAATCTTGCAAGACTTATGCAGATAATTCAAGTTTCACCAAACATTTTGCCTCATGTAGAAGTTTATGTGAAAACTTGAGTGAAGGAACAGCGGGATGCACGTGATAGAGTTGGAGTCTAACCTCATGTATACACGGAACAAGTCACACTGTGAGAATCTACTTGTTTTCAGTACAAAATTGATGTTTTTTGATAAAACTTATGTGGGGCCTACATGCATTTGTAGATAAATGCACAAAAAACTAATAAATGAAACCACCATCTTTATGCACACCATATAACTTGCATGCACTTATCCAAAAGCCTTGTTGACAAACTGTCAGAGATGTTTTACAAAGAAAGAAAAAAAAAAAAAAAGACAATGCAGAGGCATATAACATTGTGCAATGTATTAAGCTAATCTTACATGTACCATCAGTTATTTAAAATAAAACTCTTAGAAGGAGAATTATTCATTTAATTTTGAACTGTCATATAAAATTATCAGGTTTTCCCCCTTGTCCTGTGGCATCTTGAAGGTCTGAAGGAAACTGAGGAGAGGCAAGCTTTGTGCTTCCTTCTTCTTCCACTTTAAGTAAATATCATACTAAAATGAACAAAAACCAAAATGAATCTTAAGAGATGAAAGGTTGAGCTGTGAGGATCAGGTAGAGACAGGAAGAGTCTACCACCCATTGCTAGAGGTGGTAGAAATACTAATTAACTAGTTTAATATCATCATATCAGTAGACAGTGTTGGGACTCCAAGCACCACGATTCACTGCTCAGAGCCAATCTCTCCAAGGCAACAGCCCCAATTTGCTGTACAGTAGGGTAGTTCTGCACTTATTTTTCACGAAAAAATGATCGTATTTTGCAAAATAAACAGCAGACTAGCAGAAACCTTACCCTCCTCTTCTATTGCACATAATCTCTCCCCTCCACACAAAGCCAATGGATTCTTTCCTGCCTTATCAGGTGCAACTTGGGTCATATTCATATCTAAGCACAGAAAATGTCACCACAACCATTTGAAACAAATATGATACCTGAACCTCATTAAATATATTGAGTTAAAATCACATGCAAGATTTGGGTTCAGCTCTGACCACTGGCTGGCTCGGTGACTTAGACACATTATTTAATCTCTCCGAGATACATGTTCCTCATCAATAAAGTGAGATTATAAATAAAGTGAGATAAATGACTTTAGAAAGTTTTCATGGGGATGAAAAAGGTAACTTATAAAGCACTGCTTGTGTAGTTCCTGGCCCATAATAGGCACTCAATAAATGGAGTGATTATTGTTGTTCAAAAACAGGAAGTTCTAAGTTTTCTGAGAATTTTAGGGTCTTGTTTTTAAGTTAGAGACAAGTAAACTGTAAGAAGAAGCTTTTCAAAACAAAGAGCTCAGGATTTAGAAGTTTTCATCTCATCCCCAGATTCTGTTTCTAATAGTTGAAGATAAAGTACTCTTGTGTCTACTATAAAACGACTAGAAGAAAACACTTTGGAACACTGATCAAGGCAAAGAATTTATGGCTCAGACCTCAACAGCGCAGGCAACAAAAACAAAAATAGACAAATGGGACTGTATTTAACTAAAATGCCCCTACATAGCAAAGTAAATAATCAACAGAGTGAAGAGACAACCTGTTGAATGGGAGAAAATACTTGCAAACTAGTCATCCAGCAAGGGACTAATATCTAGAATATACAAGGAATAAAAATAACTCAACAGCAAAAAATTATAATAATAATTAAAAATGGGCAAAGGATGCAAACAGACACTTCTCTAAAGAAGACATATAAATAGCCAACAGGTATATGAAAAAAATGCTCAACATCACTAATCATCAGGGAAATGCAAATTAAAATCATAGTGAGAGATCATCTTAGCCCAGTTGAAATAGCTATTATTTAAAAGACAAAAAATAACAGACAGTAAGAGTGTAGAGAAAAGAGAACACCTATACACAGCTGGGAATCTAAATCAGTATAGCCACTATGGAAAACAGTATGGAGATTTCTGAAAAAACTAAAAATAGAACTACCATATGATCCAGCAATTCTAGTACTGGGTATTTATCCGAAGGGAAAAAAACAATATGTTAAGGGCATACCTGCGCTTGCATATTTATTGAAGCACTATTCACAATAGCAAAGATGTGGAATCAATTTAAGTGTCCATCAATGGATGATTGGATAAAGAAAATGTGGTATATACTCACTATGGAATACTACTCGACCACAAAAAATGAAATCAAGTCATTTGCGGCAACACGGATGGAACTGGAGGTCATTATGTTAAGCGAAATAAGCCATGCACAGAAAGACAAATATTACCTGTTTTCACTCATATGTGGGAGCTAAAAATGTTGATCTCATTGAGGTAAAGAGGAGAATGATAGCTACCAGAGGATACAAAGGGTGTGGACAAGAAGGGAGATGAAAAGAGGTTGAGAGGTTAGTTACTGGTTACAAACATACAGTTAGATAGAAGGAATAAGTTATAATATTCAATAGCACAGAAGCATGATTATGGTTAACCACAACATGTTATATATTTCAACACAGCTAGAAGAGAGGACTTGAAATGCTCCCAACACATGGAAATGACAAATACTGGAGGTGACAGATACCCCAAATATGACTTGCTCACTACACATTTTGCGTGTAACAAAATATCATATGTTCCACATAAACATGTACAAATATTATATATCAATTTTAAAAACCTCTTGTTTCTAAATCCATTCTGTCTAATTTCAAACAGTAGATTCTTGTTCAGGACTCTTAACCTGTCTGAGTTTGCCTGCCCTACCTGAAAAAATGCACCCTCTACTGAAGAGAACTGGAGTGAACATGCAGAGGAGTAGTGGACATGAAGCATTTTATAATCTGGAAACTGCTGTGTAACACAGGCTATTACATGAGGCAGCAATGTGCCACGCTGATGTGGGGTGCCAGAGTTCAAAGCTCCACTCTGCTACCCGCTGGCATTAGCAGTATAAGAAGGCATGGTCATTAAGTTCTGTAAATCTCCATTTATTCACGAGCATGATAAGAATGATTACTTCACAGAGCTGTCAAAATAAACAAAAGAATATAAACAAAAACTTTTAATACATCTCCTGGCACACTGTAAGTGTTCAATAAAGGTTAGCTACTAAAATGTATTATGGACCTTTTTGGTTTACAAAGTATTGAGTTCCTTTTCCACTTTGCAATTAGAAATGTTTCATTTGTGTTGCTTTCATTTTTCAAAAGGTTAATTATTAGCAATTTTGATAACCACTAAAAAATTTCAAAACATCCTTTAAATGTCTTTATCTGCATTCTTAAGACATCATAGTTTGTGATATTTTTCAAAGAAGACTTATATCCCTGATTTTTAATGGGCTTAGTGAAATCTACATGATAATATTCATGGAGATATGTGATTACGCTTATAAAGACTTTACTAGTCATAGAAAGAGTAATAATCGCTTTCCTCAAATTCTTAAGTTTTACAAAGAAGTACCAGTTCATATCACACTGTAATACCAATTAATAAAAAGGCATTTTAAAATATTCAATGCCTCATTAAGAAAAATCGGCTTTCCCTGTTGGTTGTTCTTCAAGACTATTATTCCGAATCCGTAATGGGCAGCAACAGTTTCAACAAGAGCTTTCCTTTGTCCCCCTAGTGGCCACACACAAAATAACAACAGGTAAAGACAAGGCTTTCAGAACTGCTGAAGTAAAAAGCCATTCAAAGCCTTCATTTTACAGAAGAAGAAACTAAGGCCAAGAGATGAGAACTTGGCCAAAACTACACAATTTTTCAGCAAGCCACCAGCATCTGAAAAAGGCTTTTGGATATTATTAATATTATGACGTCTGGAAAGATACCCCACAGTGGACTTACCTACGATTTTACAATTTTCTTGTCAATTGACACTGAGAAGCTTTATTTCCAGTTTTCTTTTTCCTTCTCAAACAGCTAATAAGTACAGTTTCCCAGGGGCAAAGATAAGACCTCAGCTGTGACCAAGAATTCTGTCTGAATCCTTGGTGAAGGATTCCTTTTTTGAGGAATAAAGACTTCCCCTGAGGGTTGAGAAGTGTACAAAGATAGCTCTCCACAGAAAAGACCAGCAAGAGTCAATGCATCTTTTCAGATGGCCAAGGGCCCACAATGAATAAGACATAAAGGTCAATAAATAAGTTAAATTCAGTTTTTCTCAACTTTAAGGTATCCCCAAATAGGGAAAAATTGGAAGCAGGCAGGGTACACACATGGCAGAGGATAAAACTGAATTTTCTTTTTTTGAAAAAAAGAAAAATTATTTGCATTATTAGTAAGCCTTCTGTTAGCACAAAAAATTAACAAAAGTACAGGTTTTGATTGAACATAATTAAGGAACTGAAGTCATTATCCAGATATTTTGAAGCAAATATAATAAAGAAGACAGTCATGTAACACCCAAAATATGTTTATCTTAAAATTAGAAATTTCAGACTATAGCAGGTTTCAATTTTTACATCACTTCACATAGATTCCACAGAAAGTTCTGTCAATCTGGAGGCACCTACATGATGATTACGACCACAGGAATTCACCTCAAAGTGTATGTTCAAACCTCAGCTCAGATGCATACTAACTGCATGATCTTAAGCAAATTACTTTACCTCCCATTCCTCAGTTTCCTTATCTACACACAAGAATGATAACAGTATCTAGTGCATAGGCCGTCAAAGGATTAAATGTGAATAACATACATGGTGAACAAGTACTTGGCACATTGTCTGTATGCAGTGAGTATTAGTTACTGTTCTTATCAAAATATTGAGGAACCCATTTTCTATACTTTAAGCCTGAAGAGAAAGCAAAGATAAGCAGTGAATAAAAGTAGCTGCAGACTGGATCATGGGAGGCATGCTAGTCTGGCCTCTCTAGCTCTAATGAGATGTCTGACTTCGGAGAAATCTCTCAACTGGTGTGATTCTTGTTTTCTCATCTGCAAAAAATAAGAGGTTGGATCCAAGTTCAAGAACCTCAAGTTTGACAAAAATGTGAAAGATCATTCAGTTCCAAATGTGATGCTTGAGCTCATTTACAACAAGCACTTGTGTAGATTGTGACTGAATGTCTTCAGGGATGGGGCTCATGTCTGTCCTAAAGCTGCCAGGCCCTTTTATCTTGAACATAAATGGCTTGAAAATCCTTTTGTATGTTGAGCTGAAATCGACCATCTGCATGTCATCAGGGCTACAATACCAATGGTAAGAAGTAGCACCATTCTTTAATGTGTTGCTGAGAAAGAAGAGACACTGACAAGTATATGATGACATGATGTTTTTCTTATCATGTCAGTCGTAAGAGACATCAAAATTTCAGAGTAGTTAAAATATGAAAATATGAGTGTCTTACAATCAACTAAATGCAATTATCATCCAGTGGCTTCACCAGCTGATCCTAATTGAAGTCTATGGCACACTAAAACCCAGTCTAATTTTCTTCCATAGGACAGTTCCTAAAGTATTTGCAGAGTATCCTTGACCAACTTAAACCTTTCCTTTTCCAGTCTTACCACCTTTAGCTCATATGCAAATCTTAAGACTATAACCATCTCCAGCTTCTGTCTACAGAACCCATTCTAGTTTATCTGAATCTCTTCTTATTCATATGTGCAAGCACTAAGCACTTTTTCTACCACCCCAGAAAAAAAGATGACCAAAACAGACAATGACTCTGCCATCAATAATTCAATGGATATGCACTCTAGAACATGTAAACAATGACATCAAGCCAAAGTGCTATAGGTAGTCTATGAAATGCAGTAGAAACATAAGCAAAAAAAAAAAAAAAAAAAAAAAAAAGGTATATTTAAATGTAGTACTCAAAGCAGAACAGAAGGCTGTAGGTGAGGTGTGTCTATTCTGAAGAGAATACTAAAGCCTAGACAGAGGGTGGTCTTTCCATCTTCTCATCTTAATCTTTGTCTTCTTTTTGACAGCCATGATATACTGTAAAATTTTGATGTTCTCAAAATCTATAAAATCCCAAAATGTTTTTTAACACATGCTATTATATTGTCTTTCCCACTCCAACCTGTCACTCTTCACATCAAGTGCTTCTATAATTGGAAAGGGGTTGGTGGGAGAGAATTATTTTTCCCTCTAGAGGAAAGTAGAAGATGTTCTGTTTATTCTGGTCTATACATTTATTTAGAAGAACGTACTGAGACAACACATTTCCTCTTAAGGAACTGTTTCTTCTAAACAAGGACATGCCTCTTCATTGCCATAATACAATCTTGATTCTCAGTCTACCAAACTTGAGTTGTACATATCTGATCAGGCAAATTTATATTTTACTAAAAACAGTGAATAAAATGTAAAAAGAATTCAGCAAAATTGAAGTCCGCACCACCTACTATCAAATGCCCAGAGTACTAAAATACCCTGTGTAGGTCAATAACATTTTGCTGCTGTGCATTTATCTCATTTGGAAATCTTCTGGCTTATTGCAATCTACCTATAGTGATGAGTCAACTATAATGATCAAAAGGGAAATGTCTTAATGCATCCTGGGATCCAACCCACTTTAAATAACAGTATTGGAAGCTGTCCCAGGATTAGAAAACCTGGATAAGCACATAAACTTTGTGTGAATTTTAGTTTGTATTGAGATGTCTATGGCTCTTACAAAAAGGGAATTCCATTGAGATTTCTTGTCTCCTTTGTTTCAATTCAATAAGATCCATAGTGGTTAAAGCTTTTTTCCCCGTTAAACACAGTATGTTTATGGTGTGTGTGTGCATGTGTATGCCTCTGTGTGTGTGTGCACAGCAGAGGTAAGGGATGGTGATTCATTCCTCACTGAAATCTGTGCTTGTGCACACCATGACGATTAAGCCATAGCATTGTAGTATGTGAGCTTTTCCTAGCAGCAACACATTTAGGATTAAGTTTTAGATCAATGATTTGTATTGGTTGATCAGAACATCTGATGCCAAGATTCTTAATTAAGTTCATGGTTTAAAAAGTGAATTTTTTCTCCTAATCAAGAATGATTGTTAATGATCATGAAAACATTTTTATCAGATGATCATTGCATACAGATTTGTATTATCTAAAAGAAAGTCAAAAAACTTGTAATTATTTATTTATATGCATCCCCATTATAAAGATAAGACAGCTTCTTAATCATCTGAAGAGAGATTTAGTGGACGTTGGAAAATCTTTCATCAAAATTAATATCCCTAATAATGGTTTATAAGGAAGTTTTTTTAAAAAAATAGAAATTGAAACTTTGCAAGCTGTAAAAGGAGAGAAGTACCAGTAATTTTGACTGAAGCATATAAAGTAATGAAGTAGCCTAAAAACTGGTGAGATGTTTCAGCTGTACCAAACTACTGAACAAAACAAGAGAGTTGGGGAACAGGACACTTTCTGGATTGTCTTTCCAGTATATAAGGATACTCCTTAAATGCTCCCCCTCTCTTTGGTCCTGGGGGTGCTAGCCCCAGCTGATGAGTCCAAGACAGTACGGGCCAATCAGGGCCATTTTCTTTTCTTTCTTTCTCTCTCTTTTTTTTTTTTTTTTTCTGTGGCCCAGGCTGGAGTGCAGTGGCACAATCTTGGCTCACTGCAACCTTTGCCTCCTGGGTTCAAGCAATTCTACCAATTCTCCTGCCCCAGCCTCCCAAGTAGCTGGGATTACAGGTGCACACCACCACATCTGGCTAAATTTTTTTGTATTTTTAGTAGAGACAGGATTTCACCATGTTAGCCAGGCTGGTCTCAAACTGCTGACTTCAAATGATCCTCCTGCCTCAGCCTCCCAAAGTGCTGGGATTACAGGCTTGAGCCACCGTGCCAGGCCTCAAGGCCATTTTCTAAGAAATTGGAAAGGGGGCTGAAAGAGAAACCCTCTTTCCAACAGGTAAGCTCTGGAACTGTTGGGGCGCCGTTCGCCCTGTGGACTGAAGGATGAAGGAGGCAGGATGTGAATAGAGAGGAAAGGAAAGCAGAAGCGCCCTGAGGAGGAGATAGAGCTAGGAGTAGAATGCTGGCGGCTTCTTCGCACCTGCCCCTGGGCCTTTCCAGAGACTGCAGAATTTCCACTCTTAACTTTCAGGAGAAACCCTATACAAAGATGACACATACCTCTTCATTTGTTTAACTATCTCTGATGGGCTACTGTTACTTGCCAACATGTTTTGGTGTGATGATAGACAACAAACTAGAAACAGTACTTACACAACTCCAAGTAATCATTTAACCTCAGTAACTCTCGGTTTCTAGTCTCTGAAATTAGAATAAAATAATTCTGGATATTTACATCAATCCTGTATTTGAAGATTAATAATTATTGTGACAAATGTTACTAGAAAGCCTCAAAAATTACATAAAATCCTTTAGTACAAGTGCTGTCTTTTATGTAATTTAATGCTGCCATCTGAACTGTTCAGAAGCAAACGGATTGTCTGCTCATAAAGTAGTTGTTCTAAACACCTTTGACATGTGGCTTAATGGGGTTTGAAGAATAGTATATTGCAAACAATTAGAGGTTTCCTTTGTGAGATATTAACTGCTTCAACAGTTAGAAAATCAACTTCACTATAACCCTCGTCTACCATAAAAATCAGTCAACTTGCACATTTTTTTCTGCTAAAGGTGGTCTTAAAATATGACTTATTTTATTGACATATGTACATATTATATATTCATGTATTATTCTACTACCACATATGCTAATAAATTATACCTGTACATATAATCTGTGGGTCTCTATGTCTGCATACACACCTGCACACCCTTTTACCAATAATATTTCTGCTTCTTGTGTGTTTCAGTTTCACTGCCTTAAACATGTTATGTAACCTCTGCTGTCTCTTTATCAACCTGTTTTCTCTGTCTTAACAGGGAAAATATTACACCACTTGTTGAAGGATGAATTAAATAAAATAGTCACAAAAGTACTTTGTAAGCAGTAAAGGACTACACAGACACACGGAGCTAATATTTCCAATTAAATGTGTAACAAATTCATAACCTGAAGAATGGACTATGAATCCAAAGCAGCTTTCTTCCCCATTCTTTCTGCATATGTGTTTAAAGAGCTCTATGAAAAGAGAATGTTCAGCCTCTTTTCACAAACTGGTAGTAATTCTTCATTCAGGGAAGGTCTTTTCCAGAAAGAAACTCAAGTCTTTCCATCATGCATGTGCAGAACATCTGTGCTAAAACCATTCCATGCACACTTCTTTGAAGCACTGGCTGCCTAGAGGAATACTTTGATTTGGGCTTTATTTAAATGCCTGAACTTCTATTGGAGAAACAAAAGGTTTTCTAGTAAGAGCTCAGCTGGGAACAGGACCAACCTCCAGCCAGTTTAACTACTCAGAGGCCAAGCATCCTGGCATTTCTTAGAGCTCCGTGCAATGAAAATCTCCCTGAGAACTTGCAGCACAGGCGAACAGCTGGTTTGGGAGGCTAGTGACCCTGGGTGCAATCACTGTGGTAATTAGATTTAATTTTCCTAATCAAACAGTGGCTGACTCCATCATGCCTATGTCTCCTATGTAGAAAATCATTACTCTCATTTAATGGTACTTTGACGTGTTTCATATTTTTGTGGCTTAGTACCTTAATATTAGATATTACCTCTTTGTAACTATCAATCTAGCCATTCAAACAACTATGTGTACCAAAGAGTTTAATTTGGAGGTTACCCTACTTAGGCAACTTTCCAGAAGGATCTTCTAACGTTAAGCAGACCTTGAATATCATTGTACGCTCCTCTTCTGCAAGTCTTTTGTATGCTTGTATCAATTCATTTAGAACGATGGCATCAGCCATAAGTCATTGGCAAGCCTGAAGGGTTTGGATTTTGAGTGTTTCTGCAAGCCCAGGGAAGTACGACATCCTGGGGTTACTCCAAAAGAGTAACAGAGATCATGGGGCTACGTGAAAGCGTGTCTTCCTGGAAGGCGAGAAGGAAAGACATGTATGAATCTATCCATGTCTGCTTGCATCTGGAGAACGCCTGTTCATGTTGTAAAAAAAAGCCATCGGTATTGTCATCTCAGGAGACCGGCTTGTTTTATGTGTGTGCATGTTATACGTGCTATCACACGAAACTGGCCAACTGATAGTGTGACGAGGTACTGTGTCCCTGGGAATTGCAATTGCTTGGTCGGTGAAAAAAAGAACATCAGACCGTTGCTGATAATAGCACAAGGTGCATTTTGATAGTGTAAAAGAGGAAACAGATGTAGTCATACAAGTTCTGAGTATATCTTAAACCCCTGCCCAAGGGAGAAAAAAAGAAAGAAAGAAAAGGAAGGGAAAGCCTGGGGCTGAAGGAGTGTTACAGGGAGCGAATTGCTCAGGACTTCAAACACTGGGAGTCATTCTGTCAAGGGGAGGGGGCGGGCGGGGGCAGGCACTGGGCCTCTTTAACAAAGTCCTCCTCTCTTTGCTCCCTCCCACTTCATTCACTTGCAAATCAGTGTGTGCCCACAAGAGCCAGCTCTGCCGAGCCCGTAACCTTCGCATCCCGAGAGCTGCAGTTTCAGCCGCAAGAGCAAGAACGGCAGAGCCGGCGACCTGCGGCGGCGGCGGAGGCAGGAACAGCCTGGGCGGGTCGTAGGGTCTCCGCGGGCGCAGGAAGGCGAGCAGAGGTGGGTTCGGGCTCCGTTGGCTGTGTATACATCTCCCATTTTTTTTAATTCTGTAGCGTTGATGAAAGCCAATCAGAGAGAGAGCCCTCTCCGCCCAGTGGGTGCCGCGCGCCGGAGTTGGGAGGGATGCTCTCAGCCTGCGAGCCCGGGTCGGGGCGGGCGCACCGGTCCGGCTGCGCGGGCGGCGCTGCTGCCGCTGCTCAGGACTGACGCCTCTTCCCGGGGAGCCTGGGCGCCGCTCCTCCGCCTCCTGGTAAGACCGATCCGCCGTGGGGCTGGGTGGGGGCACGGAGAAGCGGGCCGCCGGAGAAGAGCCCGCTGCCTTTCTCTACGCCGGCAGAGGCTGCCAGGAGAGCTCCGGTATTTGCAAAGTTGGCTGGTCAATTACCAAAGGGCGCTGGTGCGTGCAGGACCCGCTGAGCCGTTTGGGGCTTGATTTATCTCCACCTGCCCGCATCATAAGGGTCTGTGCGGTGACTGCTTGAGCTGAGTTACATTTCTTAGCTTTGGGGGTAAAGCAGAAAATCAGATAGTCTGAAAACTCTGGAATGCTCCCAGTAGGGAAAACTTAAACTAAAGAGACGATTTGGCTGGGAGAAGGAGCAAAAGAAAACTGTTAGCTTGCATGTTCCGGGCAACGCCTGCCGGCTCATCTAGGACAGAAATGCTTAGGTTGCGAGGAAAGTCCAACATTGGACTCCGAAAATGGAGCACACTGTCCAGGGAAAAGTCATGTGGAAGGCGCAGCTCGCTCGTGCTCCTCCACGGCTGGTCAGGCTCAAATCTGGGGGATAAAGCCTTCCCCGGACTGATTGAAGAGTAGTTGGAGTGAGCTTGGTTTTAGGTGCCACATGCAGGAAAATTGGAGCCCCCAATGCGTTAATCCCAGAATTTAATAAAAAGGGACGCTGCAATGTGGACTGCAGCAGTTGCACAGCTGAGATTACTTCTGTAGTTAGATATTCTGCCATGAGTTACCGTAGATCTCGAGATGGCAGATGCTAGAGAGGTCAGCGTGGTGCTAAGAAGTGTTGTCACTGCTGCAATAAAATCCATATTTTATGGGGAGTTAAATGCAGGTCTCTGTTAGTGCAAGGGGCTGGCCACCTGAGTTAACTATGACTCAGAACATTCAAGAACCAAGAAGTTTAATCATCTGGAATAGCCATACGTTTCTCTCTCCCACTCTCATTTAAAAAAAAAAAAATTAAATTATGATAGTCACACTATACAGTTGTATCAGACCGTGTCTCTGCGAATCTTCACTTTCACTTCGTAAAGCACACAGTGGGAAAGAAGGAAGAGGTTTTCCCTGCAAGAATGTTGCAGGAGTGGCTGTTGTGTACATATATGGCTGCTCTGGAGGGGTGCAGACCAAAATATGGGCTTTCTGAATGGTTAATTATCCAGGGGGTTGCAAACTCCTCCCTGTGTTGGAAAAGGAACCCGGGGATATGCCTAGTTAATGTACAACTCTTCCAAGAAGGACTAACAAATATGCTTATACGAATTTTGCCAAGAGTTGCTTATTTTATTTATTTTCTTACTGAAAGCTTTATCTGAAAAGGAAAACCCTTAAGATTTTACTTTGAGAGAGACAGAGGAAAAAAGAACTCTTCCAGTTTCACTCGAGACTTGAGCATCATCCCTTGTGTAATAGTACTTGCATGGCTCTATGCTTGCTATTTTAGAGAACCGTAAAACCAGTTGTGTGAAGAAAGGGGTATACTTGAGCAGATGTCTTCATTATGTCATAACCAGGAGGGCAAAGTTTATGCCAGAGGCCAGATTGTCAATGCAGAGCTCAGACACTTAAAAGAAATCCAACAATTGACTGGAAAATGCAATCATATAGGATTGTATCTCATCCCCTTTTGCTCTTTGGCGTGTTCTAATTAAAAAGGTACTGAAGGAAAATAAAACGCAGATATTTTCCCACCTAATGTAACGGTTCATGCCATACTTTTGAAGCAGAGGAAGTAACCAATTTCTTCAGAAAAACTAAGAGGCAGCAGCCCATTTTTGAAGGAAAATGGCACCAATTCAGTTCTACTGTATTTGTGTCTACAATTATCTTTTGCTACCATTACAAGAAAGTGATAAGTTAGTATCTCCATAGGGACTTTTAGTCCCTTTACTATCTGACTTTTACACCAATTTATTGCACTTACATTTTGTACTGCTAACTCTGCAAAGATAATATATGGAAACATAATCATTTTCTACCAACTTGCCTACTATCGAAAAATGTGTGCCCTACCTCTTCCACCCACCACTTCCATCAGCTTTGCAAGGAAAAACTTACTGAGGCACTCTTCCTTTTTAAGAAAAAAAAATGTATCTTGCAAAATACTGTTTGAGACACTTGAAAACAGCTAAACATTTTCTAGAAAGCACAGCTACAGTCACAGGTTATTATAGGATACTGCATTATTATAGCAATACATTGCAACAAGTTCTGATAATTGGGACTAATTGAGTGAATGTCCCACATAGGGATTTCTTTCAAAGGAACAAAATGTGACAAATATTCTGAGTGAAACTACAATCTTCCTAACAAATTGAAATGTGTGGTCCCCTCTTCTGGCCCCGTAGTTGCTTTGCAGTCATGAATGCCAATACACTAAGGCTGAAACCTTTGAACTATTCAAACTTTTTTTAGTTGGAAGGGACCTCTAGTGGGTCACTCCATGCATTTCTCCCTGGAGTTCAGTTGCAGAATGGATTTTGTTATCTAAGATGAGAGTATAACAACTTTTTCTCTGTAAACAAGTTAGTATTCTCTAAGCACTATCTTAATATTTGTGACAGGTCAAATCATTATTGCTATTATTTCTGTAGTTCCTCTAATTTAGGGGACTTACAAATATTTTTATGGTTTTCTGAATATCTAGACTTTTGGTAACTGCTGGATGGTTCCAAATGAAAGCAATGGCCAATTAATAAAGAATTTACCATCATCAATATAAGATTTTCTTGTTTCTGACCTTTCCAAGACTCTACTTCCTTACTTCTAATTTACCCAATAATAATAACATTACATTTAGAACTCCAAAAGTTCTACGTGAAGAGTTCCCCCCCACCCACCCAACAACAAAAGAAATATTTGCAGGAAAAAAAGTACAATGACTGTTTCAGAAATCCGTGAACATTCACAAGTTATCCAAAAGATGTTTAGATACCTGTGTCACCCTTTCTCCAGGTTTTTTCTGTTTCATTTCTTTCCTTGATGTATCACAATACATTTTAGGTAACCTACTCCTTAAAATACTCTGCCTGGAACTTGGAGTAAGATAACTTCTGTAGGGTGAATCAGCCTCTTCTGCTGACAGCCTGCAGGTTTCAACTTCCAATTTAAAAATCTGTTCTAAAGTTTGAAATGTGTTCCAAATGAGATAACATCCGGCAAAATCCAGTCGCCTTGTGCTTCTTGCTTAGTCACAGCTGCTTATTCTTTGGTGTCCATCAGAATTAGGGTCTCGCTTATAAAAATAACAAGCAGTGACTCAGTCTGAATTGTATTCTTAATAGTGTTTCAACCTAGCAGTGTCTACTGAGCACGCTTTATTTACTTCACAAAAAAGTGAAAACGTAGATAACCAAACCTTCTCTGGTTTAAATATTTTTCTGAATAATGATTCTAAATTCAGAGACTCAAGAACATTATGGTAATAGGAGAATTGCAGAAAGAAGAAGGCATACACACACACGCAAACATAGCACCCAGTTGTGACAGTGTTCCAAGAATATTAGAAAAGAAATACAGAAATGCAGCCTTCAGGCTGATTTTCTTTTCTTCTTCTTTTTTTTTTTTTTTTTTTTTTCATGTTGTTTTCTCCATTGGGATTTTTATTTTATTTTGAAGACAGATGAGTGCTTGAAGCACTTTCCTCAAACTAAATAATAGTAATATTCTTGTTCAAGTTTGCCTCTTACAAAGATTAACTGGTCTACTTTTTTTTAAGTTTCTATTCATACAGAAGCCTCTCTTTTTCAAAGCAATTTTATGAGGAACTTCAGGTTCTCTCTAATTAACTATTGAACCATATGTATATAGTGTTTGTGATGCTATCACCCACAGAGTAGGAAGATAAGGGAAGAGGGGAGAATATAAATAACCCTTCAAAAAAGTGGTGCACTTAAAATTACTACAAAATAGTTGGGTCAGAGGGAGCCATCTATAGCCAACAGTCTAGTTCTTCAAAATTGAACTATCCAAGAAATTTTCAACTCTTCCAACAAAGAAAACTTATTGAAGGCTGAATGCTCTGAGCACACATTCATAAATGTAGGGTAGACACATATGCAGAGACTATTCGAGATTATTTCATCTTATTTCATCTGGTTAATATCTTTACACTAATACCGTTGGGAGCTGGTTTCTTCCAGCAATCAGATCACCTTGCTGTGATTTATAAGAGGTAGAGTTTCATTAATGCCAGAGTGTTAATATTAAATTTGATTTGTCATGTAAATGGGCAGCATGGGTTGCAAGCTTTTCTTAGTATATGTAGGTACTATCTTGTGAGAGAAATGACTTATGAAGAAGATGAGGCACATAAAGCCAGCATACCACAGGGTATGATTTATCTTCATATTTCAGCACTTGAAAGAACACTGTGTTTTTCTCTTTCTCTAATTTCCTAAATTGGTAGGTCTGGCCAAAAGATATCCAAGAGACCTAATAAGTTATAGGAAGAGAAAACAGCAAGAAAAAATTAACTTCAAGAAGTGTCCAAGTGAGTAAAATGGAAAGAGATGAGGAGGTAAATTTTTGCAGCAGAGGGAAACATAAGAATAGAAATAGAATCAAAATTGCGATTTTTACATAGGGTGCATTTTCCTCTTTATAAATAGTGCTACTGTTAAATGCCACTTTATAAACATAATTGCATCATTAACATATTTATACACAGTACTCTTCTCTACCATAAAGTGCAAACTTGAAAATTACCTTTAAAAAATCACCATCTAAGGGAGATAACCCTGGGTGGATGGTAAATTAACCAGAGGAATATCTTTTTTAAAGTGGTCTGAAATCACATCAGAATCAAGGAAAAGATTTTATTGGTGCGTTGAAAAATATCAGCTCTTTTCCTTCTATTATCTTTATTGTCCTGCATGCTAAATAGAAAAACTGTATATTCCTCTGATGCCTACAATCCAAAGTATACAGTAATAATATAGATCCGCCGGGCATGGTGGCTCAAGCCTATAATCCCAGCACTTTGGGAGGCCGAGACGGGCGGATCACGAGGTCAGGAGATCGAAATCATCCTGGCTAACACGGTGAAACCCCATCTCTACTAAAAAATACGAAAAACTAGCCGGGCGAGGTGGCGGGTGCCTGTAGTCTCAGCTACTCGGGAGGTTGAGGCGGGAGAATGGCGTAAACCCGGGAGGCGGAGCTTGCAGTGAGCCGAGATCGCACCACTGCACTCCAGGCTGGGTGACAGAGCGAGACTCCGTCTCAAAAATAATAATAATAGTAATAATAATAATAATAATAATATAGGCCAAGTATTCTACTTATCACCCATTTGGATCCCGTGTGTGATATAGCATGATGAAAGGCAGAGCTACAAGACAGCAAGCCCCCATCTCTTTTACATGGTGTGTGTATATATATGCTCAGAGCATATATATCTACACACACACACATATATATAGTGGATAGAAGGAAAAGAGTTGATAACTATGTATGTGTATATATGGTATATATATGGTGTATATATGTATATATATACACTTTACATGGTATATACACACACATATGTGTGTATATATGCTCAGAGCATATATATCTATAACCACACATATAGATATATATAGTGGATAAAAGGAAAACAGTTGATAATATATATGTGTGTATACATATATACATATATCCAGCAAAGATTTAAAAAACCACTATTTTGGCTCAGAATTTTTATACATTCAAATAATAATGATAATAAATAATAAACTAACCTTTACTGAGCTTTTCTAAGTCACACCCTGTTCTAAGTATTTTACATGCATTTAGCATAGCAATATTTACACAGTAAATCAAAATGACCCTGCTATACTTGTATCCTCTTTACTTAGCCCTTTTTTGGTTTGAATTTCCAGGGAATCTCCGTTTCAGCCAAGCACTTAATGAATGTGCTGTTAACAAACAATTGTGATGTCTTGAAGTAAAAGTGTGACTCTCTCTGAGAACTGCAGAGCAGCAGAGGGCATGGGAATGATTTTATTATTTTGACCAGAGCTTGGCAGATGTGAAAGCTAAGGAAGATGTTTTTTAAGTTATTCATTTTTGAAAAATATTCTGCAAGCGTGTGTCAGAATTTATAATTGTAGTAGAAAGCATTGTGTGGGCCATTTTTCTGAACATAATGATGGTACCTTTTATAAGAGAATAAACATCTTCTCCTGCCTTCAGAGGGATCTTTATGAGGGAGGGAGTATTTCAGGAAGGTAGCTAAAATGACATCTGTTCATTGCATTGAGATGGGAGAGACACCTCAACCTCACAGCACCCACTAAGGGCATCAGGCCATTCTCAGCTCGTTGACATTACCATGGATGTAGCATTTGGGACTCTGGGTAGAGCTAAGTAAGATAGTGTTTGTGTCCTTCCTTATCTGATAAGTAAAAGTATTTTATTTTATGACCACAATTATTTCATTACTTCATTACTATCACAATTTGGTATTTGTTCTGAATGATTTACCAAGTAAAATTTCAAACACACACACACACATATACACACCACTACTATGCCACCAGAAGACAATCCCCACAAAAACAAGGAAAGAAAGAGGGAGGGAGGAAAGGAGAAAGGGAGGGAAGGAGGGAGAGAGAGAGAGGGAGGAAGGGAGGGAGGAAGAAACCCTCTTAATACAGTCACATTTTATATGGTTGACATTGATGAGCCATTTTCATTATATTCTATTCTTTCTATTGCCACCATTCAAAAAGTCATGTCGTTAATCTAGCCTTCAAGGAAAGTTTGATCATTAGAAATATAATCAGAGAATGTGAGACACAGGAAGGTGCTTAAAGATGACTTTATCTAATACTCTTCATTTAACTGTAAGATAATTGATGACCAGAGAGATGAATGACTCATCCATGGATATATTTGATTTATTTTGTTCTGTTATCTCTATCTTTCTCTGCTGTGGCTTGATTTCTAGTTGTTGCATGTTATTGCTTTTTATCATCACCATTTAATTCTGGCATTAAAAAGTAAAAAGGAAATTTAAATCCAGAATATTATTACTTATAAGTATTCTGTGAAGGGACAAATGTGGAAACTTGTGGTGAAGATAAGGATGTAGGCTTCTTTAGGAATTTCATGTGTTCCTACATTTTGTAAATTTCCTATTGCAAAGAAGAATTAACAATTTCCCTCAAAATATTGACCATTGCTAGGGAGACATATGATAAGGTTTGGGGTTTTGTTTTATTTGTAATGGCTTGATGGCAGTTTTGAGTAAGCCTAATCTAAATCAGTGATTCCCCAGGAGACCAAGTTGTATCCATCTTTGAAACAAAAAATTATTAGTGGTTAGATATGAAAAATGATGACAACCTATTGTGTTTCTCACAAATCTCAATTTGTTTGATTTAAAGAACTCAGACAGTGACCTTCCCACTGCTTTGAAGTTAAAATGTCAATTCTTTCATGGAAATATGGGGAAAGATTATGATGGCTTTTTCCTTGGCAAAATTTAAATTTGGCAAGTAACTCAATGTCAATCCTCTCCCTTTTAAAAAGTAAAATTGTTAATGTTCCATGAAATCCGAAAATCTGGGGACCACTGGTTTATACAATGACTGACATCATGTTGAAAAATGATTGACCTGGTTCTCTTCCTTCTTATCTGGATGAACAAAAAGTAAAAGGGAATTATAATTATATTTAAAACACCAAAAAGACAAACTAAACAAAAACCATTTAATCAAAAGGTATCCTTGGGTCTCTTAATTAAAACTTACAGAGATTAATACTAACGTTTGGAATACTAATATGATCTTTGACCATATTAACAGATCCTCAAAAAAAATATGCTTTGCCAAGCTCATGGCCAGAATGTGTCATTAATAATGAATTTTCCCACTTGATTACACAGTGGATAATTCAGTGGGAAATGAAAAGTTTTGAATTTATATCTAACTCCATAAGCCGGAACAAATACAGCCCACCTTAACTATGTAAATTATAAAATGGGTGTCTTTTTTTTTCTAAAAGTGAACTTTGTATACTTGTAGACAAAAATTTACTAACATGTTGGTCTGTATTTTGAGGTATGCATTCAAAAAGCAATTGCCTTCTAGTGTATAGTATAGATTTCAGTCATTAAAATGAGCTTATCATATTTTTGACTACAAAGCTTAAATCTCCTTTTGCAGAATTAAAAAAGAAAGTGTTTCATTAATCTACTATCATCCATTTTAAAATATTTGCAGGCCAGGCATGGTGACTCATGCCTCTAATCTCAGCACTTTGGCAGGCTGAGGCGGGCGGATCAACTGAGGTTAGGGGTTTGGGACCAGCCTGATCAACATGGTGAAACCCCGTTTGTACTAAAAATACAAAAAAATTAGCCAGATGTGGTGGTGGGCACCTATAATCCCAGCTACCCAGGAGGCTGAGACAGGAGAATTGCTTGAACCCAGGAGGCAGAGGTTGCAGTGAGCCCAGATCACGCCATTGTACTCCACCCTGGGTGATAAGAGCAAAACTTTGCCTCAAAAAAATATATATATACACACACACCCCTATATATATGCAACTGTATGTATATATACACACACATATTTATACATATATACATATATGCATATATATGTATATATAACATATATGTAACTATATGTATGTATATATACACACATATATATATGCAAAATGTATATATATTTGCAGCTGCTCAGTTTCATACTCAACAAAATATCCTAAGGTCCCCTTAGCAACAGGTTCTAATTTAACACCAATCAAAATGGCGTGTGGTTAGTCTAATTACCAATGCAAACTGATGAAATCTGCCATGACTGTTATATTACTGCTGACTCTTCATTTGAACCAAATTCAGTGACTTTTCTCCCAGCAATTATTCTCATATTAAGCTACTTGTTTAAAAGTATCTAGTAGAGATATTGTCAGTGTTTCATAAAGGATTAATTCTATTAGTGTGGCCTTGTGATAAATATCAGTGCCACATTTTCACTCTCTGATTCACCTGCCTTTTTATAAAGAGAGAGAGAGACGTTTCAGGCATGTCTTAATTAAGACAACAGAATGAAGTGGAGTCACTTACAAGTTAATGTACCCGGGAGGAGGTGGTCCCAAACCTCCAGATACAAAAAGTGCCTGCTCAGCAATAACTTTTGCATTCATAGCAAATGCGATTACCTGGAAGAAAATTGCATTTAAGATAAGAGTGCAGGAATGTCTAATGCAAGTGCTATATTTAGATATTTTGTCTTATACTTTTTCTTCTTCCTCAAGTTCACTTTTAATTCTGTTACCACACTCCAAAATATCTTTCCAAAGAGCACTGTGGTTTGTTTTTCTTAGAAAACATTTTCTTCTTGAATTTAAATAGGGCATGTACTTTGTGTTCCAAAAAGCAATGAAATTAAATTGAAGAGATGATCTTAGTACATGAGTGGACAGAGCAAGGTGCTTAGTGATTATCCGAATAACCACTTTTTCCCCAAATGTAATACAAAGGAGGATGGGTACTTTATTTAAAATATGAAGTTGGAAGCAACATAAGAGTAAAGTGCTCTCAAGCAACTGAGTTTAATTTGATATAATAAAAGATTTCAATGAGGTGGGCAGAGAAAGGAGAAATTATTGAAACCCTAGGCTGGATTAATTGGGCACTATAGAATAAAAAGTTTGCTTTGCACCTTTGAGGTTCTGAACATTAACTGAGCATATGTTTGCTTCCCAATTTCTCACTAAACCAAAATGGATTTTTAAATGGCTTGTTTCTCTTTTTTCTTTGTACAATAATCTTTTTATCACAGCTGGTTAGAGAAACCAACCACAGAAGACGAGAGCCAAACTTGTCCCATTTTGGATTTTAAAATATGCACTAATGTCTATAATCTTATAAAAGACTTTAAAGCAAGAAGTGAAATTTGGACTGCATGTTAAGCTCCACAATCCAAAAAAGCAGCTACAAGACTCTGACTACTAAGGAGATGCTGAGTTTGTCAAGTACTTTCCAATTTAGGTTTTCCCTGATTGACAAGTGTTCCTAAGAATGATATTCAGCCAAGACTTTTAGAAAATCCACTATTTAATTCCCTGCAGAGCAAAAGCCCACCTGATACAAACATAAGATACTTTATGGAATAAATAAATCCAGGTTGGGGGAGAAATGAGAAAATGGTTTTAAAATATCACTTTTCCATCTCAAGATGAGAGTTTTAAGATGAGGGCATCCCTTGTAACTGTAAGCACATAGGGAAGGCCCAATAAATGCTTACTAGGTGAAATTCTTCTCATGTAAGCTACAAAAGCACCTCTTAAGTATTTTCACAACTGATTTATTGTTCAAGCTTATTCATGCCAGTGAAAATACAACTTTTCTATCTCATGCTAACAACTTAATTTTTTATAATTCTGACCACTTTCAAATGAGCCTACTTCGAAGGAAGCCCTATCAGTGGTGTCCTGAGAGCCAGGAAGACTAAGCAAATTGATAGGGCAACCCAGCTTCAACAACGGGGCCACCAGCCCTCACCTTCCTCCAGGCAGGCATTTTATTAAGGTTGGTATTCAACATTGTTGCCTGGAGCCTGATTAATAATTTATGCCTTCCTAAGCAGATTAGCAGAATTCTGTCATTTTGATTTTTTAATTCTTAGTTTGTGTTTGGAAACAGAACGTACCCCCTGAGTTTACACTTTTAACATATTTTATTTTTTAGAATTCATATCTAAACCAAACAATGTCCTTGCCAAGAATTATTTTCTCTTACAGTTTTAGTATCCATGTGTGTTACCATGTATTTTCTATAATAAATAAAACAATTACTTATTTTCTAAGTGAATGACTTTTTTTTGCCTCTCTTCAAATAATCCTATATGTTCTTATTAAAGTATTTTGAATTTTGTTACTTAAGGATTAAAAATAAGAAAGATGATTGGGGAAATGGAGTAGAATAATAAAACCTAACACTTAGCACTTACAATATTTCAGGCATCATTTTAAATATCTTACATGAATTTAATGTTCACAACAAGACTTTCAAGTAAATACTGTCAATCTTCTCAATTTTAAAGATAAAACTAGGGAACAGAACAGTTACGCAACTTGCCCAAGGTCACACAGTTGGTTCTTTTTGGAGCTAAAATTAAATTGTGGCACCTTTGAGAACCCACATTGTTTTAACTATTGCATTCTTGGCCTTTTGTGCTCTATATACATGTACTGAGATAATAGACAGAATAGATAGATGACAGGTAGATGATTGATTGATAGATAGATAGATAGATAGATAGATAGATAGATAGATAGATAGATAGATAGAATAGATGGAAAATATATAGATAGATAGATAGAAGACAGGAAAGATAGATTCAAATGTATGAATCTTAAATACAAAAAAAGTCAAAGGTGTATGGATTGTATATATACATACATATTATATGTAACATGTACACATTTCTCAGGGCTTAAAAATACAGTTAGAAAGAAAACTCATTTTCTTTTTCATCCTTCAGTGAGTGTATAAGTATATTCTTTAACAAGTGAGATCAATTAATTATAGCCCAAAGCAATAGATTTCAGCCTCATAGAGGCCTTTTAGCTTTAGACCTGTCTGCTTTAATTTGAGTCAGTCTTATAATCACTTACTCTTGGTCCCAAGGAAAACCTCGCAAGGATGTTTGAAAGGTTCAGATTCATCATTAATTACTTTATTCATTCTATAATGTTTATTGAGGGCCCCTGTGCTCAGTTCTAGAGAGAAAGCAGGTAACAAGACAAATATACATTGACTAGCAATTTAGGGAAAATAGATTATTTCCTCATACTCTATCCAAGACCAATAATACTAGCTTTGTATATAATGAATAGAATATTCAGAATTGATTATGTTTTCTATTCTCCCATACTTATATCTTACATTAATACAGAAATTAGCTGTCAGTTTCATGATTTGTAAGGTGTCTATTCATCTTCAGGTTTGACTTTGAACCTCCTACTCAGCTTAGAAAGAAACACCATACCTCCCTTCACTACCAAAAATTTAACATGGTTTTATATTTTTGATGGTATGCCTCAGAATATTTTCATGGTGGTTCCTTCACTAATCCCTACAATTTCCCCAGTGAATTTGCCACAAAGCACAAAGCCATACATACACTGGTCAGTCGAAATGCAGTTCATCAAGAAACCAGTCTACACAAGAAGACTAGTTAAAATTTAGGATTGAGGTGATGGGATTTCAATTCAACTCAGCCATTTAATGAATACTTTTGGGCAAAGCATTGTGTCGAGCACCACAGATAATGCCATGCTTCGATGTCAGATGAGGTGCAGTCTGTGGTCGAGATTAAACATGACCATTAAAAGCTGCTATTTTACAAAGTTAACTCTTTCAGAATTCATGTCTTTTAGTCATGAAATCTATTGGCCTCTACCATTGCAAACTTTGGAGTTGAGTGTGTTGACACTCACACTCCGTGCTAATATCCAGCTGACCAGTGCTCCCACTCATCTTTACCTGGCCAAATCTTATTGGATCTTCAGGGCAAAGACCAAGAATCTGCTTCTCCAAGAAGCATTCTCTGACCCCCACCTACCTGTCTCGCTCTTAGCTTACATTCCTCATGGTGTGAGTGTGTCAGAGCCTTTACTTAGTCTAAGTGTAACTGTAAAAACATCTTTTCAAAAGTATCTGCATGACTGTCTAGGTCTCACCTATCAGACTGTAAGCATCTGGAGAACAAAACCACTGAGTCTTCCTTTGACCAACAAGGCCTAGCCTTGTTTTTGACAAATGGCAAGAACACATTAGATGTTTGTTAAGAGAACAGAAGGAGAGAACTCATTATGAAACTCTGTACTACATTTATATACTTCTCTACATTTTTCATGTTGGAAGTTAGTGTTCTTTTCTAGTAATTTGATTTCATTTGGGTACATTGAAGCAATACACTTAAGAAGCAAGAAGATTGGGGCCAGCCTTCTAGACTGTTCAAAGGGGTACACCCAACAGAAGGGAAATATTCTCAAGATGACCTTGGTGCCTGTTGGGGTGATCAAGCCCAACACCAGGCCATCGGGGCTACAAAGTCCAGCGGGGTCAAAGGAATGAGAAAAGATAAGCTAAGAGTGCATAAAGTGGGTCCAGGGGGCCAAAACTAGACTGGAGGCTGCGAAGGCCCCAAGCTCTGGGAGTCCACACTATTTGTTGGTGGGGTAGAAAGGTAGCAGTGCATCAAGCATAGCTGTGATGGTTTAGCATTTTCTTTGATGCATATAGAATATGCTCTGCTACTTGAGATAATGGAGAGCATGTTTATGAGCCTGGGAGAGCAACCAACAAGTCTGTGAACATTCCAGAGTCTACGAGGGGTTTTATGCCCTGAGCCCTGGATTCCTTCCAAGCCACAAGGGATTTCATGCCCTGGGCTTAGATTTGTGGTGCGGCAGGGCAGCCTTCCACTCTTTGGCACAGAGCTTAGTGTTCCAAAGTCCACCAGGTGCTTTCGACCCTGGACCCCGGACATCCTCCAAGACTCTTTTATATTATGACAGACAAGCCAGTCCTGTCTCAGCTCTTCTACCAACAGGTGCCTTTGGCCAAATGTCTGAAACAGGGTTACAGATTCTATAACTGATGGGTCTCCTAACAGAATAATTGAGTGTCTTATAGGAAAGTTGACATTTTTTGGGTCACTCTACTGCAATGCATTGAATTGTTTACAGTTTTTGTTCATTTGTTTATGGTGGAAACTGTGGCTGTTTATTATTTCTTATGGGTATAGGCTATTATTATCAACTTTGCTTATCTTTTAGTTTATTATCAACCCATAGTAGTATATGAAACTGAATCTACAAAAAAAAATCTATAGAAAATTCTTATGTGTGTGTTTCATGAGCAAAATTACCTTTCCTTCAGATTCCAACCTTGGAAATGTTTCTTGAGTTTCTATAGGAAGTCTAATACCAGATTCTATGTACCTTGTTGTCCTTGAACATGGCTGTACCAAAAAGATTGAATTAAATTCAACTGATTATGTAGTCCAATTTCATTCCTTAAGTGGCCGTCAATGCATGGAATAGGATCTTCATGAATATAGCTTGGCAGTGAAACATGCAGTTCAACCCAGCTCTATCTGAGCATGCCAAATGTTTTGTAAGGTTGTGAGATGAAGTGGGAGAGGTTTGGATGATTTCCCTTATATTTCCCCTATTTAATGTGATAGCCATCATTCTGAAGCCAAAGGTATATAGAGAATTTTAAACTTATTCATCAATAGAATAGAAATTAGTTATTTTTTTTATATATAAGTGAATTTCCTACACCAGAGTAGGTACCATGGTAGCTTCTGGCAAATGTTCTACTGCATCTCACCACTGTGGGAAATTGTAACTTCCAAGGAAAAGGAGTAGAAATTATGAGCTCAGAAAAATGAGATCAGTGATTCCCAGCATTGTGCTTGAGCCTCTGCACCATTCTCTTGCTTAAAGCCTTCCAATCAGTAACCTGTCTTATTCACACAAGTAATCTAAACTGGTTTAGGGCATCCTCTCCCACACTGCACATTCCCAGCTTTAGAATGAGAAGTAGAGAGTTAAATAATTTTCAGGAGTGATTAAGCTAGTGGGAGTAAAGAGGAAGGCAATAAGTAACCCTATTAATGGGAAAGGCAGTCAGAAAAGCAAGTTACAGTCATTCATGCTCAGCATCCTAAAGATCTGATTGCTTCTCACTCTGATTCTCTAAGTATTTTCAGCTGGTGTATTGGGATACTTTGGACTATGAGTAAGAGAAAATCCCATCTCAAACTGGATTAAAAAGAAGTAAAATTATTAATTTACATAAGAGACAGTCTACAGGAAAGCAGGCTCCAATTGATCTGTTAGATCAGTGATATAACCAGAATCTCAGGATCTTTCTGTCTCCCTCTTGCTATCCTCAGCATCGAAGTCATTCACCTGGTGATTTGTCTCAGAGTCGAAGATGGTTGCTGGTGGCAATTGGAGCTACACCCTTCCTTATTTTTGTCTAGTAGAAAAGAGAAAAAAAAATCTTTCTCACAATTAAGGATTAAGGGTAATGTCCTTCAGCTCATTGTGCCAACTCAGGTCATATGACCACTCAATACAATATTAAGTGCTGGAAATTCTAGATGCTATTTAGCTCTTTAGACTAAAGACCCATTCTTGGGACCAACTTTTCTTAAATTGTGTGTGTGTGTGTGCATGTGTGTGTGTGTGTGTTTGCAGAAGGAAAATACTTGGACAAAACTGATATTCCATTTTGAAGAAAGAAAAAGGTGAGAAAGATGCTGGGTAGTCAACAAACACCATCTACTATAATTTAGTCACTTAAAGTCAGTATCGCTGGCGGGGCGCGTCGACTCACGCCTGTAATCCCAGCACTTTGGGAGGCCGAGGTGGGCAGGTTGCTTGAGGCCAGGAGTTCACGTTAACATGGTAAAACCCATCTCTACTAAAAGTACAAAAATTAGCTGGGCATGGTGGTACACGCCTGTAATCCCAGCTACTCAGGAGGCTGAGGCAGGAGAATCCCTTGAACCTGGGAGGTGGAGGTTGCAGTGAGCTGAGATCAGGCCACTGCACTCCAGACTGGTTGACAGAGCGAGACTTCATCTCAATAAATAAATAAATAATAAATAACTATTGCAGATAGTGATACTGATACTAAGTGAAAATATAACCACAGTCATCAGTATCTGCAGAGAATTGGTTTCAGGACACCCCTCCTTCTCCCAGCAGATACCAAAATCCAAGGATGCTCAAGTCTCTTATACAAATGGTGAAATATTTGCACATAACCTACCTACATCCTCCCATCTCTAAATTACTTATAATACCTAATACACTATGAATGCAATGTAAATAGTTATTTTACTGTATTTTTGTACTTGTATTATTTTGTATTGTTATTTTTTGTTTTTCCTGAATATTTTTGATCCATGATTGGTGGAATCTGTGAAAGCTGAACATACAGGTACAGAGAGCCAACTATTGTATAAGTAAAGGATTCAATGGAATTCCATCTAATAAACTATAGCTTCAGAGGTAATAGATAACAAGACCCAAACCCACTTATTCTGTTCAGTGAGGGTTACCTGCAAAATAGCAATTCAGAGCAATACTAACTATTTGAATGACCTCTGTTCCTATCTTTTATTTTAGCCTGTGTGTGAAATGGGTTTTTGGTGTGTTTGTTTTGGGAATAGACTGACTAGAAATACATCACTGTCCAAAAGGAAAACATTTTTTTCATCTAGGGATTTGAGGCTTAACTAGCTGGAAGGAAAATATAATTTCATTTTGTTCTCATATCTCATTTAGAAAATAACCTTAAGAGATTCAAAGGACATCATGCTCTGTGAGCACTTTCCTTGCTCTGTGGGGTGGGGGGATTTGGCTTGGGCCTCAACTTGATGAGTATGTTCTGAAGTGTTTCTTAAGAAAGTTTTTGCCTTCAGCTCTTTCCTAAACCACTAGAGCTTTAAGAAACAAACAAAAAAAAAGTGTTCTTCAAAAATAGAATCACAAAACAGTTTTCTTTTTCCTTTCTTACTATAAATATCCCAAATCCTTCTTTAGGAAATTTTTTCTCTTTTAGGTTTTATTGGAAAGGCAAATAAGCTGAAATGCAGATGTTTATCTAAATCCAAGTCAAAACAGTATGAGAAATAATTATAAAATATAAAATGAAAAGCCAACAGAGTTCTACATCTATTATCTGGATAATTTTAGGCAGATAATGAGGGTCTGGGGTTGTTTTCTTACAAATGCTTTTAGGTGGTTGTGATGTATGCCACACAACAGGATGTTCCCAAAGTGGAATAAAATCTGAAATCTTAAATTTTGTTCTTGATCTTGTTTGTATTCCCTGAGAACTGACCTTGCCACAGTGTGAATTCGCCTCTCTGCAAATGTAACTAGGACAAATATGTTTTGTTTGTGGTTGGGTTTTGTGTTTTGTGGGGTTTTGCTGTTGTTGTTTGTTTGGCCTAGCAATTTGGGGACAGAATTAAGGAACCATAACCATAAAAGCTCCATATTTAATTAGGAGACTAGCTATATTTGTGTGAAATCTGGAGAAAAGGGGGCATCTCATCACTGAACTCTTCAACTGTCCTACTTTTGTATGACAAAGGGAATCCTATGTTGACTGTGTAGATATAAGAACTACCTTGTCCAAAAGATGCCCTGTTGGACATTTCCCTCATGCAGTTTCCACCAATAAAATGAGAATAATGATACTTTTGACTTAATCAAGGTGTTGTGAGGAATAACTTAGTTAATTGCTAATAGAACTTCCACAAGGGGTCTAGCATGTGAAAACACCCCCAAAATGTCAGATGTTTCTGCTGCTGCTATCGCTGTTGTAACTATTATTTATTCCAAATTTTCAATCAACTTGGAGGTCTTGGATATTTTTAAGCAACCTGCAAGCTTTTTAAAATTTTTTTTCACTAATTGGAATGAGCCATGACATTTTTTTGTGTCACAAATATAATGTGCCACCGGGGGTAATAGTCCCATAATTCTACTCACTGAAACGTGATTTGGCTGAAACTGCAATGTGCCAAATGCGGCTGAAATTCAGAATCCCTCAGAGCCTCTTCAGCACCATTCCCTAGAAAATCTGCAACCCGATTTCATTTCTCATTTGAGCTTAGGAAGGTGTGAACCAACTGCAGCCAAAATTAAGTAAGAATGGGAGATGTAAAATCTGTGAAGAAGTTTGTCGTGTGGGCCTGAGGGTATTACTCTAACCTGTCTGCCTGCCTGCCCTTGTCCATGGGATAATGACTGGAGAAAAGTGATAGATCACAACTCTGGCATCAAAAACTCATGGTGTTCACATGAACATGCGCGCGCGCGCACACCCACCCACACACACACACACACACACACACACACACACACACACACACACAGCTCCACCACCAACAATGCCCCAAATAAAATGGGAGAATTGACTTACAATTCTAGAAATCAAGGCTACCAGCTAGTTGAAGTTGCTTTTCTAGCCCACGTAGATGCCCCTGGACACTTTCCTTTGCTATTCCCCACTTCTATTCTTCCAGTAGTCATTTATTCATAATCACTCATTCATTTACTCATTTATATCTTCAGCAAGTACTGATTGTTTGCCTACTATGTACTAATTACAGAAGATAAGATGATAAGCATAATTACTTTTCCTTCACTGAGAGCTTTACGTCTCTAGAAAAATTCTCAAAAAATATGTGGTAGAAGTTATTTTGAATGTGTACTCTTCAAATCTGAAAACACAGATGCAAGCTACATCACTGGCTAGATAATAGGGATGTTATCTGTAGATAATAGGATGGGAAAGAATATTAGAACTCAAACAATGAAAATACAGAATGAAGGCTGCAATACACCCATCAGAAAATCTCCCAAGCAGCACAGGTTGCAGATATTCAAATGTAGAACAGATGCATTTTACTGCCAGGATGAAATGCTTAAAATCAAAAATCGTATCTCCAAATCACACTCACAGGAATTAACTGTTGGTGTCTCTGTCCTGTGTGGAGCTCAGCAAGAAAACAGGGGTGCTCCTCAGCTCTTGGGTGAAAGGCTCTAGAGAGCAGGTGATGGGTTAGTAAGGTGGTGGATAAAGGAAAACAGCAGACTGTTAAGTGAAAGAAACAGCCCAGTCTGTGGAATAAACTGCTGCTTAAACAGGTTTACGCAGAATGTGATTGTATGTCTTTTTAACAGCCTCTAAAAGTCCTTTTTTTAAAGCCTTTTCGGAAGTAGTTTCCTCTTTTCCTGTTGGACTGTCAGTTGGCAGATGCCTCTGGGAAAGGGGGATCTGCTTTCTAAAAGGCTCTTAAATAATGTTGGTTAAAAATTGCTTTTAAAGCTATCAGCTGAATAGCACGTTGCCCTCTTCCCCTCACCCTCCCCAGCCCTATCTGATTTGTCAGTTACCTCCTTCAGAAACCTCTCTCCTTCTGACACCTGTGCTGACATAACATCCCCCCCCTCCTGGCAGGCACCTGCCAATTCTCACTGAAAAATGATTGCTAAACATTTCGGCACCAGCTCCCAAGAAGAATTCCCTCCTCTGCCCATTGGCACCATAGAAACAGCCATTGTTCCTCGTAATTGTGAGTCCGAGCCTTCTGCTTTGTAACTCCCTTCCCCTGTGGCATTCATGAGTTCTGGAACATCACAACTGGGGAGGGCCTGTGTTGAAAGGGCAATGATTTACCAGAGGGGGCCTTGATGACCAGAAAGGTGCACAGAAAGGAATCTGTGCCTTAAAAATAAAAATTTAAAAAATTAAAAAAAAAAAAAAAACAGGCAGCAGGCTGGGAAAAAGCCAGACACGCTGGTCAATGCTTCTGACTTCAGAAAGAGGCCACAGGGCGTGTCAAACAACTCAGCCACTCTTGTTTTTAACGTTTTTTAGAATTAAATTCTGCAGGCCATTTTTCTACATCCTAAGGGGAAAAAAAATCATCCATCTATTTTTAAAAGGCATTAATTAAGTTTAGCTCTGACACCCAAGAGTAATGGTCCCTGACCTAAGCCCCAACCTCCAACTAGGGGATTTGGATGAGGCTAATGGTGGTTGCACAATCAGATCTGTGTCGCATATTGAATATAGGTCAAAGAATGACTGCTCTCTGCAGAAAACAAAAATAATCTTTCTAAGACACCATTTCATATTAGCATAGGCCCATATGCTCAGGATCAGAAAGAAATTATGTTGTATCTAAAAGAAATCACATTGGAAGAAAATCACATTCGAAGCTAAGGCATTTGGCAATGGAACCACATTTCCGTAAGCCTTTATTTACCGTTTGCAGATAAATCTTGACCTGAAATTAATGGGAAAAAAAACGTGAGCATGTCCTGGTAAAGTTTTGGAACCTCATAGAAACTGTCAACTTTGAATGATTTCATACTATAACATTCATCTTGCTACTTTCAAAATGTCTAGCTTCAAAATGTTTGAATCTTCGATGTAAAAAGCTTCACAATTCATACTAGTTCATTCCTGAGATCCAATGGAAATGGATTAAGTTGCATATATGAGTGAATCGAATTTACTGGTTTTTTTTAATCTAATTTCTACAATTGAAATTATAGTCTTGCTGCTGAGGAGGTATCTTACCCACTTTGGGATAAATTGGCAACTTTTTCTACTATAATTCTCAGTGAATATTCTCTTGAATGATGTCTATAATTAACATTAATATATTTTCAACTATAATTAGAAGAAAAGTCCTTTAGTAAGCACCAACTAGTTAGTGATGCTTTCTGACACTTTGTTTATTGAAAATATTTAATTACTTTTTAATCCTTTAAATATAATATCACATAGAATTAGATACTACATTTATTGAACCATAATAAACTGCTGTGGGTATGAATACTATTCAACCTAGGTTTCAATATAGTTTCCACACTGGGTCCCTGAAATAATTTAAAACATTTAATTTTCTGGTTTTACTCTCCACACATTTAAGAATGCTGTGAAGGTAATAGGTTTAGGGGTACCATCAATATTTAGGTAATAAAAAATGTAAAACCAAATAGCTCGAAGTCAATTCAGTTCTACCATGTAAAATAATTGCTGACTGGAGCAAATCAATGCTTTGAAGATGTAACCTAATAAAAAAATATAACTCTGATAAAGTTAGGTAAATTGAGAATTCTAGGTCTGGTGTGCAGCAGACTCATTATTTATTCCAAAATGATGATTTTAATGTCTCCATGTCTATTTCTTTTTTTTTTTTTTTCCTCATTGTGGGTATTCAAAGTCTCCATGTCTAAAGTAAAGAGCTTTGCCATGGGTATCCAGATGCAGGATAGAATCAAGTCCAACAGTCAAAGCCTTTACCTGGTACTCACCAGCAGGGTGAGCTTGAGAAAATCACTCAATCTCTTTTTCTCTCCATGAGCTACCTCCTAACATTATCAGGAAGATTAAATGAGATGGATGGTAAAGGCTTTGCACAGTTCTTGACTCACATGTAAGGAAACCAGGCAGCTCCCTTCATAGAATCAAACCTGGATTATCCAATTTGACAATGGACAACAAATTTCCACATAGCAACCAAGAAACAGATGACCTAAAACTTGTGTTTCCTGACAATGACAGTTTACACTCACCATCATAAAGCAGGAAGAAGGCCCTTTGATTTTTTAAAAAATCTATGCCCTCCTACAGCAAAAGTATAAAGGGGTCGTAAGGTGTTTTAAAGTTCTACAACATAGGCTATTATATTATTTAGATCATTCATTTATGTACACATTCAATGAAGTTTTGGAACTTAAAATACATCTGACTTTTTTTTTTTTTGAAAACTTAGGGTCTGTTCTAAAAAGTGAAATAATTTGAGTTTAAGAAGTTTGCTTGCAATCTAATGCTTATTTTGTCAATTCAGTTGCACATAAACATTACAGTACATGCCTTGAGGGAAAAAATGTTGGTGCTCCAATACAGGGGTCAGCAATCTATGGCTTTCAGGCCAAATCCAGCCACTGCCTGCTTTTGTGTGGCCTGAAGGCTAAAAATGGTTTGTCCATTTTTAAATAGTTAAAAAGAATCAAAAGAAAAATCATATTTTATGATATATGCTGTATTACATATTATTTTATATAAAATTCAAATTTTAGTGTCCACAGATAAAATTTTTGGAACAAATTGTGTATGTATTGTCTATAGCTGCTTTCCCTCTACCACAGCACAGTCAAATAGTTCAACAGAGATGTGTATGGCCCACAAAGCTTAAAATCTTTACTATCTGGCCCTTTAGAAAAACAGTCCACTGATTCCTGCTGTAATATATTATGCCCTGCTACCAAAAAAAAAAAAAAAAAAAAAAAATGCAACAAGGAGTATTCAACTTAGAAATAGGTTTTATACCAAAAATTCATCTGGAAGTCAGTTATCCATGAGAGCCAAATAAGAAATGGCAGTTTGATTCCTGACTGGCCTGCAAATGCCGATTAACTTATAGTTTATCTTAACTGCAGTACTAAAATCCTGAGTTATGAAGTTTAGAAATACGTGGCTGTAAGTTGCAAAAGAGATGAGGAAAAGATTTCCATAACCTTTTTCTGGTTGATAGATGGTAGCGGGGCTCATGTATGGCTTTAGGGTCCTTCTCCCTAGGTGCTGTCGTGCTCTCTGAGCAAAGCGACCTTATATTATGCATGTTGATACTCCTCACAGTAATTCAGTCCAGGGCGTGTATAGGTGCAACAATATATACCTGTTATAGGAAGTGCGGTTCGTACATTTCTATGTTCTGTGTGTTGAACAGTCAGTTTTCCATATAATCTTTGTCTCTCTTTTGTTAGTAGACAAAATTTTCATAAATTTAGATCCATTTTAAGAAAAACATTTTGAACTTTCAAATATAGTGGTTTTCAACTTTTTAAATTGTAAACCACAATAAGCAATACATTTCACATCACAGCCTAATGCACACATCCATATATACTCATAATTAAAACAAAGGTTATTGAAAAAAAGAACTTTCCTACATCAAAAAGTATCTGTTCTTTTATATTCTATTCCATTTAACTATTTTTAAATTCTCATCAGTCTTACCGGATGGGTTTAGTGGCCTACTAATGAGTCATAACCAACAGTGTGAAAACCTGGACCTATATTATTTCAAAATAAATAGCTGGATACTCACAAGTGAACTGATTCGATCAATCAGTTATTTCAGGACTATTAATTGAGCACTTTAATAAGTACCTGGGCCAGACACCATGCCAGACACTGGGATGCTGTGATCAGCAAGACACCCTCCCTAACCTCAAAGAACTGAATGGTTAGGTGGCGAGGTAACAAACAGTAACTGATGTTGAGGGGGTGAACATTTCTCAGCTCAGCCACGGGTACACACAGGTTACAATATAGCCTCCAGGAGTAAGAGAATAAATCCAAGTCCCAGGCCCAGCTCTGCCTCTATTTAACTAATGTTTTCATTAACCTTGGATTTAAGGCATGGCTTCCTGTTTTGCTATTGAGGTATAATCATTCCCCAAAATTTAAACCAGTTTTTGCAAGTAGAAAGAACTTTAAGCCATATTTAGCTTAAATACAGATAAAAATTGAATGTAAGGATAGATGAAGCTAAAATTCGGTATTTAGAAGTTTTCTTGCTGAAATAGAAATGGCATTTGTTTTTTTCTATTGTCATTAAAGTCTATTAAGTTTATTTTAATTTGTTTTTATAACCAAATTACTAAAAATGGTATTATTATTATTATACATTTGAAATTCCAGAACAGTTAAAATCATGGAAATACCAAGTTGAAATATACTTGCAATATGTTCTTGCAACCATTACTATTTTAAGCTTAATTATAATATATCATCCAATGAAGCAATTAGGCATTTTATAAGCAGATAAATTCACAAAAACAGAAAAAAACGACACAATACTCAATCATTGTATTTAAAATTATAGCCAAAAGAAAACTATACCTGAAAGAGGTTTATCTCACATGTCTCAAAGATTTATAGTTAATTAAAGTAAAACATGGGTAGGTAATTCCAAATGCACAGCAATTTCATCCATTTAACAAAGAGCTCATTTTACTGGTAGAAATTGTAGATATGAGAAAGCACGGGGGTTTTTGTTTTTAAAGAAATTGGACCCACTTTTGTTTATTTCGACAGAAAATTCCTAAGTGTGTTCTTGCTATCTTTCCCCATTTTACCCAAATGCAGGATAAGCTCTGGGTTCCTTTTCTGTGAGCCCCACATCCAGCCCATCAGAGCACAGTCATCTCTATTGCCCAAATATGTCCAGAATCCATTTCCTTTCCTCTCTCCATCTACAGAACCTAAGTCCAAACCTCCATTTATTTCTTCCTGCCCAAACTCCAGCAGAGACCTCTCGCTTGTATCCCTGCCTTCTCTCTCTTGCTTCTGTGAAATCCAGAGTCTAACACAGAGTCATCTACAAAATTTAAGTCAGAGTACCTTACTCCTGCTGCTTCAAAAGCTCCAGTGGTTCCCATAGCACTAACCCACCCTCATCCCCTACCACTTCCCTCTTTCCTAGCACATTCCACTTCAGTCACATTTAACTTCTTTCCTAGATGGGATGGTTAATTTTATGTGTCACCTTGGCTGAGCCAAGGTGCCCAGATCATTATGCCGAATGTTTCTATTAAGGTGATTTTTGGATGAGATCAACACGTTTTTAAATTGGTGGACTTTGAGCAGATGAGCCTCCATAATGGGCCTCATCCAATGAATTGAAGCCCAAAGAGAACAAAGACTCAAACACACAAACAGCAAGAAGGAATTCTGCCAGCAGACGGCCTTTGGACTCAAACTGCAATTCTCTTCTGAGTCTCCAGGTTACCTGTGTTTTAAAGTCCTACAAGATAAGCCATCAGACTGTTTTGACTCACCAAGCCTCCATCCACAATTGTGTCAGCTAATTCCTTAAAGTCTTTCTCTCTAGATAGGTAGGTAGGTAAAGAGAGAGAGAGAGATACACATACATACAGTCACACACATCACATCCTATAGGTTCTGTTTTTCTGGAGCACCCCCAACTATAACACATCAAACATACCCAACTTTCCCTGTAACACTTTTGCTCTTGCCATTCCTACTCTCTGAAATTCCCTTTCCAGGCTCAACATATGACTGCCTTCTTCACATGATTCATGCCTTCTTTAAGCTGAGGCCTGAATGATGTACAGGAGGCAGTTATATGTTGAGGTCACCCCAGATACACCATCACATTACCCAGTTTCATTTCCTGCATGGAGCTTCTCATCCTGAAATGACTTCTATTCATTTATTTGTATATTGTCCGATTTCCCCTGATGGATTCCAAGTTCCAGAAGGGAAAAAACCTGTTATATATTGTTCTCTGCTGGGTTCCCAGCACCTGGAATAATGCATGGGACAAGTGTTTAGTAAGTATTTATTGAATAAATGAATTAGTTAAAATGTTAAAAGTTCAAGTGACTTCTATGCACTATCAATCAAGCATCAGAATTTGTTTTGTCCAGGAGGTCAATCTCCATTTACAGTTCGTACAATGAAGAAGATAGTTGTATATCACATGAAAAAGTTGTTCCCCTCTTAATTTCCACACATATTGTATCATTTAAGTCTTCAATGGGGAAACTCAGATACCTACTAAAATTGTCTTAAACCTCTCTTTTATTTCGCATAGTTAAGTGTAATACATTTCTTATTAAATTAGAGCTAGAACCTTATTCTTCCTTTGTACGCTTCCAAAATTAAAAACAGTTCTTTATATTTTTCTATGACACATCTTCCATGTTAAAGAGTATCAAAGGGTCTTGTCAGTGTGTGGACCTAGTTTCAAAGGTTCTACCTGCTAACCGGCTCCTTTTTTGAATTAATGAGACAATGTTGTTCATGTTGCCAAAACCAAAGCAAAATACTGATTTTTTAAATGTGAGAACTCAGGAAGCAGGACCAACTCCAACAGATATGCTAAATCCACTTAAAAGTGTTTGGAATATTTTAACTTCATAAGCACATTATATCACACTCCTTATATCTCGTAGTATCTTATACTCTTAGAGTTAGCGTGAGTTATTAAAGTGAGAGATGCCAAATTCTCTATTCGTTTATTCTCTCATCTGTTCATTCATTTCATTATGAAGCATCGCTAAGCACTAAATACTGAGCTAGGTGCTAAGTATACATTGGTGAATAAAATAGACACAGCCCCTGCCCTTGAGAAGCTTACAGTCTTGTGGAGGAAGAAAAAAAGAGGTAAACAAATAAGTCAATACATATATACATAAAACTATAATGCATGCTATGAAGAAGACGGACCTGGGAATAATGGTAGCAAATAACTGAGGGGGCATATTCTCTGGCAGAGAAGTTATAAAAAGCCTCTTTGTAGCAGTGACATTTTATCCCCCAACCTGAAGGATGAAAAGGAGGAAGGCAAGAGAAGAACTGGGGGTGGGAAGATGAAAACTGGCCAAGAGTCCCAGGAAGAGGGGTCAGAATGGATAAGGAGTGTAGGGAAGCAAGTGATTGATCCAGTTTAAGAATCTTTAGTTCTTAGGGATCTTTTTCCATGGGGCATCATCCTGAACATCTGGATTTATTCTTTCCCTTAGCCTTTGACTAAGATCTTAAGCTGTCTTGCTTGAATTCTCACCCTATCCTGGACACAGGCTATTCACGGGGAGACGTTTAAATAGAAACCATGTAGTTTGTCATGCAAATTGAATCTCTTGAGCCGAAATTGATTTAATAGATATCCCGAATGTTCATTATGCAAGCACAGCCTGGCTGCACATTGACGAAGTCCTTTGTCAACAGCAGCGACTCAGTCTGTCCCCAGTCGCTCACTCACTAGTCAAGCACTCCGGCTGACTGCCAGAACCCTTTAGAAAGTAAACACTACTGATTAGATAGGTTGAATCAATACTTCTTTTCCTTACATACCAATAATGTTGATTTTGTAGGCCAGAACCAGAAACGCTTTATTGGTCTTGTGCTCAACTCACATACATTTCGGTCATCTGCAGTCAACTTTAATTCTATTCAGAAAGAATCCACGCACAACAGCTCCAAGTCATGGAATCTTGGAATTAAGAGAGAAATCATTCTCTAGAATTTTCAAAAAACTTATTTCATTGATGAAGATTTTATCTTTTTTTCAGTATTTTTTCACTGACCTTTATTAAACATGTTATTAAATACACCTGAGAAAACACTGTCATCAAAGACTGATGACTCATGGAAGAAATTGGAAGGAATCAGAAAGCCTGGCTTAGAGTTATGATAAAACTTGATGACAGTGCCATCTTGCACTTCATCTTTTATTCACAATTTGCACAAGCTAACAAGCTTAGGCACATTAGTCAGTTAATCAATGTAAATGTTGTGTAAGGTACTGGGGAGAGAGTTGTTTAAGAAAGATGATGTGATGTGATAGACAAGCTTGGGTTGTAGAATATTATGCATGAAACTTAAAATTCCAATTTGGCCATAATGAGTTAGGAATTTTTGAGACAGGTAGTTCCTCAAGTTATTTAATTTTTTTTTCACTTGCAAAAGTAGGGATCAAATCTGCTAGACTTGTGGTGTGGATTATATGAGAAACCATATGTAAAACCATCCGGGAGGCTTTCTCCCAACTAGTCAGCTTTAGAATGTGTTAGCTTGCCTTTCTCTACCTACTAACGTTTTCAACGCAACTATAAAATACCTTTTTCTATTATAGTTTTAAAAATAGGAAAGACTTCCCTTCTATAAAACTTCTTACAAGAGAAATAAATCTTAAAATGGCCCAAGTAACTTTTTATGAATAGGGATATTCACTACTTCTAGGAATGTTTTAATACTGGAAATATGTAACTGTTAATACCTTGTAATAAACATTGTAAATATACAATGACCAAACTCTGACAGATGAACATTCCTTAACGCCAATTTTTCCTTATTCTAAGAATGTAATCCTGCCATCTTGTAAAAGTGATTGACGCAGGTGTAAAAGTTTGCCCTACACATAAATCAGAGAAAGTGAATTAGACATAAGTATGTTAAGTTCCTTGTTTTTCTATTTGTCATATGAATCAAATTTTATGCATTCTTCATTTTATCTGGAATAATGCTACAGAAAGATTTTTTAATTAAAAACTTTCCAAAGGAATATATTAAATTGAGCTTAACATGAAAGTGTTTTCTGCTGATGATTCAGATATTGGCACAATTAGAATCACCTCCTGGGTGCCAAGTTCAGTGCTAAGACTTTAGTACACTTTATCTCACTTAATCCTCTTAATATCTATAAAACATAAGTATATATTTACATATATAGAGATAAATTCATTACACAGATGAGAAATTGAGATCCAGAGAAATTAAAACTTACTTAAAGTAGAATAATTCGTTAATGGTGATTTTATAACCTAAATCAAAGTCTGTCTAATTCCACATAGCCTCTATCACACCTGGCAAAAATAAAACTAAGCCAATCTACTATAAATCATAAGTCATTTGCTGTTTTTATTATTTTGTGCATTACCCTGATCAATACCATGATCCTTAGATATTTGAGGCACTATATTTTCTTGCAAAGTTCTCATGTTTTTGAGACGCTGAAGTCCTTTATTCTTTTGTAATACCAACTCTCTCTCTCCCTCACGTTTCCTCTCTCTCTCTCTCTTTCTGTCTCTCTCTCTCACACACACACACACACACACACAGAGAGAACTTTCTTTTCAGCCACCTCTTCACTCTCTCAAGCTATACAGTGTCTGTCAGTACCTGAAAAAAATACATCTCATTTTCTTTCCCTGTTGACTTATGTACAAGTTCATTGATACCATCTTTATCTTTAGAGTAGTAGAGATTTGTTTAGAAGCCCTTTTAAAGGTGAACCACATTTTAAGGACATAATTTCATAGTGGGGGACAAAAATTGCTCTTAAAACTTGTTTGATGCATTTTCATCTCTTTCTTTAACTGCTTTGCTCACAATGTTCTGACTTCGTATTTATTTCCCCTTGAAGAATTTGTTGTCACAAAAATTAATTACTTTGCCGCTAATAAAATTAGGATTTCAAAAAAATTGAAGCTTTGTAACATTATCCCTCCTTCTGGGAAACATACTTGTGCTCTCTAATGTGGAACTTAGGAGTTTTATAAATCCAGTACTTTGTTTAAATAGTTTAATGAGATTCTTATTTTATTCTTTTTTGTAATTATTTGTAGAATGTGCAGCTCTCAGTGATTTAATTCTTAAAAAACTAATTAGTGTGCTATGGAATGATTTGTCTTTTGTTAATTTCTATTAACATTACATTTTGGTTCTGGTGGTGTATGTTGCACTGGATTCCCTGTGGGCATCAGTGGATGAAAGGCATATTTAACTGTGTCCAATATAATCATTACTAATGAATGAACAAGTGAAAAGAAAGAAGAATGGATATTTTGATGCACCCTTCCTTTGGAAGGCTGAAGTTTGAAATCCTATAAAAGAATTTAAAATGTATTTGCCAAAATAATTATTTTTTTTAAAGCTATACTTTTTGATTGAGGAATACTGCCCTGCTGAATAGAGAAAGATTTATCAATGGTTATGATAATGACAATGGTGGTGGCAGTGGCAATAAACAACAATGAAAAAATAATTGTCAACATGTACTAAGTGCTTCTGTGGGCCCAGCATTATGACATTATCTCATTTAATCCTCATGGTAACCCTGTGTGCTAGTCTGTTTTCACACTGCTGATAAAGACATACCTGCAACTGGGCAATTAACCAAAGAAAGAAGTTTAATGGACTTAGAGCTCTACATGGCTGGAGAGGCCTTGCAATCATGGGGAAGGCACGGAGGAGTAAGTCATGTCTTACATGGATGGCAGTAGGCAAAGAAAGAGAGCCTGTGCAGGGGAACTCCTCTTTATAAAACCATCAGATCTCTTGAGATTTATTCACTATCATGAGAACAGCACAAGAAAGACCTTCCCCCATGATTCAATTACCTCCCACTGGGTCCCTCCCACAACAAGTGGGAATTCAAGATGAGACTTAGGTGGAGACACAGCTAAACCATATCACCCTGTAAGACACGGATGATTTTTATCCCCATTTCATAAATTACAGAACTTAAACTTTGAGAGTTTAATTATCTAAAGTGGTACAGACAGCTAGAAGACACAGTTAAACTCCAAGTTTCCAGAGACAAAATTTGAATCACTCTCACTAGTGCTTTCTTGTTTGTCTGAGACAGGGTCTCACTTTGTCACCCAGGCTGGAGTACAGTGGCCCAATCATGGCTCACCACAGCCTTGACCTCCCCAAGCTCAAATGATCCTCCCACCTCAGCCTCCCAAGTAATAAGCACATGCCACCACACCCCTCTAATTTTTGTATTTTTTGTAGAAACAGGATTTTTCCTTGTTGCCCAGGCTTGTCTCAAACTCCTGGGCTCAAGCAACCCACCCTCCTCAGCCTCCCAAAGCGCTGGGATTACACACATGAGCCACTGCACCCAGCTCTCAGTACTGTTTTTGTAAATTAACAAGTAATCTCACAATATTTATATTTCAGCCAAGTTTTCTGTATTGCTTAACTTATAATTTTAAGGCAATGGTTGTCAACTACAGGCGATTTTGCTCCCCAGGGAACATCTGGCAATACCTGGAGGCATCTCTGACTGTTACAACTGGGAGGTGCTACTGGTGTCTAATGGGTAGAAGCCAGGGATGCCACTAACATCCAGCAATGCACAGGACAGTCCCCACAACAAAGAATAGTCTGGCCCAAATGCAAATAGTGCTGAGGTTGTGAAACCCTGTTTTAAGGATTTGTCCAGTGAATGATTTTCTGGTAACCATGCCTTTATATGGCTTGATTTCTGTTCTAACTGTTCTATTTGATGCATAACTGACTCTGGGCTTGGTGTTTATAGAAGACACTGCATCAACGTAGAGGGCTGACATCATCCCTCAGAGTCTCAGAGGATGTGAGCCATGTATTCTTCGGGCTTGTTGATATTATTACTCTTACTATAGACACAACATGAGAGCTCATTCTGGACATACACTGTCCATATTAGTCATTCCTGCATTGCAATAAAGAACTGCTGAGACTGGGTAATTTATAAAGAAAAGAGGTTTAATTGGCTCACAGTTCCACAGGCTGTACAGGAAGCATGGCAAGGGAAGCCTCAGGAAACTTGCAATCGTGGTGGTTGGCAAAGGGGAAGCAGAAATATCTTACATGGCTGGAGCAGGAGGAAGAGAGAGCAGCGGGAGGTGCTACACACTTTTAAACAGCCAGATTATGTGAGAACTCACTCACTGTCACGAGAACAGCAAGAGGGAAGTTCGCCCCCATGATCCAGTCACCTCCCATCAGCCCTATCCTCTGACATTGGGGATTACAATTCGACATGAGATTTGGGTGGGGACACAGAGCCAAACCGTATCACTGTCCAACTGTGTTACATATTCAAATATGCATAATGGCACTGCATGGTGGGTGCAATTTTCCCCATAGAGCATTGTGGATAAGGAATCTGAATAGCACAGAGGTTAAATAACTTTCCTAAAATTGCATAGCTGGTAAGTAAATGAACCAGAATGCACATTCCAAGGACACACTCCGTTCAACATACCCCAGATATAGCAGGAGAAACGTAGAGTCCTACGTCCTGCCCTGGTCCTTTGCTGCACTAAGAATAGGGTTTTTCCTGAAAATGAAGTAACGCACTTCTGAGGTTAGATATAACTAAGTAGCCCATTGGATAGGAGGTTTGAGAAGAAATGTTCCCATTACACAGAAAAATATACTTTGAACAGTATACACAGAGTATGTTTGTATGCATGTATGTATGTATGTGTTTATTTTTGAGATGGCATCTCACCCAGTCACCCAGGCTGGAGTGCAGTGGCACAATCTCAGCTCACTGCAACCTCCCCCTCCCAGGTTCAAGCGATTCTCCTGTCTCAGCCTCCCAAGTAGCTGGGATTACAGGCACCTGCCATCACGCCCAGCTAATTTTTGTGTTTTTAGTAGAGAAGAGGTTTCACCATGTTGGCCAGGGTGGTCTCAAACTCCTAACCTCAGGTGATCACCCACCTCGGCCTCCCAAAGTGCTGGGAGTACAGACATGAGCCACCACGCCCGGCCCAGGGTATTTATCTCTGATGGCATACAAGTGATCATCTCTTCTAATCAGCCACTTTCTTTTCTTGGAAGAGGAACCCAGGGCACAGAGAGGTTGTGCAACTTGGCCATGTTCACACAGCATGTTAGGGAAGTTCACAACCAGAGTGCAGTTCTTCTACTTCTTGTCCCTTTTTGCCTCCTCTCCCAGGGTCCCTACCTCCTTCCTGCCAACATGAGAATAAAACGGTCAGTTCAAACTCCTCCTGAACATGAAATGCTTTTACAAACTAGGTACACAAATTCGTCATTTTTGCTATTTTCAGAAACTGTTTGGGACTGCAAATACGTGGTGAAAACACCAGGCTTTTGAAGATGAGACAGAGAAATCCCACTATCCTCATTATTATGCAATCGAATCACTCTGCAAGACTAAATAAGGATTTTGAAGTATGTTGTGTTTCTCAGAATCGAATGTGAAGAAAGGTGGTCTCATGGCTTTCATAAGAAAGGGCTGCCGGGCGCGGTGGCTCAAGCCTGTAATCCCAGCACTTTGGGAGGCCGAGACGGGCGGATCACAAGGTCAGGAGATCGAGACCATCCTGGCTAACACTGTGAAACCCCGTCTCTACTAAAAATACAAAAAACTAGCCGGGCGAGATGGCGGGCGCCTGTAGTCCCAGCTACACGGGAGGCTGAGGCAGGAGAATGGCGGTAAACCCGGGAGGCGGAGCTTGCAGTGAGCTGAGATCCGACCACTGCACTCCAGCCCCGGCGACAGAGCAAGACTCCGTCAAAAAAAAAAAAAAGAAAGAAAGAAAGGGCTGAGCCTGTTCCAACCATATAAGGGCAAAGCTTGACAACGACCCATTGTCCCTGGAAGCTGCTCCACTTCTCCCTGCACCACACATCGGGTTACAGCAGACACACTCCTCTAAAAACAGGGCTCCTCAACTCCAAAGCACACAAATCTCCCTGCCTATCTGACACTCAGAGAGATGAAAGGAGGTATCTCCTCACCCTATCCCACTTCACCCCCTTTCAGAAACTAAGCTGGGCGAGAGAAGGAAAGGAACATACGCCAGGAGAGTACCTCCGCCCATCAAACCACATTCTCCCAAACCCTCCATACCCTCTCCTCCACTCCACGGTGGATGTGGAAGACAATCTACTGAGCTTTGGGATACTTTACCTATTTTCATTATGTACCCTTTCAACTTATATTTTTTATTTGCCCAGTCCCATATACTATATACAAGTACAGAAGTACATTAATAAATAAACAAGCATAATATAATAAATAAACAAGCATATATATTTGGAAGGTATTTGCTGCATAGTTTTTGGGAGTTCTGAAGAGAAGTATTTCCTGACTTTTTCCCAGAGTTCTAGAATAGAATGTACACCTCCCCCTCCCTAGCAATACATCAGAGGCAAACACCCTAGCTCTTCACCTCTTCCTAAAACCTCAACGATCAAGGCTTCTGCCAAGATTCCTCCAGAATTTACATCCTTGTGGCCTCTAACCCCAATTTTATTTCTGTAAAGAATCAAATATAGGTTCCCTCTCAGCCACAACGTGTGGCTGTGCTTCTCAGATATTCCCTGCTCATCAACATGCCCAGTCTCCATGCTCCATCCCACCTCCTGAGTGAAAGGACCCCTGCTGTAACATCCTACATCTAAACAAACAAAGCTTAAGAAACCCAAAAAAAGACAAAGAACCAGTATTAGTTGCTTCTTACTTCTGCAACACATTACCACAAAACAATACAAACTTATTCTCGTACAGATTTACAAGTCAGAGGTCAGAGGTGGTTCTAGTGGGCTAAAATCAACCTGTCGGTTTGCGTGTGTTCTTTCTAGGGCCTCTAGAGGAGAAGCCACTTCCTTACCGTCCTCAGTTTCCTGAGGTCACCTGTTTTCCTTGGCCCCTTCCTCCATTTTCAAAGCCAATAGTGTAGCATGTTTAAATCTCTCTCTCTCTCTGTCTCAGACTCATGCCTCACTGTCACATCTTCTCTGACCCACCTGCCTCTCTCTTATAAGGTCTAAGGACCTTTGTGGTTATATTGGACCCACCCAGGTGATCCAGGATAATCTCTGCAGCTCAAGATCCTTAACCATAACTTCGGTCTCTTTTGCCAAGCAAGGTATTAATAATGTAGGTTCTGTGGATAGGGACATGGACATATTTAGAAGCCCTTTGTTCTGCCTCCCACAGACCCCAATGCCAAGATTCAGGAAGTGAATCAGCTGGAGAAGGAAGCTGCATTCACCTTGATTCCAAACTTTGTGGAATGGAGAAACGTATGTCCCAGGGTCAGACACACATGGGCCCCCACCCCAGCTTTGCCAATAACCCAGTTGTATGACCCTGGGCAGTGGTCCCCAACATTTTTGGCACTAGAAACTGGTTTTGTGGAAGAAAATTTTTCCACAGATGTGGTGGGCTGGGCAGAGGACATTGTTTCAGGATGAAACTGTCCCACCTCAGATCATCAGGCATCAGCTACGTATTCATAAGGAGCATGCAACCCAGATCCCTGGCATGCGCAGTTCACAATAGGGTTTGTGCTCCTATGAGAATCTAATACTGCTGCTGATCTGACAGAAGGCAGAGCTCAGGCTGCAATGCTGGCTCACCTGCCACTCACCTCTTGCTGTGTGGCCCTGTTCCCAACAGGCCGCAGACTGGTACTGGTCCATGGCCCCAGAGATTGGGGACCCCGATCTTAGGCATGTTATTTGATCTCCCCATGATTTATTTCCTTTCCTGTAATGTGGGGAAAATAATAAATCTCTCATAGGGCATAAAGAATACAAAAGTACCTTATATAATGATAGACTTTTACTAGATGTTCAATAGAGGTTAGTTCTTTCACCATTCTGACACTGACAGCTCTTATCACTGTAATAGTAACTAGCACTTGTGTGCCATTTCCAAGGTTACCAGCTGCCCAAACTATATCATTTTATTTAATCTACAACACAGCCCACATGCTCTACCCAATTCTCCAAAACCTGAGTCCGATCAAGGTGAAGAGACTCAGTCAGTGATAAAAGAAGAAACGGCAAAACAAAGACTGCAAGCCTACTGTTTTGACTCCAAATCTGGTGCTTTTCTACCCTAACAGACCTCTTGTTATCCAGTTCTGGTCACCATACTGGTTAGAAATTAAATGTTGGGCCAAAATAGATTGGAGGGTAGGAAATGAAGCATATTGCCTGTTATCTTTGTGAAGTTTGCAGAAAAGCAAAACAGAATGAGGAACTGGAGGCTCAGGAAAATATTTTCTCTCAGGAGCTGTTAGGCATTTGTAACAAGTTGTTAAGGCAGCTTGGCTCTTACGGCTGTATGGCTGGTGCCAATTTGGAAGCTTTTATAGGTCTCTAGTTCCCCTGATATTATTGGTTAAACCAATAAGTGTGGTTAATTTTTTATGTAAAAAGAATTCTAACTCTGAAAACACTTGTGAGAATTCAAGAAACTCCAGAGTCCCACCTAAGGATTTTTTAGTGAAAGAATGAATTATGACAAGAGAACTGCAATTGTGGACCATCATAGTAGCTGAATAAACATTTCTCAGTACTTAGTATCACAGAACATAGGAAGAAGTTTTGTGTTTTTGTTGTTGTTGCTCTTAATTGGGATTATTAAGGAGCAGCATAATTATGGGCTGAGGCTTTTTGCCCTTGGTGACGTAAAGGACTTTCCTCTATTCTCCTGGCTGGTGATTATCAGGCCAGTGACTTGGATCCTGGTATGACAATTAAGATTGAGTAGTGTCATCTGTTTCATAATTAAATTCTATCTTCCATATCCTTTGAATGTTGTATGGGCGTTTAATTGGCGGATGCTATTTCTGTTGCCACTGTGGCGTGTCTGAACAACAAAGTCAAAATAACAGTGATTTCGCTCCTTGCAGAATATCCCAGTTGAAGAGAATTTGCTTTCTCTTTGGCACAGAAAGAACCCCGAAGTCCCAATTTAGACACAGCAGTTAAGAAGCTGAGGGCCTCTGAATTCCTGCAGGTTCTCACTCAAGGTGATATTTAGGGTCTACCATTGCAAATTAAAAGATCAACTTAACATGCATGGGAGAAAAGTCATCTCTGTCCTGTAGGTGACTTCTCCAAAGACATAGAGAACTCACTAGGTGATTGTACACAGGTTTGTCTGTATAACTATCACAGGCAGAGAAAATCTTTTTTTTAAATCCTGGCTCATTTTCCTTCACTTAGTAGAAAAAGAGTCTCAGAGTATGCATTAAAGTATTTATGTTAAACATGATTAAAATACACTTCCAGTGTATTTATTAACAGAGAATCCAGAAGGATTAGGCCTCCTCTACAGACATATCTTCCTGTTTCACCTTTAAGAAAGCAACGAAAGATGTTTAAGACCATGAGTAATGTACTCAATGAAAAATGAGAACAGAAACTTATAGGCAAAGCAAAGAGAAACAAATCCTCCGTGAAAAAATGAAAATGCTATTTTTTTAAAAACTAATCTATGACTTAAAAACCGTCTGCAGAATAATCTTGATTGTGTCCTCAAGTGGAACAACAAATCCATTGAGTTTAATCAAACTCAAAATTTAAGTCTAAAGAGAAATTAGAGATGTATACAAAAGAAGCTAAACAATACAATATAGCATCCAGGTAAAAATACTGTATGCTAATTAATTGTAGGGGACTTCATGAACTGTGAATGAAAAGATTAGTATGAATCTTTATGCAAAATACTTAAATCCATGTTAAGACGAACAAACTCTTTAAAATGTAAAACCTAAGCATATAAAAATATGCAGGGAACACAATATGCTCTTTTTAATATTCTTCTAATCACATGATTATATTTTAATTATAGTTTTCATTTGTTGAAAGTATATTCAAATGCAATATTTTTTTCTTTTCTTCTGGATAACGGTCTTCATTGCCTTATTTTCATCTTAAGGTGATTCAGCCTATAATGATTTAGAGGCCAAATGTTCAAACTCTTTTTAACAGATTACTCATGATGCAATTAAAATTAAAATATGTGCATAAAATTGATACTTTAATCAAATCATTGTGTATCTCCATAGTGGTTTAGCAATAAGGAGAAAAAGAGTGGCCTGAAACTCCCAGGATTTTGTCTTCCTTGCCCTTTGGGAATTTCTTTCCTTTTTAGTACCCTTAACAGATTACTGTTTGGCGGGGTCAGAATTCCCGTGAATCATATTTAAAGCAGTTCCAGCTTATTTTGAATATTTCATGGATGCTTCCTGCCTCAGTCCATTTTACGTTGCTCATAACAGAATGCCTGAAACTGGGTAATTGATAAAGAAAAGGAATTTATTTCTTACAGTTTGGGAAGCTGAGAAGTCCAAGGTCGAGGGGACATACCTGGTGAGGGCTTTCTTGCTGGTAGAGACTCTACGCAGAGTCCCAAGGTTACACAGGCCACCACATGGCAAGACGGCTGAATGTGCTGGCTCAGATCTCTCTTCCTCTTCTTATAAAGCCTCCAGCTTTACTCCCCTTGATAACCCACTAATTCATTAACCCACTGTTTCATTAATCCATTAATCCATGAATGAAGCTCTGAGAGGTCCTACCTCACAATAATGCCACATTGGGGATTAAATTTCAACATAAGTTTTGGAAGGGATAAATATTCAAAGCATAGCATGTCCTCTGTAGCTCAACCTCTAACATAAAGAGATACAAGGGCATTACCATGTCCAGTTTTAGACCTTTGCTCTTAGAAGAAAAATATTCACTTAAGGAATAGAGTAAGCCTACCATAATTATGTTTCCTTTCAAATCACCCTGATTTGTTTCTCTTGTTCTGCAGGAATTATTTTCTATTTTCCTGTTCTTGACCTCTATGTCAAATTAGTTTTCCAGACTTCACAACTTAAGCATTACCATTTAGCTTCTACTTCTGGTCTTACACTACTTTGTTTCTCACTCTTTAATTAGAAATGGTTAATTTGACTTCATGTCTTAAGGCAAGGAGAAAATGAGTCTTAAACAGTATTAAGCTCCCATAAATATTTCACTTTATGCTAATTCCTGTGCTTCCAGCTGAGCCGTTTGAAGTTCTCAAAAAAGTGTTTCTGTTCCTCTCAATTAAATACATAACTGGGAAACAGTAAAATAATTATCAGTTTTACTACCCTGCACTTTATTTTCCAAGCTTTCATTCTGGACGTTTTAAATTTTTCTTCCACATTTACGTAACCCAACCAACCCAGTGTCATAGGTGCTGCCTCCAGGCTGGATAGACTCTAAGACCCAGGCTTTGGAGGATTCTTAGAGCTCCCTCAAGTGGACCTATGTTTAATGCACCCTTAATCTCTAGAAAATGTTTTTGGCTGCACTCTCCATCCAAGACAGGAGTATTTAACTGTCCCAATTTAGAAACAGAAGTGGTTTCCTCTTTAAGCTAAAAATATTCTGTAAAGAAAGAAAAGTTCAAACAAGTTTGCCAAGCAAATGCATTTGAGTGGCCAATGAAAACATATCAAGTCAGGCTTTTTAGTTATTGGTTTTGCTTGTGAGAATGTAACTTGGAATTATTAATTACAATATCATTTATTCATTTGGATAAAATGTTATTTGTTGAGGAAATTATAAATGCAACACTTGTATGGCACTTATACTATTGCCACATGTACTATACACCAGGCCTTGTTCTAAGAGTTTTCCATATATTAATTCATTTCATCCCCACAACATTCCTCCAAAATAGGTCCTTTAATACTCCCTGTTTGACAGATTAAGAAACTGAGTCACAGAGAGGTTAAATAACCTTTCAAAGGTTGCAGAGCTAGAATATGGAAGAGCCAGTGTGCAAACCCAGGCGGTCCAAAGTTCACTATGTCATGCTGTTTCTTACCATGCAATGAACAACTGAATATGCAAATACACACACATGACATACATAGACATATCTCTATAAACACACATATAGGCACATAAATACACGTTCACATGTTACACATCCACATACATATATACACACAAATGCACACATATACGCATATGGAGAGTATATGTTATAAGGAGCATATTTTATACAAAAAATAAGCACTTCAAGTATAAAAGCTAAAAGAGAAGAGAGATAAATTACAAACATTTTAATCAAAGCTTTAAAAACTTTACTTATCCAACCTGGGCAACATGGCAGTGCCCCGTCTCTACAAAAAAGTACAAAAATTAACCGGGCATGGTTGTACACACCTGTAGTCCCAGCTACTCAGGAGGCTGAGGTGGGAGGATTGCTTGAGCCTGCGAGGTGGAGGTTGCAGTGAGCCGAGATCATGCCATGGCACTCCAGCTGGCATGACAGAGTCGGACCCTATCTCAAAAAAAAAAACTTTGCTTATCACATTTCCTTGTTATTGCTTATCATTACTCATTACAATTTCTAGTCATCTCATCTCATACTCTAATTCAATTACTCTGACCTTGCTTCATTAAGACCACTGAAAGTTTCTTTTCTGTGTGGCTACCACACTTGCTGTTTTTTCTACTGGAAACTTCCGCCAGTTCTTCCCATGACTGGCTCATTATCATGATTCCAGTTTCTTCACAGAGAGGTCCTCCTTGACTTTATACAACACACCCACTGCCTCACTCTCTGCTACTCAGCATCCCTTTTTCTCCATAGGCCTCATCAATGATTCAAAAATGTATTGCCTGACTATCATTCATTTGCTTCGAGTGCGTCTTCTCTTCTAGAACATAAACTCCATGAGGCAGGACATGTTAGGAACTCAAAAGATAACGCTCAGTGAATGATTGAATTATTAAATGTTCCATTCTATTGGCTTTTGAAAGAATGAAAAATTGTGGTAATAGTCTATATCTCAAATAAATTTTTTCATAATGTTTTTCTGTTTAAAGTGTGCTCTTAATACTTTGACTAAGTCTCAAATTTTAAAGCCTGAAAATATTTAAATGTGTAGCCTAATAATAATTGTATTTAAAGGTATATTTTTATTCTTTTTTTTTTTTTTTTTTTTTTTTTTTTTTTTTTTGAGACGGAGTCTTGCTCAGTCGCCCAGGCTGGAGTGCAGTGGCCGGATCTCAGCTCACTGCAAGCTCCGCCTCCCGGGTTTACGCCATTCTTCTGCCTCAGCCTCCCGAGTAGCTGGGACTACAGGCGCCCGCCACCTCGCCTGGCTAGTTTTTTGTATGTTTTAGTAGAGACAGGGTTTCATCGTGTTAGCCAGGATGGTCTCGATCTCCCGACCTCGTGATCCGCCCGTCTCGGCCTCCCAAAGTGCTAGGATTACAGGCTTGAGCCACCGCGCCCGGCTATTCTTTAGTAACATGTTACTCTTGCCTGATGTTGTAACAAGAACTGATGATACACTAGATGTTTAAATACATGCAAAGATTGCACTAAAATAGTACCAGAAAAGAAAATTTGTACATCTGTAAATTTCTATAAACTGGGATAACATTTTAAAAGACTTTTTCTGGTTTTATTCATGAACTGTGTCATGATTTTAGAATCTTATCACATATATTGAGTGTATGTCTGCTAAATAAGTCTTATTTAGCAAAACCATCAGAGATTGATAATCTCTACATGATAATCACTACACAAGGTATCCACAGAGTATCTACCCTAAAAGAGTGTTACTAATAACTAAATGCCATTTTCCTAATACTTGCCATTCAGAATCCAATACAGCTGATAGGTGGGGAATCACATCTCCACCTCCACTCCACCACCAGGTTCTCACTGTAAATCACAGAATGTCCACATTCCTTCCTTTCCATTTCTTTGCTTCACTTCTGTGACTCTTCTCACTCCCTGCCACAAGTATTTAATCAGTTTTTATAAAAACAGATCTTTCTTTTCTAGGCTCCAGGCCTTCTTTCTTAGGCCTCTATTATTATACTGATGATTAGCTCAAATTATGTATATAAACACATGCATATATATGCATGACACATATATATACATGCATACATATATTCATGTGTATATAGGTTTGCACATATACATACATGTATACTCTTTATGATATTGAAGCTACTTTAAAATTAATTTCTTGTACTATTAGCCTAAGTAACTCAAAGCATCTTGTCCCCAAGCACTCCATGATCCACAGGTGTGCAGTGTGAAGGCATCACTTTGGGGGTGAGGGAGTTTGCCATACTGTAGTCAATATCATCATTTAATAGATGGTTCAACCTATTTTAGATTTTGAGATACTGAGTGAGTTGCCAAATATCCAGCTGAGAAGACCATGGGGTAGAAGAAAATTTTTGAATCACCCATTCAATCCTAGGTCGTACTACTATATAATCAATTTATTTAGGGTTTAAATATATTTTTATGATACCATATGATTTCATCTTTTCTATTCCTTTTTCTTTTTCTTTTTCTTTTTTTGCCTTGTATGCCATTCTTTCAAGCCCAAAGTTAGAAACATTTCATTTTTTTTCAGTCAATCCATTATATCAGAGGCAACACCAACAAGCGTAATTTTGTGATTTGAGTGGCTTTTGTGTGCCCATAAGAAAATATTGTTTTGTGATTTCATTTCAGACTCGACAGTTATATAGCTATCCGCCATTCTGATACATTTAGAGTCTTCTTCTATTTGATTTTTACTGTTCTCCTTTATTCTTTTGTCTCCAGTTTGCTCTAATGACAGTGAAAACTAAGTACTCGTGCGATTTCTCTGCAAGCAGCTACTGAACCACGTGCGGGGAAATAGCGAATGTTAAGCATGACTCACTACATAAACCCTTTACTTTAGAGAAACAAGCCCCAAATAAGAAATGTATTTGTAGCAATGAAAACCAAATGAATAAATCTTGTTTTCGGAGAACAAATGAAAGACAACCTCATTTCCAAACATAGCTTCTGGTTTTTTAACCCCAAATGAAAGGCCAAAAACTGAATATACTGAAATATAGGCAAGAAGCAATACTTTAGCCACATTCTAGAATATTAATTTTTTAAATTATGGAATTTAAATTTATTATAAAATAATTGTTTTACAGTTTTTCTATTCCTTTGATCAGAAAGGAATTGTGGACATTTTGAGACAGTCATTAACCATATTTGTATTAATTTATGCCCATTGTTTATACTAATATGATTGATATTTGCATTTCTGTTTGCTTTTAATTGCCAAGAATTTATTCTTTTTTCCATTCAGTTTTTGAACTATAGAAAACATTTGTCAGATTTTTGAATGAGAACCAAATGTCTAAAAATATGTAACAATTTATTATGCGGTATGCGGTATAAATTTTTATTAATGATGTATATACAAATAGCAATTCTACACTCTGGCAAATGATTTGTATTTTCTATATTCAGTTGGCTAAATGTAAGTAATTTTGTTTAATCACAGGAAAATTAATGGGAAAATTTGAAGACATTCCTAAATAATGACAGTATTCACATCATTTATTCTCATTGTACTCTATAGTTTACTAATAACCACCTCAATCAAGGTGTCTTTCACTGAAACAAATCTCTCAAGTTTATTTCAGTTAAACAGTTATCTGACCCATTGAAGGATCATTAATATAGTCCTCTAATTAAGAAGGGGTGGGCACACAATGTGAACGCAGGTGATGGGAAACAGAGAAAAGGAGGCACATTGCTTTCCCATCATCTTAGTTCCACAAGGCATCCTTCCCAGGCCCTGCCACGTGGTGAGCTCTGGCACACCTTTGTTGCCACGTGCTGCGTCCTACCGCAAACACCATTATATCCTCTCCAACTGTGACTGGCCTCTCTGCTGTTAATCTACTGGAACATTACTGGGGATTTAAAAAAAAAGAGGGCTCTGCTTGGGAGGGATTCCCCACTCCCCATCTCCCAGTGTCATTTTGTCCTCTCTCTGAACTTGAGTGTGCTGGCTGTGAACCTGTTTTGATCAGCAGAATTTGAAAATCTGGTCCCTCGTGCTGGGATTTAATGTCAATATTTGTGCCCAACATCTGAACAGAGAAGGAGGTCCCCAAGCACTGTTCTCTCCTCTAACTGTCTTTCATCACAGTTACTGCCTTATTCGATGTGATTTCAGATGCTTGGGGAGTACTGTGGAATCATGCTGATAAGATGGTAAGGAGCACAATTTATCTCATTTTGGAAGAAAATCCACATAGATTTGTATGTTTAAGAATGCATTGCCACTTAGCCATCTTATATTTTTGAACATGCAGAAAAATAACTTTTTGGCAAGATAGTATGTTTTTAAGAATGAATGAATCCATTTTGTTCATTTAAACTTCACCGTGTTTCAGAGAGGACAGCTGAACGAGGCAGGTTAATGTAAGGAATAATATTTAGTAAATAGTTAGCAATCAAAGATATGTCATTTGGAAAAGAATGAATCAGCCACCAGGTTTAGGGTCCACATTATCACAGGGCTAAAAGGAGCTCTCAGTAGACTCTCAGGGGCATTGCACGAGGTAAGCAAATCTGTGTCCTTAAAAGGATGGAGGTGTCAGCAGATGGCGATAGCCACATGGTTTCCCACATGCTATCAGCACCCTAGATCATATGGCGAACACTTTGAACCACGCTATCCACAAGCTATTTATTTATCGTCCAGAGAGATCATACTTCTTGTTGCTCACATAAGGGTCAAGGGCAGGCTGAAGGCAGAGAGAGTCCAGTCTCTGTCTTATGAAAGGTGGTTTGTTCCTCACCAACAGTAATAAATCTGAGCCTCTCTCTCCGTATAGAATCTCCAACCCTGAACTCAGCATTTTTGATAGGTTGGCCCCCAGACAACCTTAGCCATATAATTAAAAATTGACTTTTCATCCCTGAGACAGAGGTAAGAGAATGGATCTGACCATTTTTCCCCCCAATATTTCTTTGTGTGTGATATACATGTCACATCCTCACTCAATTCTTTTCACACCTTGTTATCCCTTTCACATCTTTTCCTGGGAGACAAAGGAGAAGCAGCAAAGTAGAAGTTGAAGTAGCAGCGAACAGAATGCATTGCTGACCCCTGTATTATGCATTGTGCAAACACGGGTGGCCTATTCAACTTCTTGGAAACTCTGGAGTCAGTTTCCTCCTCAGTCAATGGAGATCATGAGGCCTACCCTGCAGGACTGTCGTAATAGTTAAGTATTCCAAAGACCTTTTAATCCACTTCCCTAGTGCCTAGTACCTAAAAGATGGCCAATGGATGTTAATTCCTTTCTCTTCCTTTGGTTCTTCTCTTTAATGAAAACTTGAAGGAACAAGAAAAGACATACTCTGAAATTAGTACCATCTAAATCTTTGTTCAGATATTCTTGTAATTTTTACTTTTTACATAAGTAACAAATTGATTTTTTAAAATTATCTTAAGGGGTACATTTAGGGATTTTTTAGTCTGGTATGTAATTGTCAGAGGGTGGCAGCTGATGATAATTTAATCAAATTCTATTGTGCATTTTAAGTATCCTTAAAAACAATCAGATGGGAGAGCTAGAATAATGCCCTGTGCTCTCTGGTGGGAACTGAAATGTACCCATTACAAAGTATATTACTATTTCAAGGAAAGATAGGCCATGCATAGGAGTGGCCTTCCCTGTCACTCTCTCCCCAGACCCTCTCACTCCAGAGCTGCCCTACTTTCCCCCATGGAGCTATCTTGGTTCAGCTGTTCCCTTGAAAGGAGACAGAAAGAACTGTCTTTCTAAATTCTTTTTTTCTTCTTCTTTTGTTTTCACTATCGTAATCAAAACAATTACTGCAATTGTGGCAACAAGTAAGAAGGTAGTGAAAGAATCATACGTGTTTTAAAGAGAATGGAAACCATAAGTTTTAAAGGAAAAATAGATGTAAAATGTTTTTTAAAATACTGAGATATTTTACTTTGGTTCGTGCTGAGTCTTCAAAATCTGGTGTGTGTGTTTTGCACATCTCAGTTCAGACTATAAATATCTCAAGTGCTCAATAGACACATGTAGCTAATAGCTACTGAATTGGACAACACAGCTCCAGAAAGTTTTGTCTCTTCTCTATGCTGTGTATATGTCAGCTTTTTCCTAACTTTGTTCTTAATGGCATGTAGGATATTCAAAAGTTAAAAGCTAGTCTGAGTGTTTGATCATACACTTACTTCTCTATATATGTTTAGGAAAAAGTAACACACTTAAGTAGTCAAATGCCCAAATACAGTTTTGACCAATGGCTAGAAGAACCATGCCAGTTCATCCTTCATGAGATGATGGGGAATGATATCGCTGGGTAGGGGATCTATTTCAACGTTCCGTGACTGTGTGGTTCAGAAATCATAACTGTTCCTCTGCAGGGCATCATGTGGCAGATACATATTGAAATCTGCTAAATGTGAACATTTGGAAAAATAGTAGGAGAATCATAGAATTTTATAGCTCTAAAGGTCCCTAGAGGATATTGTGTCCAGCCTTCTTATTTTACAGTTAAAGAAACTGAGGCCTAGAGAAGTTAAGAAACTTGCCAAGGGCCACAGAACGTATTAGGAACACAGAAGAAATAGAAACTGGATTTCTTGGCTTCAAGTTCAGACTTATTTTATTTTACACATGATGAGAAGTGGTTTAGTTATTGCTGGGATACTTCTGATGATTACCAAATCCGTATTTCTAATCCATACTATTTTAGTGGAAGTTTACTTCTCCGCTTATGTTTAAAGGTTTTTAAAAATAAAATTTATCTTATTAGAAAACACGGATATGAAATGTGAAATGATATAAAGAAGCATCCCTGGAAGCATATGGAAGTACATATTTACAAATGAATGACTAATAAATGCAACTGTAAAAGCAAGGTGAATTTAGGGTTTGCCCCAATTATAACAAAATGTGTGACCTGCCGGCGCTGCTTCTCTTATCCTCACGGGCAGTTTAAAGGGGGTGCATGAAATGTGAAGAATCTGACAAGGCAAAGGCATAGCATTCAGTTTTAAAACTCACTTCGCACAAAGGCTGTCTATTAGAAGAGTCACAGAGGAATCCATAGCTCTTTAGTACAGGGATGAAACATGCTTGCCAGTTTCACCGGCCTTCACTTTATGAGGGGATGGTCTACCCCTCTCTCTAGTCCAGGAAAAAAGCACGTAATTTGAACAGAGACAATTCTTCAAATAATCTTTCAGATAAATGAATAGGATTTTACTTTTTCTTTTTATTCATATCAATTTATTACCTGTGAATTTTTCTGCAAAAGGGGAAATGAATTGGACCAAGCACGTCTCAAAGTATGAGCTGATGAACATTCACTCCTCCAAGACAATCTAGGGTAAAAAGAGAGTCCCCGGCCTTAAAAGTCTGTGGAATTCTGCTTTGTATATGACTGTCATGAGACCCATTCCACACTTTAGCATATTAAAGGCTGTGAAAAGACCCGTGGTAAAGAAAAAACTATTGGCTTTGTTTAGTCCAGATTTACCCAAGCTATTTGACCATAGTGATTTTATTCCTTCTATAGCATTTGTATATATCCAATGCAACTACATTTTGGGAAATGCTAACTTTAGGTATTTCTTTCTTCAATTTGCGGGAGTAAGAGGACCTCCCAAGACCAGAGGTGCTGATTGGTGTAGGACATGAGGAAAAGTTTCCACCAACATTAGTACTCTGAAGCTCCCTGGCCTTTAGAGACCCAGTGTTGCAGGCCACAGTCGAATCATTTAGGCCACTCTTGGAGCAGAAAATATGAGGCCAAACCAGTGACGTCATCATCCTGCACCTCACAGGCAGCAGTTCCACTAACAATACCTCCCTCTCCTAGGAAAACTTCGCTCTTCTCAGACAGCTCACCAACTACCAAGAAGAAACACAGCAATTTTTATTTATTCATATGAATTCATTTTTTCCACAATTAGAAGACATAATGTTAGGATTCATTCTGATGATCCTCCATGCTCATCTGGCAGTGCAGAGTGAAAACTAGAGAAAACGGGTGTGTGATGATAGTGTCACTCTAAGTTGTGTGTAGCAGAGTTGTACATTAGGAAATGACTTTATTTTTCTTCCATTGCTATATTCTTTCATGCTCTCTGAATCTCTCTTTCCTACCCTATCCATAACAACTTGGACAAATTCCTTAACTTTCTGATTGCCTTGTCATTTTTATAGTCCAGGCTAGTCCTGTCCAATTGGAAGTTCCAGTGTCATATGCAATCTAAAGCTTTTTCAGTTCCTTGGCCTCAGCCGGGCTCTGCAGTCCCAAGGAAAATGGATTGGGGAGAGATTGTTTCCCTTTTCCTCGTTCCCATGAATCTGCTAGTTCTAACTCCTCATCATCAGGTGCAGAGAGGAGAAAATGGACAAAGCAAGTGTCTTATCTTACTGGTCATGGCGTCTCTCAGCCCATCTTTGCTGGCCATCAGTGCTTTCTGTGTGGTTGGCATTCAAATAAAGCTCTCCCATGTGAACCAAGGCTGAGTTTTTAGGCATCCAACAGGGCTGCCCAAACTGCACAGTTTCCTAAGGTGAGAGACCCACGCCAGCTCAACCTCCTCCAACTCTTGTGTTTGCATCTCCTTGTGGTCTCTTGCTGTTTGGATCCCCTCATCCAGAAAGCATTCCTTATGGATGGAATATAGGTATCAAGCCTGTGGCCAGGCTCCCATCTGAAGTGTGTCATTGACCCAAGGGGTTAGCTTTTAAGGGACTTTCTATTAGTTGAGGTAATGCCAGCTGCTATAACACATAAACCTGAAAATGAAAGTGCTTTAACTGGCAGAAGTTGATTTGTTTTCCGAGTAAAGCCTCAAGTGGGTGTCCTTGGTCAGATAATGATGACTTTCAGATACCCCTGCTCCATCTATCTTACAGCTCTGTCCTTCTCTAGAGCCCTGGCATCATCAGCATTAAGCCTCTGAACAAATGGAGTGCAGAAGATTGCATGGGAAGTTTTTATAGGATAGGCCTGGAAATAGCATATGCTGCTTTCTTCACAGTCCACTAACAGATCTTCGGTGGTCAAAACTAGCTGCAAAGCAAGTTGGAAATTATAGTCTTGCTGTGTGCCTAGAAGGGAAAAGGAAATATGTTTTTGTGACTACATTGCAGTCTATGCCATAGAGTTGTTCCACTCTTCCATTACCTTTTTCCACTCTCTGTGGCAGTAATAAGTGTCATTCAACAGTGTCCCTGAGCTACTCTTGGCCCCTATTGCAAAGCACCAACTTTATTTCCCCTTGATAATCAGGGTGAATCATCCCACAACACAGTGGCATAGTTTTTCCCTTTTGGCCTGTGGCCTGCAGAGCCCAATAATCATATGGCAGTCTCAACATTCAAATAAATGGACCCATTGTTATGTCCCGTGGTGAAAGTAATTTTCTTTTGCATCATGAAATCTTTGAGCTAGCAGAGCCCAAATGTGTGGAATTGGAAAATAAAATATTTACAAGTGAGATTTACATCTAATAATGAGAACTGTCATTCTAACTATAAATTCAGTTTATGGAGACATTGAGATCTAGATTGAGCTCTAGATCAGCTCAATGTTAATCACTAGATCAGAGCATCCCATGGGATGGTAGCCCAACCTCACAATGTTGTCTTTCAACTGTTGCTGCAACTGAGTTCTCAACAGGCCAATCCACTCTTTTGGGTAATGAGGAACATGGTAAAAATCAGAGAATCCCATGGGCATGAACCCACTGCTTTGCTTTTTTTTTGTTATTGTTGTTCAGAAGCAGTGTTGGGTGGCTCACTGTAACAGTGAATGTTGCAATGTAAGTCCATTGATGGTAGCAGTGGCAGAAATCGTAGCATGCAGGAAAAGTAAATCTGTATCCAGAATTGTGTCTTTTACAAGAGGAAGGAGATCTGATAGAACTAACCTGCAATCAAGCTGCTGCCTGGTCCTGCCTACAGAATGATAAGAATTTGGGGGGTTAGAAGAAAATATATACCACATTTTGGTCATGTGCAGTGGCTCACACCTGTAATCTCAGCATTTTGAGAGGCTGAGGTGGGAGGATCATTTGAGCTCAGGAGTTTGCCACTAGCCTAGGCAACATAATGAGACCTCATCTCTACTTAAAAAAAAAAAAAAAAGTAAAATTAGCCAGGCATTGTGGCATGCACCTGTTAAGGTAGATGAGCAGTCACAAAAAATAAGTGCACTTCAAGTTTCTATCACTCCAAGTCTTTGAATTCCTTCTACTATATTGTACTGATGAATCCCTGGCACTGATAAGACCAGTTTTGAATCAACCAACCGAGCCAATGGAACCAAGAATATCTGCTAAGTGCACACATGCACAATCTAAAATTGTGTTTCTCTCTACCTGGTATAACACCCTTAGAATCTATTTCTTCTCAGGGGAACATCACACACTGGGGTCTATCATGGGGAGGGGGGAGGGGGGAGGAGGGAGGGATTGCATTGGGGAGTTATACATGATATAAATGATGAATTGATGGGTGCTGACGAGTTGATGGGTGCAGCACACCAACATGGCATAAGTATACATATGTAACAAACCTGCACGTTATGCACATGTACCCTAGAACTTAAAGTATAATAAAAAAAAAAAAAAAAAAAGAATCTATTTCTTCTCAAAATCTTGCAGTTCTGGTGTGAAAGCCTTCCACTCCTGGATCTGATTTTATAATTGGCCAATGGAGCCTGCTGAGGTCAGCTGCTAGATACAGGTCTGGAGGCAGTGAGGGCTGGTAAGGTGGGGACATGAGGAGAAAGGGCACGCCTTGCAAGATAACCATCCCAATTAGGTTACTAAGCTATCTTTAAGCCAGACCATATCAGTCTCAGCAGACAGAGGAAGATGGCCTGCTTTGGCCAGCAAGGAAGCACAGTGGGTAGTTGGGGTTTCAGCATATTCAGCTCATCTGAATCTTCAGTGTTTCTGAAGATTTTAGTGAAAATAGTTCTTTCAATTTCTACTTGCAGCCCCTCTCTCCCTGAGACTCACATCTGAGTCCCTGAGGGGACAAATCCAAGTGACAGCATCATGTCGTGCTTGGAATTGTCCTTCCAATGTGATGGCTGAGGTTTCTTTACTGGCCCAAGCTTGCCTGCTTGACACTTCCCTCCCTGAGAATGACTTCTCTCCTGGGAGACATCCTAGCATCTCCAGCTCAGACTCCAGGCAGGCTGACCCCAAGTATGCCAGGCACATCTAGACCTGTTAGATCCCAGAGGTAAACACAGCTCATGCTAAAACAGGGGTCCCTGCTACATATCTTTAAAGCAAACCTCGATTCTATCTACTCTCTGCTCAACATCATCAAAGACATCTCACGAAAATGTGCAGAACAAAGTTTGCTTCCAATCTCACATATAGGTTAGGCACCAAGCCTATAAATACTGTTTTTAAAGGAAAAGTTCATGATGTGAATTTGAGAGTTTTAAAGTTCATTTGTTTTTATGACAATTTCAGGCCAATTTTGTGCAGTCTTGTTTTTATGGCCAAATCAAACTCTAAGCGCTGGATTACCTGCCCCAAGATGTTAAATGTGCTGCAGCGACTTAATTTTGGTGTCATGTTTATATATTTTTAATTATATTTATTAGGAAGTGTTTGCCTATTTTTCTAACGGAATTAAGCCAGATGGGTGTATGATAAAGATGAAGACTCTTCCCAACTCAGTTGAAACTGATTACCAAGACAATGTAGACAAGGATACAGATGCAACTCCCATCCTGTGCAGACTTTACAGCTGGAATGAAGGACAACCTCATCAAATCAAGAATATAAAAGGTGGTCAGACAGAGGACTCTGAGATGAGATTACTGAAGAAATTCCTTTGGAAGGCTTTGTTGTTGCAGACTCCCCACCCGCCTTTGTAAGAGGAGCTGCTACCTTCCCATCTTAAGCCTAATGAAGGGAAGACTTCATTAAGGGGGACTCAATGGTACCACACAGAGAACTATGAAATATGTTCCCTGCAGTTGGGAGGCTCATGCTAGAGAGAGGGAAAGCAGGCAAGAACTGGGGACTGAGAGGGGCTGACTCACTTTAGATGACCGAGCCAGGGGCATTCTGCTTCACTGGGATCAGCAAGAGTTTATCAGTATACAGATGTGTGTTTCCCATGGACCAGATGTGGGCCACTTGGGAAAGAACTGTCATGGGGTTGCCTTGGGCTGTAAACTATAGGGCTGCCTGGAGGAACAAGGTGGCCTCAATAGAAAGAGTCTTGAAGTACCCGGGATCTAGGAAAGCAGCCCCAACCTGAATAGAACCTTCTATGCCTAGGGCAAGGTACTTACTGTAGGAGAAGAGGGGCTGAAGTTAGCCGACCTCTGAGGACTCCATCGAAGTTCTCCAAGAGAGGAAAAGTCCACTCTAATCATAAGCAAAGCCCCCCAGAAACAACAGCATGAACAGTCAGGCCCAGAAAATATAAAGAAGAGTCCCATGACCTCGCTATTTATCCTTACTAGCAACTTTGACACTGACATGGAGCAGAAAACAGAGTCATAAATGGGGATGTGTGGCTAGGAGAGAGGCAACAGAAGAACTACATCTCTTTTCCCAATGTGGACTTCTAGCAGGAAGCAAGTCCCAGCGGAGGAGGGAAGATTCACACCAAGCTGAGTTTGGAGGTTTGACCACGGCATGTATATGATACAGTCTAATCACTAAATTGAGCCTATCTATCAACTTAGAAAAGCCAGAATAGTCGTGGACCCTGGAACAAGGACAGATTACTTCCATCAAAGGAAATTTCAACAGGCAGCGGGAGATCACTTTGCATGGTGATTTCAATTCTTTTCCGTTATAATTATAAATAGACCATCACTGAGTTTGTCCTTCTTCTTCTTCTTTCTTTCTCTCTTTCTCTTTCTCTTTCTTTTCCTCTGTCTTTCCCATCAGCTTTCGGGCCTTTGTCCAGGATGAAATGGTAAAAGCCCTTTCCTACCTCTACAATTTCCACAACTTGTGTGTCCCAGCTCACGGCGGTTAAGAGGGTTGCTGGCTAATAGGGGACATTACAGGGTTTTTACTTTTAAATTGAATAGTTGTTCAACTCATCAGAATGGCAGAAAATTGAAAACAAATACAAACCATGATTATTCCTCATCATGGATTTTTATCTACAAGAAATATTTAACCTAAGCCATGAGCCCCGTTATCTACATAGCCGGGCCCTCAAAGCACGTTTGTAACTTTCTTCTCACTTCATCTAAGTTGTCCACAAATTTCTCAAGACTCCTAGGATAAGATTCAACCTCTGCTTCTAATACGCCATAATTTCTAGAGCAAGTCTCCTGACTCAAGCCATCTTAATATTTCTTTTTTTTTCTTTTTCTCTCTCTCTCTTTTTTTATTTTATTGAGACAGAGTTTTGCTCTTGTCACCCAGGCTGGAGTTCTATGGCACAATCTCTGCTCACTGCAACCTCCATCTCCCGAGTTCAAGCAATTCTCCTGCCTCAGCCTCCCAAGTAGCTGGGATTACAGGCACACACCACCACACCCAGCTAACTTTTTTTGTATTTTTAGTGGAGATGGGGTTTCACCATGTTGGCCAGGATGGTCTCGATCTCCTGACCTCATGATCCGCCCACTTTGGCCTCCCAAAGTGCTGGGATTACAGGCGTGAGCCACCGCGTCCAGCCTTAATATTTTCTTAATGGACTCCAACATAGCGATGTGACGAGAGCAACATAGAGTGGCACATGCTTTACTGTTGCTTAATTTTTCTCACTAAGGAATAGAAATTTGTTTTCTGCATCCCCCACTCCATTGCACCCTATTGCTCAGCCAAATGAGTTAAAATTTTAAATTAAAATGTCAAGGATAATTTATAAGTGAGAACCTACCCTGACTATGTTTCAATTGGGGATGAAGTGGGATGGTCAGGGGGAGGAAGCTCCACCTATCATCTGTACAGTAGAAAGCAGGGTTTACAGATGTCTATGTTATCTGGCGTTTCTCCAGCGCAGCCCAGGTGGGTCACACTCAAGCCCAGGATTGTGCAAGAGCCCAGGCAAAGCTACAGTGTGAAGATGACTGTAGAGCATCAGATTTACAAATTTTGAGGGGCAAACATGATTTTGGCAATAAAACAATTTAGAATTCTTATTGAGTAGAATGCAAAATGTGCATAGGTGTTTAGAATGACATTGAAAGTTTTTTGTGTTTTATTTTTTGTTTCTTGTTTTTTTGTTTTGTTTTGTTTTGTTTGAGACAGTCTTGCTCTGTCACCCAGGCTGGAGTGCAATGGCATGATCTCAGCTCACTGCAACCTCCGCCTCCCAGTTCAAGCAATTATCTTGCCTCAGCCTACCAAGTAGCTTACAGGCAGGTGCCACTATGCTTGGCTAATATTTTGTATTTTCAGTAGAGACGGATTTGCATCATGTTAGCCAGGCTGGTCTTGAACTCCCGACCTCAGGTGATCTGCCTGCCTTAGCCTCCCAAAGTGTTGGGATTACAGGCATGAGCTACCGCACCCGGCCTAAAGATTTTTTAATTCCACATTTTGGGTTCTGCCCTCATACCTTTCAGGGATCTTAACTCAGGACATCTCTGCAGAAGAGTTTGAGAATGCACTGGCTATCATAAAATCAAAAGTCATCGATGATCAAGAGTTATCAATTCATGAAACCGTTAACAAAAATGACTTAATAATAGCTAGTAGGTATCTGCTCCTCTGCACACCTGAGTCTTTTGTTCTCCACATGAATACCTTAGGACCTGAATATGGTCACTCCTCAGTTTAGAAGAGAAGAAGCTAAAACTTTAAAAGGTTAAGTAACATGTCCAAAGACTTATAAGTAACAATTTCAACCCATATCTAGCTGATTCCAAAGCTCATTCTCTTAATTCCACCTGCTTCTATCTGGTGGCATATTGGTTTGCCGCCCCCACATCAACTGGAGAGGATTGCCTTAGACAACAAAACATCCGAGGATGCTGTGGCAGGTGTCCTGGTGTCTCACAGGCAATTGCCACTACAATCACTCATCACAGATAAAGTGCCAAAGTCATTTTTCTTTAGTTATAAGCAGCAGGAAGCGTTGTGCATGAAGACAGCAATCTGTTGAGCTATGAAAAGTGATGATTCATTCTGTTTTTAAAAAATATTTCTAAATGTCTTTGAATGAAAACAAATATTTTCCCATTAGTGGTAGCATCAGAAGACATAGTAAATTTCAAAGCACCTGTGACCAAAGTTTTCGGATGAACGCTGCCTTGTTCTTAGCAGTTTTCCAGGTTTATGTAAAGTGTGGCTGACTCTAACTGCATTAGCAAAATTAAGGATTCCTGTAAAATTACCCTGTAGCCCAAACAGAAACAACCAGAGAAGGCTCAACAACCAAGAGCTGTGAGAGGTTATTTATTTGCTAAAATCTTATTCTGGAGATTTTTTCCATATGGTTCAATGTAATTTAGTTTTAAAAACTAAAAGCCTGTCTTATGTAAATGAAGGTGCCTAGCCAACATAAGGAAATTGTTTTAAAGGTTTTTATTAAGTATGTGTGTTATATATTTCTTCTTTTAAGCAATTACACTATCCACCCTGGCCAGGAAAGCTTTCTTCCTAATGATATTAAAACAAGAAAAAAGATTCATTGGCATGAATACGATATTTAACTGTTCAAATTAAAAGCAGACCTCAAAGCGGTCTTTCAAAGCAAGTATTTGAAATAACTTTTCTGTGAACTAAAGCTGGTAATGACTTGGGGGAAGAAAAACCTCCTCTCTGTCCTTTTTCCACTCATTTTCAACTACTCTGTGCTAAGGTAGTCCCTGATAATCATACATATTTTATTTTCATCCAACTTATCAGGCATCTTAATTTAAAAAAGAATCCCATAGTAAAGTACTTACTCAACACGATGAATGTTCCCTTGCCTTATGCAATTTCTATTTCATGACAGCCTTCTCTTTATTTAGTTCTTTTCATCTCTTTACTTTAAGACTTGTTTTAGACTCTAATTATTCTTGAGACTTCGGGTTAACACTACCATTAAATCTTGTATAGGTAGATGATAAATTGGTGGCTAACAAGTTGTACTGATCTTTTTCTCAGAATTCTTCTTGTTTGAACTCAACCATCATAAAGCAATATTAAGAAATATCCACATTCCTGAATCCTCTCACAAGCAAAGCATGCACACACACACACATACACACAAATTATACCACCCCAAAAAACCTAGGTAGTATTATGAGAGATCATGCATTGTCTCTAGAAAAGGATTTATGTTGGCCCTTTGGCAGGCAATTTGGGGAAAAATTCTACATAAGTTATGTTATAGTTTGCAAATTTCATGCTTAATGCCTTTAACCATTTCAAAGCGATCTTAGTCTCCCCCTTCATCCCCTCAATAAGAATTCATTAAATTAGTGTTCCCTTAAAATAAAGATAAGATGGAATGCAGAGGGGTGATTTTTCCCTAAAATGTTCTCACCACGAAAACAATAATGATGTGAGGGTATGCATATGTTAATTAGCTAGATCTGATCATTCCACAATGTATATATACTTCAAAACGTCATGTTGTACCCGACAAATACACGCAATTTTATATATTTTAAAATAAATTTGGGGAGAAAAAGACGAGCCTAACCACTGATAGTCTGTGTTCGTTTCCTTCAAAGCACAAATGAGGAAGTCCCATTCTCTGCCTTTTGGGTTTTATCAGCTGCTGTAGGTTTTCCACACTGTGTAGTTGCAGTAGCCTGGCTTCCCTCTGTCCCACATGCAATGCCACTTGGTATCATTCGTGGTTTGATCCTGACAACAATCCACCTATTATATAATTTCTCTCTCTCATGTCATTCCACTGACCTCAATCAATTGATTTGGTGATGACATGAAACACATTCATGGAGGAGCTGAGAAAAATGTGCAAAGTACACCTGCAAGGAGAGGTTTCCCCATCTTTTCCATAATGTGGCCATCCAGAATGAGGAAGGAACAAGAATACTTGAACATCACGGAGACCAAACCATTTCCGTATGTCAAAACCAGAGAGCCTGGGATCAAAGTTATTCTTGGAAAAGGGCTGTAAGAAATGAAAAACTACCTAGTAGCATCTGTACTTCCCTTAAAATTCAACCTTCACTGGCTTCCTCTGAATCCATCAAGGTCTTAAATATTTAAAGAAAGGCTAAATTCAGAAGGTATTTAAGAAAAGGGCAGGCCCTGCTGGGTCCTGATGAGTCCAGTGGCTCTGGGAGCTGCCCAATGGGCCAGCAGTCTCTGTGGAATCCAGGTGACCCTTCCCACTAGGGATTGGACCAACGTTTCATGCAGCTTTCTCCCAAGAGGACTCCAATGAAGGAGTGTTTCGAACCCAAGTAAAAAGGATGCCCTGCAAGGCTAGTTTGAACAGAACCCTTAACCCGGTATGACTACCAGAGAACAACTGACCAGAGAAACTGGCACTCCAGAATTTAGAATACAGATTTGGTTTCAAAAACCAGAGAATACAATACCTCAGGCAGAGTCTACTGGGGTCTGAATTGAGGTCGATTTCCTGGAATTGCTATCAGGGAAAAACTGGCTGCACAAACAGGCCTCTCAGAGTTCGGAACTCAGATACGGTTTCATAACCAAAGAGCACGGCACTATGGCCACAGCTGTAGACTTGTGAATTCCCTGGCAGAAGGCCCCAAGTCAGAGACCTCACATGACTGTGTGACAAGGCAAGGCAACTTGTGCATGGCCCCTATCACCAGGGTCACTTCCTTCCCTCCAGTTCTTTCAGCAACAACCAGCTATTCTTCCACCCCACACATGCTTTGGTTCTTGGGTTCCAACCTGGTGTCAGATTGAGCCAGGCACCAAGGGTCACGATGTTCCAGCCACCAGGCTCTGCTGGGAGGAGAGATCTCTCCACCTCTTCTGACACTTAGGAATCACATGTCAACAGGCCCAGCTCTAGGAGGGGCGCTCTTACATCCTCTGACTCCTTTCCAGCCCCAACACCAAGGAAGATGCCAGGATGACAAGGACAGTGACACATGGCCTGGCAGTACTGCCTTGTAAGGACTCCACACAGCCCCAACTTGGTAATCCTAAGCACCAGTTGCAGGGAACTGGTCAGCAAGACACATTTCACCTTATGCAGTAGTGGCACAAGGGGCCCTATGGAATGATGGTCAAATGGCCAGGTAGAGCAGGGGCACGTCAGCAGCCCACACAGCCTGCACACACTTGGACATCCCTGTGGCAGCAGCAGGCACCACCAGCTGCAGAGCCATCTCAGCCACTCGAGCAACTGCACAGCTCTGTGAAAAACCCATCCTTTTAGAATGGGCAGCAGGCCATGAATGCCTTCACTGCATCCTGAAGAACCAAAGCATTTCTATAGCAAACATCACCTCCTCCCTGCAATCCTCACCGCTTGGGCAGTCTGGACTATACAGGAACTGGAACCAAACCAAACCAGGTCGAGGACACTAGGTCTAAGGGGGACATCTCCACACTTCTTTCCTTCTGGCAAGTTCAGAAGTTACACCTGAAAGCAGGTGATGTCTAGAATATGGGGGGATGCTGTATTTCCTTGTTCTGTGAGTTGATAACAAGGAGTTTTTAATCTCAGCTCTGAGAGTTGGAAATGGGAATTGGAAGTCACTTCACTACCCACCTCTTGGGAACTGATTCCACAAGTTTATATCCATAATCCCGAGTAGGCTTTATGACCAGTTTTCCCTCTGAACATTGAAATGCAGAGAAAATGACAGAGGAAGTTAGAATAGCAACTCCATTAGATCATTGAACAAAGCATATGAATGTTACTCTTCTCACATTGTTAGCATTGCTGTATGTTAACTTGTACATCTACCCATCAAGTTTTAATATAAACAAATGTCAAGTTTAAATAAACAAATAAAAATAAAAGTCCTGAAGTAAGAGTATTTTTATTTTCATATTCCAAAATGACATTTCAGAACTTTATCAAAAATTCCAGGCGAAGCAAAATAAAGACTGTGCCTAATTTCCTCTTCCCCATATAGCTGAAGCTGTATTTTCTAGACATTTTAGTCCATATCCATCAAGAAAAAAATTCTGGGACAAAAATTGAAGACTTTAATGCTGATTCTTTGCATCTTAATTAATGGTTGTCCATGACCTAGAACACCAACTATTGCACTTCTGGCATTATTTGAGGGTGGCTGTGATTCAATTAATTGAAATTTTTTGCTGTGGCTAAAGAAAATGTGAAATGAGATATTTATAACCATGGATACCTGGTTTTTATTTACAGTCATAAGAAAGAAATTCTACATTAGTACGGGAACCACAACATCTTCTAAAGACAGGATGTCAGAAATATTTGACAGAATACTTCTAAGGTGTATTGTGTGTGTGTGTATTTTTTATTAATCATAAAATGCTCATTTTACAAAAAGTTTTTACTGAGTTGTGGAAAAAATAAACAGCTGCATGAAGTCCATTAAACAATTGCAAATCAAATAATCCAATCAATAATTCAAATGCTCCAAATGGAACGATACCTGAGTTTGACAGTAGTTTATAGAGCTAAATTATATTTTGGCTTAGTTTTCATATTCGGGAAAACTCATTTGATAATTGGTAGGTGTGCAAATATACTGGCACTTTAGATTCTTATTTTATAAGGAAAAATACATTAGGAAACTCTATTTGTCCCGCCAAATCAAATAAATAAGAGCAAGTCAATGGCATGCTTAAGTATCAAACCATGCCTGTTCTTAGGTATAAAGTTTTCTTTTCTGAAGAAAAATAATACATAGAAGAAAGAGCTTTTTGTTTTAGTTTTGTTTTTTAAGAAGGCTGCCTTTTATCATACTCTGACTTAATGTTCTTTACTGATATTAACTGACTCAAATACAGTAAATTGTTACATGTGCTAGTCTCATATGGCTCTTTGTAGGCAATAATATTAAAATCAGTACTGGCTAATATTTATTTCCTGATTATGTAGCAATGTGCTAAGTGTTTTATGTACTTTATATCTTAGTCTGCTCAAGTTGTTATAACAAAAATACCATGGACTAGATGGCTTATAAACAACAGAAATTTATATCTCAATGTTTTAGAAGCTGGGAAGTCCAAGATCAAGGCACCAGCAAATTCAGTGCCCAGGGAGGCCTGGCTTCCTGATTCATGGACTATCTTCCTGCTTTGTCCTCACATGGCAGAAGGGGGCAAGGGATCTCTTATGGTTTGGTTCTCTATCCCCACCCAAATCTCATCTTGAATTGTAGTTCCCATAATCCCCACATGCTCTGGGAGGGACCCAGTGGGAGGTAATTTATCATGGGGTGGCTACCCTCATGTTGTTCTCATGATAATGAGTGAGTTCTCACAAGATCTGATGGTTTTACAAGGGGCATTTCCCTCTTTGCTCAGCACTTCTCCTTCCTGCCATCATGTGAAGAAGGACATGTTTGCTTCCCCTTCCACTATGATTGTAAGTTTCCTGAGGCCTCTCCAGCCCTGCTGAATTGTGAGCCAATTAAACCTCTTTCCTTTATAAATTACCCAGTGTCGGGTATGTCTTTATTAGCAGCGTGAGAACAGAGTAATACAGGATCTCTCTGGGATCTCTTTTTTAAGGGCACTCATCTCATTCATGAAGGCAATGCCCTCGTGATCTAATCACCTTCCAAATAACTCACCTCCAAATACCATCACATTGGGGATTAGGTTTCAACATATAATTTTTGCAAGCATATTTATATTCAGTCAATAGCACTGTATCATATTTAATTTTTATAACAAACCTGTGGAGCCTTAGAAGAAACCCAACTCAACTATCTCACCTGGAGTGAAATTTCAAATAGGACACCCAAAGAGGCCTGCTCCCAATTCAATGTTGTTTCCCAGACCTGTACAGGTTGTGGTAGAACTCGTGAATTTGAGAAATTTGGCGATCAGTTTCAGCAATATGGAAACAAATATAACAGGACTGATATAGGGTTTTTTTTTTTTTTTAGAAGGGATTCTGAATGAAATTGTTAATATTAGCTAACTTTTCAGAAAAAAAGATTGTGGGATGCCTTGCTGAGTAGATCTGCTTTTTAAAAAAGAAAAGGTAAATACAGTAATCCCCTCTGATCTGAGGTTTCTCTTTCCACGGCTTCAGTTACCCACAGTCAACCACAGTCCAAAAATATTACATGGAAAATTCCAGAAATAAATAATTCATAAGTTTTAAGCTGCACACTGTTCTGGACAGCATGGTGAAATCTTGCCCCCTCCCACACCGTCCTGCCTGGATTTGAATTTTCCTTTTTTCTAGCTTATCCACGCTGTCTACAAGACCCACCTGTTAGTCACTTAGCCCTCGTGGTTATCAAATAGACTGTCGAAGTATCACAGTGCTTGTGTTCAAGTCACCCTCATTTTATATTTTAATGCCCTGAAGTGCAAAAGTAGTGATATCGGCCATTTGGAAATGCCAAAGATAAGTTGTAAAGTGCTTCCTTTAAGTGAAAAGGTGAATGTTCTTGACTTAATAAGGAAATTTTTTTAAAAAATTGTATGCTGTGGTTGCTAAGATCTTCAGTAAGAACGAATCTTCTATTCATTCGTGAAATCATGGAGAAGAAAAAAGAAATTTGTGCTAGTTTTTACTGTCTGACGTCAAACTGCAAAAGTTATGGCCATTGTGCATGATAAGTGCTTAGTTAAGATGGAAAAGGCATTACACTGTGGGTGGAAGACATGAACAGAAATGTCTTCCAACTGACTGCAGTTGGATTCGATACTATCCTTGATTTCAGGCATCCATTGGGGGTCTTGGAACGTGTTCCCTGAGGATAAAGAGGACAACTGTACCAGTTATGCTGTTTAGGAAAATAATTTTCTTAATAATGATCTTGATAATCAGTGAGATGTGCACATTTTATTTCTCCAAAAGATTACAAACTTATTTTTGATATTTTTTCTTCTGATTTTTTCATAAAGCTACTGAAATAACAGGATGTATCTTAGAAAGATTGGTTTCATTTTGTTTTTTAGGTCATTCACTGCTTTTCAATATCGGTCTTTACTAACACAAGTAATCATCATCAATAGATGGAGAATATGGAGAAACTAAAAGAATAAAGGAAGTGGAAAAGTTGGTAACCTATTAAAATTAAAACTGAAAACTCAGTATCATCAAAATATTTATCTTTCTACACAAATGCTCTATTAAAAAATATTTTTCCATAGTTTTAAATAATTAAAAGGCCACGTTACCAACCTACTAAAAACTCAACATCCAAACATTCTGATATTCTAGCATGGAATAACTGAATAAAGGAAGGAAATTAAAAACCGATTGATTTGATTACTTCGAAACATCAAGCAACAACGAGCAATTATTTTGAACAACAGCTCCCAGTGGGAATTGGCTTTTCCTTGGCCCTCATTGCATTCTTGTGCCCATTGTTTATAATTACACAAGCGCACTGTGACATGCCGTCATTAAATTAGAAATGGGGTATCTTTGACAACTGCAGTAAAACTCAACAAAAGACTAATGTGATTTTTTTCTGCTTCCCTTCTCCTTCTTTCACTTATTTAAACATGTATTAATTAACTTGTTCTGGCAAGTGTTTAGTAAACATCGAACAAGGGCATTTCTTTAGTGGTATAATTAAAATTCTCTTTTAAAATGTTTTGCATGATATTTTATGTGCAGTTTGACTCTAGTAAACAGAAGGTTCTAATTAAAGTTTTTAAATTAAGGCAACCAAAACTGATAAAACATCCCGCATCCCATTCAAACACGTTGTCTTCCTGTCTAGAGCAAGTTTAATTTGATGGTCAGTTAACATGAACCTGAATTAGTGAAGATGTCCACACCTTCACAAGCCCCCTTCTATTTTATTAATAGTTAGTCTCAGGGAAGAAACCTTCTGGTGTTGCAGTATCCCTTTAAGTTATTATACAAAATTTATTACATTAATTATTCTAAGTTATTATACCAAGATATTATGAGAAGCATCTGATTTACGTTATGAATTCTCTGCAAATAAACTTACATAAAACACATTGAATGAACAAAGCTATCCAAACAGCAAGTGGAGTTTTGATTATTTCTTTCCATTATAACTTGGCGTAAAGGGTTACACCTCTGTAAATACTGCTATTCTTTTGGGGGAGAAGTGTCATGGTAGTGTTTCAACGCTAACAGGCAAGTGTCTGAAACATATAAAAATCGGGATCACTATCCCTTTTTGCTGTGTGTGTGTGTGTGTGTGTGTGTGTGTGTGTGTGTGTGTGTGTGTAGTGGGAAAGGAGAAGAGAGACACAAAAGAATTAATTTGGCCTGTAATGCATTGATTGACCTGAAGTGAAATATATTTTCAGGGGAAGTTTAAATTCCCCATCTTTAAATTATTCATACATTTTTTCCTTTTAGTGATGTTGTAAACAACTCCAAAAAGCAAAGCTTTAAATACAAGAACTGTCAGTAAATAATAAGTGATTTACTGGCTCTCAGGATTACTGATGTCTCTAGTGATCTTTTTTAATTAGTGGGGATTAAGACAGATTCCTCCCCATCACTTTCTTCAGACCCTGGGGTCTGTAACTGAGCTGGCCAAGGGTGGGAACAGAAAGGCATTCCCTCTGGCTCTGAACTTAGAATTGGAGTTTGCGACCCAGAGGTAAGAACCACTTGTGCTTTTGTAAAAGAAAGAGCAAAATAAAGTGTAACTCCAACTCCATGGAGAGCTTGCCTAATGCTGGGGTTTTCTTAGCAAGCCCTTGTGGCCCTTATACTAAGCCATCTTTCCAACCTGGTCGTCTCTGGTTTTTGTTTTTTAGTAATAAAGGTGATATATTGGTCTTCATCCAACACTCCTGTATCTCTTAATCTTTGGAGTTTAGAAGAAAAAGGAAGATGCTATTTATCAGGTGCCTCCCCTGAGACCCCAAAACTTTACTATTCTCAATTTAAAGATGAGGAAATTGGAACACAATGTCTCATAGCTAATAAGTATTGATGCTGGGATAAAAATGGGTAAACTGGCTCCCCTTGTGCTTCTAAACACACTGCTATTCTATCCCTGGGTATGAGCACATCGGCCCTAATTTTATACATGAGAAACAAGAGCTGAGAGAGGTGGAATAGCTTGTCTGAGATCACAAGAGAAGAAAGAGAGTGAGATTTAAACCCCAGCTCTTCTAAATACCACTATTATACCTTTCGACAGTAATTTTCCTCATATTTATTCTGCACATCCATGCCTTTTCAAACCAAACATTCAAAAGAACTTGGACCTTTGCTTAATGGTTCGAGGTCATTATTATGAATATCAGTGTGCTGTATTTGTAACATGGTGATACCTCCAAGTGCTGTGAAGTATTGGCATGTTCGTTTTTATAGTCATTAGTCATATCATCAATTCACGCATTTAGTCATTCTTACATTCAGCCATGCGTACATTCATCTATACGTTCGCTTATTTTACAAATGTTTATCTGGTGTTACTATGTGCCAGGAACTGTTCTTGAAACAGGGATGTAGGAATTCATCACTCTCCCAAGACCAGCCCCTGACTTGTTCTGTTCTGTGCTCAGTTCTTCTGCCTGCCTTTTGTAGCTACTCTGTCTGTGCCTTTCAGCTACCCCCTCCCACTAATGTTGATACTCCAGCCTCCAGCACTCACCTCATCCCTTCAATTTGTGGGGGATTTAGAAACCTGATGATAAATTTGTTCAAATTTTGTCTGTAATGAGAGTAAATACAACCTAGATGTTTTTTCCATGAGCAAAATACAAATGACATCGTGGATGTTATGGCTAAGAAGGAGCCTCTAGGTTAGTTGGGTTTTATCCAAGTTCTGCCACTCACTAGCTGTGTACTCTGGGCAAAGTATTCAGTCCCTCTAAGACTGTGTTTCTTATCTCTCTAAATGAGAGGATAAGAAAATGGTCCCCATTCTGGAGTGTAAATTAGTTCAAGCATTGTGGAAGACAGTGTGGCAATTCCTCAAGGATCTAGAACTAGAAATACCATTTGACCCAGCCATCCCATTGCTGGGTATATACCCAAAGGATTATAAATCATTCTACTATAAAGACACATACACACGTATGTTTATTGCGGCACTATTCGCAATAGCAAAGACTTGGAACCAACCCAAATGTCCATCAATGATAGACTAGACAAAGAAAATGTGGCACATATACACCATAGAATGCTATGCAGCCATAAAAAAGGATGAGTTCATGTCCTTTGCAGGGACATGGACGATGCTGGAAACCATTATTCTCAGCAAACTACCGCAAGAACAGAAAACCAAACACCACATGTTCTCACCCGTAAGTGGGCATTGAACAATGAGAACACATGAACACACAGTGGGGAACATCACACACTGGGGCCTGTTGGTGGGTGGGGGACTGAGGGACGGGATAGCATTAGGACAAATACCTAATGTAGATGACAGGTTGATGGGTGCAGCAAATGATCATGGCATATGTATACCTATGAAACAAACCTGCACATTCTGCACATGTACCCCACAACTTAAATTAAAAAAAAAAAGAAATGGTACCCACTACAAAGAATTGTTGTAAGATTTACATGTGTGTAGAGCATTTATCCCGTTACCTGGCACATTTGTCTGCTGCTCTTAGTTAGCTTGTAAGTTTTGTGACAACTCTTTTTACCTCTTGGAGACCTGCATTGGTGTTATTTTTTAGGGGATTCATGAAGACTCAATTCTAAGGCTACAGCCAGAATGGGCACTTGTCATGTGGGCAGCAGCCTGACACACACCCCCTTAGAGTGCGTTCAGAGCAAGGGCACCCTAGTCTGAAGCATGAATTGGGATCTGGCTTTATTATGTACTCACTGCATGACCATGGACAAGTTATTTGACCTAAGCTTCAGTTTCTCATCTGCAGAAATTGGAAGAATATTATCCACCTCTCAGGATTGTCATGAGGATTCATGAAAGCACCTTTGTGATGTGCTTAGCTAGGTGCCTAGCACGTAATAAGTTCGTGGTAGAATACAGCAATGTTAACCAGTATTATTATTTACGAGTTAGACATCATAGAATTGATAAAAGATGTACATATATCATCCAAAATGAATTAAACATCTCTACTCTTTGTACCACTTTATGCAAGTATTAGCTCTAAAAATCATCTATGATATGCCAAGTTCACAATTACTTAATGGTAAACTGAACCATGTGATTGCTTTTGTAATTTAATCAAGTTAAATCTGTTTTGGACTTCCCATCCTCACTAAGATACCTTCCTCTCCTGCAGGCCCATAGCTGCCAGCCAATACTCTCTGGCTGCCCTTTCACTGAGCTGTTAAAAGAGCCAGCTCATTGAAATCATCCACGCTAATTTGTAAGAGGGTTTTGACATCTCCCGGTCTTGTTTAAGCTTCATTGTCTTCACTGGCCATGTGTCTAAAAGAATTAATGTAGATGCCAGAGAACATAACATGTAAGCAGAGAATAATATGAAACCCAGTCTTTCCCACAATTCTGCAACCTAAACCTACTAGTTTGCTACAGAAATGTTTAAAATTCATACCATGAAGAGCTAATTAAAAGTATAAAAATGCTTTCTCTTCTTTGTTCGCATGAGTAAATCTTTTGGGAAAAGACGGGGTCTACATGCCCAAAGGGCCCTCAAAAGCCAGGCAAGGTGCTTAAAGGAATGAAGCAAGCAAAAGGAGATGGCAAATGGCATTTGAACACAAGGCCACAGCAGGGGAGCACAGGAAGGACAGTGGGGACCGTGGCAGCCCTTGCACTGCTGTGGGAGCAGCTCCCTCCACTCCAGAAATAAAGGCCACCAGAACTTATGAGGTTTCAAGTTAATCCACAAATGAGGATCTACTGATTCCTTGAAGAACAGCAACTGACTTAAGTTTCTTAATTGTAGAATAAAAGGCATAACAAAAAAATGCATAAGAGGCAACATGTGGCCCTAGGATGGCCTATGTGTGTCCTCTGCTAAGATCTTTGGCAGTTTAAGTAGTTGTAGCCATCTTAATGTCCACAAGTAAGACCTCACATGAACTCATTCATTTTTATCCTCACAGCTATCTTATGAGGTAGGTACTATTAATATCACCCCATTTTATAGATAAAGAAATTGAGACACAAATTGGTCCCCTCTTTGTCCAACCAGCGTTGTGCGGAGCTGAGATTCTCACCTTGACATGTGGCATGCCAGAGTCTGGTCTTCATCACATTCTCATATTTAAATAGATTAGTAGTTCTCACAATTAAAGAGTTTGGACTTTCCCCGACATGTGGTAAAAGAACTTTGTCTTTGTGCTCTGATTTAAGTTTTGATCTATTTTGATTTTTGTTCCAAGTGAGTATTTCACTTCAGCTCTCCACTACATATAAAATGCCATTTTATGTGCTGTAACACGTTGGATTTTATCTTTATTAATGCAATGTGTGGAATATGATTTCAGAACAAGGGCAATGCTGTTAAAATCGCTTCATCTGGAAATACATCAGTTTGCAAACAGATTGGCATATTATCCACAAATATAAACATTTACAAAAAAAATATCAGGCATCATTTGATGACTCTTGCCATAATGATTCATTGGCACAAGAGAAGTGCTTTGTGGTGAGAGGTGCCAAAGCTGTTTAACACATTTCAGTGGAGTTCATTACACACACGAAACGGAACCAATTTTACTCAACAGTGACTTTGACATTTACAGAAAAATGAAATGGAGGTTTAGAAATGAAGACTTCATGTGAAATCCCTACCAAAACTTTTAAATTGGTTCTATCCTTATGTTACCACTTCTAGAAGATCGGCCATGTTCTACAGACATATTTTTATTCACAGCAGGTGGCCACCTATTCAAAACAAAGTTTCTTGGGTTATCGGGAAATTGATCTTGAGCAAGCTTAATTGGCTGTAAAACCCTTCTCTCAGAATAAATATCATATTTTTTTAAGATGTACTTGTAGGAAGATATGTTTCCCTTTGGCTTCACTCTGTTTAATTCATCTTCCTTATTTTTTCCAATTCTGTTTCCTTAATTTTTGAGGCTTTCGTGGATTAAGTACCATCTTCATCCTCATTGCCCACAAAGACATGGCAGGACTCGAGATTTCAGGCTCAGAGTTGCGATGCAGTAAGAGACATGTTAAAAAGTCATAAATAACCAGCTGTTTCCTACTTCCTCAATGATATAATGCAAGAAAATGTACCAAAAAGTAATAAGGTATTTATGATACTTATGCTAAAAAGAGTTCTATATTTATGCCTTATGAAGAGTTAAGTGTAGATCATCCAATGGGGTAGGATGACCTAAGTATAGACCATATTTACAGAAATGTAAAGTACTATGCTACAGTATGTGTATGCAACACCATTTATCTGAAGAAACAATTCATAATAGGTTGTAAAACATTCTCTTACTATGGTAACTGGTTAAAGTATATTAATAACGTTGCTTTACTGAATGCTTACTGTGCTTTCAATGCCAAAGTTAAGGCTCTGCATAACAAAGAACAAACGTGCTTGGTTTAATTTGTAAGTCTAGATAACATTACAGTTATATTGCGCTGATTAGAATTAATCAACAACACCAGAACAAATCTATGTCGTCTGAATATTAAAACTTGAACGTAATTATATTGCTTTCAAACCTGTCTTATATTTATTTAGTCTGCAAATAGTGTAATAAAATCAGTATCTCAAAACCAGATAATACATTTGAGTCATTCAAACTGTTATCAAACATGTCACTGGAGAAGCAATTCAATCAATAAAAAAAATTCTAATTAGCATATTAATTATTTGCAAATAAAAGGTGATTCCAAAGTACACGAGGGAACTTGAGGACATATTAGTTTGTCTTCTCATTCTATATATCCCTATGAAATATTTTTGCACGATTAATTTCCAATAATCTAGGGGAAAAGATTTTGCTAATTTAAAGAAAACGTCAGCCCAGCCTTTGCATTAATTATCACATATTCTATCTTGATAGGACTTAAATTGATGAGGCCCAGGCTCCTCCAAAATGGCACGTATTAAATAAAATCTGGACTTGACCGTGCATTCTTGTGGATATTGAAGTACATATGCATATTGGCTGCCAGGCAAATAAATTTTCAAAGTATGCAATTACCAAAGCTATGTGGGCCTTGCCCCGCTATCCAGAAGCATCTCAATTACCTTCTAGTCATCAATGAAATAGGGTTCTGCAAAGATTCAAACTAGTTTTCTTGACCACCAGACACTTTTGCATATCAAATTTCCGAGCATACAAACGATTCCTTATAGAAAACAGAAAGTTCCTCACAAAAAACTGAGATCCCAACAAAAAGGAAAGAGACACAGTCTATTAAGTAGCCTTTTACATCCACTGCTAAACTGTCATTAGACTGCAATTAGGTAGTTCACGTTTTATTTTTATAGAGTTGTTCATGTTTCTAATTGATTGGCTCCTAATGCTAAGAGGGCATGGAGGGCAGGGTGAGGGCAGCAAAAAGGTACAACATCTATTTTGTTTTGCTTTTCCCCCCTCCCACCATCTAGTTCAGGTATTTCGTGATTAAATACCCTGCCTGCTATTTTAAGTTCAGTATCTGAGCATGCCCTTACTTCTTTCCCCTTTCCATTTACTTCCTGACATCTACAAAATGAGCCACCACATCTGACTGCCACTTACCACATGGTTCCCCTCTACTTTGCCTGCTCAGAAATCAACCGTTTCCCACAGTTCTCAGAGTTGCGCTGCTTCTGGGCCATTGTCTTCCTTTGCTTGAACATCTGACCGTTCTGCACAGTAAGAATCCTGTTTTTTGCATTTAGGGGCATACTTGCAGCACACTAATTGTTTTCCCATTTACTGTTCTTTAGGTTAAGTAAAATCTAAAATTTGGAAATTGTTTTAGTTCATTTTCTATTGCTTATAACAGAATACCTGAAACTGGATAATTTATAAAGAAAAGGATTTTATTTAAAGTTATGGAGACTAAGTGCAAGGTTGAGGTGCCACATCTGGTGAGGACTTTGCAGAGTGTCACATGGTGAGGGGGCTCAGCATGCTAACATGTGATCCAGGTCTTTTTTTTTTTTTTTTTTTCTTTTTTCCAGACGGTTTTGCTCTTGTTGCCCAGGCTGGAGTGCAGTGGCATGATCTCGGCTCACTGCAACCTCCGCCTCCCAGGTTCAAGCAATTCTCCTGCCTCAGCCTCCTGAGTAGCTGGGATTACAGGCACCAGCCACCATGCCCAGCTAATTTTTTTTTTTTTTTTTTTTTTTTTTTTTTTTTTTTTTTTTTGGTAGAGATGGGGTTTCACCATGTTGGCCAGGCTGGTCTCAAACTCCTGACCTCAGGTGATCCACTCGCCTCTGCCTCCCAAAGTGCTGGAATTACAGGCGTGAGCCACCACACTTGGCCTCTCTTCCTCTTCTTATAAAGCCACCAGTCCCACTCTCATGATAACCGATTAATCCACAGGTTAATCCATTCATGAGAGCAGAAAGAACCCTCACAATCCAATCATGTCTTAAAATCCCCACCTTTTGATACTGCCACATGAGGGATTAAACTTCAACATGAGCTTTGGAGGGAGCAGATATTCAAACCATAGCAGATATCATTCATTTTAACTTCTCAACTTCTTTTCTGATATAACATTAGAATAATATCAGTATGTTAATTACCGGTACCATTTTTACAGGGGCAAAATTACTAAGTGAAAGCTAGTTCCGATTTTCTTTCACCTGAATAAAGATGACTTTTAAAACCTTAACGTAATAAAATGGAAAGAAGAAAATATAGATTCTATGAATGAGTCCACCCTCCAGTGAACTTTCTTTTTGGCCCATATTCTTCTCCTTCATGCAAACAGTGGTGACAAGGCACACAGTGTCCCTGCCTTCCCTGTTTCTATACCACTACTGTTAAATGCTGAACTCAAGTCCGCACGAAAGAAAACAATGAGTATATAAATTACTTCAGATTTTTCAAGTGCTTCTATTCTTTAATTCTAAGAAAATTTTGACTTGCTTGGAGATGTTTTCTGATCAATAAACTATCTTCTGCAGATGTTTGCAATGTGTTGTAGATGGATTCTATACATGCAATACAAATGAGAAGAACAAGAATAATTAGTGATTAGAATACCTAATACTTATTAATACCTTATCAAATGCCAGGCACTGTTCTAAATGGTTTGCATGTAATGCCTCATTAAATCCTTATAACACCCTATGAAGTGGATAGTATCATTATCCCATTTACAGAATAAAGAAACTGAGGTAGATTGAGATTAAACCATTTTTTCAGGTTCACAGAGACGAATGTTGCAGACCCTAGCACTGATGATCATAACCACTATGCAATCCTGCCTATTAAGAAATATTAAATGAGAATTGCTAAGTTATATATTCAACAGTTTAAAGGGGTTTTTAAAAAAACTATAGAATTTCACAGAGAAATCTCTCTCTCTAAAAAACTAACATCAAATATGAGTTTGAGCATATTGATCATAGTAATTCAATTACGTATATTAAGTTTTTAACAAGGATGCACCCTATCAGGTTGGTACAAAAAGAGCTGGGTTGTAGCAAAATTAGATGTCGTAGCCTACTTGGAAATACTACTTAAATTTTTATCACTTAAAAGCTCATTACCAACTAAGAAAAAATGGAATACTTGACATTTTGGTATCTGTGATATTAAAAAGAACTAATATTTAATATTCAAGTGGCAACAGCTTGTAGAGTTTGCACACAACACCCACAGGGATCGATTTTTCTCTAAAACGGCCTTCAGGAGTCTGCCTTTTAAACAGCTGACACGTCCTTTCTCCGTATCCCTCTTTCCTGCCAGCACCATGGGGTGCTCGTGGAGTGCAGCAGCAGACATGTAATTCTTCACTGCAGGATTTGTCTTTGCAAATAATGGAGAATGAGGGAAATTAAGAAAAATGTAATTTCCACAGAATCAACCTCAGTGTAATCTCGGCTACTAAAAATGAATAGATGTCTTTAGAGGGCTTTTCTCCATATGCACTCTCCGTCCCCTTTATATACCATCTATGAGGAGAGAGAAGAATCATTCGTACCTAATTGATCGTCAGTCATTCCACACCTGTACCAAGGCTGCATTATGACAAGTATACTGTTGCCTGGCATTTTTCCAGTATGGCTAATTGTCGCAGTACTAATTTACTTACCTGTGGAATTTTCAACTTCCCCAGCCTGCTGTCAAGCAGATGCATAATAACGGAATAAAGGATTTAAAATGCCAAATATTATAAATTATTTCACTTATCTTTCAATAGAAGGCTTTGACTAAGCCACATATTAGGTGGCTATAATTACTCATTGCTGGAGTAAAAAACAAACAAAAACCTGTCACATATACATTTACCTGGTAGAATGACAAGAATCAAGTGAACCACTCTTTTCTGATGTAGAGAAAAAAATACTAATCAGATTACCTAAAACATGTTCTTGATCTGCATGGTTTAGAGTAAATGTACCAGTTCAATTACTATTATGTTCCGCATTACACAACACTTCCTTTTTGTTGTTGTTGTTATTATATTTAAGAATGGTTTTTCTATATCAAATGGTAAGACAAATGAGTAATTTACTGTTTTTTCTCCAAAAAAATGTGGAAAAATTTCTAAAGGCGATATAGGCATATATGACTTTAATTGCATAAACTAGTAAACTAATTTGGAACATCTAAACCAAGCAAATCTGGCCACCAGGATTTTTTTTATGGTAGATTGTGTTTTTGAAAATTAATATTTCCCATGGAAAGCTATCACGCGCAAGTATAATAACTGACATTTTTGTTACAGTTTGTTACAGTTCTTACAGTTGATGGCCCTCACTGTGGTACTTAGATATGTTTGATACACCTGTGAAAATTACCTAGCAACTGTGCAACTGTAATTTTTGTTATAACAAATGTAATTGTAATTTTACCAGTTTTAACAAATATGCCTGATTGTTTATGATAAAGGCAAAAATTTATAGATAAGGTTTAGGATTTTCTAAGGAAATTTGAATAGAATTGCTCATTTAATTCTTACAGTCTATTAAATACAAATTCTATAGGTTGCTTACTCACCCATCCTATAGTATTATTAGGTCCTCTAAGGAAAAAAAAAAAAGTTTTCTGGACAAGTTTGGGAAATGCTGGATTAAATATGTATAGACTTATCTTTATTGTTGCAAAATATCACTTTAGAAACTTTATTTCAGGCACTTTGATATGCTAATCTGCACTCCGAAGAGAAGGTGTATGGTCTTTTCCAGCCTTATTTGACCCAAAGGTCCTATCACAGCTCATCTCCGAAGCCAAGAGTCTGCAGAGCTGGCTCTGCCTGACTCACGCCTGGCACATCTCAGGGATTCAATACATTTTAGCGAAATTTCAACATTATCCATTTTCAATTGAATTCAAATGGTCTGTGATATTCTTTGCCTTAGACTTGTTCATGAGGATAAATATGCAAATAGAATCAGAAACACAAACTCATTTTTTCTACCAGATCTCAGCCCACATATTCCAAGGTAAAAGAGTAGCGCAATAATCCATTCTGGCACATTGACCTATAGCAACACTATTCCTTAAAATAGGATTTTTAAGCAGTAGAAAAGGAGAAAGAAAACAAGAGCTTCCTACCCAGCACACGCCTTCCATTTAGCATGTCTGGAAGATCGTCTCCTTCATTTCAAAATTGATAGCCAACTTTTTTTGTTGTTTTGCTATTCAAATTTCTGTCCTCTTTTTTTCCAGCCTATTTGCTCTAACACTGAATTTTAAGCATCTCTAAAAATGCTTGATATGTTATTATTCTTTCCAGATATCCTCTGAGAGCCAAGCAAAGAACATTAAGGAAGGAAGGAGGAATGAGGCTGGATACGGTGCAGTGAAAAAGGCACTTCCAAGAGAGGGGCACTCACTACCCAGAGACTCGACGGTGCCATCAGCATGAGAACTTACCGCTACTTCTTGCTGCTCTTTTGGGTGGGCCAGCCCTACCCAACTCTCTCAACTCCACTATCTAAGAGGACTAGTGGTTTCCCAGCAAAGAAAAGGGCCCTGGAGCTCTCTGGAAACAGCAAAAATGAGCTGAACCGTTCAAAAAGGAGCTGGATGTGGAATCAGTTCTTTCTCCTGGAGGAATACACAGGATCCGATTATCAGTATGTGGGCAAGGTAGGATTCCTTTGAGTGCTTTGACATTCTGAGTTTAAAAGCCCGAAGAAGTTACTTGTAATAAATAGACGGGGAGGATATGAACTATTCCCCAATATAGTAAGAATTGTTGCTTATCTGGTAAGACTTTTTTTTTTTTTCACTTGAGTAGTTTCCGAAAGAAGACTGTAGCAAAAAGCTGAGAAATGTTAGCCCTGCAACAAAGAGAGAGAAAGTGCTCCAGTTGAAAGTGAAACACCCACAACCAACCGCATAGGATTATCATAAATCCTTTAATTTTTACTGTAGCTTAACAAATGTGGTCTGGCTATTCTATAAAGTCGGGTGTATTAAAAATAGGAATGGAGAGATTAAACTGTAAGGAAAGGAAGGCTCCTTTTTCTCTCATTCTAAAAGCAAATATTCTGAGCTATAGTCCTTTGGCCAAGTTCAAATTAACTACTTAACTCTGCTACCTATAGCACCGTCATTCTCTGGCCAAATGGAGCTTTTGGCTGTCAAAACCCACCACCGCCTTAGATTTGGCAGCTTCTGCTGCTGCTACTGTTTAGTCTTATCTCAAATAGTTGCCAAAAAACAGGTATTTCAAAATCTTGTGATTTAACTGTGGCAAAATTTGTAAAAGAGAAAAATGCTTATGTAAAAGTACTCTTTCCAAATATCATCTGACCATTTTATTGACTCCAGAAAGTAAAGTGAGGAGGCATCGCTTATTATAGCCCTCACAGATTACCGGAGCTGAGTCAGTGAAACAGCTTGGTGAGCCTGTCATCATGAGTTTCGTTGAAATTTTATCATCAGCTCCATCCTTGTTGCAGAATATCTGCATACTGAAAAGATGTCAAAGAAAAAACAGGGTTACAGGCTTGTGCTTTGTAGGTTCCATGCCTCATAAGGTAATATTGATTTTTTTCAAAATCATTGCTACATATCCCTTCCTAAACAAATCTGATAATGAACATAAATAGATACATGAGAAAAGGCATTCATTTATTATTACAGCTATGATTTTAAGACATCTATATTAGGTTATCATGCAAAAAACATACATTCTGCAGATTCCAAAGGCTGCATGTTCACACTTCAATCTGTGATCAAATATCCCTGAATAACCATATGTAAATATTCTCTTTAAGTATTTACCACCATAAATGAAGGGAAGCCATCCACGGCTTGGGCTGACGTAACCAGGAAGTATTCCAACGATGTGAATTATTAATGTGGAATAAAGTGAGAGAGGAAGTATTTGGTGAAGGGGTGAACATCAACACAGATCCCCAAGGATCTAGCCATGTATTTGCTGTGAAATTCACACTCTGTGTGACTACTAAAGACAGTTCAGCTACTTGTACTTCACTCCATTTCCTTTGTGAAATGTGAAGAAAACTAGGTGAATCCGGTGATGGTTGTAAAAAATAACCATCATCTTAAAATCTTTAAAGCACTTTTTACAACACAAATAGCATTGTTGCCATAGAAGATTAAGTTTTAAAAAGTGCTTTATCTAAATGATGGTTCCCCGTTTTCCTTTCCAGTTTTCCTCTCCAATTGTGATGCCATTTTACACCTATAATGCCACATATTCTTAAAAAAAAAAAAAAAGTGGGGGGAGGTGTTGGGGCAGGTTATTTCAGGATACTACAAACAGCAGTGGCTAAACCCACGTAAGAATCAGTTTTACAATTATAATTATGAGAAGTAATAGTGCCATGGGGAAAACTTACAAGCTGTGGACTCGAGCAGATCCAAGAATGCGTCACTGTGCTGCCAGTTGCCAATTATGTGACCCAGGACAGGTTGTTAACCTTTCTGGGCTTTCATTTCTTCATCCAGAAAGTGCATGCAGCAATGCCTACCTGGTGGAGTTGCAGTAAAGTGATACAGGCACTAGTGGTAGGGACAGAGTAGGTGCATAAAGAAGTTATTATTATTGGTAAAAATCCATCGTATATGTTCTATTAAATCCATGTGTAACACATTGAAGTGGCATATTGACTTTCATATCACTGCAGAAGTAAAATGAGGTAATTAACAAAGCTCGGTGGAAAATACAGAGAATCATGGCAAAATCTCTTCACAACCACAGCTTTAACTGGATTAGTTGGATTTGGATATTTTATTGGCAACTAGATAAATTTCCCTCCCTCCTCATCACCTGTCCTTCCCTGCTGCCCCTCCTTCTCCTCCTTGTAGTTATAACACATGAGATATTTACTGGAAAAAAAAATCAAGGGCAACAACTGAAGTTGTCAAAGTTGCCACCGTGGCTGTATCAGACATGCGTTAGAGGTGGTTTTGAACTGTTGATATGATATTTTCTCAAATTCCTCTTTGAAGTTATATGATATCAACAGATCAAACAATTAGACGAGTATTTTTTACCACAATTAAAAATAATAGAAAAAAATACATTTTTAAAAAAGATAAAGGAGAGAGTTGCCCCTCATTTGTGGCCACAAGTTGGTCCACCTTTAATTTACCCGGAATAAAAGATACATCCAATGCGTGGCCGGGCGCGGTGGCTCAAGCCTGTAATCCCAGCACTTTGGGAGGCCGAGATGGGCGGATCACGAGATCAGGAGATCGAGACCATCCTGGCTAACCCGGTGAAACCCCGTCTCTACTAAAAATACAAAAAACTAGCCGGGCGAGGTGGCGGCGCCTGTAGTCCCAGCTACTCGGGAGGCTGAGGCAGGAGAATGGCATGAACCCGGGAGGCGGAGCTTGCAGTGAGCTGAGATCTGGCCACTGCACTCCAGCCTGGGTGACAGAGCGAGACTCCGTCTCAAAAAAAAAAAAAAAAATACACCCAATGCGATTATCCTGCTCCACTAGGTCAGGAAGCTTTTGGCCGGAAAAAAATGATTAGACCAGAGCTGAGGTTCCAAAACTTTCTTGGTTCACAGAGCCCTTAGGCTCAAAGAAATACCTTATAGTGCCATGTATTAAATAGTTAGACTCAAACAACTTAATAAGAATTTTTGCTTTAACAACTTAATAATTATTTGAAAAAATACACATAAATGGACAAAAAAAATTTATTTCACTCTTAACCACAGTTACAAATGGTATGTGTGCACCTCTTGAGCATGGCACAATTTCTCAGTCAGATTGGACACAGCCCTCTCATTTCCTTTCCCACCTTGATTTTTGCACTGTAATTGGTTTTTATTACAGCCACTATGGAAAACCCAGCTTTATAAATATAAATCATTGAAAGGAATGCAGCACCACCTACTGTTGAAACTGTGAACTACCTGGAGCGAGTAATTCGCAAGGGGTCTAGAGAGGTCACGTGCTGCTGAATTTCCCTCCTTTTCCCTCCTTTTTTTTTAATTTTTTATTTTTCTTCTTGTTTGAACTGTGGTCTTGCTCTGTCACCCAGGTTTAAGTTCAGCAGCGCAATCTCTGCTTACTGCAGTCTTGGCTTCCTGGGCTCAAGCTGTCCTCCCGCCCCAGCCTCCCAACTAGCTGACACTAGAGACATGAACCACCGCACCAGGCTATCCCTCCAAATTTTAAAATATTTCCTGATCAGCTCCCTCCTGCAACCCAGGTTGCCTCAGTGCATACTCTGGGAACCATTAGAATAGTCAGGTTGACATATAAAGGTATGCCAAGGCTAATAGAACCTTTAATCGTGCTATTTAAGCAGATTACTACTAAATAAAAATCACTCCGAGCCCATCATGGGTGCCTAACACTCAAAGGATCTATCTGTATGTGGAAGGATAGAAGCATTAACTGAGGAAAAGTAATACTGTTGAGAAAATAAAACTTAACATAGAAGAAATGTTTACATTATAAACATCTGTTTGTCTTTGTGTTGATTTGAAATTATGATGATGCAAATTAATTTGTGGTAAGTCATCGTGAGGATGGTGGAGTGAGGAAAATGAGAGTAAGTGAGGGAAACAAAGGGCTTTCAGGTGTAGAAGGGAAAAAAAAAGAGAGGGTCATGGCTGGCGGTGGGGGACACAGCAGCCAAAGAGGCAGTCCAGGAGCTGGAGTGGCAATGACGAGAACAGACAAGATGGTGCTTTACAACTGAAGCACAAGCAACTGCAGTGAGACCTTGCTCCTCCGTCTTAACCTTTCTGAACCTTCCACTGCGTTCTGTTGCCAGTGAGATGAATGCAGAGACACGGACAAGACAAGGTGGGGAGGAATAGTGGAGAAAGCCCATTATAGCTGAAATATTGACAAAACAAATTCTGATTTACAAGAAAATGTCAACTTCCACTCACTTAAAATGGTGCTGGCAGGGAGAGGTAACAGGATAGGAAGAAATAAGTGGTCGTGTATTGGGTAAGTTTCTGAGTTTGTGAGTTTCAGATATAACACCCGGATGTGATTGTTTTCCAAACCGCATCTCCATTTGGGGGCTGCTTGGAGCTGCTTTAGCTTGAGTGGCATCTGTGTCACCTGGGAACTTGTTTGGAATGCAGAGTCTCAGGCCCCACCTCCAATCTGAGTGAATCAGAAATCTGCATTTTAACAAGATCCCCAGGTGAATCGAATGCATGTTAAAATTTGAGAAGTGCTGCTTTTAAAAATGCCTTCCCTGGGTCTCACCTCCCCAGACATTCTGATTTAGTTGGTTTTTAATTATTTATGATTCTAACATATTGCCAAATTTGGGAACCACTGTCCTAGGAGGATGTTACTGCCAATCGTGATAACAAAATGTGGCAAGTTCAGTAATAAATTGAGCATCCACAAAGTGTTATCAAAATAAAAAGGAGAAGAGCCAACCAGGCTCTGGGGCTCAGCAGAGCTTCCTAGGTGTTTGAACCCCATCTAAAGACAGAGCAAGTGTTAGCTTATACTGCAGAGGGAGAATTGCCAGGACCTCCCAATTAATCGGATAGAGAAGCCAAAGGTCCGAAAGCTGGAGTTCAAAGGGTCAGAGATTTAGAGATTGAACAACCAGCAGAGTGAAAGAGTCCTCACACTGACACAGAAAACACAAAGAGGTACATATTTTCTTGTCATGGGCTAAAGAAAAGAGTGTTTTACTTTTGTACAAAATCCACTTGGGTTATCTTTGGCTTATGTAAACTTAATATAATAGAAAAATGGAGGGAAGCCTTATCATTCCACATTTTCAGAGATCCCTGTAACTCTCTAGCCTGTTTTCTGTAATGCAGCAATTTCCTGGCGATGATTGGTAGATAGTCTAAGATTACACTCCATAAGAAAAAAAGAGCACAGGTAGATGTAGACACAGATTCGATTTTGAAGACAGAGGCATTCATTAATACAAAGATGAATTTACTTAAAATAGCAGAATTATGCCTAACTTTAGGCAGAAGATTTGCACAGTGCCATTCAACAGCTACAGCAACACTTAATTCCCATCTGCTCCATTTTATCTTCCACAATGTTCCTTAACTCCTCCTTCCACACAATTTATACATAAGACCAGCCTCCACTAAAGCATTCGAGATGTTTCTATTTTTAGTAACATGCCAGGAGATCTGTTTTTATGGAATTTAATGAACTGTATACTTTCAAAGGTATTTTCTGATGGAAGTTGGTGATGGTTTTGGGGGGACAGTTTTCAAAAAAAAAATTGATAGGCTGTATTTTTTTTAAATATTATGAAAATGTGAGTTCTATTTGAAGCTCTAACATATAGGCTTTCCAATATGCCTTTATCCTCTGTCTTTAAAATTAATGTCTACCCAATTCAGTGAAGCCACTCTTCTCAAGATAATTAGACAGTAATGTTTTAACGGACCGTAAAAATGAAAGTTGTCAGCCTTACACACCTTTAAAATTAGAAATGAGCAATTATTTGTTACTATAATTACATGATCCAAATTAGTAAACATGAAGCAATATTTTATCCATTCTGAAAGGTTACTTAAAAGATGCCATCGTTGAAATTGTTGCTTTTTCTAATTCTTACACTAATTTGTTTTTCCCTAAAAAGAGCATAAGCTGAAGAGTAGAAACCTCCTGGCACTAATCCCATGCGTGATTCAGAGTGTCTCTGAACCACTTGTTGCTTCAAATAGCAATGTCACATGAAAGCATCGTCATAGCTGATATTTTCTGAGCACTACTTTGTTCTAAACCCTGTCCTAGGCGCTTCAAATGGGTTATCTCATTGGATTCTCGCAGCAACCCTAATGCATGAATATTGTTTCCATCCCTGTGTTACAGATGAGTAAATTAAGGCTCAGAGCAGTCAAGTATTTCAGGCCATTGTCTCACATTGCTAAGACCCCGACAGACGATACTGTCTGGCCACCTAGCTATTCAGTTATATACCCTCCCCTGTATGTCCACTTTGCAAAGCCATTTTGAAGCACAAGTGGAAAAAAAAAAAAAAAACCCGGAACATGCGTTGGTGTTCAATGATTGCATTCTACACAATACCACAAAAACTTATTGAGAATGTATTGTGTGAAACCCAAAGGTAGAGAGAAAAAAAAAATTTTTTTTAAGGCTACTTTTAAAGAGCTGCACGAATATGTTTGCATCATTGTTATGCACATTCCTTTTACTTTTTCATTTCCAGAACACATTGGTGGTATTCAAAATAGTTACATATGAGCATTTTAAAAGGAGATATGCAATTAATGATCTTTCTGGTCACTGTGATTTTTTTTTTAAGTGTCTTTTTCTTTCCCTTGATAACCCTCTCTAAACTTCTGTTCTGGTTCAATGACCTGCAATAATCTTTTCTCACTGAATCAGGGCAAGTGCCTTTGGGCATATCTCTCTTCTTCTTCATTTAAATTTAATGCTCAGCCATTTAACTAACATTTTTATATTTCTATGAGTTAGCATACTTAAGAGAAAGTGCATGCACACACTTGCCCATTGGATATACTTCTTTGAAAATATTTCTAGAAGTAACTTCCCAACAGCCATTATTGGAAATAATCCTCATTTGTTTCCACCAGTTGGTTTCACTTTCTTAATGACAAAAGTTTCAATTTGCTATTTGATACTAAGAAAATGTCTTGTATAGCAGCACTTTTCTGGCTCTTAAACTTCCCTCTGTGCACAGCTCATGTGGAAAGCAGAAAAGTTAAAATGTCTGGCCTTGGTCATAAACACAAGGCAACTCTTACCTTGGCCAACCACACAGCAGAGTAATAGAGAAAGCCTCACAAGAAGCCAATCCCAGATCCTGCAGCTTCCATTTCATCATGCTGGTGGAATCCTAGAGCCTCCTTCCTGCTTGAATTCAATTTGTTGAACAAAATGGAGGGATACAGCTGGGCGTGTGGCTTAGGCCTGTAATCCCAGCACTTTGGGAGGCCGAGGCAGGCATATCACTTCAGGTCAGGAATTCGAGACCAGCCTGGGCAACATGGCAAAACCCCATCTCTACTAAAAATACAAAAATTAGCCGGGCGTGGTAGCGCATGCCTATAATCCCAGCTACTCAGGAGACTGAGGCATAAGAATCGCTTGAAGCTGGGAGGCGAAGGTTGCAGTGAGCCGAGATCGCGCCTGCACTCCCAGCCTGGGCAAGAGAATGAGACTCTGTCTCAAAAAAATAAATAAATAAACAAACAAGGAGTCAAGTAAAGAGTGAAGGGTTTGCATCCTTTTTGTTCCCACTTTAGCTGTTACTTCCACACCCCAACATGTTAAACAGAGGTAGAAGTTGTGGCAAGGTTAGAGAGGCTCCCATTCTTATTATGGACACAGCCCTTTGAATCTATTTTATAGGCATTTTTAAGTATTTCTTTATTGATCAGCATAACTTGTTCGTAGTATTAGTAAATCATGTAAATACTGATTGCACCAGAGTTCTTCATTTTTTTGTCATAATATGGGTCTGTAGTGGCAGATGGGAATATAAATAAGCTGAATGCCAACATCTTGCTTTACATTTCTTTTCAAATCAAGATCTCTAATTGTTTTCAACTTCATTTTAGATTCAGAGAGTACATGTGCAGGTTTGTTAGTTGGTTATATTCCATGAAGCTGAGCTTTGGGGTACAGCTGATCCCATCACCTAGGTACTGAGCATAGTACTCTACAGTAAGTTTTTCAACTCCTGCCCCTCTCCCTCCCACCTCCCTCCCCACTCTAGTAGTCCCCAGTGCCTATTGTTGCCATCCTTATGTCCATGAGTACCCAATGTTTAGCTCCCACTTGTAAGTGAGAACATGCCATATTTAGTTTTCTGTTCTTGTGTTAATTCACTTAGGATAATGGCCTCCAGCTACATCCATGTTGTTGCAAAGGACATGATTTCATTCTTTTTTATGGCTGCATATAGTATTCCATGATGTATACATACCACATTTTCTTTATCCAGTCTACCATTGATGGGCACCTAGGTTGATTCCGTGTCTTTACTGTTGTGAATAATGCTGCATTCAACATGTGAGTCCATGTCTCTTTTTGGTAGAACAAAAATCCCTCGTTTTAATTGTGACTAAACTTTATTTCAAAAATCAGATAATAAATTCCTGACATATTGTAATCAAGCATCAACAGATTCCTAAACCACTGGTATTTTTCATTTCCATTGATATGAAAAGCCAAAAATACATTGTAACCAGAATTATACATTTAACTTTTAGAGGCCTCAACCTCTCTAGCCAAATTTAAAAATGTCTTCCTTATGTTCCACCCACATTTACCAAAAACAAACAGACGTTTGGGAGGGGTCCTCCCTTTGATAGCCTTCATCAAATTAGGAGATTATGTTTAGATATCAATGTGCCATTGCAACCTGGAGGGGGCAACTCTATGTGCTGGTGTAGGCTGCTGGGAGCAAATTCCTATCTTCCTACAAACTTTTATTTTGCCAGTTACCAAGATGACAACAAAATATGACCGTCATTAACATGCTAAATATATCAGTGTTCTTTGCAAACCTTTCTTTCCATCTAGAATTGAAGATAGATCAAAAAGAAGTACAGAATTCCCCACAAGAAAATTAGAGCTTTTTTATCACAATTATCAATACATAAGTAAAAGTAATGGGTATCCTCAAAGGCCCACGTAAGGAGTCAAATTTGAAATTATGTGACCTGGAATAAGAAGAGAAGAAGCATGCCAAAATATTTCCCGGGGAAAGCATTTATAGTTTCTTCCCATTTTTTTTTTCACAGAGCATATATATGCACAAAAAAGAGAGGCATTTTAAAAGATTAAATATATACATGCGAGAAAACTATTAATAAATAGGTGAGTTGGTGTGTTTCAAAGGACTTAAGGGCAGTGATGAGGGCATAACAAAAAGCTTGAAATATCACTCTGAATGTGGGATTTAATGCCCACTAGAGGGAATAGAGATTGCAGTTAGGAAGGTAGTTGAAGTTATCTCAGTTATGGCCTTTTTGGAATAGATTTGGAGAGAAAATGCTTTTCATTCCTTCAACAATTACTCACTAGAGAGTGTAAGTCAATAGCATGGGCAGACTGTCTAGTTTCAGCCTCAGCTGCACTTCTGACTATGTGTGTAATATTAGGCAAGTAATTTAATCTCCCTGTGCCCCCTTGATTCCTTAACTGTTAAAGGAAAGGAGTCATAAAATTATTGAGGTGATAATTAAATAAGTTAATACACAGAAAAGGCTCAGAACAGGGCCCGACATCTCACACTTACTAGTAAGGAACTAAAGCAAGACCCGCGTAAGGAGGGAAGGTGCCCTGCTGTGAAGGGTGCCTTCAAAGAACAGGTGAAATGGAGAGAAAGAAGAGCCGAAGGTGAACAGGTGATCCCACTCATGGCCAATGTTGTGAAGCCAAGTATTATGGGTCAGAAGATGGTGCCAAAGCAGTGAAGGCAGCTGAGTCTGATGCATCAACAGCAATTCGGAGCATGAGTTTATATAAAAATATGAAGTTGCCTTTATTATTCTAACTATAAGAAAAATAATATGCACACGACACCTCACATTGTTTGAGGATCCCTGGCAACTGGTAGATTCCCCTCTATTTAAGGATATTTATCCTTTCATTTGAAAACATCATCATTTTATGGTACAATTTGGGGTTTATATTATTTCAATTACCATGAATGTTATTATAGAACCTGGTTAACTCTTGTTTCTTTGTAATAAGAAAGTTTAAGATGCCCAACAATTTTTAAAATGATCTTTTCGCTTGGGTTTTAATAAGGTTTTAAATAGGAATTGTTATCACAGTTAAGTTAGGATTAATATCATAATCTCCTTATATAATTGAACCAAAGTTTTATTGTGAGAAAATTGCTATTGATTTAATTACTTAATTACCCGGAATGTTTCACCTTTTTAAGAGTAGAATAATTAATTCTTTGTTTAAGGTTGAACTTTGACCTTAAATATATTGAGCAGTGTTTCAAATTGGATCCCAGGCCTACTCTTTCAATTAGTACTTCAGACATTTAATGCAAACTTTGGAATACTTACATCTTTGCAAACTCTGCAAGACCCTAGCCTACATGTCTTATTCATCCTTATATACCCAATAGTGCCTAGCACATATTTTTGGACATAAAAACAGCCAAATACTACTTGAATTAAGCTACAGTGAGCACAAAATATTAAAAAACCGCCTTGTTATCTAAAAGCTACCTTCCAGTTTTTCCAGCTTTATTGAGGTATAATTGATAAAAATTATATATATTTAGGGAGTACAATATGATATTTTGATATACATTGTGAAATGATTACTATCATGCTAATTAGCATATCCATCACCTCACATAGTTACCATTTGTGTGCATGTGTATTTGTGTGTGTGATGAGAACATTTAAGATCTATTCCCTTAGCCAATTTTAAGTTTACGGTACAATATTAACTACAGTCACCACGTTGACATTTGATTTCTATGCCTCCCAATTGATTGATGCAATGATTTGGTATGAATATCATTGGTAGTGTTTTGTGGTATTAGCTTGACAATGGAAAATCTAATGTCTTTAAAGTTCAAGGATGTTTTAGATAGTAAACATATAAACCAAGCATATTATGAAAGTCTTTCTATGAAAACTACCTCTGGAAATTTCATATCAAAATGGCACAAATATTTTATAATACAAAAGAAGAAAACTCAAGCTTCCTTAGTGCAAAACGAAGAAACTAAAGACAACACGGTGGTCTGTGCACAAACTAACAAGAAAAATAAGAAAAGACATAACAAATAATATTGTATCATGAAAGCTAGTTCCTTTGAGACGTTTACAAATTAAAATCAACATTATTTAGGGTCTCGGTAGAAGAAAGTTTGAAACAAAATGAGAAAAAGGCAAACAGATTTGGCCAATGGAAAGCAAATTTCTTTTTCTTAAACTTGCTAGGAAGCTACATTGTACAGACAATTCAAGTGTTCAGTAAAAGAAAAATCATTTAAAACCGAGACTGTTGATTGCAACGATTCACAAAAGTATCAGCTATAGAGAGAAATGTGATAATGCAGGGACAGAAAAATTCTATATAATGACATTCTTTTAACCAACTATATCTTTTAACCAACATATTTTGAGTTCTCACAGAAAACAATCATTTCTGGAAAATCTCATCTTAATGCTTTCTACTACTTGTGAGTACAAATCAGAAAAGAAGCACAAAAGAGGAAATGTAGAGAAAATCCTGCTTTAAAAACAGTTATACAAAGCTTTAGCATGCTGGATTGTTTTGTTTTGTTTTCATAAATTGTGAAACATAAAAATCTGGCCCATTTCCTTATTATTCTGGAGCATGAGGCTTTTTGAGGGGTCAGAGGTATTAGGGGTCAGTGAGGATCAATACCCACCCCCCCGAGGAAGCAAAGTTCCCCTTTAGGAAATAAGAAAATCGGCCAGGCACGGTGGCTCAAGCTTGTAATCCCAGCACTTTGGGAGGCCGAGACGGGCGGATCATGAGGTCAGGAGATCGAGACCATCCTGGCTAACACGGTGAAACCCCGTCTCTACTAAAAAATACAAAAAACTAGCCGGCCGAGGTGGCGGGCGCCTGTAGTCCCAACTTGGGAGGCTGAGGCAGGAGAATGGCGTAAACCCGGGAGGCAGAGCTTGCAGTGAGCTGAGATGGTGCCACTGCACTCCAGCCTGGGCGACAGAGGGAGACTCCATCTCAAAAAAAAAAAAAGAAAGAAAGAAAGAAAAGCATTATACTTGACCACTGAACAACCCAAGGGTTGAGGGCACCAACCTGCACAGTTGAAAATTCTTGTATAGCTGTTGACTCCCCAAAAACTTAGCTACAAATGGCCTACCATTGACTGGAAGCCTTAACACATATTTTGTATGTTATATTGTTATATACTGTCCTTTTAAAGTAAGCTAGAGAAAAGAAAATATTGTTCAGAAAATCATGGCTGGGCACAATGGCTCATGTTTATAATCCCAGAACTTTGGGAGGCCGAGGTAGGTGGATCACTTGAGCCCAGAAGTTCCAGACCAGCCTGGGCAACATGGCAAAACCCCATCTCTACCAAAAAAGAAAAAATTACAAAAAATTAGCCAGGCATAGTGGCATGCACTGTAGTCTCAGCTACCTGAGGTCAGAGGATCTCTTGAGACTGGGAGGTCAAGACTGCAGTGAGAAAGGTCATGCCACTGCACTCTGGCCTGGGTGACAGAGTGAGACCCTGCCTCAAAAATATATACATAATAATAAAAATAAATAATAAGAAAATCATAAGGAAGGGAAAATATGTTTACTATTGATTAAGTGGAGGTACTATTGATTAAGTGGATCATCTTAAAGGTCTTCATCCTCATACCCTTCATGTTGGGGAGACTGAGGAGGAAGGAGGGGTTGGTCTTGCTGCCTCAGGGGTGGCAGAGGCAAAAGAAAATCTAAGTATAAGTGGACCCATGCAGTTCAAATTCATGCTGTTCAAAGGCCAACTGTACTTTCTTATCCTGTTTGTGCCTTGACTGTTCTGTCTATCCTCTCAACCACATATATCATGCTAAAAGAAAAAACAAAGGGCAGCTATTTAGCTTATATTAAAGCTATGATCTTGCTGATTACCAATCCACTTGCCTCTTAAAGGAAAATAGAGTCTTCAAGTCAAATCAAGAAAATTAAGTGACTTGGGCAAAGTTGAGTGGTGGTGCTTCATTTCATTTTACCTCCTTTTCAACAGTAGACACCGCTTCCCTGAGTTGTAAAATGATAATGTGGCTGTCGAAATCTTGACTGCCACACAAACCTTGACTGCCACACAAACCAGCAAGTAACATCTAAAGAAGGGGAAGGTCTAGGATGGGAGAGAGAGAAAAGAGAATTCAACACAAGAGAAAGTATTCCCTGGCAGGCTACGAGTCATCACAGATTACCTTGTAGCAGAGTTTCATGGCAGAAAACTTGTAGTGAAGCTAGAGAGCAATGATAATGTTGTCTCGTATTGTGTCTAGCTTTACAGCTTATAAAATGCTGTCTTGTGTACAAGCATTCCTCAGGTGATCCACATAACCACTGTCTAGTTGAACTTCCTCAGGTGATCCACATAACCACTGTCTAGTTGAACTTCCTCAGGTGATCCACATAACCACTGTCTAGTTGAACTTCCTCAGGTGATCCACATAACCACTGTCTAGTTGAACTGCCTCAGGTGATCCACATAACCACTGTCTAGTTGAACTTCCTCAGGTGATCCACATAACCACTGTCTAGTTGAACTGCCTCAGGTGATCCACATAACCACTGTCTAGTTGAACTTCCTCAGGTGATCCACATAACCACTGTCTAGTTGAACTTCCTCAGGTGATCCACATGACCACTGTCTAGTTGAACTTCCTCAGGTATCCACATAACCACTCTCTAGTTGAACTTCCTCAGGTGATCCACATAACCACTCTCTAGTTGAACTTCCTCAGGTGATCCACATAACCACTGTCTAGTTGAACTTCCTCAGGTGATCCACATAACCACTCTCTAGTTGAACTTCCTCAGGTGATCCACATAACCACTGTCTAGTTGAACATGATTCATTCCTTTTGCGTGTGAGCAAACATAGGCTCAGAGGAGTTCAGGGACCGCAGGGCCATTGCCAGCACAATACCAAAGCTGAGGCTAGAGTTCAGCTTTCTTTAGGGGTTTAAGTCTGATACTCTTTCCCTATATCACATTATTAAAATATTAAAGTAGCAGAGAGTATTTCAGATATGGTGGACAAATGAAACAATGACATAAATGAGAGGGAGAGGAGCACAAAAGTTCATGCCACTGACATCGCAGTGAGGACACTTTCCCCAGCCGGGGCTATCAGATAGTATGAATTTCTGTTCACTAGTGTTTCAGTTGGTTTCTTTAACTGAAGGAGGAGGAGGAGGAGAAGGAGAGCTTTTGAAATGGAGGAGGAAGAGGAGAGGAGGAGAAGAAGAAGGACAACAGAGAAACGAGAAAGGGAGCTTTCAATATGAGGAGGGAGGAGGAGAGCTTTTGAAATCTAAGCTGGTTCCCAAGCAAAAAAAAAAAACTAATAAATGAACTCATTATCTTCTTTCCTAGAATCATTTGCCATTAATTCCCTGACCATATGAGAGGTTATAGAATTCAATTTACTCATCATTTATTGTGCACATACAGGATGCTTGAGAGTTATGAATTTAAGTAAAAAATAGTCATTTGTCTTATAGAGATACATAGCTTTAACTTTTTAGATCCTAAGTAAAAGTCAACATAAAAGAATATAATATCCAACATATTTTTTACCTTTCAAGAAGAACACATTTTGGAAAAAGTCCATTTGCTATTAAGGAACACATTTTTTTGAATTTCTGCCCTTTGAATTATCATATCTCAAACACCTGCATTTTATCTATTGATATTCTCCTCCAAGGCATATGTGTCAAACAGAAAGAGAGAGAGAGAAAGAGAAAGGAGGCTGGGGGAGTGTGTGTGGGGTGTGTGTGTGTGTGTGCATGTGTTCTTTTTTGGGATTGCTGAAGAGATTACACAAGGCAAAATGGTAGTATTCTAACTGGTGAGTTACAATGCCTTACTAAATCAATTTTTGACTGGGATCTGGCTCTCAGCTTGATTTACCACTGGCTTTTTGAAAATGAAAATGTTAGACTAAGCAGGAGCTGAGACTAATGTCACAGTCTGCCAAGGCGAGAGAGACCTTGGACTTCAAAAGCCAAGCATAAAGCAGTAAACAATGCCTTTTTGGGGAAACAACTTTATGCAGTTAATAAACCAAAAGGCATTTGTTTAATTGACAAATCCCAAATGAACAATAACATTTATTATAGTTTGTATCATTTGTGCCAGTAGAATTTATGAATAACTTAGCCTGGGGTCTGATATAATAAATACAAGGAATACAGAAATGTTTATAATCAGTGTGGGTAGGGTTGCTTTGATGTGAATGAGAGTAGACTTTGGAATCAGGCAGGCCTTGGTATCCTTTCTGGCTCTGTGCTTAACTTTGGATAAATTACTAAATCTCTCTGGCCTCAGTTTCCTAGTCTGAAAAAATGAAGAAAATAAAAGTTACCCCTTGGAGACATTGTGAGAATTAATGGATGGCAACACACTAATCATTTTTGCAGTACCTGATACACAGTAAAGCATTCAGGAAGGGTTAGTTTTCTTCCCTCCTCCACTAGGATTCTTGAAGGACCACATGCAGTTTCAGTTCACCTTGAATTTCAGAAATATGGAGCTACTGTCTTAGTTTCTTGTTCCTGCTGTAACAAGTCACCACAGATTTGTGTCTCAACACAATACAAATGTATCATCTTGTAATTCTGGAGGTCAGAAATGGGTTTCACTGGGCTTAAATCAAGGTGTCTGCAAGATGTCTTTATGGAGGCTTTAGGGAAGGATCCATTTCCGGTCTTTTCCAGCTTCTAGATACCACCTGAATTCCTTGGCTTCTCGGCTCATGGCGCCTTCCTCCATCTTCAAGGCCAGAAGCACAAGGGCTTCAAATTCTCTCTCTCTCTCTTCCTTTCTTCCTCTCTCTCTCTCTCTCCCAGTCCTCAGCTCCTATCATCACATTTCCATCTCTCACTCCAACTCTCCCCTGTCTCTTTCCCTTGTAAGGACCCTTGCCATTACCTTGGGCTCACCTGGGTAATCCAACATAATCTCCCCATCTCAAAATCCTTATCTTGATCACATGCATAAAGTCCTTTTTGCCATGTGAGGAAACACAGTCACAGGTCCCGGGAATTAGGACATGGACATCTTTAGGGGAGTGGGTGCATTAGTCTGCCTACTACCACTATTATCACTCTAATGTTGTGTTCATTTAAGTTACTCTATTACTTTTGACATGAAATTCAAAGTATTGAGTGTAAAAAAATAATTGTCAAGGGAATTAGTAAATTTCTGTTGTGTTTAGGCTTAAACTTCTTTTGCTTTTAGCACTTTGTCAAAAATTCTCCTCCACATGACACAAGTCTGTTTCAGGGATTATTAAATGCAACAAAAGATAAAAAATTGAATTGAGTAGGGTTATGCAGAATCTCTGCAAATACAGATCCCTTATGATATTATTTAAGTTATTTTAAAAGTCACAAGGTACATACTGATAAGAAAGATGGATGGATGGATGGATGGATGGATGGATGGATGGATGGATGGATGGATGGTAAGACAGATAGGAGATAGATACATAGATAGACAGACACAGAGATTTAAAAGCTTGATCAATGTTCTCAATTTTCTGACCCCAGGGGACATTTGGAAATATCTGGAGAGACATTTTTGGCTGTCACAACTTGGAATGACACTACTGGCATCTAGTAGGTAGGGACCAAGGACTCTGCTGAATATCCTATAATGTATGGGACAGCTCCCCAAACAGTTACCTAGTCCAAAATGCCAATAGAGCAGAGACTGAAAAACACCGAACTAGATAATTCTTTGTAACTCAAAATATTGTTTGGTACAGAGTAAGCCTTTAATGAATGTTTATAGAACTAAATGTAAAAACTCAGGAAAAAATGTATTGTGGTTAATAGAGTAGGCCACCTGGACTCAAATCTTGCTCTTATTCATGCTCTCATGCTGAGAAGTGATTTACCTCCTGTATTGCCTCAGTAGCATCATCACTTAAGAGGGGATAAGAATAGAATCATGGGAGGAGGTTCCAAGATGGCCAAATAGGAACAGCTCCAGTCTACAGCTCACAGCATGAGTGACGCAAAAGACGGGTGATTTCTGCATTTCCAACTGAGGTACCAGGTTCATCTCATTGGGGCTTGTCAGATAGTGGGTGCAGCCCACGGAGTGTGAGCCGAAGCTGGGTGGGGCATTGCGTCACCCAGGAAATGCAAGGGGTCGGGGAATTCCCTTTGCTAGCCAAGGGAAGCCGTGACAGACGGTACCTGGAAAATCGGAACACTCCCACTCTAATACTGCACTTTTCCAACAGTCTTAGCAAATGGCACACCAGGAGATTATATCCTGTGCCTGGCTCAGAGGGCCCCACACCCATGGAGCCTTGCTCACTGCTAGCACAGCAATCTGAGATGGAACTGCAAGGCCGCAGAGAGGCTGGGGTAGGGGCGTCCACCATTGCTGAGGCTTGAGTAGGTAAACAAAGCAGCTGGGAAGATCAAACTGGTTGCAGCCCACCACAGCTCAAGGAGGCCTGCCTGACTCTGTAGACTCCACCTCTGGGGACAGGGCATAGCTGAACAAAAGGCAGCAGAAACTTCTGCAGACTTAAACGTCCCTGTCTGACAGCTTTGAAGAGAGTAGTTGTTCTCCCAGCACGGAGTTTGAGTTATGAGAACGGGCAGACTGTTTCCTCAAGTGGGTCCCTGACTCCCAAGTAGCCTAACTGGGAGGCACCTCCCAGTAGGGGCCGACTGACACCTCATTTGGCCAGGTACCCCTCTGAGATGAAGCTTCCAGAGGAAGAATCAGGTAGTAACATTTTCCATTCTGCAATATTTGCTGTTCTGCAGCCTCTGCTGGTGATACCCAGGCAAACAGCGTCTGGAGTGGACCTCCAGCAAACTGCAACAGACCCACCGCTCAGGGTCCTAACTGTTAGAAGGAAAACTAGCAAACAGAAAGAACATCCACACCAAAACCCCATCTGTACGTCACCACCATCAAAGACCAAAGGTGGATAAAACCACAAAGATGGGGAGAAACCAGAGCAGAAAAGCTGAAAATTCTAAAAATCAGGGCGCCTCTTCTCCAAAGGAATGTAACTTCTCGCCAGCAATGGAACAAAGCTGTATGGAGAATGACTTTGACGAGTTGAGAGAAGAAGGCTTCAGATGATGGGTAATAACAAACTTCTCTGAGCTGCAGGAAGATGTTCCAACCCATCGCAAAGAAGCTAAAAACCTTGAACAAAGACTAGATGAATGACTAACTAGAATAAACAGTGTAGAGAAGACCTTAAATAACCTGATGGAGCTGAAAACCATCGCATGAGAACTATGTGACACATGCCCAAGCTTCAGTAGCCAATTAGACCAAGTGGAAGAAAGGGTATCAGTGATTGAAGATCAAATGAAAGAAATGAAGCAAGAAGAGAAGTTTAGAGAAAAAAAGAGTAAAAGGAAATGAACAAAGCCTCCAAGAAATGTGGGACTATGTGAAAAGACCAAATCTACGTCTGATTGGTGTACCTGAAAGTGACAGGGAGAATGGAACCAAGTTGGAAAACACTCTGCAGGATACTATCCAGGAGAACTTCCCCAATCTAGCAAGGTGGGCTAGCATTCAAATTCAGGAAATACAGAGAATGCCACATAGATACTCCTCGAGAAGAGCAACCCCAAGACACATAATTGTCAGATTCACCAAAGTTGAAATGAAGGAAAAAATGTTAAGAGCAGCCAGAGAGAAAGGTCGGGTTACTCACCAAAGGAAGCCCATCAGACTAACAACAGATCTCTCAGCAGAAACTCTACAAGCCAGAAGAGAGTGGGGACCAATATTCAACCTTCTTAAAGAAAAGAATTTTCAACCCAGAATTTCATATCCAGCCAAACTAAGCTTCATAAGTGAAGGAGAAATAAAATCCTTTACAGACAAGCAAATGCTGAGAAATTTTGTCACCACCAGGCCTGCCTTACAAGAGCTCCTGAAGGAAGCATGAAACATGGAAAGGAACAACCGGTACCAGACACTACAAAAATATGCCAAATTGTAAAGATCATCAATGCTAGGAAGAAACCACATCAACTAACGAGCAGAATAACCAGCTAATATCAAAATGACAAGATCAAATTCACACATAACAATATTAAACTTAAATGTAAATGGGCTAAATGCGCCAATTAAAAGACACAGACTGGCAAATTGGATAGAGTCAAGACCCATCAGTGTGCTGTATTCAGGAGATCCATCTCACATGCAGAGACACACATAGGCTCAAAATAAGGGGATGGAGGAAGATCTACCAAGCAAATGGAAAACAAAACAAAAAAAAAATAAAACCAGGGGTTGCAATTCTAGTCTCTGATAAAACAGACTTTCAACCAACAAAGATCAAAAGAGACAAAGAAGGCCATTACATAATGGTAAAGGGATCAATTCAACAAGAAGAGCTAACTATGCTAAATATACATGCACCCAATACAGGAGCACCCAGATTCATAAAGCAAGTCCTTAGAGACTTACAAAGAGACTTAGACTCCCACACAATAATAATGGGAGACCTTAACACCCCACTGTCAACATTAGACAGATCATCGAGACAGAAAGTAACAAGCATATCCAGGAATGGAACTCAACTCTACACTGAGCGGACCTAATAGACATCTACAGAACTCTCCACCCCAAATCAACAGAATATACATTCTTCTCAGCACCACATCATACTTATTCCAAAATTGACCACATAGTTGGAACTAAAGCACTCCTCAGCAAATGTAAAAGAACAAAAATTATAACAAACTATCTCTCAAACCACAGTGAAATCAAACTAGAACTCAGGATTAAGAAACTCACTCAAAACTGTTCAACTATATGGAAACTGAACAACCTGCTCCTGAATGACTACTGGGTACATAACGAAATGAAGGCAGAAATAAAGATGTTCTTTGAAATCAATGAGACAAAGACACAACATATCAGAATCTCTGGGACACATTTAAAGCAGTGTGTAGAGGGAAATTTATAGCACTAAATGCCCACAAAAGAAAGCAGGAAAGATCTAAAATTGACACCCTAACATCACAATTAAAAGAACTAGAGAAGCAAGAGCTAGCAGAAGGCAAGAAATAACTAAGATCACAGCAGAACTGAAGGAGATAGAGACACAAAAAACCCTTCAAAAAATCAAAGAATCCAGGAGCTGGTTTTTTGAAAAGATCAACAAAATTGATAGACCGCTAGCAAGACTAATAAAGAAGAAAAGAGAGAAGAATCAAATAGACACAAATGAAAAAGGGGATATCACCACTGATCCCACAGAAATACAAACTACCATCAGAGAAAACTATAAACACCTCTACACAAATCAACTAGAAAATCTAGAAGAAATGGATAAATTCCTGGATACATACACCCTCCCAAGACTAAACCAGGAAGAAGTTGAATCCCTAAATAGACCAATAACAGGCTCTGAAATTGAGGCAATAATTAATAGCCTACCAACCAATAAAAGTCCAGGACCAGACAGATTCATAGCCGAATTCTATCAGAGGTACAAAGAGGAGCTGGTGCCATTCCTTCTGAAACTATTCCAATCAGCTGAAAAAGAGGGAATCCTCCCTAACTCATTTTATGAGGCCAACATCATCCTGATACCAAAGCCTGGCAGAGACACAACAAAAAAAAGAGAATTTTAGACCAATATCCCTGATGAACATTGATGCAAAAATCCTCAATAAAATACTGGCAAACCAAATCCAGTAGCACATCAAAAAGCTTATCCACCATGATCAAGTGGGCTTCATCCCTGGGATGCAAGGCTGGTTCAATATATGCAAATCAATAAACATAATCCATCATATAAACAGAACCAAAGACAAAAACCACATGATTATCTCAATAGCTGCAGAAAAGCCTTTGACAAAATTCAACAGCCCTTCATGCTAAAAACTCTCAATGAACTAGGTTTTGATGGGACGTATCTCAAAATAATAAGAGTTATTTATGACAAATCCACAGCCAATATCATACTGAATGGGCAAAAACTGGAAGCATTCCCTTTGAAAACCAGCACAAGACAGGGATGCCCTCTCTCACCACTCCTATTCAACATAGTGTTGAAAGTTCTGGCCAGGGCAATCAGGCAAGAGAAAGAAATAAAGGGTATTCAATTAGGAAAAGAGGGAGTCAAATTGTCACTGTTTGCAGATGACATGATTGTATATTTAGAAAATCCCATCATCTCAGCCCAAAATCTCCTTAAGCTGATAAGCAACTTCAGCAAAGTCTCAGGATACAAAATTAATGTGCAAAAATCACAAGCATTCCTCTACACCAATAACAGACAAATAGAGAGCCAAATCATGAATGAACTCCCATTCACAATAACTTGAAAGAGAATAAAATACCTAGGAATTCAACTTACAATGCGTGTGAAGAACCTCTTCAAGGAGAACTACAAACCACTACTCAACGATATAAAAGAGGACACAAACAAATGGAAGAACATACCATGCTCATGGAGAGGAAGAATCAATATAGTGAAAATGGCCATACTGCCCAAGGTAATTTATAGATTCAATGCCATTCCCATCAAGTTACCAATGACTTTCTTCACAGAATTGGAAAAAACTGCTTTAAAGTTCATATGGAACCAAAAAAGAGCCCACATTGCCAAGACAATCCTAAGCCAAAAGAACAAAACTGAAGGCATCATGCTATCTGACTTCAAACTATACTACAAGGCTACAGTAACCAAAACAGCATGGTACTGGTACCAAAACAGAGATATAGACCAAGAGAACAGAGCAGAACCCTCAGAAATAATACCACACATCTACCACCATCTGATCTTTGATAAACCCAACAAAAACGAGAAATGGGGAAAGGATTCCCTATTTAATAAATGGTGCTGGGAAAACTGGCTAGCAATATGTAGAACGCTGAAACTGGATCCCTTCCTTTCCCCTTATACAAAAAGTAATTGAAGATGGATTAAAAACTTAAATGTTAGACCTAAAACCATAAAAACCCTAGAAGAAAACCTAGGCAATACCATTCAGGCCATAGGGATGGGCAAGGACTTCATGACTAAAACACCAAAAGCAATGGCAACAAAAGCCAAAATTGACAAATGGGATCTCATTAAGCTAAAGAGCTTCTGCACAGCAAAAGAAACTACCATCAGAGTAAACAGGCAACCTACAGAATGGGAGAAAATTTTTACAATCTACCCATCTGACAAACGGCTAATATCCAGAATCTAAAAAGAACGTAAACAAATTTACAAGAAAAAATCAAACAACCCCATCAAAAAGTGGGCAAAGGATATGAACAGACACTTCTCAAAAGAGGACATTTATGCAGCCAACAGACACATGAAAAAATGTTCGTCATCACTGGCCATCAGAGAAATGCAAATCAAAACCACAATGAGATACCATCTCACATCAGTTAGAATGGCAATCATTAAAAAGTCAGGAAACAACAGGTGCTGGAGAAGATGTGGAGAAATAGGAGTGCTTTTACACTGTTGGTGGGAGTGTAAACCAGTTTAACCATTGTGGAAGACAGTGTGGCGATTCCTCAAGGATCTAGAAATAGAAATACCATTTGACCCAGCCATCTCATTACTGAGTATATACCCAAAGGATTATAAATAATGCTATAAATGTGCTATAAAGACCCATGCACATGTATGTTTATTGCAGCACTGTTCACAATAGCAAAGACTTGGAACCAACCCAAATGTCCATCCATCAATGATAGACTGAGTTAAGAAAATGTGGCACATATACACCGTGGAATACTATGCAGCCATAAAAAAGGATGAGTTCATGTCCTTTGTAGCAACATGGATGAAGCTAGAAACCATCATTCTGAGCAAACTGTCACAAGGACAGGAAACCAAACACCACATGTTCTCACTCACAGGTGGAAATTGAACAATGAGAACACTTGGACACAGGATGGGGAACATAACACACCAGGGCATGTCGTGGGGTGGGGGGGAGTGGGGAGGGATAGCATTAGGAGATATACCTAATGTAAATGACAACTTGATGGGTGCAGCACACCAACATGGCACATGTATACATATGTAACAAACCCGCACATTGTGCACATGTACCCTAGAACTTAAAGTATTAACAAAAAAGAAAAACAATAGAATCATGATGAGTAACGATTTATGTAATCTTTGTGATGAGTTCAGGTCATGACCTGGTCCATGGTATGGGCTTAAAAAATATCTGCTATTATCATTTTCCCAAATCCCAGCCAGACCAATTGCCAGATGATGAATCACATAAGAGAAGACTTTAAAGATAAAATCTTTACACCATTATAAAAATCAATTAAATCATTTCTACTGTAAAGGAAAATACTAATTTTGGGGGTCATAAGAGCCAACATGGTGTAATAGAAAAAGAACATGAGATATGAAGGCAGCCTGATTCCAGGTTTTGTCAGAAAAATATATTTTCTAGATTCCCTTTTATTTTTAAGATGGAGTCTCACTCTGTCTCCCAGGCTGGAGTGCAGTGGCACGATCTCAGTTCACTGCAACCTCCGCCTCCTGGGTTCAAGCGATTCTCCTGCCTCAGCCTCCCAAGTAGCTAGGCCTATAGGCAGGCACCACCACACCCAGCTATTTTTTGTGTTTTGGGTAGAGACAGGGTTTTGCCATGTTGCCCAGGCTGGTCTCAAACTCCTGAGCTCAAGTGATCTACCAGCCTCTGCCTCCCAAAGCGCTGAGATTAGAGGCGTGAGCCACCATGCATGGCCCTATTTTCTAGATCCTTTTCAAGCCCATTTTGTAGATCAAGAAATAAGCCGGCCAACCAAATTAAAATTCACTAATTCCATTTATAAATGTAGTCACCAAGAATTCCTTGCAGCATGCTCTGGCATGTAGGTCATTTTTCCACCCCCGCTATCTCCACAGGGTCTGTACTGGGAATTGGCCCTTCCATCTACAGCAGTTTGTGTGGTAGGATATTCCCGAAACCAAGGAACTTCACATTCCTGGCTGTCAAATAACACATAGAAAGACCTATTTCTACTGCCCTGAGACACATGAATCTGAATCCCCAGGGTGGAACAGTGGCAAGGTTTGGGTAAAGGTGAAAGTAGAGTGGGTTTTTCCCACTTCCCCCGGGGCAATCATGTGATGAGAGAGAAGCCCTGTTTCATTCCCATGAGCCTTCCTGGGCTTCTCCAGAGCAAGAAAGGGGTGGATTGATCCAATAGATGGTCCAACAGAAGGACAAAGCAATTCTGTAACTAGGACTACGTGTGCTAAGGGCGATAAAGAAGACATAGCCAGACCTCGAGAGCAGTATGTGATGCCAGTGGGGGATGCAAGATGTAGCTAGTCACCTTGATCACTGGAGAGCCAAGGTCATGATCTGCCAGAACCACAGATGCCACTGAGGAAAGTTATAGATAAGAGATATTCTCTAGAGACCAGAGGGTCAGAGGGCATTCTGAGGACCAGCCTTGGCTCCAAAAGCCCCCAGATTTGTCATTGACAAAGGCCATGTGGCTACCTCTCCTTCATACAGGCAGATGTCATCTCAGACTGGATCAGGAGCAAAGCAGGAGGAGAAAGAAACCAGAAAGGCTGAGATTTATCCAAAAGAGACCGTATTACTGAATCAGGAAGACTTTATTGGGATTTCACTAAATTACTGAGTCAATACTCAACTGTATTGAGCTTCTAATCCTCAATGGGACTAGAGCTTGAGGGAAAAGCTATAAACAAAAATAATTATAAGGAAGCTGCATCTTTCCTTGCACATTTGAGTGCAGTGTGAGAAAATATGTGACCCTGCAACTTAAGGGAAGGAGTGTTTCTATTTTTGCTGACTTTATGGCTTTTATTACCCCAGGCACATACTCAAGGCCTCTTCTGATTTTCTCCCACACTGAGCCTTGAAACCATGCCATGTCCTCATATTGGTTGCTAAATCATTTTTCTCCCATCAGTAGTCTAAACTTCTCCAAGAAGTCTTCCTAAACCATCAAAGAGCTTACACATTCCCCAATTCGGTCTTCTCCAACTTACAAGTTCCTTCTATGCTATTCTCCAGCTTTTTACTTACCTTGTGAATCCTAATACCTAACAACAGTAAAACGTCTAATTTCTGCTTTTTTTCTATATATTTTATTCCAATGTAGATGGCAAGTTTATAGAAGGCAGAGTTTACATGCTTTTATTCATTGCTTTATGCAACTCGTCAGACCAGTAAGTGTTTTTAATGGCCGTGGTTGACAGAGTTAAATTATTTTATTATGAAATAATGTTTCTGTGAAATGGAGCATTTCTCTTTAGTTGCTGCAACAGGAGGATACTTGAAATATAGTTCAGTAAAATCTTGCAGCTTTTTCACCATTAACAGATGACTTCTGACCCAGCACCCAATGTATTTATGATAGTCATTGAATTCAGTGTACTTACAATTGGTCCATTTTTGTCAACAAATCCAATACAAGTTGGTTTTACTATTGTATTGGGGTTGAATTTGTTATTAAATAAATTTTTTCAAGTCTGAGGCAATTACTTCCTCAGATTGTTCAGATTAGACCATGTGTCTAATGTTTAGTAGTAATTGATAAATTATCTGGCAATTTCAGGAATGTATATTTTTGATCTACAGAATTATCCTAAAGTCAAGAAAGAGGATAGAGGACACTAAGATTTATTGAGTATCTGCTATGTGCCAGAAACCTTCACTGATCATTGATATCTTATCCAATTTAATTTTTAGAAGATTCATTTATTCATTCATTCGTTCATTCCCTGCTTTGATTGACTATTAGTGTCTATAAAGTGCCTGTATATCAGGCTCTGAGGATACAGAAGTGACCTAGATGGGTTTGAACTTTATGAACTTGCAATCTAGCTAGGAAAACAGCTGTAAAACACATCATCAACGACAATAGAATGTGCTGATGGCTAAGTGGGGAATGAATTGATTGCGTATAGGAGGAGAATCTAACTTAGACCAGCAGCTTAAGGAAGGCTTCCCTGAGGTGATAAAGATTAAGCAGACCCGGCACAGGAGCTGGCTAAACCAGGTGAGGATGTTAAAAGGGCTTGATGTCAAGGGAACTACATGTGGGAAGGCCTAGCTACGAAAGAGCTAGTTAGTGATGTTATCTTCAAAAAGCTGAAAGAAGTAGGGTATGACTGGAACCAGGAGAATTAAGGGCTGATGAAGCCAAAGAAGTAGGGTATGACTGGAACCAGGAGAATGATGGCTGATGAAGCCAAAGAGAGGAGGAGAGCAGAGGCTGTGCTGGGCTTTGGAGGCCATGTGAAGGGGTGGGGATGAGGGCTTTATCCCAAGAGTAAAGAGGACACTGCAGGATTTAATTAGAGGAGAGTGGCATCTTCAGAGCTGGTGTTGTTCTTAAGTTGATCTAGTTACAGAAAGGAAAATCTAAAGAAAGCAAGCCTGGGTGTGTGTTTGGAGGGCCTCCTTGCAATAGGCCAATGAGAAAAGGCAATAGCATGGACCAGGGTGACAGCAGTGAAAATGGGAAAAGTTAGGTGAATCAAGATATACATAAGAGGTAGAATTGACTAGAGTTGGTGGCTTAATGAATGTGGGGATAGTGGCAGAGAGGATGGCCTAGGATGACTCCCTGGTGGCTTTCACAAAGATGAGAGGAGGAAAATGATTTGGAGAGAAGGTGGTGAGATCAATATGGATGTACTGAGTGTAAGTTGTCTAAGAGACTTGCCTAAGAGGTGACTATATTCTTGATTCCAGATCTCAAGAAAATGCTCTTCCCTGGGGTAATAGATAGATTTGGGCACTCATGGTACAGAGATAGCAATTGATCCATGAAAATAGATAGAGGATCTCATGTGGGGAGACATGGGAAAGGAGGGAAACAAGGGCCAAAGACACAGGCCTACAGGATACCGGCATTTAAGGGGCAGATAGAGGAGGCAAAGTTAATCATTTCCAGTTCTATATTAGGACTGAATGGAGACTAAGATCACTTAATTTATTTCACTGATTAATAGGAAAGTCAGAATTCAGATCCAAATCCCACCACTTTCCCAAAATCCACCTTTGGATACTTGGTGTTTATGAATTCAAGAGTAATTTATTGAAGGTTTTCTCCGAGGTAGGCCCTCTACTAAGCATCTTACATTTGTTATTTTATTTATTGTCAGAGAAACCTACTTGTAAATTAAGTATTATTATTATTCCCATCATGTGGAGGAGGAAATGAAGACCTGGAGAGGTTAACTAAGTTCCCCAAGGTTATGTGACGCATACGTAGCATAAATTTACACTCACCTCTTTCCCTGCCTATGTCCATGCTTATAACTATTATGATTGTACTAGTTAAGGCAGTGGCTCTCAAACCTGAGCACTCGTCAGAACTACCTACAGGGCTTCTTGAAACACAGCACTGGTGGACATCCCCTGAGTTTCTGATTCTGGAGGTAGGTGGGGCTGGAATTTTGCATTTCTAACTAGTTCCCAGGTAATGCCAACGCGGCTGGTCCAGGGACTGCACTTTGAGAACCACTGAGTTAGGGTCAAGGCAGAACTACAAAAACAACAACAAAACTTCAAAAATATAATGGCTGAAGTGCAATGCCTTTCTTTCCTCTTTCACGTGACAGGCTGGTTGGATATGAGGTTATTCTAGAACCTGGGTTCCTTCCACTTTGTGGCTTGCCATCCCCTTGGGCACTGTCCTCCTCAGCCTGGTGGAAACCAGGTCACTGCCTCACTTACATCGCAACCCGTGGAAAAAAGAAAAAAGAGGACTAGAGCAAGCCAATTCCTGCTAAACCAGGGACACTGAAGTTGCACCCTTTACATTCACACATATTACAATGTGAAAACTGAATCACAGGGCTGAACAGCCACACACCCAGCCGACCCACAGCTGGGAACCTGCCACAATCATATGCTGCCATCATCAGCTTTTTAATTGGTAAAATAATCATCACATATAAGTTAGTTAACTCATGCCAAATTATTAACATTCAAATACAGCATAAAACGTGTCACATGGAATTTTATTCAAATATACTCTTGATTTACCTAATTCTATAATCTCTAAAACAGAAACAACTCTAATCCCTGCCATGTACTTCAAGCAAGGTTCAATTTCCACCTGATATAAACTCCACCCAACAAGCTTTTCCCAGCCTTCACAACACTAAGTCTATTTATTAGCATTATGTATACATGCATTATATATAAAGAGGTATGGATACATGCAGACATCTATACATATACATATTGATGCAGTTAAGCCTCAATTTGTCATAACTTGATTTATTGTGCTAATTTAAAGTAACATTCTACATATTTAACACAAAGATGTTCTCTCTCTGTGTTGTAATTCCTGTTTCCCTCCCTCAATCCCAATCAGACAGCATCTTTTCAACACCACTGTTCTCTAATTGTCTTGTAACATCTCAGGTTAGCAACCATAACATTTCTTAAAGAGCAACATTACATTTGCACTACACCCTACAAGTATATTAGCCAAACTTCAATTTTCCATTTTTGCCAAACATCACTTCATACCTTTCCTAAGCCCATGTAAGGCTACTGTAGATACTTTCCTATGTGTGTCATCTAGGTAAACTTTTGTTTGGATTGTTTTTGCTGGGGGAGAGGAGATTATTTTATTTAATTTTTATTTTAGATTCAGAGGGTACTTGTTACGTATTACATGTGTAATGGTGGGGGTTGGATTTCTAGTGTACCCGCCATCCCAGTATTGGACATTGTACCCAGTAGGTGATTTTTCAGCCATCACTCCCCTTCCTCCCAACTTTGGAGTCCCCAGAGTCTATTTTCCCCATCGTTATGTCCATGCATACTTTTTGTTTAGCTCCCACTTACAAGTAAGAACATGTGGTATTTGATTTTCTGTGTCTGTGTTAGTTCACTTAGGATAATGGTCTCCAGCTCCATCTGTGTTACTGCAAAGGACATGATTTCTTTCTTTTTTACAGCTTTGTAGTATTCTGGGGTGTATATGTACCACATTTTCTTTATCCAGTCAACTGTTGGTGGACACGTAGGTTGGTTCCATGCCTTTGCTATTGTGAATGGTGTTATGATAAACATATGAATGCAGGTGTCATTCTGACAGAATGATTTCTTTTCCTTTGGATAGATTACAGAATGGTTTACTGAATTGCTGGGTCAAATGGTAATTCTCTTTTTAGTTCTCTGAAAAATCTCCATACCGTTTTCCATAGAGATTGAACTAATTTATCTTCCCACCAACAGTGTATGAGTGTTCCCTTTTCTCCACACCCTCGCCAGCATTGTTTGGACTGTTTTGTGTCTCAACAATGCATATGCTTCGGAGATTCCACTTGGTCACTGACTCAGGTGATGACTTGGGGACACACAGGAAATGGGAGCAATAGGGCAGCAGTAGCTGGCTTCACAGACCACTAAACATCTTTGTTATGCCTTTGAATTTGATTTAAAGTCAAGTTGGAAGTAGGCACATTTAGCATGTAAAAACATGCTGTGTCCCCAGGAAGCACAGCACCCAGCTGGCAAAGATGCTGCCATGATTTTGGTCCCACCCACCATGGAGCTACGTCTACAACCAAAAATCCCTGTGTTTATTTGCCAACACGCTGCATTTTTTAAAAAAATGGACACAGTGGCTCACACCTGTAATCCTGGCACTTTGGGAGGCCCAAGGCAGACAGATCACTTGAGATCAGGAGTTTGAGACCAGCCTGGCCAACATGGTAAAACTCTGTCTCTACTAAAAATACACAAAGAAGTAGCCAGGTGTCGTGGGGCAATGCCTGTAATCCCAGCTATATGGCAGGCTGAACCAGGAGAATCGCTTGAACCTGGAAGGCAGTGGTTGCAGTGAGCCGAGATTGTGCCGCTGCACTCCAGCCTGGGCAACAGAGTAAGACTCCATCTCTAAATTAATTAATTAATTAATTAATTAATTTTAAAAATCAACAGAGGAAGCAGGCAAAGACCAAGAGCTCCCTCTGGCAAAAATGCTGCAGGTACAGTAGTAAAAAGTCATACCAGCCACAGGTGAGATGTGACTTTCTGAGGCAAGTGGATAATTTTTACTTGATGGTGAATCGTTAAAAGTGAACCAGATGATTAAACTTAATGGAACAGCCACATTAAACTGAAATTAGTGAAAACAGGCCTCGGGCAGCCTACAACCTTTTATTTGTTGTTGTTTAACTTCTGTCTTTTACAGTGACCATGATGAATGACATCACAAAAGAAAAAATCCAATTAAAATCTAAGTGCTCAATAAACCCCTCATGTCTGGTTTTCACCACCACTTTCACAGGCACTGATGTCTTATGTTTCCTTTTTTTCCCAAGAAAAGAATTGGCCTCAGGGGAGTTTGATGGCAGAGGAGGAGAGTGGGGAGAAAAAACAAACGCTTTGGGAGGTGTCTTCTCCGTGTACTCTGTCAGACCCAGAAAATGCACTTTGGAGACAGGAAGCAGGAGGGTGTTAAATTGCTTTATTACCAGACAATGCAAAGAGTAGAGATGCATTTTCCCACTAGTTTTCAAATATTGATAAATCAGAATTGTGATCTGCAAAGCAATCCTTGCTCACACTCTTCTTTAACGTCTCCTCTGCCCTTTAACATTGTTTCAGGTGTTTGTTCTATAAGTCATTGAAATGATCTCGCCTGACAGCTAAAAATAAGTTTCTGATTACTTTTACCTGAATAAATCTTGTGACCAGATGTGGAATTCATCTACTAAGTGTGCAACAATTACATACTGAAACCGATGAAAGAATTGGTGGAGGAGAGTGTATAATCTAGTGGAATGTAGAATATGATAAATCACATGTAAAGATAGCAATTGCCCCCCACTGCCCAGTTAAAGAATACTGGCTTTTGATCACAGATTTTACCTTAGAGATACCATGTGTCTGTAAAATTGAGTTTTCAAAGTCTTCAAAACAAAGTTCTCAAAGTCAAAATAGAAAAAAACAAGCTGATTATAAACTAAGAGTTAATAACGGTAGCACTGGCTTAAATTTAGGAGGCACTTTGTAACTTATAAGACCCATATTATGCTTCTATTGCATGTTTACGTGGTGGTTAATGTACTATTTGCATGTAGTCTTCAATTAGATCTTCACAACAGCCTCGCCATGTAGCTCTTATTATCCTCATTTTGCAGATAAGAATCCTGGCTGAGGGAGGTTAATTGACTCTGCTGTGGTCTTAACACTTGCTGAGTGAAAAAGAATGAACGTGGCTCAATGCCTAGGACCGTGCCCCCCGCACTGTGCCAGGCTGCTGACCACAGCTGCTCTACAGCAAGGATCCGCCAAGTGGTGACATTGGTTTCCTTACTCATGGGTTAATGAAATAGCTTTTTAAGAGCCTCTTCAGTCATTCGAATTTGACGATGGAGAGTTAAACTTTCCCCAGTGGCTCTTTGTGTGTCATGATGGTTTCAGCGTTTCCTTAGCATATCCCATCACTCAAATCATGGGATGCTCTTGTTTTACATTTCTGATTGCATTTATCTCACTTCTAAGCAATTTCCTCCCCATTCGAATTTATCTTCCATTATTTCTGCCGAATTGCTTTCAAGGCTACTAATTATATGAATAATATTCTCCTCCCCAAACACCACGATTAACTAGCTTTAGCTGTGTTCCATTAAACACAGTTTCCCTACCTCTAAAAATGAGGAAGTTGCACCAAATAATCTATAAAGCCTCTTCCTGCGCTCAAGAGTTAATCTTCAGATTCTTTTCCCATGAGCTGTGTGATTGTGGAAACACAGCACGCACCGGATTCTCGGTTTTCTTGACTCTACAGTGATGGATTTTTAAATTAGTTCATGTTTCCCAAAGTGTCTTTTTTGGAAAACTGGTATGGAGAATATCCATATAAGTTATACCCAAAAAGGATTCTTTCAACAAGGAAGGGTAAACTAGATTACACAGAATCAAATATAGTTTCAAACTGCAGACACTCAGAGCCTCTGACATGTTAACAGTGACTCTAAAAAAGAGACCGAATATAAAGTATTTCTTTCCCTCAGCACTTCCTGGAAATGACATTCCACGGAATACACTTTTAGACTGGGTTAGATGATTTTGAAAATCTCTTTTTGCCCTAAGAGTCTATTTTCAAATGTGTAATGCTTCTCCGAGCATTTTGTGCAGTATTAATCAACAGGAAAAAGACTTGGCGTAGCTGTTGTTGCTGTTGTTGTAGCATAGCCCGTACTCTGTTTAGGCAGAGTTGAAACAAGGTAGAGAGTAGCAGCCTTCCCACGAAGACTAACTTCTCTATATACCGTGGATGCTTAAAACTCTGGGAGTTTATAAATAGTCCTCCTCAATAAAAAGCACTTTTTGAAAATTTGCAAATAGGGTTAAATTATCTGAAAACCTACAGACTGAATTTTATATATATATATATGTGTGTGTGTGTGTGTGTGTGTGTATGTATATGTATATGTGTGTGTATATATATGTCCTATAGACCTATAGTTAGATCTAGGTACCATCTAAAGGTATCATCTAACATTTTGCTGGGTGGGAAAAAGGGAATTTAGGAAACAATAGGAAATCAGCACTGTGGATATAATCTCTGGGAAAGGAAAAATGGATAAGAATCCTACTTATCCAAGTTAGGATTCTCATCTTCTATTTCCATGGTATCCTTAGTATTCATTTAATTCCGCCTTTTACCCAAACTCATTTCACCAACAGTTAGTCATCAGAATCTCTGCTTGATTACCTTTAGGAGCAGGGAACTCACTACTCATAAGACTATTTCAATTTTAGGTTGGCTCAAATTATTAGAAGGTCCTTTCCTATCTTATACTAAAGTCTAAATGTGAAATGTTACTGTTCCAAGTGACCTGTAAATTATCTAGTCAGGTGATTTTCAAGGTATTGCCCGTGGCAGCACTTAGGATATTTCTCAAATGCTTTGAGTTGAATTTCATAAATAAATAAATAAACATCACATCTTCCCAGAAGAAAATGATTATAATCTCCATCACTAAAGACTCAAGGAAGTTGCCAAGCTTCCCTAAATTCATGAAGATAATAAATGTAAGGTAGAAATAGAATATACCCAAGTCTCTCTGATTCAAAAATCAAAGTCCTTTTCTCAACAGGATATTGCTTCTCTAATATGTTTGTGTACATGCAAGTGAGGACAAGAGTGTATTAGTGGAACATGAAAGCTATAGTGAAAAATAGGAAAATCGTGAAAAGAGTTTCATTCCGGCCACCCTAATATGTCCTTGGCCGCCTTGCTATTGCTCTTGCCTTTTGTTTTCCTTTCTTGAAAATAAAGATTACTAAATTTTCTCCCAAACTCTGTTCCAGGTCTGAAAAATTCTATGATTGATTATAAGGAAACGTGCATTAATGCATGGTATTTACCATTGAGAGGGTATGTAAACAGTAAAAAAAAAAAACAAAACACCTGTACACCTTAGAAAGGATTGAATAAAAGTTAACATAGCATGCGCCAAAAAGACAAAAACAGTTTAGAACCACATGCTTGACTTTTACTTTCTTTGATTTTTTTTTTTTCTACACTAGTTACATTCAGACCAGGATAGAGGAGATGGATCACTTAAATATATCCTTTCAGGAGATGGAGCAGGAGATCTCTTCATTATTAATGAAAACACAGGCGACATACAGGCCACCAAGAGGCTGGACAGGGAAGAAAAACCTGTTTACATCCTTCGAGCTCAAGCTATAAACAGAAGGACAGGGAGACCCGTGGAGCCCGAGTCTGAATTCATCATCAAGATCCATGACATCAACGACAATGAACCAATATTCACCAAGGAGGTTTACACAGCCACCGTCCCCGAAATGTCTGATGTCGGTGAGTGAGACGTGACTTCAACCAAAAACTGGCTCTTCCCTGGTGCATCCACTGAGTAAGGAATCCCATGAGCTCAAAGTACTGAACTGCATGAATTTAGATGCTAACTTCTTCAATCCATGTATGCATATGTTTCCTAATATTACTCTAGTCTCATTTTGTTATTATTTTTAAAACCACATTTCCTCTAAAGAGGGTCTGAAAAGTGGCAGGGTGGGAGTGGGAGGTCGAAAGAGAGACCATCTCCTTTCTCTCCCACCCTGAATGCCCATTCTCTTTCTTGGGCTGAAAGACAGCAACCTTCTCCACTTCGCTTAGCCTACATGGGTGTTATGGTCCACGTAACCATCTCCCAAATAGAAAATAAAAACTTAAATTTACAATCTAGTCTAAAAAGTAGTGATAATTGATTTAAGTAACTAGTAACTCTATATTTGGGAAGGAAATTCAAAGAACATCTTTTTAATCCATAAACAATAGGCACGTTATGTCTAGGGAGTGGATCCTTTACTACATGGTGGAAATGAAAAGACTTTCATAACATACATAGAGTGAATTAATATTTTATACACAATTCTACTACTTGTTTCAAATAGTGGATTTAATTTGTTTAAATTGAGAGAAGTAAATAGGATTTAAATTAAGAAAAAGAATTCTACTGACATCACTCTTAGCCACATTGAAATACTTCATGGGAGACAGTGACAAATTTTAAACTATTTATATAAAGCATTATTTTTATTTTCACTCTGTCAAATTCAAAAGGGCTAAAATTACATAATAACTTTATTATGATTCTGTCAGTTAGATATCAGAGACATTGTAGTTCACAGATCCAAGACACAGAAAATAACCAATCCATGGAAATCATTGTAAAACATCTACATTTTTCTCATGAAGAAATTGCTTCTCTCATTATTTAAAGCCACTTTGTTTTGTTACAAAAATTGCAAGCCTCAAAAAGCGAAGAGGGAGATGATTGGATTTTTTTTTCTTCTTCTTCTTCACTGGTTATAGCAGCAATAGAATGGCATTCTTTAAATTTGTTAGGAAAACAGTTTCTCCTCTATGGGGTAAAAGGCAGAAGAATTCATGAAGAATAGTCTCTTCATCAGCACTACTCAGGGCAACTGTAACTAGATATGCAGGTATTGCACTGCACAATTCTAGGGGGTGCCATTCACTTTTGAAGCCATTATAGAATTAAATTTGCATTACGAACATTTAGGGGTAGTTGACAGTAATATGTCTTGAGAAAAATAAAAAGGCTTTTTTCAGTTTGCACACAGACACAGTTATGTTGATATTCATCATCCTTAATTGATATCTCATTATTGTGATTATAGAAAGGCATCTTCAAGAAATTCCATAAAGGCAGTGGGACAACAGCATGGGAACAAAAATGGACTTTAGTATCAAACAGAACTGAATTTGAAACTATCTCCACTAAGAACCAGCAGTGTAGCCTTGGGCAAATTATTTGATTTCTCTGATCCTCCAGTTCTGTATCTTGAAAAAATAAATAATAAATGTCAACTCCTAAGGGCTATCATGAGGATTAGATGAGAAAACAGGTGCAGAGCCCCTAGTACAATATCTGGCAATGAATAGACATTTAAAATGTCCAGACATCATATTCTAAAAGCAATCAAATTTTGTGTTAATGTTAAATAAGAACTTGAGTGTTTGTTGACTTGACTTTCACCTTAAAATCATAAGATGTTCTTAGTCTCCCCACCTCCCTTGCCAAATTACAAGGGTGGGTGCTCTGTTTTGTGCATCACCACTATACATTCAGGGCATCCAATCCTAACATACTACAATCTATTTCTTCAATAAGGGAAATTGGCTAGATATTACAAAAGCAATGTAGAATTCCTAATATTCCCCGGATGTTACTTCCCTACCTCTTTCATGGAAAGAGGAACTCCAGCAGTATGCTTACTGGTTATCTGATACAAATAACCAAAAAACAGCCATTAAGTGATCTTAATTAGAGAGACTCTCATCCTTTCGGGAAGTCACAGAGTCCTTTGAGAATCATACAAAATCTATGGAATTTCTCCTCAGTGAAATAGACATGTAGGCATACACATAAAAATTTATGTGGAATTTCAGGGGGTTAGGAATACTTTGAAGATTATTAGGCAACTGTGGTCACTAAAATAAGAGTGCTGATCTGAAATGTAATAGTGTTCTTTGTATATTTAATTATAATAACCTTTTGGAATTACAGATTCCAGACGTTTGTGCTCTGCTGTTCCAATTCATTGCTTCTTTATGTAATCCATAACTACAGTCTTTAAGGTTTTAACTGTTTAGAATTATTGGATTTATCATTTAGAATGCTTTTATTGGTAAGTAACTGGAAATCCACTCAAACTAGTTTAAACAACAACAAATAAGTATTTATTGATCACATTACTTAAGTCAAAAAGTAAAGTGGGCTTTGGACAGGATTTGATCTGAGTTCTAGCTGTTTTTCTGTAATTTTCTATTCTATCCAGCTTTGTCCTCAGGCTGGCATTTCTAAGATCACAAAATAGCTGCTGCAAATGTATATCAGCACATTACAGTCCAAGAAATAGAGTATCTGTGACAGAATTTCCAGCAAAATCATGAGTGGCCCCTGATTGAACAATTCCTAAACTAATTCCTGTGGACAAAGGAAGCAAGATGCTGATTGACTTTGTCCAGGAGAACTCAAAAGAATCACTAAAGCAAGAGTCTAGTCAAATCCCGCCATTGGAGATGGGTTGGAATCAGTTCCACCGCAAGTCATGATCATTCCCATGCTTCTCTGTAACCTAATCCTTAACAATGTTTCTAAATGTTGACTGTAATTCTTTACAGTAAAGAAGCCAATCCTTTTTCACCCAGCATCCTACCAAAGTTTTCGACTTCCTCAGCGTGATATTCCTGTACAAAATTAAGATCGTGCTGGTTTTGGTGTGTGTCAAAGATTGACATGAACTCTCGATGTGTTTTCAGTTTATGTTTCTGTCATTACAGGCACATTTGTTGTCCAAGTCACTGCAACAGATGCGGATGATCCAACATATGGGAACAGTGCTAAAGTTGTCTACAGTATTCTACAGGGACAGCCCTATTTTTCAGTTGAATCAGAAACAGGTTAGACTTTTTGATCTTCCTTTTTATAATCTGTAATTTTAATTGACATGCTCAGCTGAGCTAGCATATTTTTTAATAAAAATAATCAGTGTGATTGGATTTTCTTGCATACATCCACCAAACACTAATGATATATTTGTAAACATGACATCTGAATCATTGTAATCAAAAAATCTGGCAATGAATCTTTCACCCACCCTTTCTATGGAGTAGATTGAGAAAAATTATGTATTGCCTTAGTTTTCTTCCAGTTTGGGGCAAAGCTAAAAGGTCAACCCCTTTGTGATAGCTATTGGCCTGTTTGCAGATATTCAGAATCTTCTTTTTCTAATTATTTAGTAAGATTGTGTCTCTCTATTCTGCTCTGAAACTAGATGTAGCCATGTGATTTATTTGGTTGAATAAATGTGATAATGATACAAGTCACTTCTTAGTAAAATTTTCAAAGCTGGTACACAATCTGCCACATTCCTGTCCCTTGCCACAGTTATCATGGAAACCAATGTTGAGATGTAGTCTATAGCCTGAATGTCTGAGTGGTATCAGACTACCTGCTAACCTACGTAAGCTACCTGCTTACCTACTCAGAGCCTGAGCGAAAAATAATCTTTAGTTGTGTGAAGCCACTCAGATTTTGCATTGTTTGTTATCACATCATTGTCTAGCCCATCCTAACTGATGGAGTCCTAATCAAAGTGAAATGCCATCTGGAATCCTCTTTTCAACATCTCAGTTTTCTGTTTTCTGTATTTTCTCCACAAAGTAGCAACCTATCTTATAATGATTTGTTTTTAGCAAATATCATTTGTATTGTATAGTAAATTCTACGCATATTTTTATCATAATGAGTCAATTTCCTTTTATACATTTTTTAAACCTCCATTATTCTTGGTAGAAATCAAAACCTCCCTAGGTTCCCACATCCAGTTGGAAATCTCTCTGTTAAGTGGTGCAATGAACTTGGAAAGAATCCCAAGGAGAAAGAATGTGTTGAGTTGAAAAACAATAAGGATGAAAAATTAGAGTTATTCAACTTAAAGGACAAAAGGCTAAGGTGATCTCCTGTATTTAAATAGAGAAGTACTATTATTTGGAGAACAGAAAGCAGCTGTACTTTCACTGAAACCAGGACTATAGGAATAAAATTGATCTGTTGTCTGAAGTATTCTTGTTACAAACTTTAAAAAAGATATTTTCGCTTCATTAGTTGTTAAGCACTAGAATGTGTTTCTGCAGAAGGTTATAAAGGCTTCTCCAGTGAAATTTGAAAGAAAGTTAATTTAAGCATAAACGTTACATAGAAACTGGGCAAACTTTTAGAAGTTCTTTAACTATTTCATAACGACCTAACAACAGAGATAAATTTGGCCGGGCGCGGTGGCTCAAGCCTGTAATCCCAGCACTTTGGGAGGCCGAGACGGGCGGATCACAAGGTCAGGAGATCGAGACCATCCTGGCAAACACAGTGAAACCCCGTCTCTACTAAAAAATACAAAAAACTAGCCGGGCGAGGTGGCGGGCGCTTGTAGTCCCAGCTACTTGGGAGGCTGAGGCAGGAGAATGGTGGGAACCCGGGAGGGGAAGCTTGCAGTGAGCTGAGATCCGGCCACTGCACTCCAGCCTGGGTGACAGAGCAAGACTCCGCCTCAAAAAAAAAAAAAAAAAAAAAAAAAAAAAAAAAAAAAAACAGAGATAAATTTAACCTAACTTAAAAATTTTGGTTGCCATTGGGGCCAGTTGAACTAAAGTTCACGGTCAGCTTTAGGAATTCTAAAAGGCTGAAAGACCTTGAACCTGAATTCCAAAATTCTCTAGAATCATACAAGATGATCATTATGAGAGAATTGATGTTCTATTTTCTAAAGACCATAGTTTTACAATTTAGGAAATCCTCAGAGCATTCATTATGGTAGGTGTATCTGAGGGGTAATTCGTTAATTCATAATGGGAAACTCAAGAGTCATTCAAGTATGTGACTTTCCTAACAATTTCCTTATAATTCACCTAAATGTCTTTTATCAAGCAACTATTGTAGTACACCTTTATACCACAAGTCAGTTTAGATTTTGCTGTGTCATCTTATAACACTTAATATTTGTACATCCATAATATAATTATAATATTGAGTGTCATATAACCCTTAATAGTCTATACTATTGCAGAATCTGACTTGTACTTATTTTTATTCTCCTTGTATTACAGGCTTCTTTTAACGTATCTATCTGCCCTGTGTGATTGTAATATCTTTCAGTATAAAGGCTGTATATACTTATTTTTATATCATCATGACATCTGCATAGCATTCTGCATATTGTGGGTGACAGTTTATGTTTGTTTGCATAAATAAATAATTCCATCAAGTATTTCTTAATGCATCCCTTTGTACTCTTAAATTTTACATCCACAGGTATCATCAAGACAGCTTTGCTCAACATGGATCGAGAAAACAGGGAGCAGTACCAAGTGGTGATTCAAGCCAAGGATATGGGCGGCCAGATGGGAGGATTATCTGGGACCACCACCGTGAACATCACACTGACTGATGTCAACGACAACCCTCCCCGATTCCCCCAGAGTAGGAACATTTGATTGAATGAGTTTCTTCAATGTGCTTTTATAAAACTTGAACGTTGAGAGTTTTTATTTTTCATTGTCATCATTATTGTCAAAGTTAGTGGACTTAAGAAGAACTGGTACTTTTATTAAAAAATGAGTTGACAACATGGCATACACTCAGGAAATGTGAACATTTATGTTCCTGTATTGGTAACTAGCTGAGTGATTTCTGCTGTTGTTGTAAAGCCAACATCGTTGTTTCATTTCTCCTTATTAAGAAAACTACCACAGACATAAATCTGCTCATGCAGAACATATGTATACAAGCATGCTGCAATTTGTTAGGAAAAATTTGACTTTATGTTTTGTGAATTTAATCAGGCATGTAATCTCTTTTAAATCCTCACAAAGCTTTGTAAGGGGAGGATTTATCATTTTACTGTTTCTAAAAATACAACTGTGGAAGTAACTAGGTACTTAATCCATTTGTAATCATAAATCGTTTTCTACATTATGGTTAGTTGAGATACCGAAAGTCGTCTCCAAAATCGTTAAGTCTCGTGATTAGATAAGAAGGAAGAAGAAGGAAAAACAACATCCATGAATACCAACTTGGTATCAGAAGTATGCTAAAAATTCTCACAAAAAGCTACCCAAGAGGGAACTGGTTTTAACGTAACTTTTCTTCCAGGAACAAAATCCCTTTGGGACCATGATCTCCTACAAAAGCTATCTCAATTATTAAATAGAAAACCCACTCATTCTATCATGGCATTTTAAAAAAACTAATCAGCTAATACGGGCTTCCTTTAGAATAGAGATATACATGAATCAACAGGAAGTAGTTTTATTTTCTTTATTTTTTCAAGTTTTTAATCAGAGTTAGCTAAATGCAAAAAGATCAGAGCTAATTAAAGAATATCTGATATAACAAGTTGAAGAAAGGTTCTGTGAGGCCTACCATTTCCTTTACACAGGCTTGAAATGAAAACTATTAGGATCACCAACAGTTTGCCCAAAACCTCCTTTTTAATATGGAGATTCCCTGCGGAAGAATAAGAAAAGGATTCCTGCCCCCCGCCCCCACCCCCTCCGGAACCACAGGAATTTGTAACTCACTCTGCTCTGCTTAGATAGCCTATGACTTGTTATTGAGCAATATGCCAAGGCAAGGGAGGGGAGAAGATAGAAAGGGGCAGGAGGCCCTAAAAATGGAAGTTGAAAACACTAGAGAAATACTTAACCTGGGGTGCACCAACTCATTCCTGTAATCCCAGAGCTTTGGGAGCCTGAGGGAGGAAGACTGCATGAGGCCAAGAGTTCAAGACCAGCTGAGGCAACATAGTGAGAACCTGTGCCTACAACAAGTAAAAAGAAATTAGCCAGGCATGATGGTGTGCACCTGTAGTCCCAGCTACTCAGAAAGCTGAGGTGGGAGGATTGCTTGAGCCCAGAAGTTTGAGGGTGCAGTAAGCATGATCATGCCACTGTACTCCAGCCTGAGCAACAGGAGGAAACTCTGTCCGGAAAAAAAAAAAAAAAATGCTCTTTTTGAGTTGCATACTTGAGTTAACCTGCTTTATCATTTTACCAAGTATGAACTCATTACTTAGGGGATTACTGTTATTAAATGCCTACATTTTAGTAGTGCCATAGACTGTTTAAATTCTTTTCAAATCATTTGTATAAATGGGTGACAAAATGTAATGGAAAAGGGTAGAATAAGCTTTGGTTTTACTATTTTATATTTTTGGTGCTAAGTACATCGTGGTCTGGCCAATCTAAACTGTAACTCATATGTGGTCTCTCTAAACTAAGTTTGCAAGAGGAGCATATTTAAAAAAAAAAAAAAGTTTCTGTTTAGGAAACATAAGTTTCGAATTAGTAATACAAATATAAGTATGGGAGAAACCTATGCATAAAATAATAAAATTTAGGAGTCAAAAGAAAAAAAGTAGGAGTTTTATCACTTAACGTATTTACCTATATCTCTAACTCTGCAACTAGGTCCAGCTCCATGTATGAGTGAAAGAATATCTACTTGGATACAGCTTCCAACTTGCTATAATTTCTTTCCACCTCCAGCTATTATTAGCAATGGTAGAAAGAACTCTTTTAAAGAATACCTAGTAATTAACTTAAAGTCGCAGTTCAGATTAAATTCTTCTCTACTCTGTTAGATTAAGTTAACAAAGGGCTTGGAAGCCTTCTGTGCCTCCTGTAGCAGTTCAGCTGTTCTCACAATCACACCATAAACTTTGGAGCCTATTTACAGGACAAGAAAAGTGTTTTCCATTTGCAAGGAGACAGGTCATGAAATAGAAGAAACATTCTTAACAACCATGAAAGTAGACATAAGAAGAACAGGCCACCATTAATTATTTTGAGGAAAGCACAAATCTACCTGATGGTAGTGTCTTAAAGAACTGTTGGAGAATAGGTTTTGTTTTTATGATAATAGACTGTGGTTAGTGTATGTTTGACTTATATCTGTCTGGTGATTAATAGGTTCATACCAGTTTAAAACTCCTGAATCTTCTCCACCGGGTACGCCAATTGGCAGAATCAAAGCCAGCGACGCTGACATGGGAGAAAATGCTGAAATTGAGTACAGCATCACAGACGGTGAGGGGCTGGATATGTTTGATGTCATCACTGACCAGGAAACCCAGGAAGGGATTATAACTGTCAAAAAGGTAATGCTGCTTCTTAAACACCATACAAAGTGAACCCATTTACCTTTCTCCAGTTCCTAAGTTACCGGGGCAATTATGTCTCACATAAACATTCCTTTCGATTTTTATTTGACTTATTATTTTCAGAAAAAATGCCAATTTTGGCCAGGAATGGTGGCTCCCGCCTGTAATCCCAGAACTTTCAGAGGCCGAGGCAGGAGGATCTCTTGAGTCCTGGAGTTTGAGACCAACATGGCAAAATCCATCTCTGTTAAAAATACAAAAATTAGCCAGGCGTGGTGGCAGGTGCCTGTAATCCCAGCTACTCTGGAGACTGAGGCAGGAGGATTGCTTGAGGCTGGGCAGCAGAGGTTGCAGTGAGATCATGCCACTGTACTCCAGCCTAGGTGACAGAGTGAGACTCTGTCTCAAGAAAGAAAGAAAGAGAGAGAGAGAGAAAGAGAGAAAGAGAGAGAGAGAGAGAAAGAAGGGAGGCAGGGAGGCAGGGAGGGAGGGAGGAAGGAAGGAAGGAAGGAAGGAAGGAAGGAAGGAAGGAAGGAAGGAAGGAAGGAAGGAAGGAAGGAAGGAAGGAAGGAAGGAAAGGAAAGGAAAGGAAAGGAAAAAAGGAAAGGAAGAAAGGAAGAAAGAAAGTCAATTCTAATGACAATGAGATCTCTTGGATTGGCTTTCAGGAACCTAAAATGATATGCATTCATGTTAATTCTAGACATCCAATGAATTTTTATTAGGAAACTCCTAAGTAAATAAGTAATATAAACAAATGATATTCATAAAAATACATTAAGTAAATACTTTAAATGAACAGTAAATAAACAGTGCCAGACACTGCTCTAGGTGCTGGAGGTGCACTGGTACATACAACAAATGTTCTCTGCCCTCATGGTACTTCCAGTCTAGGGGGAAACAGACGAGGAGCCAAGTAAACAAACAAACACATTACTACAAATTGTGATGCATGCTGTGAAGGAAAAGAGTACAGCAAGCAGTGATCAAGATGACTTGCATCACAGAAAGAGGATATATAAAGATCACAAGTTTAAATTAAATACCATAACAAATTTAAATTAAATACCATAAATTTCCTGTGACTTCTTTAACTACTTTTTGGAACACAACAATAAATCTTTTATGTTCTGATTTCTATTTTTTTCCAAAGTACTGATTCATTATTTTATCCCCCAAATTGTCTAGCACCACAGAGTAGTATACAAAAATATGGCAAAAATTAAAAACCGATGAATTGTATGCTTCAAGACTAAAAATATTAACTTGGTTAACTTTTTATGATTTCACTTTCATCATGTATGGTGTAATATTTTCTCTCTCCTTTAGCATACTATTATCTTTTCTGGTAAATATAAGCATAGGTGGATGTAAATAACAGAGACTTTTTTCCTCCCAAGCTTAGGATTACGTGTCTTAATATCTGAAAACACAATAAAACATGTTTAAGTGACACTCAGACTAATGTTTTAAACTGTAATATAATTAGGAAGCCCATTAGTGTGCATTAACCTTTTTAATTTTCTTGGTGCCTTATCAGATTCAAACTGAAATTTTGCCTAGACGACTAAATCACATTCACTAACGTCTTGATTAATTGTGTTTCTAGTGAGCCTTGTCATATTATCATCAAAAACTAAAAGTCAGCAATAAGCATTTGGGTTCACCATGTCTCCAAAAGCAGAGCTACTTTGCCTAAAGACCCTTGACAACAATGATCATTACTTTCTTTGGCAAATAATTAGCCCAATGCCCTTTTCAGGATACCATATTGACAACAATGATCTTTACTTTCTTTGGCAAATAATTAGCCCAATGCCCTTTTCAGGATATCATTTGGAATATGTCATTACTTCATGCAAAAAAAAAAAAAACTTTAATCTATGTTTTTTTGAATGATGACGAGGGATTCACAATGCAAACCTGTGGCTCTCAATTCTGGCTGCACCATAGAATCACTGGGAGAAGTGTTTAATCATGTAGATTTTAATATGCATGCCCCAATATGTTGGTTTAATGGTCCAGGGTGGGGCCAAGACATTGGCCAGTTTTAAACACTCATTGGTGTAATTAAAGCCAGATACGGCCGGCACAGTGGCTCACGCTTGTAATCCCAGCACTCTGGGAGGCAGAGGCAGGTGGATCATGAGGTCAAGAGATCAAGACCATCCTGGCCAACATGATGAAACCCCGTTTCTACTAAAAATACAAAAATTAACTGGGCCTGGTGGCGTGTGCCTGTAATCCCAGCTACTTGGGAGGCTGAGGAAAATCGCTTGAATCTGGAGGCCTGGTTGCAGGGAGCTGAGATCGCGCCACTGCACTCCAGCCTGGCGACAGAGCAAGACTCCGTCTCAAAAAAAAAAAAAAGCCAGATGTGAGAACATCTGACATGGAATAACACACTGTGTATTTGCCAACTTGCCCCTGCTGGCCCCCTCTAGTGAAACGTGAGTATTTTTTAAGTGGGGACAGGGCGGGCTCTACCAGACTCCTGCTTCCAAGTGTCCTTCCTGCCTGGTATGGTGCCTTGTACCTCAGGACCCACTTTTAAGTCAACAGCAGGCACTGGCCTCAGCCCATACACTTTTCAGGGCTCTGTGGCATCTGAACTCCTTCACAAACTTTATCATCGTTTCCTGCCTAACAGCCTAGATGTAAGAAAAAAAATTACATCTTATCTTTCCTCCCTTTGCCCAATATCACACTAATGTGTTTCCCTAAGCAATATGATTCCATTCATTTATCAGTGATTTACACCAAAAATGTTTCATGTCTTGGCTTTCTGTGTCTTGGCTGCTTTAAATATGTCACTTCTTCCCCCACCCCCCACCCCAAGCTCTTGGACTTTGAAAAGAAGAAAGTGTATACCCTTAAAGTGGAAGCCTCCAATCCTCATGTTGAGCCACGATTTCTCTACTTGGGGCCTTTCAAAGATTCAGCCACGGTTAGAATTGTGGTGGAGGATGTAGATGAGCCTCCTGTCTTCAGCAAGCTGGCCTACATCCTACAAATAAGAGAAGATGCTCAGATAAACACCACAATAGGCTCTGTCACAGCCCAAGATCCAGATGCTGCCAGGAATCCTGTCAAGTAAGCACGCTTCCGCGATGTATCTGTTTCATAAGCTTCAGTCAATTTATATTCAAATATCTGCCTGCACTTTAGAAAAGATGAATCCCTTTTGTTCCAATTAGACAATTATGTTTTCCTGAAAAAACTATTCTAAACAGCACCTTTAACTCTCTTTGCTCACTGCATAAATATTATTTTGGCAGAAGTACAGTAGTCCCTTGTTATCCCTGGGGGATTGGTTCCAGGACCACCCCCATATTAAAATTCACAAATCCGGAAGTTCCTTATATAAAATGACACAGATTTGCAAACAACCAAAGCTCATCCTTCCCTATGCTTTAAGTCATTTCTAGATTACTTATAGTACCAGTTCAATGTAAATACTATGTAAATAGTTATCTTGATGTTTTTATTTGTACTATTTTTTATTGTTTGCTTCTTGTTTTTTCCAAACATTTTTTATTTCCAGTTGGTTGAATCCACAGTTGCAGAACCTGTGGATACATGGGGCTGACTGTATAAACCTTAAAAGAACACAAATTTGGGAAGGAAAGCAAGCTATAAGGAGTTTACTGCTTAAATAGAAGTAGCATAAGGTGATGCGGCTGAATAACCTGGGATTATTTTTCAAGGTTTGAGATTTTTTTAAGTTTAAGATTTGTCAAATCTTAAAGAAAGTGGCAAAGAAAAAGTATGATTTTTAACAAATCAAGCACTGGGATTGGGAGCCTGTTTTTCAAGTGTAGAAAAACCTATCATGTAACACCTAAAAGACAGAATTATCCTCCATTCAGATGCATTTTTCCTTTTGTAGATGTAGATAAAAACAAGAATTGTTTCATGATATACGTCTGTGAAATCCTAGGGAAATTAATACAACAGAGTCCAAATGTATGCTATAAACTAGTTCTGTTTTCCCTATGCTTTCCTTACACCTTAGTTGTAAATCATGTTACAATAAGGCCTTATTGCTCTTTGGGACCACCAATGCTTCAGTATTCTCGGATCTTAACAGAAAAATGCTGGAGTCAACCAACTTCCAGCCTTCAGCCAGTAGCTTAGTTGACTAAATGAGAAAAGTACTAGCTGGGCGCGGCGGCTCACGCCTGTAATCCCAGCACTTCGGGAGGCCAAGGTGGGCAGATCACTTGAGGTCAGGAGTTCAAGAAATGTGCGAGACCAGAATAGCATTGTGTCAATTATTCCCCATAAACAAAGTAAGCAGACCGAAAAACTAGAGAAACTCTCGCCAGTGAGTTCACAAATAGATTCTGGTCAAGGTGCCAGCCAAGTGCCAGGTACACTCTAGGCACTAGGGAATATAGCCCTGATCCCATGAAGCTTACATTCTAATTGGGGCAAGCAGAAATAGACAAACAATAAATATGTAATACATCAGGCGAAAGTAAATTTTAAGCAGGAAAATAAGGCAGAATAAGGAAATAAAGAGCACCTGGAGTACTATTTTAGATAATGGGGTCAGGTTTGGCATTCTTGGTAGGGGACCATTTAGTAAAGATTTGAATGAAATTAAAGGGCGAGCCATGTTAATGCTGAGGGGAGAATATTCCAAGAAGAAATGAAAGGGCGAACCATGTTGATGCTGGGGGGAGAACATTCCAAGAAGTGAGAAAAGCAACGGTAAGTCTGATACCAGAGCTTCCTTGACAGTTGAAAGAGCAGCGAGGAGGCCTCTGCAGCTGAAAGAGAGTGAGCGAGGGAGGCGAGGTCAGATATGAGGCCCTAGAGAGGTTTGATAGCTGATGAGGAGTGTGGCAGGTCCTGTAGGGCTTTGTAGTTCATGGTACAGACTGGATTTTGTTCTGATTGAGATGAGAAGCCACTGGAAACCTTTGAGTATAAGAGTTAACTAATCTAAAACTCCATTTTAAAAGGATAACACTAGCTGCTACATGAAGAATATTATTGCAGATAAAAGAATTTGGGGCTCTAAGGCAGCAGTCATTTTCCAACTTTTCCCAGTTGAGCCCTTTGTTCAAATAAAACCTTATGACAAGCCCTACATCTCAAACACAAAAATTCCTGGCTTACTTTCAGGGAACAATTTTAAATCACTGGGCAAATAAACTCTTGTTTTATCATCCTACTGGAATATCTATAAGACACTTTGAATTGGGCTATGGTCAACCATGTGAGCTCCATGGATCAAGTGTTTCTCCACATACATTTAATATTGTTAATAAGGAAAATGAATGTGGTTTTCACTAATATAGCTTTCACTAATATAGTTTTCACTAATGCATGTGTAAGTATTTTCACAACTACTCTCTTAGAGTTTATTGTAACTGCATAAGGAAAAAATCTTAGCAAGTAAGTATCAAATTCAATTTGAAAGTGTTAATGCTAGAAGTTTACAAATATGAGCTTTGGTTATCTCCTTGATAGATCAACATTTTTTTTAATTAAAAGCGAGAATGTTCTGCGAATTCAGGCAATATTTCCATATCTATATTACTTTTTATACCAAATACCATTTTTACCCACAGCATTATTTTCTGTTTTATGAAAGAAAGTAGTTAGCTTGTCAGATTATGTTGGCTGTCAGCTAATTTTTAAGTTTTTTGCTGCCAGCCTTTCCTTGGTACATATGGATTTGATACATATACATTTAAGACTAGAAATACTTATAGATATATTGGTATATAAATGGTATTCCAGCATCCTTTTATAGGATAAAATTCATTCTTATATTAGAAAAATACATTCATACATAATTTTTGATTATTAAGACATAAATGTTGAACAACTAAGTGCTAGACAATATGGTAAGTGCAAAATTAACACTAGAGAATTCTTCCCCAGAGCACTGATTTATCATTATACAGGTACAAATCTTTAATTCTTTAATCACGTAAAATTATTTTCTTCTAATAACTTCATCTCAAATTCCCTTTGGTTCTGTGAAATAATCTTATGTCACTATACATACAAATTATGAAAAATTTATGCAAACATACATCCTTTCCAGGAAGAACCACAAATCTTCCTGACTTGAGGATACATTAGAAGACAAATTATTTAATCACAGAATATAATGAAGTCCTAGGGGGAAAAAAAAAAAAAAAAAAGAGCTACCTAACAGAAGGAACTGCTATAATCATGATGGGATTGATTATCTTGTTTCTTATCAGTGATAATTACAATTAATGTGATTGGACAATAAATATCCTTGATATAAATTTAAATTACCTTGGAAGGAAAAAACAACAAACAAGCAAGGCTTGTGTACAAGCATCTTTCCTAAATGATGTGGGCATTTTAGATTTTCTATTAATTTTTAAATGTCCCAACACAAAGAGAAAATACAATTTTGGTATTTCCTAAATAGTTACTTTCTCTTTCAAATTGAAAGCTGCCTTCAACTAAAAATTCTCACCTCTTACCCTTTATGTCAAGGCTTGATAGGAAAATATAATTACTTGTAAAATTTAAAACTATAGCAGGGGGAAAAGAACAAAACAAGATTATTGCTGTATGTAATTGTAACAGCTTACAGAAACAGCACATCTTAAGCTTAGCATTTTCCATGAGAAAAAAATATGTATATAGATAATTATAAAATTTCTTACAAAGTCTATGAATATTGAGGTTTCCTTTTTGTAATTAACTATGTGCTATAAATACCTGTCATTCTCAAATTTAAAATAAGACGTGATCAAGTAAGTATTTTTTTTTTTTTTTTTTTTTTTGAGACGGAGTCTCGCTCTGCCGCCCAGGCTGGAGTGCTGTGGCCGGATCTCAGCTCACTGCAAGCTCCGCCTCCCGGGTTCACGCCATTCTCCTGCCTCAGCCTCCCGAGTAGCTGGGACTACAGGCACCCGCCACCTCGCCCGGCTAATTTTTTTGTATTTTTTAGTAGAGACGGGGTTTCACCGTGTTAGCCAGGATGGTCTCAATCTCCTGACCTCGTGATCCGCCCGTCTCGGCCTCCCAAAGTGCTGGGATTACAGGCTTGAGCCACCGCGCCCGGCCCTAAATTCTTAATAAATATTGATTCATGACATAAATGGCAAAACAATAGCTGTTTCATTTGTTTCAACCCTTTTGATAATAAAAACATAAGTTTATATACATTCAAACTGAAATTCCAATTCAACTTAATATTACACCCACTGTGAACTTCATTAATTCTCTTTAAAATCAGGTTTAAATAGCCTACAATAATTGAATATCTATTTCATTTAGACACTCACTAGATAATAAAAATAAATTTTATGAAGATAAAATATATTGTTCATTATAATTCACTACTTGTGTTTTAAACCAAAATAACATATTCAAGTAGAATCTTGGATGCAGTATACTATGGCAAATTAGTAACAAGGGTTTATTTTTCTTAGAACACTCATAATGATTCTACATATGTCTGCCTCGCTAGGTCATTTACTTAAATTGAATTTCTACTGAGGCAATGTTTTTAAACCTCATAAAGTTTTAAAAATCCAGCTGAAATGGGCAATTATTTTTCTAATGGCCTTAACATATCAACTTTCTTCAGTTTTCTCTGTAATACCCCACCCCCACCCTGCTAATAAACATAGTGTATTAGTCCATTTTTACACTGCTATAGAGAACTACCTGAGACTTGGTAATTTATGAAAAGGTTTAATTGACTCCCATTTCCACAGGCTGTACAGGAAGCATGGCCAAGAGGCCTCAGGAAACTTACAATCATGTCAGAAGAAGAAGAGGGAAAGGAAGGGGAAAGTGCCACACACTTTTGAACCATCAGATCTCATGAGAACTCACTCACTATCACAAAAACAGTGAGGGGGAAGTCTGCCCCATGATTCAGTCACCTCCCACCAAGTCCCTCCTCCGACACATGGGGATTACAATTTGAGATTAGATTTGGGTGAGGACGCAGAGTCAAATCATATCATTCTTCCCCTGGACCCTCCCAAATCTCATGTCCTTTTCACATTTCAAAACCAATCATGCATTCCCAACAGTCCCCCAAAGTCTTAACTCATCCCAGCATTAACTCAAAAGTCCAAGTCCAAAGTCTCATCTGACACAAGACAGATCCTTTCAGCCTATGAGCCTGTAAAATAAAAAACAAGTTAGTTACTTCCATACAATGGGGTTACAGGTATTAGGTAAATGTTCCCACTCAAAAAGGGAGACATCAGCCAAAACCAAGGGGCTACAGGCCCCATGCAAGACTGAAATCCAGCAGGGCAGTCATTAAATCCTAAGGCTCCAAAATAATCTCCTTTGACTCCATGTCTCACCTCTAGGGCACACTGATAAGGAGGTGTGCTCCCATGGCCTTGGGCAGCTCCATTCCTGTGGCTCTGCAAGATACAGCCCCCGAGGCTGCTTTCATGGGCTGGCATTGAGTGCCTGCAGCTTTCCTAGGCTCATGGTGCAAGCTTTTGTTGGATCCACCATTCTAGGGTCTGGAAGAGAGTGGCCCCCTTCTCACAGCTCCACTAAGCAGTGCCCCAGTGGGGATTCTGTTTGGGGGCTCCAACCCCTCATTTTCCCTCCACACTGCTCCACTAGAGATTCTCCATGAGGTCTCCACCACTGTAGCAGACTTCTGCCTGGACATCCAGCCATTTCCATAAATCCTCTGAAATCTAGGTGGAGGTTCCCAAACCTCAACTTCTTGCTTTCTGCACACTTTCAGGCCCAACACCATGTAGATGCCACCAAGGCTTGGGGCTTGCACCCTCTGAAGCCACAGCCTGAGTTGTACCTTGGCCCCTTTTAGCCACAGCTGGGGCTGGAGTGGCTGGAACACAGGATGCCATGTCCTAAGGCTGCACAGAGCAGCTAGGCCCTAGGCCTTGCCCATGAAACCATTTTTTTTCCTCCTATGCCTCTGGGCCTGTAAGGGAAGGGGCTGCGATCAAGGTTCCCAAAATGCCCTGGAGACATTTCCCCCTTGTCCTGGCTAGTAACATTCGGCTCCTCTTTAGTTATGGACATTTCTGCAGCAGGCTTGAATTCCTCCCCAGAAAATGGATTTTTCTTTTCTACCACATGGTCACCGTTTTAAATATAAGTTCCAGTTTCACGTCATCTCTTTGTTCACGCATATGAGCATACACTTTAAGAAACAGCCAGATCAATTCTTGAAAGCTTTGCTGCTTAGAAACTTCTTCTGCCAAATATCCATCTCCAGGGCAGACGCAAAACACCTCCAGTCTCCTTGCTAAAGCAAAGCAAGAGTGACCTTTAATCCAGTTCCCAATAAGTTCCTCATGTCCATCTGAGACCTCCTCAACCTGGACTTCATTGCCCATATCATTGTCAGCATTTTGGTCAAAACCTTTCAACAATTCTCTAGGAAGTTCCAAACTTTCCCACATCTTTCTTTCTTCTTCTGAGCCCTCCAATCTGTTTCAACCTCTGCATGTTACCCAGTTCCAAAGTTGCTTCCATATTTTCAGCTATCTTTATAGCAGTCCCCCACTTTCCTGGTAGCAATGTTCTGTATTAGTTCATTCTCACACTGCTATAAAGAACTACCTGAGCCTGGGTAATTTATGAAGAAAAGAGGTTTAATTGATTCACAGTTCTACAGGCTGTACAGGAAGCATGGCTAGGAGGCCACAGCAAACTTGTAATCATAGTGAAAGGTAAGGGGAAGCACTACACTTTTAAACCATCAGCTCTCATGAGAATTCACTCACTATCACAAGATCAGCAAGGGAGAAGTCTGCCCCCATGATACAATCACCTCCCATCAGGCCCCTTCTTTGACACATGGGGATTACAATTCAAGATTAGATTTGGGTGGGGACACAGAGCCAAACCATATCACATAGCTATTCTAAAAACTAGTAATACATTTATAAATAAGACAACATTTCTCAAAATCCACTAGTCTTCCACCAGTATTAGGGTTGGAATGTTTGGTTTCCAAATGCTTCTCTTTGTTTTCCTTGAATGTATTCAAACTCTCCTTCTTAAATATTTATCAAGTTCCTCGTCTGTTCCAGGCACCACTGTGTGTCTCTGGTCTTCCACTGATTTAAGTGATGTAAATGGTTCTGTCTTTAGTGTTTTTCTTCCTCCACTGGACATTGTTTTCTTGGACAGCTGAATAGGAAATCTGGGATCAGTCCAGATCTTGATCTTGAGCTTCAGACTAGGTATCTCTTCCTGTACTTTTCTCAGGCACCTCAGCCTCAGCATAGCAAAAATGGAACTTACCCATCTTCCCCGAATCCTGTTTTTCACTCCTTTTTTCTCTGTTTGTGGCAGCACTGTCCAAGCATTCTCCTCAATTCAACCAGTGATCTTTATTAACCATAATTTAGATTGTGGCACTCCCCTGTTTAAAACCCTTTGTAGCCAGGCATGGTGGTTCATGACTGTTATCCCAGCACTTTGGGAGACCAAGTTAGGTGGATTACTTGAGCTCAGGAATTCAAGACCAGCCCGTGCAAAATGGCCAAATCCTGTCTCTACAAAAAATACAAAAAATTAGGGCATGGTAGCACACACCTGTGGTCCTAGCTACTCGGGAGGCTAAGGTGGGAGTATGGCTCAAGCCTGGGAGGTCGAGGTTGCAGTGAGCCAAGATCATGCCACTGCACTCCAGCCTTGGTGACAGAGCGAGAGAGTGAGACCACATTTCAAAACAAACAAACAAAAAACCCTTGGGTAGATTTGCATTGCATTTAGAATAAATTCCACCTCCTTACCACAGCCTTCTGCAGTCTAGACTCTGGCTCTCTCCCCAGTCTCATCTCCTATCTCCCTCTTCTGCCTCACTAACCTTGGCCACACTAGCTGTCTTTTGCTTATTTCAACAGATGATTTTTTAAATTAAATGGAAAGTAGAAAAATAACCAACACCCTACATATGCATACGAACACACACACACATATTAAAGTTCTCAGGTTGTAAAAACTTGAGTTAAAAAATGAAACAATTACTATATAAACTTGATCCAAATTTATACATATTAGAAAAGAAAATGTAATGGTGATCCTCAAAGTCATGCAACTTGTCTAGTGAGTTTACTATTAAGACCTCCATTGTGAAGAACTAATTTCTCAAAATATTTTACTTAATGTCAAGTTGTAGGTATTCAAATATGCACTAGAGATGGAAAAAAATTCATGCCACAGATACTCTGGGACATATTGTGTACCAGATGTGTTATGATGTTCTATGATGTGAGAATAGGAAATAGAAAAGCCTTTCTTAATTCCACTCTGCATTTTCAGGTACTCTGTAGATCGACACACAGATATGGACAGAATATTCAACATTGATTCTGGAAATGGTTCAATTTTTACATCGAAACTTCTTGACCGAGAAACACTGCTATGGCACAACATTACAGTGATAGCAACAGAAATCAGTAAGTCCTACCTAATACCACTGCTGTCCCCCATTAATAGACTGAGTGTCCCAGCAAGGGCTGGCAGAGCATAGCTTGTCACCATGTATTGACAATCCCACTTGATATGTATTGAGGGAAAGAGCTCTGGAGTGATTTGCAGTAATGCTTCTTCTACATATGCATTGGCTTATACATAAATGGAGAGGCAACCATGAAAGTTCTATGGTTTGGAAACAATAAAATGGGAATGTATCTCACAAATGAGATTGAATTGGTACTCGGTGGATTTAATTCCAAATTATAAATTAGAACATTACATAAACAGCTGAAAAAAAAACAGACTCTCAATTAGACATTGCGTGTGGGGGCACAAGATGAGAGTGGTCAAGCGTATTGTAAAATGTGGGCATTGCTTAGAAATTTTTTAGATATCAATTCTCTAGCTTGCTATAGAATTTCTATTCAAAGTCTTTACAGAATTAAGAGATATAAATTATCACTGTTCCATGGTATACCAAAGTGACTAATACAAATCACCAAGTAATCAATAAAATGATTAGAATGAATTTTATGGTAGCCCCTATGAAATTGAAGGCAAAGAACAATAGTGCCAAAAGAATGCTTTAAATAAAATGATTACACACAATGAAAACTAATGTAGATGGTCAATACAATGTACGGGCTGAAGAATATAAGTGAAAAACCATCTTTAAAATAGAATTTCAATGTTTAAAACTAGGCTCCTAGGCCGGGCGCGGTGGCTCATGCCTGTAATCCCAGCACTTTGGGAGGCCGAGGCGGGCGGATCATGAGGTCAGGAGACCAAGACCATCCTGGCTAACACGGTGAAACCCCGTCTCTGCTAAAACTACAAAAAAAATTAGCTGGACGTGGTGGCAGGTGCCCACAGTCCTAGCTACTTGGGAGGCTGAGGCAGGAGAACAGTGTGAACCTGGGAGGCGGAGCTTGCGGTGAGCCGAGATCACACCACTGCACTCCAGCCTGGGCGACAGAGTGGGACTCCAACTCCAAACAACAACAACAACAACAACAACAAAACTAGGCTTCTAAAGTATAGCTCACTTTTTAGTTTTTGTGTTTAATTTTAAAAGTTCCAGACATTTTTAGCTCACTTTGGGTATCTAGTGTGAAATATTCCGTATCGAATAGTTTATTACATTTGTATTCTCTGTCAATATAACTCATGAGATTTGAAGTGACTACAGGATATTTGGTAGAATAGTAACCAATATGGGCAAAATGAAGCATTGCTTTTAGATAGTGATAAGGACAGCACATTAGAAATTAGGTAGGAATTTACTCTTCACAATTTATGTCAAGATTTATCTTGTAGTTCATGTGCATTTATATTAAAGGACTGATGTAGATAGCAAAGACAGAGCATCTTTGAAGTTTTAAAATCATAAAATTCTTTCCCACTGAAAATGGCCATTTTTCCGACGACCACGAAATTTTATTTTTTACCAAAGCAGTCATTTCATAAGTATTTTAAGCTTTGTGCCTAAAAACAATTGTTTTTAAGATTTAATGTTTCTATGACACATTTGAAAGTATTGGTGACTATCTCTTAAAAGTTAGTATTCAGCTACTCTAACTTTCGAAGAATAGTGTGAGTAAAATTTCAGACATTTTAAAGACTCTTACTGTCTAATCTTCTTAACAACCTTTGACATAACAGAAACCAAAAGCTTGTATAAAACCAGCTCCCACTCACCTCAGGGCCTTTGCATATACTGATTCCTTGACCTGAAGAGTCGGAAATATTCACATGGCTTAAATCTTCTCTTCATTCATGTCTCTGGGCAAATGATGTCTCATCAGAGAAGCAGTCCTTGGTCATCATTCTAAGTAACAGCTCTGTTTCTCTCAATCCTTTTTACCTACTTAATTTCTCTATAGCATTTACCATCTGACACATTATACATTTATGTGTTTATGGTTTGCCCATCCCCATTACAATAAAGCTCCAGGAAACAGGATCTTTGTTATGTTTCCTAGTGCCCCAACATCCCAAATAGAGGCTGCTATAGATTAGGTATTAGATGCTCCCTAAATACTTACTAAGTGAAAAAACAGGAGACATACAAGTGAAGGAAATGAAGAGAGCTGAAGTGATAGATTCTAACTCCTGATTCTTACACCAGGAATCTGTCTTCCATACTGTGCTAAAAGATTACCACAGAAGGCAACCGAAATACTTCATTTATCTCAGGTCTGCAAACATTGATTCCGCTCTATCATTAATTCCAGATGAAAAGCCCAGGCTTTCAGCCTGGGCTTGGAGTCAGACAGATCCAAGTTTGAACCTGGACTTCACTCTTTACTGTCTCTATAAACACAGATAAATTGCTTAACTTCTCCATGTCTCAGTTTCCTCATCTATAAAGTGGGGGCAGTAACTCTATCTCAGAAGTTTGTGAACATTAAATAACATAATATAGCAGAGTGTTTAGCATGACATCTTGCTCTCGTTCAGCACTCAAACTAAAACACTAAGACCAATAACTATCCTTTGGTCTTCTGGTAGTTCATTCATTTTCCCTCTTCTTCCTTTTGTCCATATGCTCCCCATCGGCCTGCTTCCTTGAAAATCTACCTTTAAAATGCCTCTCTTGGTTTTGTGTTATCTTAAGGTTTATTATACAGTTGAACTATATCAACACAAGTAGCTTTGTCACCCATGTATCTCTAACAGGTGCATCCAACTCCAGATGTACCAAACAATCAAATTCTACATTTTGTGACCACACTGATACTTAATGCCCAGTAGTACATTAGCTTGGGGAATCCGTGCATGAATGAGAATGAAGAAGTTGAGTGGATGTTGTCTAAAGGGAATCGGCAATCAACATGTAAATGGCTTTTTCTTTCTTTTTGGTATGTGACAGATAACCCAAAGCAAAGTAGTCGAGTACCTCTATATATTAAAGTTCTAGATGTCAATGACAACGCCCCAGAATTTGCTGAGTTCTATGAAACTTTTGTCTGTGAAAAAGCAAAGGCAGATCAGGTGAGTTTCATTAAAAAGTACATTCAAGTTGAACGTCAGATTAATTTAGATATTCTAATCATTGAGATGATTCACAGAGCTGAAGGAGAGTTGTGAATTAACTATGAAGTGAATGCCACAGAAATTAATACTATAAATAAGAACCAGGACTTACATATGAGAACTAACAGTTTCGAAGAACTGGAAGTTCATCAAAGACTGAGGCTGATTCCAAATCGATCTTAAGTTTTTATTAAAATAGATTAGTCACAGCTTTATTGGAAAAATCTTTATTGGTGAACAGATAGTTTAATTACCATATGTACTTGAAGTAATAACTAGAACATACTTTATAATTGCCTATAATTCATGATTTCACTTATTTACATTGACCATCTGTATAAGTAATACAAATTCATGAATGCTTTCCTATTTTACACATTTGTCCCCATGTGAAATAGGTCTTTGCTGCCAGTGATATAAAAATTATGTTTCAGTTTGTGAAAATAGAAGTACACTGTTAAAGTACACATGCAGGTAGAAAGCTGAAGTTACTGTGTTCTATATACTTATTTTCTTTTCCATTTTTTGCAAGTTGATAGCTTATGTAATGCTAAGAGTGCATTTCTAGACAGACTGTCCAAAGAGAACTTCTTCTACTTTGTGAAGCTGCGATGTTGTCACAGACTATTGGGATATTTTACAGCTTTGCATCACTCAAGGCCAAATGTTTCTCAATCAGGATGATTTCCTCCCTGGGGATATTTGCAGTATCTTGAGAGAGTTTGATTGTCACACTAGAAGGTGCTACTGATACCGGGTGGGTAGAGGCCAGGGTGGCTGCTTAACATCCTACAATGCACAGGACATCCTACAGTGTCCCCACAACAAAGAATCATTCCATGCCCTTTGGCTTTCTAACCCATAATAGAGCAGATTCACTGTACATTACTTAAAGGCTATCATTTTTATAATTAAAATGTTAAATCATTTTGTCAAGCAATTTATTGCAAAACGGTAAGAAACACTTTTGAGTTACCAAAATTTTGTGACAATGTTCTGGTTTTTTCTCTTAGTTGATTCAGACCCTGCGTGCTGTTGACAAGGACGACCCTTATAGTGGGCACCAATTTTCGTTTTCTTTGGCCCCTGAAGCAGCCAGTGGCTCAAACTTTACCATTCAAGACAACAAAGGTAAATGAGTTCAAGTTACCTTCTCTACCTCCATCTATATCCATACCTGTATCTGTATGTATATGTATGTGTATGTATCTGTATCTATGTCTATCTTTTCCCATCACAATTGATTCAATACATGACGCAGTATCCACATACATTCACCACTTTGCTTTCCGGTTCCAGACAACACGGCGGGAATCTTAACTCGGAAAAATGGCTATAATAGACACGAGATGAGCACCTATCTCTTGCCTGTGGTCATTTCAGACAACGACTACCCAGTTCAAAGCAGCACTGGGACAGTGACTGTCCGGGTCTGTGCATGTGACCACCACGGGAACATGCAGTCCTGCCATGCGGAGGCGCTCATCCACCCCACGGGACTGAGCACGGGGGCTCTGGTTGCCATCCTTCTGTGCATCGTGATCCTACTAGGTAAACTGGTTCTCCCTGCCTCCTATCTCCCCATGGTGAGGGGCTCACACTGTTACTGTGACACTCTAGATTTATCTGCCTCCCCCATTAAGGCATACAGCCTGATCTAGGTGAGTCGAGTTACATACTGAGAATCTGTGCTGTACGATGTGAACTCATTTTTGCTTGCAAATGGCTTTGGGAAATGAACAGATGTGAAACTTGCCCGTGTCTTTGCTTGCCCAGGAATCATTCCACCAAAAGAATCTCTTGTCTATCAGACTGGGAATGAATCTCGGGGGATTTCAGGGCAACAAAAATGTGCCCTTTTCATTTCATTTGTTGTGTAATTTTTTTTACTTGGAAAACATTGTTGTTAAGTGTCTGGCATGGAGTGTATGATGAGGGCCCTTTCTATAAAGGTAAAGTTTAAAGATCTATGGGAAAGTGGGAAGAGGAGTGTGCTGACTTTTCTCTCATCCTAGAAAAATAAAAGCTATGAAACTTTTTTAACCCAGCAAACTAATGTTGATTTACCATTTAAATGATTACCTTCTTAGCATTGCTCTCTGCCACATGCATAAGGTCTATTTCTCACACTCAACAATAAATAACTTCTGTGACTGAGGAAATGAGTATGGGGGCCCAAAAGAAGTGAATGTAATAAAAATGGAAATCAGGGTCCAGCAATGATTCAAATGAAATTTTTACCCCTAACCAACTAATTAAGCCTGCAAGTCAAGCTTGGATTTCTCAACAGGCCCTTGACTGTTTGTGAACTAAGAAAACAAATATTTGTTAATGCAGCCCTTCCAAAAATAAAAGCAAGATTTGTAAAGCTTGCCTGTATAGTGAAAAGAAAAGGTAAGAAGTTAAGAGTCAACCTGAATTATACAGGGGGAAATACTCTTTTTAAAAAAACGAAGACAGAGTGACTTTGAGAAGAGTAAAAGAGAACCTGCATTTTGCCAAGAACAGAATGCCTAGGGATCCCTGCTCGAGCGCTCCTTCACACTCCACATCAACCCTGCTAACTATAACAGAAGCCTTGAAATTCAACTACAGAACTGTGATTCTCTTTGTCAACTAAGACTTGGGGAAAGTATTTTAAGATATGAGCATAAATAAAAACTGACAGTGTGCAAAGACAAATCAGTGTTTCTAATGGTGTGAGTCTGTAACATTGTTTTGGAAGAGAAAGATATGAATGTTCTTTTTGATCAAAAGGGTGACTTTTTTAGAAGCCTTGGATTGGTAGGGCTGTACCCAAGGCGTATTCCATGGACTCTTTTTGTCGTCTATGGAAGGAGAGATAACTCTCATCTGACAGAGGTGATTCTTCCTTTCTATCATCATCTACCCATTATCTATTCCCCCTTTTCTTCCTTCTAGTCAACTCACTGAATCTCTGCCTTTCGTTTCCTTCCTCCAATGAATTCACTGTCTCCTCATGACTTCTAATTGGCCTCAGTGCCTCCCACATCTTGTTTAATCTCTTTGGAATTCTGTACCTAATAAAAAAGGAGAAAAAATGGGATTTAGCCTTTGTTAGGTATACACCATAGGTCAGATGCAGTGCAAGATGCTTTACAAAGGTTTTTCTCACCTAATCCTCAGCACCATTTGGTGTATACTTATCTGTACCTTACATATGAAAACTGCAGCTCCAAGATGTGAAGTAATGTAGCCAAGTCATGTGTCTAACACGTGGTAAAACTAAAGTTCCCAACCTAAATTTTCTTCCCCAGGCTTGGTGCCTGAAGACTGCACTGTACTTTCTTTTCAAACTTATGAAATGCAGGGTGATTTCCAGGCCGAAAGACAGCCCAAACTTAAAATGTGGCAATTGAAGAAAGTGGAGGAAAATGAAGGAAAGCCACATTGATATAGGAAGAAATCTGGAGTCCAGAAAGTGGATCATATGGTAATGGATATTTTACAAAAATAAAACAACAGTAAAAACAGCTAAACAACTGCTACAGCTCATGTCATGGTGCCTTAGAGTTTGCAAAACTTTCACATTCATGACAGTAAGACTGGGTACTGTGCTACTGATTTTATTTTACAAATAAGAAAATAGGCTTAGAATGGTCAAATCATTTAATTTAACCCAGATCTCTTGACCCTCTAGTTTTACGATGAGATTTGAACACAAATTTGCCCAATTGTCCCTCTATCCCCCCAAAAACCTTACTGCTATCCTCTGGCTTCAAAAGGGTAAGGGAAAAGGGGAGACTCAGTTCCTGCTGAGGGCACCTCATCAGGGCCTCACTTTCTAAGAATGTGTTTGCCCCATGTGCTTAGCAATCACATTTTCACTTTATAAAAGTTAGCTCTGAGAGGTCTCCTAGACAGCGATACTCTCAAGAAATTCTGTTCAGATGTGCATTGGGCTAATAAGAAAAGATATAGGCAGTTTTAGCTGTAGAAGAATTAGACCATGAATAAATGCCTTTGATTTTTTTAACGTGCCCTCTCCCTTCCAGACAGTTGCACTTTCAGATGTGCATAAGACTAAAATAAAAGCTATAGATACCTTAAGCCAGGGAAGAATTAGGAGGTGATAAATGCCTGCCTCGTGCCTTACATGACTGAATGAGCCCATGTACATTAGAGCTTAATTCTTGGAGAGATAGTTGGCTTGATTCTGTTCTCTAATCCCAGTGGATGTCCTTCCTTACAACCCTCTGTTTTGCAAATCCATGTCATTGTTCAGACTGGCAGCCAGTCTGAAAGGTAGATCATGTGCATCTCTCTGCCCAAAGCCCTGCATTTCTCTTCATGTCTTTGCTCAAATTATGCAACCTCCCCACAACAACATATACAAAACTCTGCTGGCTGGGCACTGTGGTTCACGCCTATAATCCCAACACTTTGCGAGGCCGAGGCAGATGGATCACTTGAGATCAGGAGTTCGAGACCAGCCTAATCCAACATGGTGAAACCTCGTCTCTACTAAAAATACAAAAATTAGCCAGGTGTGGTTGTGGGCGCCTGTAATCCCGGCTACTCAGGAGGCTGAGGCAGGAGAATTGCTTGAACCTGGGAAGCGGAGGTTGTAGTGATCTGAGATCGTGTCACTGCACTACAGCCTGGGCGACAGAGTAAGACTCCATTTAAAAAAAAAAAAAAAAAAAAAAAAAAAAACTGTGCTGTATGTTCATATGGGCTCCTCAAATATATACAGAAGTATTTTTCTCCACCTTGTTCTGCTCTGCTTTTTCATGTTCATATTGCACTTATCATCTTCTAACAATTTCCTTATTTATTATACATATTGTTTATTTTGTCTCCATCCAACTGTCCCCCATCCTACCCACCCACTCAGTGCCTAGAACCGTACCTGGTACAGAGTAGGCACTACATAAATGTTATCAAATGCATGAATGAATAAATACCCTGAATGGGTGCATCAAACAAGGCATCAAGATACTTTCTGGCAGCAAAAGAGGGTATATACAACTACAAAACCGCACACTTGAAAGGGGCAAAGTTACATTTCCTTTGGAAATAGTCTATACTCCAGACCTGCTTCAAAACATGGCAATTATGAGTGCAGGCTTTTTAGTTGGACCAACCTGGATTTGAATTGCATGTACATGTAACATCTTTAAACTTCAATTTCTTCTTATGTAAAATGGGGTTTTAATGATGGTACCTACTTGTAGGGCTACTATGATAATTAAATGAGATTCAGTATGTTGAGCACTTAGTACAGTGCTTAGCACATAGAAAGCTCTCAATTGGTAACCAATTATTATTACTAATGAAATTTTAATATGTAGATACATGGGTGTGCCTACATCTATTCTTATACAGGTAGTTATGTATACTCACTAAAAATGCATTATTCTGTAATTCTTATTGCAGTAACTCAGGTTTCGTGGCTCATAAAAATTGGGCCTTGTTGTGGATGAAATAGTAAAGAGACACTACTGTGACTTCCTGTAATACACTTCTCTGCACAAACCCAGTTTAACAATGCACTTGTTGGCCTAGATGGCTGTTTTCTCTCTAAGCTTTTACTGTGTTTTTATTTTTTCACCCATCTGTCCATTTGTAGATAGATGTGTCTCTCTACAAGTAGCCAGCTGTGTTCCACCCAGCCAGCTATGAAGAGAGATCAGGAGCTATTTAAACACAATTCTTGCTTTGCCTCTAATTTGAGTTAGGAGGGAAAAATCAAAAGAATGAACGTCCTGAGTAACAAACTTATAGAACATGAACCTTGGAAAAATAAAAAATAAAAAATCTCACTTACATGTGTTTATTTCATTTAGCTCAAACAGAAATAATATGGCATGTGGATTCTTACCTGCCCCCTTCAAATTAGCCAATCTCGAAATCCAAAATGGGTTTCTGAATTATATCTGGGTCTCTCCAGGTATTTTCTGGAATAATATTGCTTTATATGTAGGAAAGGTATGCAAATATTCAATGTCTACTTTGGGTTTTAAACTACTTTTACACTTTTCTCAGGGAAAAGAAAAAAAGGCATAGCGCAAAAGTTATTTCAGATGTGGAGTTATGTAAACCCTTCAACACATTCCCAAAGGTGCCAGTCTTGTCCTTGTAACCAGTTTCAGAGCATTTTAGGTGTTCAGCATAATTTGCACCCTGATTGCAGTACTTTCACTGAGGCCGAGCTTCTTTTTTAATCATTTTTTCCCTTACCTTGAAACCAGTTTGCCATTTCAAAGTAAAAAGGAATTACTGCCAAAATGTGATGGTGTTTTATCCTCTACCTAAATTATAACCTTCTTTCAAATATTTACTCCATTTTATGGGTCCCGGTTTGATCATGGATGGAGGCAAGTGCGTCCTTAAAGAAATAAAAGTTGAGTCTGCGTTTTCTAGAGAACTTTTAAAACTTCACATTTGAGCACGGTGTTTCTTCCTGACATTAATTGGGCAGCAAATTAACTTTTCCTTCCTTTTCTGTTTTGTTTTCTGCTTCCAGTGACAGTGGTGCTGTTTGCAGCTCTGAGGCGGCAGCGAAAAAAAGAGCCTTTGATCATTTCCAAAGAGGACATCAGAGATAACATTGTCAGTTACAACGACGAAGGTGGTGGAGAGGAGGACACCCAGGCTTTTGATATCGGCACCCTGAGGAATCCTGAAGCCATAGAGGACAGCAAATTACGAAGGGACATTGTGCCTGAAGCCCTTTTTCTACCCCGACGGACTCCAACAGCTCGCGACAACACCGATGTCAGAGATTTCATTAACCAAAGGTTAAAGGAAAATGACACGGACCCCACTGCCCCGCCATACGACTCCTTGGCCACTTACGCCTATGAAGGCACTGGCTCCGTGGCGGATTCCCTGAGCTCGCTGGAGTCAGTGACCACGGATGGAGATCAAGACTATGATTACCTTAGTGACTGGGGACCTCGATTCAAAAAGCTTGCAGATATGTACGGAGGAGTGGACAGTGACAAAGACTCCTAATCTGTTGCCTTTTTCACTTTCCAATACGACACTGAAATATGTGAAGTGGCTATTTCTTTATATTTATCCACTACTCCGTGAAGGGTTCTCTGTTCCACCCATTCCAAAAGCCAATGGCTGCAGTCCCTGTGGATCCAATGTTAGAGACTTTTTTCTAGTACAGTTTTATGAGCTTCCAAGGGGCCAATTTTTATTTTTTAGTGCATCCAGTTAACCAAGTCAGCCCAACAGGCAGGTGCTGGAGGGGAGGACAGGGAACAGTATTTCCACTTGTTCTCAGGGCAATGTGCCCACTTCCGCTGGCCTGCTGTTTTACTACACTCCATGTCAGGTCAGCCAACTGCCCTAACTGTACATTTCACAGGCTAATGGATAAAAGACTGTGCTTTACAGATAAAAATATCATCATAGTAAAAGAAATGAGGGCATATGGGCTCACAAGGAGATAAACTACATGGGGTGTTTATTTGTGTTACAAAGAATTTAAAATAATACTCGCCCATCCTATTTGCTCTTCAAGAACTTTCTCTGGCATCAACTACTATTCAAAACCTCAGATCCACCCATATGTTAAAACTCTCATTACTCTTAAAGAATAGAAGCAAATTAAACGGTAACATCCAAAAACAACCACAAACCTAGTACGACTTCATTCCTTCCACTAACTCATAGTTTGTTATATCCTAGACTAGACATGCGAAAGTTTGCCTTTGTACCATATAAAGGGGGAGGGAAATAGCTAATAATGTTAACAAAGGAAATATATTTTAGCATACATTAAAAGTTTTGGCCACCACATGTATCACGGGTCACTTGAAATTCTTTCAGCTATCAGTAGGCTAATGCCAAAATTGTCTAAAAATTCTTGAAAGAATTTTCCTGAGACAAATTTTAACTTCTTGTCTATAGTTGTCAGTATCATTCCACTATACTGTACATGAAAGTAGCAGTGTGAAGTACAATAATTCGGATTCTTCATATCCTTCGTACACGACTAAGTTGAATTAGTAAAGTTAGATTAAATAAAACTTAAATCTCACTCTAGGAGTTCAGTGGAGAGGTTAGAACCAGCCACACTTGAACCTAATACCCTGCCCTAGACATCTGGAAACCTCTACATATTTATATAACGTGATACAGTTGGATAAACAACATTGAGATTATGATGAAAACCTACATATTCCATGTTTGGAAGACCCTTGCAAAGGGAAAATTCGATTCCCTTAAACAAAAGTGTTTAAGATTGTAATGAAAATGATAGTTGATTTTCAAAAGCAGTAATTTTTTTCATTGTTTTTAACTTTGCTTTCATGACCACCCTGCCATCCTTGACTTTGAACTAATGATAAAGTAATGGTCTCAAACTATGACAGAAAAGTAATGTAAAATCCATCCAATCTATTATTTCTTTAATTATGCAATTAGCCTCATAGTCAGTTATTATCCAGAGGACCCAACTGAACTGAACTAATCCTTCTGGCAGATTCAGATCGTTTATTTCACATGGCTGTTCTAATGGCATTTATCATTAGAATCTTACCTTGTGCAGTCATCAGAAATTCCAATGTACTATAATGAAAACATCCTTGTTTCGAAAACCTAAAAGACAGGCTCTGTATATACATACGCTTAAGAATATGCTGACTTCACTTATTAGTCTTACGGATTTATTTTCAATTAATATTAATTTTCTATGAATAATTTTAGTGTCATTTCCATTTGGGGATGTTGTCATATCAGTACATATTTTCTGTTTGGAAACACACTGTTGTTTAGTTAAGTTTTAAATAGGCATATTACCCAAGAAGTAAAGATGGAAACTTTAAAAGAAGAGAAATGTAGTATTTTGGGTTACCTGATTAGAGTGAAAATTTTGTACAACCATATTATTCCTTGTGTCTTCCGAATGGTTTCCAACTTTATCGTGGACTGCCCTATATAGTAACAAATATTTCATGCTTGAGCTATTTCCTGCTTTCAGGGTTTTCTTTTTTCTAGTTCTTCATACACACACGCACGTGCGCACACGCGAGCGCTAATGCAAACAAAAGGCTATGTGAGGTCTTCACTCTAATGAATTGATATGTATCATAGTCACAGGTAAGTGTTGAAAAGAACTTAGTAAAGTTAGAAGCTAGTTATTCATAGCAATAGAACAGCACCTTAATCACACGATTTACTGTAAAATTAAAGAAGTCGCTATCCTTATGTTTCATGTCATGCAACAAATTGAATCATGGAAGATAGTCCTGTAAAAAGAAAGATATCATCTGAAGTTGAGGATTGACACTAGCAATTTCCAGTGTTTAAGGGTGAGGTCTGCGTTCTCCTAATAAGTGAAAGGAAGTAGTTCTATAGCGGAATATCTGAGATGTAATTGGCAAGGTCTTTTATCCCTCCCTGAAGATGACACAGCATACCAAAAACAGGTTAATGTGACTACTTATGGAAATAACTTTAATCTCTTATCACAAAAGCTGATGATGAAGTAAATTTATAGGAAATTGGATAATTTGAGACTGGGGCTAAATATTTAGTACCAGGATATCGTAAGTATCAAGTTGGAGTGACATTTTCCTATAATTCAGATTCTTTGACATTGTGGAACCAATAAGATCCATAGTTCCATCATTCTCCAGCTTCGTCTCACTTCCTTCCCACCTCACCTGAGTATCAGGTCAAACATCAGTGCATGCGCAGGTTTTTTTTTTTTTTTTAATTGCTAGGTCCCAGGCAACATGAAAGATTACTGGAGAAAAAATAATTTTCAGCTCAGTTTTTTCATTGTCTGTTTCCTAATTTTAGATGTTGGTGATGGGAAAGATGGAAGGAGAGTGGGAAGAAGTAAAATTTTAATATTTGTTTCAATCACTGAGAAACGAAAATTCATTAAACATAACCAGATTGCTTTTGTGGGTTGTTTCAAGGACATTGAGAGCTTTCTGATGATATGTTTTTACCCTCTATTCAAAAGCAAGAGTTCCTTTAAACTACTAAGATGTTCCCTAGAATAAGCTGAATTTTAAAAAAACATTAAGCCATTGTTTAAAGCCCCTTCACTTCCTGGCCACTTTCTTCTGAAAGGTCTAAAAAATAGTTGTGCCCAAATAAATAAATAAACCAAACGGGAAAGAAGCAAATATTATTCCATAGAACCACAAGAGAGGGAATCTGGGCACAGTAAATAGATGTTTCTTTCAGCACTTTCCTGGCTTTACAGTTTGGGTCCATAAAGGGATGTTCAGCAATGAAATTACTCCCTTTTCAGATGGAACAAAACCTGCCCATTTAATTTTAACTCAGTTTAACATGTGGTTTAGTTTTTATTTTCAGCTCCCAAAAAGTTGTGCAGAAAGTACTTAAAAATTGAATCTGTATCTTAGAGGCATCCAAATTTTATGAATCCAAATTAACTTTAGAATGTTTCCATTACTTTCACTTTTATGTACATAGATTTTCAATGTCCTGATTGGCTGAACAATATTTCATATCAAATGCTTTGCCTGGAAATAGATATCCCATTGGGGATAATGGTGTGTAAACTAGGACTTGGACAATTCTGTATACTCAAGCACCATAAAAAGTAATGCAGTTGAAAAGAAAGATAAAAGTTGATTCCTGGGTGCAATATTCCTGATAAATATTTACTTCAGGTACTCATCCTTATCAGCTAAATTCATTTTCACCAGGAACAGACCACCAAATAAATTATTTTATCCTAATAACTAGTTTTGAAGCAGTGTAATTACTCTGGAAGAAGGCTCTAAAAAGTCATGATTCCCCCACTATTTTGAAATATATCCTCTAACAAGGATCATTTTAGTGTAATCTTAATTTTTATGTTTTATCAAGATGAAATCTTGTTTGAATTGTGACATTATAAAAGGGGACTCAAAATCCAAGCAGTCTACTGTGTTTAACACCACAACTTTCCTTATCAGATTATAAGCGTAGAAAAATTAACACTTGGCATGTGAATCTTCAGGAAAATGAGCTATTTCCTAAGCTCAAACAAGCAGCTTCCTTTTCCAGAGAATATAGAATTATACCATGGTCTCCTTAAATGTTCAGTAGCTCTTATGGTCACAACATTTTTAATCTACCTATGGCATCTTTATGGAATAATTTTCTAAAGGCATAATTCTCTACTAAAAATATCAGACCCCGACCATATTTAATGTGGAGAGCAATACCCTCTTAGAAAGAAAATACATTGACTCATACACTTGTTAAAAGTTAATAGAGAAATAGCTCATTTTTAAAGCCAGAAGTTTACGGTCTCTGCATCGTCAATTTAATTTAAGCATTGCTGAGACAATCTTTAATCTACTCCCCTTTTTGTAATACCTTATTTATGGGGCATTTTCATTTTTATTTGGGGGAAACGTTAGCCCAACAGAGCCGGCAGATGAAAGTGTTGAAAAGAGGTCAAATAGAAACAAAGGCTCTTACCCACTGTATTTCAGACAGGACTGAGGCACTTAGCCGAGGAGCCACTGGGTTATTAGATTAATTTCAAAAGAGCTTTTACAAGTTGCTTAATTCCATTTATTTTCAAAAACCCATGAACCACAAACTCAAATTTCTCCTCAAATGGGGTTAATTTGACAAATGAGGCATGGACCCAGCTTTGTGCAAAAAGCATTCCACGCTAATGAGATCTTGGTCTTTCTTGTGAGGCTACGCTATTCATGTAAATATGTCTGGAGGCACCTTCTCTAAGCTTTTAGTTTTCTATGATCTATTAGTTTAGTGTTTATTAAAGAATCAGATGTATAGAATTACTAGGCATTCGGGGGGAATGCCGTGTAGCAAATGTAAAACTGAGCTCCTTGGAAGAAACGTAGGAACGCTTCAAACCCACTGTACTGTTTGGTTTGAAATTATTTTCATTGCTTTGAGAGTGAACTGCATAAGAGTAGGCCTTATAATAAATGCTATGTGCGTCTTCAGTAGTACCAGGCTAAAGCAATTTGGCATTCTCCCACTGTGATTTGTGATTTTTAAACCCAGAAAATAAAAGCTTTTTAGTATTGATTGTTTTTAATTAAAAATACTTCCAAGTATAAATTGAAACGGATGCCACCCTTGAAGATTTACTGGCGGGAGTGCTCAGCTCTTGTCGTTTTCTTGGTATCGTTCATGTCTTTGGCAACAAGAACACCTAATGAAAGCAAGCAACGCTCAGTTCCCATCAACATTTCTAGTTAGGGGGATTCTCATAACCTCGCAGTTTACCTGAGAAAGGTTTCTATGTTAGAAGAATGGAGTATTAACTTTTAGCTCAGTGTGGCCGGGCCTTTTGTTGCAGTCAAATGTCAAATACGCACTCCTTGAAATGGCTTCTTTTCTTTTGTTTTGTTTTCTTACACTTATAAATTTCAAAAGAATGCAATTTAAAAACTGATTTCTCACAAAGAGTAAATATGCCTTTTGCAAATCAATTTTTGTAACAAGTTATTTATATGATATTACTTAATAAACTGGTTTTTTTCTAACTTGTTTTTTTTCAATTCTCTCAAACCATTGTTTGTAATCACAGATTTTTTAAATATACATGCTGACATATTTTATCTTTCTGAACCTGCTGTTTTAACCTCTCAGAGAGCTAACAAAAAGCTGACTTATTGTACAATAATTAGCTTGTAAACAATAGTTTTTCCCAGCCAGCAATATATATCATTGGCACTGCCCTGCAGACTTCTTACTGCGGGGACATCAAGAATTCTACTATTATTTATGGAATTGCTTTATTGAGAAGAAAGCTGTTTATCTTCATGGTAATTGCTTTAGATTAAAAAAAAGAAAAAGGACAGTTCTATATTTTTGCCCCTCCCAAACCTCCATCCATTATTTCACTTCCATAAGAACAATTGTCACTGGGTCTCTGATTTAAAAAAAAAAAAAAAAAGATAAAACAGCAGTCAGATCTGAGGAACATAAAAATAAAACTCTTCCAGCATTCTGATACTATGAGTAAATAAAATGTTTTTAGCATATTTACAGCTGTAATATTTTACATGCATGCTCTTTTTTAAGCTGCCTTCTATTTCTACAGGCGCCATTTCATAATTTTTTTTAACTGTGAGAATTCATAGCTTTGCAAAGAAGATTTTCATTTATTCATTTGTTCCATATGTATTAGGCGCTCCACTGTGTGCCGCCAAACATTTGACAGTAAGTCAGATTGGTGTACTTTGCTTCCTCTGCAGAAGCTCATGGTCTGGGAGAAAGAAATATGATGAGCTCATCACCACAATACACACTAGAAGGTGCTGTGGAGACATCTCATGAGAGATACTGAGGAAAGTGTCCTTAGGAGGGAGAAACTGTTTCTGCCCAGGTAGAGGGGTGTGGGGGAGGCTTAGGAATCAGTAGGATTGAGATAAAGTGAGATAAGAAATCAAAAAGAATAGCAGGGGAAAGAGAAGAGAGATTTTAAGCCATGTCACTGGTCTCCACTGACGTCCTTGAAAGGGACTAGTCTTGGAAAAATCACATGACATCAGAACACAAGGATCACGAATGCCAAAGAAAATGACATTTGTTGTTTTGCTTTTGCTTTTGTTTTTGTTTTTGTTTTGCCATTTAAAGTTAACTTAGTCAGAAACAGAAACCCACAGAAGGGAATGATGCAATCAGAAATACACTTTCTGAAGAACATGTACATTGTCCAGTAGTATGCACAGTGCTCTACAGCCAAGTCCCTCCCCACACGACCCCACCCTGGCCCCAACTCCACAACACCCCCAAGGTTATGGTAACCCTGAGGTGACAACAGAACAAATGATGTCTGCAGGATTCTAGAAAACTTCCCTTACCTAATGGTAAGGCAGACAGGGAGTGCAATGTGAGGTCTCAGACCTGTAAACATTTAGATAGAGTAAGCTTTTTCCCATTACCTGAACAAACCACTTCCCATAATAATTATATATTAGGGTAATTAACCTGGCGGTGGCAGCAGACAAAATCCAACATCTCTATAAAGTGTGTTCCTCACGCTTGTGAAATTCAGAGTGTTTGTAGATCTTTCTCCCCCGGTAGCAATGCCATCTGGAGCACACTGCCTGCAAGGTGACCCTGACAAGGAGAATTCAGTCACATGGCCCCAAACTAACTAGGAAGAGGCAGGGAAATGTAGACAAGCACATGTGTATCCACAGAGCACTAAGAGCTTGTGCCACATATAGCCTCAGACCCACCCTGTCAATCTTACAATATCTTTCCCAAATTCCCCCCAATTTCAGTCGCCATAATAAACTACATTCCATAATAATCATGAGGGTGTTATTAAGAGAGAAGGCAGGAAGTTGTTCATAAAATCAACCTTCAAGTTAGAAACCATTTTAAGAGGTGTTTGTCCACCATCCCTGACTCCAATGCCCCTGGCAGACATTGCCAATGAATTGACATTTTTTCATGGATCGCCTAGATATAACCCTAGAATCCCTAAACGGAAGACCCCAAGCAGCCACCAATGGCAGCGTAATGTGACCTATGTGCCATCCCAACCCTAAGAGATGACGTTTTCCGGTAAAAAATTTGTTTTCTTTCATTCTAAGTTTCGTTGACCACTCACCACCAACATTTGCAAAGAGCATTCTGGTCTTGTGATTGCCAAAAGTTTGGAATAACTGAAGAAGCTAAAAAGCCTTGGCATACATCTTGATAATAAATCTGAACCACGAAGTAGGTATCTCTTTGCACAATTCAGACATTAATTTCAGCTTGGTTGAGACTTCTCCCTTCAGCGATACTCCTGAACTTTTATATTCATTCTACCAAAAATCATTTGAGAACCTACTCTGAGCCAGGCACAGATCAAGGTGATAGGGATTCAGGGTTAAACAGGACACACACCATTTTGTACACTGTCTTCCATCAAGGACTGCCATGGTTTCATATCCTGTCATTAATCTTAATTCACCTGACTAAACATTTTGTACTGAATTACATCCTGATTTTTTAGAGTACCTTTCTAGATTTCATTTTCCTGAATTCAGTGCTTTTCCAAATAAGCTATGAATAGATACAGCTCTTTAAAAGAAGATTGTCTCCTCCCTCTCTCTACAATATACTTATTCGTTTCTTAAAATGTCTTCCTTGACATATTAGATCATCTTATTGCTTCCTGAGCCCTTTGGTCCCCAAACCTTAACTTTTAACGGCGAATAATGTCATGTTTGCACACTGGTTTTTTTTTTTTTAAAGCCTCCTTATAGTCAGTAAAGGATAGGTTTTATTAAAGCTTTTCACTTTGCTTAGCTGCCTGAAAATAATGCCTTACTTTTATACAGCACTTTAGAATAACTATATCTATATTACTTAATATAACTCTCATGAAAGCTCTGTACAATAGGTTCTAACATTCACAAAGAAAGTGGGGTCATTTGCCTTTAGGTCCCCATCACAGGAATTCGAATTAAACTCACTTCTTTTAACTCAGACTCTGCGATCTGCCATCAAGCCCCACATTTTTCCCTTTGAAAGCATAGTCCAATCCTACCCATTTGTGAGAATATTTGTTGGGAGAAAAAAGGATGCTTTTTTTCCTTTATACAGATTCAGATGATGTCGGACACTGCTGATGGCTGCAGCCTCAAAGATATTTCTCTCCATAAGATCAGTCCAAAGCCTCTGTGAAGAAAAAAGAAGAGCCTAAAGAGCAAACTTCTACTATTAACCCCAATTACCTAGCTGATTCCTATTATAAAAACAGAGCAGTATTCCTAAGGAAGAATATCCCCAAGACACATAAAATTCCACCCAAGACTACAAAAGCTCTAATTGCTTTTATAAGAACAAGCTGGACACTGTTGAAACTGCAAATATCAGATTGTAGTGCGCCTCTGTAGGGTGGGAAAGCTCTGTGAAAGGGAGAGAGAAAAGGAGAGGAATTAGGACTCCCTGTCTCTCCTTAAGTGATTTAGACTCTGACTGAAGGAGTAGTTGTAGGGGAGGAAGGGAGCCTTGCTCTGTCCCTGAGCAGCCACAGAATCCACTTCTTCCCCCCTAGAAATCCCAAAAAAAAAACCCAGCTGCTCAGGTAGGTGGGTGTCTGGGTAGCAGAAAAGCAGTTACAAATTTTTGTTTCCAAACTAGAAGACACACACTTGCCTAATTTTTCTGTAACTGAACTTAATTTCTGTGTTAAACCTTGGTGCCTCTGAGGAGCAGAAACTCAACTTTAGTCATATAGGGTTTCTTTCCACAGTTGTCACTGATATTACAAGTAAGTTCTAAGGGACTAAGGTGATGTCAAGGGTTGAAACTTGGAAGAATAAGAAGAGACATAGTCAAAGCTTAGAGCTAATCTGCTAAGAGAGCTAGAAGGAGGAGATAGATTCCGGAAAAAAATATGGTAATTCTCTATCTTAACCCTCCCTGTCTGTCCTCTCACCCATTACAAAATGAGAAGACAGAAGTTTATTGATCAGAAATTTGTTTATGTTATTGACATTTTTTTCTTATTCTCAGGTCAAGATCAAAAGCGTAAGAAAGACACATGATTCTTTTCTGACTTACAGTTTTGGCAGAGATTCGGAAAGAGCTGACAGTTATCTCAGAATGACTCTATTTCCAATTTAATGCTAATTTATGATAATGTCTTCTTATGTTTTACTACCTCAAGCATAATTAAATGTATTCAGTTATAGTATTAAAATATATTAAATAGTATATTAATGATTGAGCTCGTTTTCTAAAATTTTTGAACATCTCTTATGTGATAAGTACTTTATCTACTTTATGTGAAAAATATATTGTCTTGGCGGGGCATGGTGGCTCACGCCTGTAATCCCAGCACTTTGGGAGGCGGAAGCAGGTGGATCACGGGGACAGGAGATTGAGACCATCCTGGCTAACAGAGTGAAACCCCGTCTCTACTAAAAATACAAAAAAAATTAGCCGGGTGTGGTGGCGCCTGTAGTCCCAGCTACTCGGGAGGCTGCACCAGGAGAATGGAGTGAACCCGGGAGGCGGAGCTTGCAGTGAGCCGAGATCGTGCCACGGTGGGCCAAAGAGCGAGACTCCGTTTCAAAAAAAAAAAAAAAAAAAACATATATTCTGTCTTTATCATAAATCAAGAAGAAAATGACAAAGTATTTTTTTATTTACGAATATATTTACGTAAAAATCCTACAAAGTTACAAAAGTTAAATCACAATTAAATATATATTTAGTAAGTAATTTGTACTGAAAACAATAAATGTGTTAAATACAGATTGTTCAGCTCCTTTTTGTCTAATATGGTTTGACTGTGTCCACGCCCCAATCTCATCTTGAATTGTGGTTCCCATATTCCCCACATGTGGTGGGAGGGACCTGGTGGGAGGTCATTGAATCATGGGGGCAGTTACCTCTATGCTGTTCTCGCGATAGTGAGTTCTCACGAGATCTGATGGTTTTATAAGGAGCTTCCCCCCCCACCCCCACCTTCACGCTGCACTTCTTGCTGCCGCCATGTGAAGAAGGATTTGTTTGCTTCCTCTTCCACCGTAATTATAAGTTTCCTGAGGCCTCCCCAGCCGTGCTGAACTGTGAGTCAATTAGACCTCTTTCCTTTATTAATTACCCAGTCTGTGGGTATGTCTTTATTGGCAGCGTGAGAACAGGGTCCAAAGGCATACATTTACCTTAAAAGAATTTGGCAAAATAAAATTATACAAATGATAGCTATCAAGTGAGAAAAGACTAAGGGACAGATTGGTTTGGGCATTAGACCTGAGCTGGGCCTCCAAAGAGCACGAGAAATTATAGCAAAATCACCAGAACGCTTCTCTAAAGTGCAAATTCCCCAGTCCAACTCCAGAAATAATCGGGGCTATTTTATGCACTCCACAGGCCTTAGGCATTCCTAAGGGATGAGGAGGGAAGTTCTAATATTTTTAATATTTTAATATTTTATATTGTATTTAAATTGTATTTATTCATTTAAATATTTAATATTTTAATATTTGCATATACTTTACAACTTTCCTGTACTTGTTGGATGCAAGGCATGGGCTTGTCTTGTAAATAATAAAGGGATTAAAACAGGTGCCCTTTCTGGAAAAGGTTGCAGATTTCTAATTAAAACACCAGGCGTAGTTCAGACGCATTTATTTAAAACCTCAGATGAAGCTTCCCACAACCCCGCATTTTTTTTTTCAGAACTTTTCTGGCTACTTTCCCTGCATATATCAGTCAATAAGTAGATTGAAAACCCTCTAGAGTTGATTCACCAGTCTTCCTAAGCATTTGCTTCTATTTTTCTCTCTTTAGAGTCAGCTGCTATTCTATGAGCCTCAGCTGGGGAACTCCTCGCTCATAGGGCCCAATCAGAATTCCACTTCAATTAGCTTAATTGGAGGAAGACGCAACCAAATTTTCAATTAAAGTCCTAAACAGGCTATTAGAACAGACTATTTTTGTCTTCCAGAGTAAGCTCTCCTAATAGTCATTTTTTAAAAGGTAAAAATCTAAAGGAGAAAATGTGGTCACAATTAGATCAATTACTGCTATTAATCATTTTCTCCTAGTAACGTTGGGTCTTTTCACTTAGTGATTTGGAAGTAAGACACTTATTCATTTTTTATTAACTTTATTAAATTAGTATGTTGTTTAAAATGCCAAATAGTTCTTCAAAGCTTATGGCAAAAACTTTCCACTCCACTTCCAATTTGTTACCCACAGATACCCCCTTCAACTCTTCCAGATAGCTCTTCTAGTATTGACATTCATGTTTCTAAATAACAGCAGTCATTAGAAACTACCATTTTTGTAGGAGAAAAGGGGTTAATATCAACAATTTTAGATGGTTCAACTTAACACTACTAGTTCTGGATTTATAGTTTTGACTGTTGTCTACTGACTTCTCACTATGGAGAGTAAGGATTTAGACTACGATATTCCCAACAACCTCCCCTCCCCCTCCCCTGCCCGCTTCTCTCTCAAATACGCGCGCACACACACTCACACTCTCACACTCACTCTTCCTTCATCGTTCCAGTATAGTTATAGCACAACTGTTAGTTCAACATTCGAGGTTTCTATTATGACTCCTATGTAAATATTGTTCACAGTTGAGCCTTATACTGCACTATAATTTCACTTTCTTGTTCAACTTTATTTTTTCCTGAAATTAACTGCCGGTTTTTTTCATTGCTGACTTTTCTATAAACCTGTCATAATTCAGACATAAACTTCCTGACATGATCCTTAAATTCCTCTCAACCATGTAAGGGAATCTCAGCTTGGTTTTTATTTGTTTTTGTTTGCAATATCACTCTCCATCTCTTTGAAGTCATAAAAATTTTTTAATGTTTTCTTCTCCCTGCTGCTTATCTGTTTTTTTTGTTTTGTTTTGTTTTGCTTTTTTTGGTGGGGGGCTCTGTTTGTTTTTTATTTGTTTGTTTCGTGAATGTCTTTTCTCTGTTTGCTTTGGTCTTTGTATTCTAGATGAGAAGTCTTCCTCAGGTGTCTGGTGATCTTTAGCTGTCTTTTCATAGTTAATAGTGAGGTATCAAAAAGCTAATTAGAAGCGCTATATGTCAGCTGGCAGGCCTCACCACAGAGTGATTGAAGGAAACTGATGGTTTCATTGGGACACCCAATTGCCAGCCTTTGTAAATCTTTTGTTTTGGCTCCGTCGGTTTCCCCTGAGAAGATTCCTTCAATCTCCTTTCTAAGGGTGTAATTCTGGCTACCAGTACTCAGCTTTACAGGGGATCCCAATGTTCAAAATACAGATTTTTCACTTAATCTACCTTTGGAGTAAAGCTCTTTCCCACACTCACAGCTGCCTGATGTTCCTGCATGTGAGTCCTCTTTTGATTCTGCTTTTCTGGATAGTAAATCTCCTACCTTCTGCTGGGATGGGGAAAGAATGGTGAATAAAGTCATCCAGCTGTGCAGGGTAGGGAAGAGGATCTGAAATCTAACTGCTCCTTATACAGATTTGTAGTCAATCTGTTTCAGCCGCACTCCACATCCTGGCAATCAGAGGTACTTGGCATCTCTGATTCCTGACCTTATCTGAGTTTTGCATTAGGGATCAACTTGCTGCTTATTGGATTCCCATCCGTGTGCTAGCAGTTAGGCCTCAGTTTCTCCATTCTTCTAGGTAAGTTGCCATTCATTTATCCTTCTTTCATCGTTTAAACTTTTAGAGACATAAGAGGCGAGTGCAGTAATTGAAACGAGATGAGAATGGCCGGCACTAGCACAGTGGTAACAGCAATTTGAGTTTTACATTCATGGATTCACAAGAGATTTTTTCTTTTTTTTTTTTTTTTTTTGAGATTTTTTTTTTTTTTTTTTTTTTGAGACGGAGTCTCGCTCTGTCGCCCAGGCTGGAGTGCAGTGGCCGGATCTCAGCTCACTGCAAGCTCCGCCTCCTGGGTTTACGCCATTCTCCTGCCTCAGCCTCCCGAGTAGCTGGGACTACAGGCGCCCGCCACCGCGCCCGGCTAGATTTTTTTTGTATTTTTAGTAGAGACGGGGTTTCACCGTGTTAGCCAGGAGGGTCTCGATCTCCTGACCTCGTGATCCACCCGCCTCGGCCTCCCAAAGTGCTAGGATTACAGGCTTGAGCCACCGCGCCCGGCTTTTTTTTGAGATTTTAAATGAGTTTGTGGTTTGACTACATTGTGGACCATCCCTGCATGTTTCTGGAGTGAGCATTTATGTAGCTTGTGATGCTATTATACAGAGGGTCTAGGAAAAAGAAAATACTTGAGGGAAAGATAATGTGTTCAATTTGAACATGCTAAGTTTGAGATATTTATGCAACATTCAAGAAAGTCAAGCAGCAGTTTAATACATAGATTTGAAGTTTATGGTAGCCAATTTGGAATGCAGATGTAGCTTTGAAAATCAGTAACAGGGATGATAATTTCAGGCAAAGGAATGGATGAGATTGTGCAGGGAGAGTCCTTAGGGCATGAAGGGAAGAGGGAAAAGACAAAACCTACCAGAACAGCCATGTTTAAGGAATAAACAAAACCGAAAGAACTTGCTATGCAGACTGAGAAATATTTACTCAAGAATTAGAAGAAATGCAGGGAGACTTGGTGTTTCTAACTTTAGAAAAGAGTTATAATAAAGATGGAGAGTTAGCCCAGAGGTCAACCAAGCTAAGGACTGAAAAGTTTCCAATGGACGTAAAGAAAGGAGGTAACTGAAGACCTTGGCTATAGCAATTTCAGTGGGAGATAATAGGGCCTCAGCCAAGTTGCTACGGGTAGGGGTGAGAAGTCAGTGAGCTTCTCCAACTCTCTAGCAGTTAAGAAGCGGTGAAAGGAAGTGTGCTGGAGAGGATGTAACTACACATCCTCTAAGATGATAGATTTGGAGTCAGGAAGTTTTGGTGTTTCTGTGGAGAAGCAGGCGTAGTTACCCCTATGGAGAAGAAAAGAGATGACTGAGAAAGAGAAGGCTTTCCAGATAGTATTAAGGACCAAGTTGGTGTTCAAGACCATGAATTTGTAGTAACCCTTATCTCTATCCTAATGTGATTAAGACTTGAATCATCTCCTTTTCTCCAAAAATGTGAAAGATGTAATGAGATATAAAGCCATTCACCTTTCCATTAAACTTCTAATCTACATAAAAAATGTAGGGAAATAGTAATAATGTATTTTTATAGAACAATTCAGAGACATATTCGACAATGTTAAAAATTCAGTCTCTTGACAATCTAGTTCACAGTTTGGAAGATCATGTTTCTTCACAGAAAAAGCCTATAAATGCTTCTCTTAGATAACCTATCTGATTATTCCTGCTTACTTATCAGGGGTTCTTAGAGAATGAGTAGGTTGCAATATGTGCAAAATCCACTCTTCTAATCATGAGATCCTAGTGTTGCTTTGCATCAACACCTTTTGATTTAAATCTGTATTATTATCTTAGGAAACAGAGGACCTCTTTAAGCAAGTCAGACTTACCTTGTTTCACTTGGAAATTTTGTAAAGCATCAGTTCCTGGGGTCCTCTATTCACAATCAAATTTGCCTAGGTCTACATTCTCCATACAAGAGTGTCCTTAAAATTCTCCCTGGTTATCAGTGAGTAATATATAATATGTCTTTTGGGGAACAAAGTTGTTAAAGGGATGCCTGGTGTCATATTACTACTGTATGTAAGGAACAGCTTTCATCACCATTTACAATAATCAGTCTCCTTTATTTCTGCTTTGTTGGTAAAGCCTTCTAGGAAATGATACATATATGGTCAATATGATACGGTATACATCTTTGCTATCCATCAGTGTATCTGCTATGTTACATACGCAGTAGGCTTCCAATGAATATTTATTGAATGCCTGAATAAGTGAATTTTTCTCTTTGAAGAATACTCTTTAATATCTATTCTTCAAGAATGTCAAGCTGTGTCTAAAAGTAATCAAGTGTGACAATTGTAATATTTCCCTAAGCTTTTATACCTTTAATTTTGCACGCTTTCACATTCACTTTCAGGTAGCAAGTGCATTGAGCATCTTTTTCATGTTTGCAACGATCCCACATATTAAAGATTCTCAGTGTCAAGCGATAGCATGCATTGACCTTGAAATCTCCAGACACATTATTGCATAGTGACTCAGGAAAAGACATTAAATTTTTCTGTGTGTTGAATATTACAACTGGGCTTCTTAATCAGGAGAAAAAAGGTTGAGTACTTGGGGGACAAGTGTTATATACACACTGAAAGACAGTGTTCATGTCTTCTGAATACATGACGATGGAGAGGACAGTTGTGCTGAGCAAACATAATGTCAAAGGATTAGCGTGGACCATGAAAAGACATTGCACAATCAGTTCTGAGAGAGAAAGTCTCATCCGGAAGCTTTGAAAATATTGTTTAAATTTGTCAAAAGTTAGGTTAATTTTTTAAAGGATTTGGAATTAATTGCTTTCTGAATTTGTAGCTCTTTATAAAAAGAAAGCTTTGTGGGCTGGGCATGGTAATCCCAGCACTTTAGGAGACAGAGGTGGCCGGGTCACCTGAGGTCAGGAATTTGAGACCAGCCTGGCCAACATGGTGATACCCTGTCTCTACTAAAATACAAAAATTAGCCAGGTGTATTGGCAGGTGCCTGTAATCCTAGCTACTCGGGAGGCTGAGGCATAAGAATCGCTTGAACCTGGGAGGTGGAGGTTGAAGTGAACCGAGATTGTGCCACTGCACTCCAGCCTGGGCAACAGAGCAAGACTGTCTCAAAAAAAAAAAAAAGAAAGAAAAGAAAAGAAAACAAAAAAAGAAAACATTGTTCTAAGCATGGTGGTGACTCATGCCTGTAATCCCAGCACTTTGGGAGGCAGAGGAGGGAGAATCGCTTAAGGCCAGGAGTCTAAGACCAGCCCAGGCAACACAGCTAGACCTCAGGATGATCTATTGTTGGGGTGAGAGTGTGACAAAGAATGACAGTTGAGAATCAGCAGCAAAAAGTTCCCACCCAGAAAAAAAATTATTTAATCTCTGGTTTAGATGAAAATAATGATTTTCCAAATGACAGCTAATGGAATGTAACACTTTTTACACGTACAAACTGTTTTGTTTACAATTTACTCTCAACCTCCCAGACACCCCAGACATTTAATGTGGGGTTTGCTTTCAGTGTATTTTGGCACTAACTTCTCTTTATTTCTGGATCCATTCATTCAATTGTTTTTGAAAGCATTTGTTGTGCACCTGCTCCATGCATCCTTCTTTGCAAAGCTCTGTCAGAGATAAAAAGAAAGCAGCATTCTTGCTTATCCTAGAAGAGTTGTTAAATATTTTCATGCTGGGAATGGTTCAGCATTGCTCATTAAAAATGACTGTATATACTCTCACCAGTGAGAAGAAGAAATTACTTGATTCCTCTACCTATTTTACCCATAATGGATGCTTTTCTAACTAGCCTGTTAGGTGGCTTGAGTTAATAAACCCCCAAGGAGAAATTAGTAGGCTACTTTTCCATTTATGGAATTGGATACATTGAATCATGCTTCTAAGTATTTCAAGGTGTTTAACTTTACATAATTTTGCATGGAGTGAGGAAAGATAAACAGCTAAACAAAAAGTATTGCTTCCCATTTGTAGTACAATTTTTAAAATTAGAATAATAGTCCAAATTGCTAGTGCTCTTCTTTTATCATATAAATTACTAATTATTTCAGGCCGGGTGCGGTGGCTCAAGCCTGTAATCCCAGCACTTTGGGAGGCCAAGACGGGCGGATCACGAGGTCAGGAGATCGAGACCATCCTGGCTAATACGGTGAAACTCTGTCTCTACTAAAAAATACAAAAAAAACTAGCCGGGCGAGGTGGCGGGCGCCTGTAGTCCCAGCTACTCGGGAGGCTGAGACAGGAGAATGGCGTAAACCCGGGAGGCGGAGCTTGCAGTGAGCTGAGATCCAGCCACTGCACTCCAGCCTGGGCGACAGAGCGAGACTCCGTCTCAAAAATAAATAAATAAATAAATAAATAAATAATTATTTCATATTATTAGAGGAAAATTATTATAAAAATTAAATTTTTAAGTATTTTATTGATACAAAAATAGTATTTGATGAAGCTAAAAGTATAATCTTTTGACATATCTTTTGATTATTCACTTCTTGTTTCTATATGTTCTATGGGAGAAACCTTTATATTTTTAGATAATTTTCAAATTCGGAGGAAAACAATATACCCTAAGTGTATTGCTAGAGCAGTGGGGTTTTTTTGTTTGTTTTTGAGACAGGGTCTTGCTCTGCCACCCAGGCTAGTGTGCAGTGGCACAATCACAGCTCACTGCAGTCTCAACTTCCCAAGCTCAGGTGATTCTCTGGCCCTAGCCTCCCAAGTAGCTGGGACTACAGGTGCATGCCACCACACCTGGCTAATTTTTTTATTTTTTTTGTGGAGACAGGGTCTCACTATGTTGCACAGGCTGATCTCAAACTCCTGGCCTCAAGCGATCCTCCCACCTTGGCCTCCCAAAGTGCTGGGATTACAGGCGTGAGCTACCATGTCCAGCCTTAGAGCAGGGTTTTTATTATAACTTTCCTAGTGTTCATTTGATTAGAACACAAAATGATGTTACTAACAAATCTGCATCAAATACTTTTCTCCAGTATCAAAATAACTGGTAATTAAGCAGCATACTTAATGATCAGAGTTCATCATCCTTTGAAAATGAAACCCAAATAAAATTAAATATACAAATAAATGGAGGACATAAAACCCTACATTTTAAAATTTTGTTTAATATTTGTTTGCTTGTTATGAGCAAGGTACTCACTAGAAATAGAAAAAAATTAATAAGACTTTAAAGTGTTCATAAACTGGATGGAGAAACAAACGGGTAAACCAGTGAATACAATTCAGTGTTATCATAGTCAGCTGGTGAGGTATATGTTAAGTCTTGGTTCCTCAGTAAATGACAATTCCACCCCAGTATGATTCAGTTCTCTTAGCCATACCTGGTTAGACAAATGCTTTAGGTAGGTCAAGTTTGTTTCCGTTAATTACACGTAAACAAAAGTGGACTAAGAAAATGATGATGAGTAGTAGTTTGGGGTGCAAACAGGGAACAGGCAGATCCCAGAGCACCATGCTCCAACACCAATATGCTGGTAACTGAGGGAAGTGCACCCTGTCCTCCCATCTCCAACATGCAGAAGCTGCTCTAGCTGAGTAGAAGTTGGTGACAGCAGATCAAGTCCAAAGCACCACAGGTGGGACAAAGTCCCTACCTCACTAGCTACCAAAGAAGTGAAGGCTCCGCAAGGAGGCCCACCCACTCCCCAATGTTCCCTCTTTCTGGACTCAAACTAGCATTATGTGAACTGCATTGCTGTCTTTCCTGCCATGAGACTGCTGTTGGGTCAAACCTTTAAACCTCAGCATCTCCACAAACTCAAAATTTCAAAGAAAGGAGATAGAGGGGTAATTGGACCACCTTTCCCAGACAACTGTGTGTGTCCTATGCAAATTGCCCTATCTCTGCTTCAAAGCTGGTCATCCCCTAAGACAAGGACAAAGACTGAGTATACTTTGGGTCCTGGGCTGGACCCTGTCTGATGCAAATCTGCATGACCCTGGTCTAAATCAAGGGTCTCTCTGACTGTTGGGAAAGTGGTTACCAGAGTCTCTGAGTAATGAAGGGGAAAGAAGCCCTAGGGTACTCAACTTTCTAAAAATGAAGGGGATTGTGAGGGAGAAGTGTCAGTGTCTCACCCATAAAACCCTTTTGAGAAGAGATGACATTCAAATTGAGTCTTCAGGTTGAATAGCAACGTTTCAGATGAAGTTGGCAGAGTAGTCTTCCAAGCACCGAGTAGTGAAAAAAATGTTTCATTGTAGTAAAGGCAAGTCATTTAGTATAACTAAAGCCAATGATAAGTGTGGAAACGTTGAGCTGGAAGCACGACGCCAGAGTGTTTGAATTTTCTTCTGCAGGCTGTAGGACATCCTTGAAGGAGGTAGAGCAGAAGAGTGACATAATCAAATTAGGGATCTACAAAGTTTAAAACAAGAGCAATTTAGAGAATTAAAGTAAAGCTCTGAGTTAGAAGGCTATTATAGTAATTTAATCAAAATGTAATGAGGGTTTCTAAATAAGACCACTCAGTGAGAATAAAAAATAGGGGAGGCATTTTGGAAGGATATATGCCAGAACTCATTGACTAACTGAGGGTGAGGAAGAGGGAGGAGAGAAGGGTAGGATGACCACTGGCTCTGGTGACTCTGAGAACAATGAGCAGGTGTGAAGAAAAAATATGTTCTATGTCGGTTTTACCACTTGTTTGCAAAGGTGTTGCAATGTTCCCTGATTTTCCATCCAAAATTCATCATCAGATTTTTCTGTGGAGTATATTAAGCTAGTGGGTGATGTTTATGCATTAGTTTTCCATTGCTATGTAAAAACCACCGTGGACTTAGTGACTTAAAACAATACCCATGTATTAGCTCACATTTCTGCAGGTCAGAAGTCTGGCACGTCATGCCTAGGTTCTCTGCTCAGGGTCCCACAGTGATGGGATCAGCTGAGCAGGGCTTGTCTGTGGAGGTTTGGGGCAAGAATCTGCTTCAAATTTCATTCAGATCATTGGCAAAATCCAGTTCCTTGCAGCTGTAGGACTGAAGTTCCCATTTACATGCTGGCTGTCAGCCAGGGAGGAGTGTCAGCTTTCAGAGTCTACCTGCATTCCTGGGCATGTGGCCCCCTCCATCTTTAAAGCTAGCAGTAGTGTGCTGAATCCTCATGATGCAAATCTCTCTGACTTTCTATTCTACCACCTATCAGAGAAAACTCTGCTTTTAAAGGGCTTGCGTGATAAGATGAGGCACACCCAGGTTGTCTCTCTTTTGGTACGAACCATGACATCACGAGTGTAACACAATGAAACTCGGCCAATCACACCTTCTAAACACAAAGCTAAAAGAAGTGATTCTCCTCCAAGGCCTGGTGGTATGAAGAAGTATATTAAGATCAGAGTAGAGAGTTCAATTAAAAAATTAGAATCAGAGAGTCAGATGGAGAAGTCAATGTGTCTCTGAAGAGAACATCCAAAAACAGAGGCTGCAAGAGGGATGAACAAGAGCCAGGAATCTGAGTCCAATAAGTCAGGATCAAAGGGAAAGAGGTAAGTTTGAAGTAAGATGGCAACTTGAACAAAGTATCTCACCTCCTGCCCAGCCCCTTGTGATGGTGAGACAATGATTTTGAAAATAGTGAAAAAGTTCTGCCGTCACTTGAACAAGGAAATGTTCCCCCACATGTCATAACTTCAAAGAGTTACAGTTGAGGTGGAACAAGATGATAACAAGTATAAGAGGTCTTGGGGAAATCGCAGCAACATCCTCCAAGTTTGAAGGCCACATATCAAAGAAAAGGATGATGGTGGAGCAAGCAGGAAGCGTGTCCCAGGGAAGCACGATTACTTGGAGGTAGCTATGCCATGACCCTAGGAGTGCAGGCCGACCTACCTAGTGGAGAGTTGGTGACTGCTGGGCTGGATGACATGACGGCAGAAGAAACTGGAAAGAACGGACACCGCTTGTGCCCAGAGTAGAAGATTGAGCCACATCAAAATCTTGGACATAGATATTTGGCCTCTGGAAAACAGTCAGCAGAGATTCAACGTGTAAATAAATGGAATTTCTGAAAGAGACTAAAACAAATGGAAGAAAAGCTGTCCTCAAAGAGATAATAGCTAGCATTTATTGAGACCATACTGTGTTTGAGGCACTATGCTTAGCACTGAACTCATGTCATCGCTACCTGTACTCCTTTCATTAGTCCTGGGGACAATCACAATCACAACCTTGATGGGGACTCATCCAACACTCTGCCTCCTCAACTCATAGCCAGTTCACTTCTCAGAGCTCCAGGCCGTATTCTGACTGCTTGCATCTGTACTTTGCTGTGCCTAACCCTCTCAAACACAGCATGTCCAAACTTGCCATCTCCCCCAGAACAGTCCTGGTCTCCTTCAAGGTTTTATATATCAGGAAAACCATCCTCCAACCTTTCTGTTTGTGAACACTGAAAACCTAGGTGTCATCTGTAGTATATCCTTTGTTCTCATTTTCATAGCCAAGGTGTCACCAAAGTCCAGATATATTGATCTCTTTAATATCTTCCTAATCCATGCTCTCCACTATACCCTGATCCAGATAGCACTATTTCTAGCTTGGAGTAACTTCCCAATTGGTCTTCCTATATCCACTTTCATTCCACCAGTCCATTAATCTATACTACAGCCAAAGAGATCTTTCCAAATCATAAATCTGAGTGCTTCACTCCTGCCTGAAACTATTCAGCGTTTTCCCGTTGCCCTTAGGATGGAGTAGCAGTTCCCCAACATGGGCTACAAAACTCTGCCTGGTGGGGCATGTGCCGCACACTCTGCCTTTGCTCACTGCACTGGCCTCTCCCTTCCTCCAACACACATCACCCCGAAAGTTCTCTGTACATGCTGTTCCCATTCTTGGGATGCTCTTTTCCATCCCAACTCGATTTACTTCTTACTCATCCTTCAGATCTCAGCTGTGTTCACCCAGTTCCCTTCATTTTATTCACACACTATACCACATAATTTTCCTTCATCTATCATCACATTCCAATTATACATTTCCTCTGTGCTGATTTAACATCTGACCACAGTAGACTGGAAGTTCCATGGGGGCAGAAAGTGTTTCCCGTTGTGTTCCCCTTGTATTGCCGTCACTTAGCACAGCACCTGGCAGGGAATAGATGCTCAGTAAATATGTATTGGTTCAATGAGTGAGCGATTTACTGAATGAATGTATGTTTCATCTAATTCTAGAAGAGGGCCGGACAGGCTCTACCATACTTGGGTTTTTGTGTATTTGTCTTCCATTTCATCCAGCTTTATGTTAGGATTTTTGATCTAGTTGTTTTTAGCATTTAACCGTCAGTGACAGACCATTGTGGATTGTAAACTTTGTAAGCTTTTTCATTACAAGTGCCTTTTTCTCATTTATTAGTTTCTGCCCTCATTTCAGTCTTGGATCTTGGATAATATTAATATTGCAGCCCTTGCTTCCTTTTTGTTTCCATTTGCCTTGGTTTGTTGGGCTTTTTTTGCAGGGGTCCAGAGTTCACCTACCTTTGATTTTTCAATCTTGCTGAGTTGTTTTTTTTTTTTTTTTTTCCCTTCTCTCAAAATCTCAACAGATTATTTCCTCCACTTGCATTTATTAATCTGATCATATCTTTGGTCTTTGTGCTAAACTTCACTTTTGTTTTATGATTTTAATACCTACATTGTCTTGTATTTTCCTATGTGATCTGACTTCTCTATTTTGTTTTTGTGTGGCTGTAATAAATTTTTAGTTTTTAAATGTTGTACTTTTGAATAATACATTTAAACAACCTGAAACAGTATCCATACAAACTTCCTCAAAAGGAGATGAGGAAATTCTCATGCACACCTCTCCTCCCAAATTTATACACCCCTCCGTATACTGATTGGCCAGTTATATTGTTGTTTTCAATTATTCTGGTGTTATCTTTATGCATTAAAATAATGCACTTAAACCTTCATCATTTGAATTATCAGTATTAGAATTTCTCAAGCTCCATAATGAAATATTAAATAAGAGGAAATGAAGAAATGTACACTTCCTCCCATCTCTACTTCCTTCCGACCTCTCGACTATTTTACTAAGATCATTATTTCTAACCTCTTGACTACTGTACTAAGATTATTATTTCTATTTGGTTACAATTTTTAACATTCATTCTTTTCTAATGCCCTAATTCCCAATTGTTTAGACTTAGTGTTATATCTAAATAGTTTCAGTACTCACATCAGTATTCTCATTTCCTATTCCTGAGCTCATCATTTTCATTAATCTCTTATCTCTTGGTTAGCTGACTTTCAGAGTTAAGTAGATAATTTTTTTGCCAAAAAAGAAAGCTAATGTGTACCATATTTCCTGAGTGCTTTTGTGTGTCAAATTAACCTGTTTTCTATATACTTCAATGACATTTAACTGAGTATAGAAGCCTCAGAGCACATTTTCCTTCCCCAAAGACTTTGTAATGATTGCTTCACCATTTTCTAGTATCGTTGCTATGAAATTTAATACCAACTCGGTTTTCCCTTTATATAGGTGAATTACCTTATTGTCTGGTTTGGTTGTACTCATTTATTCAACAAATACTAGTTGAGTGTCTACTATGTAATAGGTACTATTCCAACTGCTAGGTTTATATCAGGTTCTGTATTCTTGACACTCAACAACTTTACCATTATCAGTTGTCCCAAGACAGGAGGCCATGGTATGCACCTTCAATCCACAGAATCAAGTCTTCTTTTATAGCAATTTTTTATAGCATTAAAATATTTTCGAGGGGGTTTATTAATTCTGTTCTCTTCTTCTTGCAAAAGTATTTAAAATTGTATTCACTTCATGATTAAATTCACCTTTTGACGTGTATTGTCTATTTGCCTTTATTTTGTTTTTTCCTTCACTCACCCTACTTGGTTTTGTGGTCTTTCTCTTTGGTTTCTAGCTGTCAAATGTCTGTACATCTGTACATGAGTCTGCTAGATTCTTTCTCATTATGACTTTCTGTTTGTTTGTTTTTTGAGACAGGGTCTCACTCTGTTGCCCAGTCTGGAGTGCAGTGGCATGATCTCGGTTCACTGCAACCTCCACCTCCCAGGTTAAAATGATTCTCATGCCTCAGCCTCCTGAGTAGCTGGTACTACAGGTGCATGCCACCACCCCCAGCTAATTTTTTAACTTTTTGATAGAGACAGGGTTTCACATGTTGGCCAGGCTGGTCTCAAACTCCTGACTTCAAGTCATCTGCCCTGGGATCACAGCCATGAGCCACCACGCCCAGTCACTTTATGACTGATTTTTAAACAAGGGAAGCTCCATCTTGTTCGGTTTTTTGCTCAAGAGTTGTATGAGGAAAGAAAAGGGAAGAGAGAGCCAAGTCTACAGGAGTAATATTGTCTTGGATGACTTTCTCATCAACTCCGCTGTGCCTTTGCTGCGAGGATGTTTATCCTACCAGTGACCCACATTCCTTCTGAGAATGAGCAGAAGGTTTTTGTGGCTCACAGTGAAGCCCCATAAGGTTCTAGTTCTCTGTACAGTGACTTGGCATTTATTTTCATTCTCCTCAGCTGACATTGGATTTACTGATCAAAGGTGACTCCGTATCCAGAGCAGAAATGCCTCAGAGCATGGAGGTTAAGAGGACAGGCTTGGCATTTGAATCCAGGCTCTGTAACGGACTTGTAAAATTGGGATAATAATAGTATCATCCTCATATAAATTATCTTTGAAGATTAACTAAGTTGATACATGTAAACTATTTAAATCAGTGCCTAGCACACAGTAAGCACTCACTAAATATCAGCAATTGTTATGTTGATACTATTATCAGTGGTATTATTTCATCATGTGCCATCAGCACATTTCCTGCAAAGTTCATGGTCTTTTCTCCTTCCAGTCCCATCTGGTCTGCAGTTCCTCAGGGTAAGATGTAGAATTAGTTATTCCCAGTAAGGGATAACTGGAAAAGTCCTTTGGAGCTGTGCCACCTACTGTTGGAGAACTCTGCAATGTGAATGGACTATCCAATGTGAATCTACATTTGGCATATTCTGGAATTGGGGCCAAATGCCCCTATATTTAGAAGCAATTCTTCATAGCTTGGGGTTGTGTCTACTAGTTTTGTTAAAGATGGACTCTTTTGTTAGAATGTGTGTTGCATTCAGTTGATATTAAAGAGTAGAGCTTAGTGCAATTATCTTTATGCTGTCATCTTCAAGCAGCAGCTCTTAATATTTTTAAATCCAGAAATATTTTTAAATAAGAGAGAGAATGGCAAACTCCTTTTTCTCCACTGAAGCTTAAATGTGAAGACATTATAAGAAGGATTTAAGAGTTCTTAATGTGATGTTCATAAAAGCACAGTTTAAACCTCAAAATCAGTTCCTAAGGGACATTATTAAATCTTATTCCAATTTTGCACTTGTGACTAAATATTTTTTTTATTTAGAAAATGGTTTTGCATGAGAAATGGAAGTATAGTTTTAATATAAAATCTTGGTAAATTTCAAATTATTTAAAATTTTCATGAAACTTTGAGTATAGATATACCTTGTTACCTTTTTATATATATGTTTTTATATTATATATAGTGTGTATATATGTAAATATATATATTCGAAAGAAATCTATCTATATGAAAGATACATTATTATTCAAATAATGTAAACCTGGTTTCAACCTATCTTGCCCAGATCAGTTTGAATTTTATGGGTTTCACTTTTTCTTTGAGTCCATGTCTTTCTTAGTTGATTAAGAAAAGCAAAATAATTAAACCAGTTAATGGTTATTTGTGATTTTCATGGTCATGGTGATAATGATGATGGTAATGATCTCACATTTATAGTGGGTGGGTACTATGTTTATAAATTATTTCATTCTCTTGTCAAAAGAACCACATGAGGTAAGACCAATTATTATGCCTACTTCACAGATAAGAAAACCAAGACCTAGAGATTTAAGTTACATTCACAGCATCATCCAACCAGCAAGCGACAGATTTGCCAAGCCAGATGGGCTCAAAATCCATGCTCTTAAATAATTAGTGAAGCCACTCCCCGATCCTCTAATACTACCTCTCCAGTAATATGGGCACCACAGTACTCATTTTATAGGAGGAAAGAAAGTAAATTTTCAATTCAAAAATTGGCTCAAGTTCACCTAACTCAAAAGAGAGAGAATCTTAACATACACTAATGCTCTTTTCACTACAGCTCTTGAATATTAGAAAACTGAAGTTATATGTCCCAGAATAAGTGAGAAACTTTTAAACAATTTTTTTAATTCACTTATAATTCTTTTAAGACCTATTTTCCCTGTCCTAAGAAAGAAGCAGGGGGAAATGCTCTCAAAAATGTTCTTTTCCATGGATGGCCAGATCTTTTGAAGCATGAATGAATCTCCAAAACAAATGATCACTTGGCCATTCAGTGTAGGGAGAAAAGAAATTGCTCTGAACAATGATGCATATAAACTGAATTTTTGAGGTATAATAAATATGATTCTCCTTGAAGGAGATTTTTTAAAATCAGGTTGCTGAAGTAAGTCAAAAGAGACAAATATAACTCTTTGCTTCTATATGTGGAGGTTAATCATAAAATGCATCTTTGTTTTAAAATCCCATGAATGTTGGAATGGAAGACCATCCAAAGTCAGTTCATAAATGAACCATTCCCTTTGAAACTTTGACAAATGACTCCCTGATGTTGCTTCTGTTTGCTGAGGAGGGAAGCAGTGGCCTTCTGGGGCAGCACGTTAAAGATATTTCTATGAGATATATGTGGCACAAAGCACTCTCAAAGACAAATCAATGTATCCAAGTAGAGCATTCTAGTATAATCACACTGATCAAGAAAAATGTTTCATCAACACAGATCTGTCATTTCTTCCTCTCATTGTGTGGAGCTGCCTAAAGGTTTTATGTCCCTGAAACAATGCTCTGAATGGCAATCTTCAGTCACATTTGATATTAATAGAATTCCGTAAAATCAGTCATCACTCTGGATGCATACTTTCCCTTAGAAAAACCATTTAAGTTCAAACTTGGTGGGAGAAATATCAGAACAAAACTATTAAAGAAACCTGGTGGCCGGGTGCAGTGGCTCACGCCTGTAATCCTAGCGCTTTGGGAGGCTGAGACAGGTAGATTACTTGAGGTCAGGAGTTTGAGACCAGCTGACCAACATGGTGAAACTCCGTCCTGGGCAACATAGTGAGACCTCATCTACAAAAAATTGAAAATTAGCTGGGCATGGTGGCATGTACCCATGGTCCCAGCTGCTGAAGTGGCTGAGGTGGGAGGATTGCTTTGGCACAGGAGGTTCAGGCTGTAGTGAGCGAAGGTCACACCACTGCACTTCAGCCTGGGGGACAGAGCAAGATCGTCTCTGGAAAAAAAAAAAAAAAGGAAAGAAAAAAACATGTGCCTGATTATGGCCTCAGAGTTTGTTGTGAACCCATATTTACATGCAAAGTTAACCTCAAATACTTTGGCAAATTATAAAGTCTGTAGGGGTGCAGGAATGATGCTGTCATTCATTGATCCATACCACTTCTGAGAGATTTACGGATGTCTTCATTATGGTGGGATTCTCACCAGGCCTCATCTTCAGCACTCTCCAGTTCCAGGTGATGCACAGCCTCGCAACCCTCCCCCTGCTGAGATCCAGCCTTTGAGCATCACTGCCCTGGTTTTTCTTTAATGAAGCTAAACAGTGCCCTGATTAAAATTTTCCAAGTTCTTGACATTGAAATAAATGGAGTAAGGGAGAAAAAAAAAATCTGCCTCAAAATTGTGTATGAGAATGTATTTAAGAAGGAAAACAGGCTGTTGATGGAATTTTAGAGGGTCAGTAAATACCCTTCTCCCGGTTGTGAACCGAACTGTGAACCCTACCCCCATCCAAAATTGAAGTTGTAACCTCCAGTGCCTCAGAATGTGACTGTATTTGGAGACGGTGGTCTTTAAAGAGGTAATTAAGTTAAAATGAGGTCAGTCGGGTAGACCCTTGTAAGAAGTTAAGACAGAGGCTGGGTGTGGTGGCTTACGCCTGTAATCCCAGCACTTTGGGAGGCCGAGGCAGATGGATCACCTGAGGTCGGGAGTTCGAGACCAGCCTGACCAACATGAAGAAACCCCATCTCTACTAAAAAAATACAAAAAAAAAAAAAAAAAAGTAGCCGGGCATGGTGGCACATGCCTGTAGTCCCAGCTACTCAGGAGGCTGAGGTAGGAGAATCGCTTGAACCCAGGAGGTGGAGGTTGCAGTGAGCCGAGATTGCACCGTTGCACTCCAGCCTGGGCAACAAGAGTGAAACTCTGTCTTATAAAAAAGAAAAATTAAGACAAAGAATCACACAGTGGGAAGACCCCATGAAGACACCGGGAGAAGGCGGCCCTGTACAAAGGAGAAAAGTCTCAGTAGAAACCAACTCTACCATCACTTCGATCTCAGATTTCTGGCCTCCAGAACTGTGAGAAAATACATTTCTGTTATTTAAGCCACCCAGTCTGTGTCATACTTTGTTATGACATCCCCAGTAAACAAATACACTCTACTGCCGAGTTCAGGACCACTGGTAAATAAGGCTGGACACAGAGCGATGGGGCCAGAGTCAGCCATATTATTGATAAAATCCATTTGAGAACATGGCTTTAGATCAGCAGTCATAGGGCTTGCATGGACTGTATCCCCTCCAAACAGGCAGCCTGCCCTGGAAACGTGTCATACAGAGGAGCTGAGGAAGTACTCCATGGATGAGCAGACAGACATGAAAGAAAGAGGACTCTCTGGGAGGAGTAAGGGGATGAGGAGGAGCTGGGAGTGTTCCTCCTGTCCTTTTTCCTCTGGGTGGGGCAGCAGAAACCCCTCCCCTCTCTGGAAGTGTGAGAAATAGGAAATGAGTGTCTCCATGGTCCCACCCCTAGTGGATCTCAAGCTTTATTCTGCCATGCGCTTCCTAGAGAGGTGAAGTCAACTCTCGTCATCTTCACTTGGAAAGACCATATTCAGCTAAAATGCCACAAAAGGAAATCTCACTTTCCCCCTTCAATGTGCTCATCTTTCTATAGTTCTTTCCCAGGAGGAAGGACATCATCATCCAACCCTGGGCCAGGCTGTCACTTGGGGTCATCTAGTTTTCTTTCTTCCTGTTTGATGGATTCTTCCTCTTAAATAGCTTGCAAACCTGTCTGCCCCACTCCAGCCCATGGCCAGCGCTTCAGTCAATCCCCTCAACCTCCCTGCTGAATTCCAGCCCCATCTTTCCTACTGGTTCTCTGCCATGTGCGTTCTTCACATCATCACCAAAGTGAAATGCCTAAAAGCCCAGTCGGACCACAACATCCCATAAATTAAAATCCTTCTAGTTCCTGAGAGGTCTGCATGATCTGGCTTCCTCTACCACTGGGCCTAGGCAGAGCCAGGGGGAGCCAGAGTCCAGGGGTCCTCAGACATCAGAGATACCGGGCTTTGATGATGAACAACAGGAAGACAAGTTCTGCACAAGGTCTTGGGGGAATCTCCACTGGCAGTGAGGAAGATTTATCGCCCACACCACCTGGAGGGACATCCTGGAGGTGAAACCCCAGCCTCCCTTCTCCCCTCTACTCCTTCCGTCCCACCAGAGCAAGAAATGAAAGAATTGAACCAATATATCCCTCTCTTTTCTGGCATCTACCTCCCCCTAGAGAAGGTATCATACTCTTAGGACTAAAGGTAAATTTTCATGTAGAGGCTTTGTCCCTGCCGGAGAAAGTGTGCCCAAACACCAGCTTAAAGCAGTGAGTTGTTTTAATTCTCAGGGGCAAGCTGTGGAAGTCCGTTTGACTCTCAGACTAAGCCTTGGCCTCTTAAAGTTTTGTCAGCACTGAAGATAATATGTTGATCTCCATCTACTTGACTCTGGAGTTTTCATTCTGAACCTGCTTAAGGAAAAATGATGTCTTTCAAACTCATTCAACCCTACCAGTTTTGAAGGCTTGTGATTCTGCCCCTGGGTTATAGGTCTGTGATGTTAAGAGATTATAAGTGGACGTGGTAGGAAATGTCACAGTTAACGTTTGCTTATGAAAGGTATGAATTATAGCAGAGGCCCCTTTGATTGTCAAGCAGTTAAGGATCATCTATGTCAGGGGCTTGCAGTCTTTATCACTCGCTGTTTATGGGGTCTGTTGCTCTCCAAAGTCTCCTCCTCTTGAGTTCCCCGTTTTCATCAATAATACTACTTTCTTGATAATCACCCAACATCAGAGCTCTGTCACTATCCTCCTCCTTTAATTCTTTCCAACGAATTTGTTAGCAAGCCAGGAAGATTCTACATCATTCCATCAGCAACTTCCACTTAACTGTCACCTGTCATTGTTGCTTCTCATTGGAGTATTACAATAGCTTCCTAACCCGTCTCTCTGAATTTTGTCTCCCTCTTCTGCAGTTCATCCAATTCATTGCTAGCAGATTAATATTTCTGAAGGGCATATTTGGTTGTCTTTCTCCTATTCAAAAACAGTAAAGGAGTCCCCACTGGCTTCTACATTAAATCTGATTTATTCTGCTGGAATTCAAGGAAAGCCCTTCACAGTAAGGTTCCAACTTCCCCCTTCAGCTCTGTTTCCCAACATTTTTGTATCATTGACTGGCATCACCATCACACAGCACTACATTTGTCTGCCCTTTTGCTTTTGCTGATATGTTCCTACGTCTGAGGATATCTTTTTTTACCCTGAGATGGAGCTTTGAAAATAAGTAGAAGTAATAGACAAACCACAGCTATTTTGTGAAATCTCTTATCCTCCCAACCCTGACAAAAGGTTGAGCTTTTCTCCCTTTTGACACCATAGCATCAGAGTACTTTGTGCTTTTCTTACCCCATTTATTTTACTCCGCTACTGCAGACATATATTGATTTGCCTCTTCTGTCCAACAGCTCCAAAATTTTCTTTGGACAATTGTTCCTTTCCTATTCTCAGGCATGTGGTTTGGATAGAATTTGCTTTCCCATTGTTTTTGAGCAAAACATACTGCTTCCTATATCCTCCTCTCTTCTGTTTCAGAGTCTTGATAATTTGTTTAGGGAAGACGGTAAGACTTGATTAAAGAACCACAAGGCCTAAGAGATATTGGCTGGGACTTTGAGAATAAGAGCCTCCATTATCTTCCAAAAGAACTCCAAAAAGACACATCCTCACTTTCTCAGATGTTGTAGTGAGGGTGTGAGGTCTAGAGTTGCACGAGTCATTTTGGTGGCACGAGGGGGGCCAGCCCAGAGATAAATCGGGCACATAGAAGAGGGGACATGAGCTAAAACAGTCATGGAGAAATTGTGATATTTTGAACCTCTGGGTAAAACAGCACTTTGAGCCAGGCCTAATTTTGTACTTTTCAATTAAGTTGATAAATTTCTAATTTTGTGTAAGCCCATCTGAGTTTGGTGTTCTGACTCCAGCAACAAATCTTCTGTCTTCATACTAGATATATGGTATCTTTTTGTTGGGATAGTTTAAATCTACCGTAATGGATCTCACAGTGCCTTACATAGCAGCTTTTTAATAGATCTCTTTTAATGGGATTGATTTGTGCAGTGGCAAAAAAAAAAAAATGTTTCCATGAACTTAGGCAACATTTTTGACAAGAAAATAGAATATTCACTGTTTGGTGAATTGAATTGGATACACTGATACTTACTAAAAACACATTTTATCAAACAGATGGATTGTGGAAAATAGCTTGCAACCCAATCTTTAAAATTTCTGGTTGTTTAGGAAAGTAGTCAGCAGGTTCTTTTCCTTATAGTAGAGATTTTGTAAAATAAAAGATAATTCTCATACATCATCTACAATAATAAAAACCTCCTGAAATTTGATTATCCAGGCCATTTCTATATTTAACTAAAATGGCCTAGCCCGTGGATAGAAATGGAGGCACATACATTTTTAATAACAAAAAATAAGGGTTCTGAGTTTATATGCTTAACTGCATAGAAAACAATCTATTATAAATTTCAAAGGCCCCAAGGGCCATTTCCAAGGCTTCCAAAATTTATTCTAGGTATGTATTATCTTAGAGGCTAGACAGAGATGGACTCGCTGATAAATGTGTGGCTCCAAGTAAAAGACTATTTAACTGAATCTCATTCCTAGAATGCTGGAGTCTGCACAGAGGTGGAGAAACCAAAATAGTGCAAACTGCTATTTGGGTTTTCTATTGCTGAGTAGCACATTACTATAAATTTAGCTGCTTAAAACAACACTTGTTTATTAGCTCATAGTTCTGTAGGTCTGGAGTTTGGCACTGCATAGCTATGTTCTCTGGGTAGGGTCTCACAAGGCTGACATCAAAGTGCTGACTGGACTGAGTCCTTCCCTGGATGCTCTAAGCCATTCATTCTGCCTCCAAACTATTCACGCTGTTTACAGGATCCAGTTCCTTGAAGTTGTAGAATAGAGGTCCCTGTTTCCTTGCTGGCTATCAGCCAGGACTGCTTTCAGCAGCTCAAGGCCACCCACATTCCTTGGCATGTGGCCTCCTCCATCTTCAAGCCAGCAATGGTGTGTCAAGTTGGGTTTTTTCCTTTTTTTTTTTTAAGACAGGATCTCACTCTGTTGTACAAGCTGGAATGCAGTGACAGGACCACAACTCACTGTAGCTTCACCCTCCCAGGTTCAAGCAGTCCTCCCCACTCAGCCTCCTGAGTAGCTGGGACCATAGGCATGAGCCACCATGCCCAGCTAATATTTTTAGTTTTTTTATACAGGCCTTGCTATGTTGCTGGGGCTGGTCTTGAACTTCTGGCTCAAGCCATTCCCCCACCTCAGCCTCCCAAAGGGCTAGGATTATGGGTGTGAGCCAGTGCATCTGCCTCAAGTCCCTCTTGTGCTTTGAATTATTGACTTCCTCTGTCTCTGACCTCTAGACCCAAATTTGAAGGGCTCATGTAATTAGGTCAGGCCCACCCACATACTCACCCTACCTAATATCAACTGATTTGGGAGCTCAATCACATCCGCAAAACTTCCTAGATCTGCAAAACGTCCATAGCAGCACCTAGATTAGTGTTTGATTAAATAATTGGAAGAAGTATGTGTACATCAGGACAAGGAGTCTTGAGGGGCATCTTAAAACTGCCTATCATACTTGCAGTAATCAAACATCAGCCCCCTCCACAACGGGCCACCAGATCTCTTCAGGAAATAACAATTCTCCTGTAGCTTGGGTTTTCTTCTAAATCTGGACTAGCCTGGGTCTCTCCATTTCCCCTCCCATCCAAGTGATATGGAAATCAAGCCTTATACCCTTCTCTTCATTTCCTCTCAGATTTGTCTTTGTTAGCTCAGGCTGCCATAAGAAAATGCCACAAATAAATTTATTTTCTCACTATTTTGGAGGCTGGAAGTCTGTGATGAAGGTCCAGCGTGGCTGAGTTTAGGAGAGTGCCCTCTTCCTAGTTTGCAGATGGCCCATCTTCTTGCTAGGTTCCTCATGTGGCAGAGAGACTGAGCAAGCTCTCTGCCATCTCCTCTTACAAGGACACTAACTGTATCATAAGGGCCCCACCCTCCTGACCTAATTTTAACCTGATTACCTTTCAAAAGTCCCATCTCCAAACACCATCACATTGGAGGTTAGAGCTTCAGCATATGAATTTTGGAGGGGACACAATTCAATACATAGCAGTAACAAAATAACAAAAATTTCACTCATCACGCCAGAGATAATGAACACTTTGAGTACAAGGCTGTCCCAAACCATACAGAAAAAAATACGTATTTTTGTCCTACCACTTCTTCCAGCCTGTTCTCCCAATCCACACTATTCCCCACAAACAACAAAGGCAAAATGTGTCTGGAGACACTTTTTTATCTAAGCTGGATTCAGAAATGTGTGCTCCTAAAATAGGCTTTTAACTCTTCAGTCTCAAACATCTACATCCAGGTTAGAGTTGACTTCAGCCTAGCCCTGGAGAACAGTTCCCCAAACGTTTTGATACCAGGGACCTGTTTCATGGAAGACAATTTTTCCATGGACCGAAGGTGGAGGATGGTTTCGAGATGAAACTTTTCCACCTCAGATCATCAGGCATTAGTTAGCTTCTCATAAGGAGTGCACAACCTAGATTGTTCGCATGCGCAGTTCGCACTAGCGTTCATGCTCCTATGAGAATCTAATTCCCCCAGCTAATCCAACAGCAGGCACTAATGCTCAGGCAGTAATGCTTACCTGCTGTTCACCTCCTGCTGTGCGGCCCAGTTCCTAACAGGCCATGGACCGGTACCAGTCTGCAGCTGGAGAGCTGGGGACCCTTGCAATAGAATGAAGGGTGGGCAGATTTACATCTCATATAGACTTTCAAAGTAACAAGTTTACCATTATGGCTCTTGAAAATTACACTACTTTGCAAACAATGATTCTTTGCATTAGTTTCCTATCTCTGCTGTCACACATATCCACAAATTGAGTGCCTTAAAAACAACACAAACGTATTATCTTCCAGTTTCCAAAATGAAAAGTCTAAAATAGGATGGCAAAGACCACATTCCTTCTGGAATCTCCAGGGGGAAATCCATTTCCTTGCCTCTTCCAGCTTCTAGAGACATCCTGTCTGTATCCTCATGTGGTGGTTCCTTGCTTGCACTGCTTCTATCATTACTTTGCTTTCTCTGACCCCTCCCCTACTCATAAGGACACTAGCAATGACAATGGCCCACCTGGATAATCCACAATAATACTTCCATCTCCAGATCCTTAACATAGTCACATCTGCAAAGTCTCCTTTGCCACGTAAGGTAACATATTCATGAGTTACAAGAAATTTGACGCGGACATTGTTGGGCGGAGGCCATTATTCTGCCTATCACATGCCTTGTTTCAGTATAATGACTTGTATCCCAAAATATACTAAATAAATAAGATATACGAAATCATATTCTGAAATTATATGTTCAGGCAAAGCCACATTCACCAATTTACTCAGTCTAATGGTTTCTGGTTATAGAATATCGACTGGAAAAAATCTGAATTGTGCATGTTTAAATGTTTAGCTTTCTGTATATATAAACAGAGAAAAAGAAATGAAAAGGTGGCCTCTTCCACTATCTTCAGTCTGTTGCACCCTTGCACTATTTCCACATCTTCCAAAGTGCTGTCATGTTTAGCTCTATTTTGCCCTGAAGATATTTGTGCTTAAACTTAATTTCAAATGCAGTTTGAGTGCAGCATAAACACAAGTCCCAAAATGGTTGAAAAACTGGTGAAGAAAGTGGTGCAGGGAAAAATATATATATACTAAACCTCCATTACATGACATTTTATGTACAAATTCTGTGTGCTTTACAATTGTTGTTTATTAACTATTTAATCTTGTTTTCATTATCCAAATGATGTATTTATCTCTCTGAGAAAATTGTGAGAATTTCCGGTGAGGACAGAATTAATTACAATTAACAGAAATATTTTTCATGTAATAGCTTTTCACTTAATGCCAGGAAAGAATTTAAGCTGACAGAAGGGTGTTAAGGATATTTGCTTTGAAGCAGTTCACCCAGAACAAAAGAACCATCTTCTTTCTCTTTCTTCCTTCCTTCTTTTCTTTCTTTTCTCCTTCCTTCCTTCTTTCCTCCCTCCCTCCCTTCCTTCTTTCCTTCCTTTCTTGACAGAGTCTTTCTCTGTCACCCAGGCTAGAGGGTAATGGCATGATCTTGGCTCACTGCAACCTCCGCCTCCCAGGTTCAAGTGATTCTCCTGCGTCAGCCGCCCGAGTAGCTGGGATTACAGGCATGTGCCACCACAGCCGGCTAATTTTTGTATTTTTAGTAGAGAGGGGGTTTCACCATGTTGGCCAGGCTGGTCTCAAACTCCTGACCTCAGGTGATCCACCCACCTCCACCTCCTACAGTGTTGGGATTACAGGCGTGAGCCACCTCACCCAGTTGAACTATCTTCTTTAGAAAGGAACTCTGAGACCTCCACTGAAGTAGACAACTGCTGGCAGTTTTTAAATGGCAGATTTTCCAACTTCTTCCCAGACTTCAGAAACCCTAGGGCTGAATTTCAACCACAGCACCTGTTAGAGGTATAAATATGTGCATGGAATTTGATTTTGATTGATCCTCATTCATAATGTTGGCTCTGAAGAAGCTTGCTCCTGGGTGGCCAGATGAATGGCAAGAAAGCAAAGGTGGTTTTCAGGTACTGCATTCTAGCAAAGCAATCTACCCCCAATGCTTCCAGGATACTGTCACTGGGAAAGCAAAATTGCACTGTAAAGGTGAGAAGCTCCTATTCACCTCTTCTTCCTAGTCACATGAAGAGAATTTTTTCTTTGGTAGAACCATGATATCATTGTAGGACAGCATGCTTTTAACTGTAGTGCCATGGGTTGAAGATATTTTTAGAAAATAAATCTCAGCTCATTCTGTGACTTTTTTGAGTTCCGTAAATACTTTCAAGGGATGTCAGACTGAAATGTTTAATCACACTAATTGTTCCTACCAGTCCTAAACCAATGTGGGATATATACATAACCCTTACTCACCTCTCCAGCCTCTAAGAATGAGCTCAGTAGCATGTTGAAAGTGGTACTGCATGTACTGCCTGAAGCACTGATTGCGGGATGTCATGCATATCACTCATTCACCTGTCCCAGAATGTGTCTCTACTCTTTGGTTCCATTAGCCCAAGAAGATAATGAAGGACATTGGCCAGAGTTGTAGGTACAAAGAACACCCAGACAAAGAAGTGATCTCAGTGCACAAAGGAGCATTTGCTTGACAACACTGCAAGGGTTTGCTGGGCTGTCTCCTAGACCTCCATAATTCACAGTTCTTCATTCCACAGCCATCATTTGTTTAAGCATGGGTCACACGACTTCAGGTTTCACTCATAACTTCCTATACTCCGTCAGTCCTCTGCCTCTGAGTGGACATGGGTTTGTCACAGACCATGACTTTCGAGTCCTCTAACTGTACTTCCAAAAGCCAAGGGCTGAGTGAGAAAAAGATAGTGATTGATGGGCTAGAGTTCAAGCTAAACCTAGTGGGGTATGTGTGTATAAGCCTTGAGAACCACTCCCACTACATTTCACAGAAGACAATCCAAATTCCAAATGTATCATCCCAAAGCTCCAATTGCCATGGCACAACCTTTGATACAATCCCAATAACTATTTTTGAAAAGCCTGTCTATCTAAGCTTTGCATGTTATTTGTCCTTCTCCTATCTCTTGTCCATCATGTCTATTTCCTTTTGTTCTGATGGTTGCCATCTTTGCCCATAGAATCTGGGAATTCTCACAGAGCTCTGCAAAACCTCTTTATGGTGCACAGTATTTCATATTCTTAGAACACTTATCAGAGGTATTTTTATCTTTAGTATGCATATTCTGTTAGCATAGACCACTGCATCATATAGGACAAACAAATCACACAGAGGCTCATGATTATTTTTTTCTAGTTTAATTAATATAAAAGTAACATGGGTATATTGTAAGAAAAAAATCAAATAGGAAAAAACAATCTACGATGGAAAGAAACAGTCTCCTACCTTCCCCCCAGTTCCTCTCCCAAGAAACAACATCTTAACTGTTTCAGTTCTTTAATTCTTATACTCGTTACTTTCAAAATACTGAATAACATGCATATGAGATTTCTGAATGTATCAAATTTATATTTAGCCTATTGTCTCCCAGAAATGAAAGATGAGGATTTAATTAACTTATACAACCATCCTCTCTTCTCCCACCTTTTCCTCCTTCTGATATTTGATGTATTATCATTTTTACTTCTTTGCTTGTTTATCTTTAATTACTTTAAATAATATACTTATGCCTCAATTTCTTTTGTAGCAGGTTCAATTTTCTCCAGCCATGTTCTTGGACATTTTTTTAAAAAAGATTAACTTTATTTTCTGTAACTAAAAGACCACATTTTACCAGCTGACATAAACCTTAATCATTGTCGATTCCAAGCAAGCTCAGTCATTTTACATTTAAACTCGATACAGTCCAGCTGAATTCCTCCCTTACCTCCCACTTTCCTGGGAGGGCAGTTCTTTTCTGGGGGATTTATGTGGTGCCAAAGCACTGCGGGGAGGTATCCTAGGTAGGTATGCCCTAGATAGATATGGTTGACTTCTGTCCTACTTGGCATCTCCTGATGTTTGGTCATTAACATCTCTGTTGACATCCGCTGAGCTGTTCCAGGCACCGCCATGAACTCTGGTTACTAGTTCACATGGTTTGTATCATCCATGTTCTCATAAAAGATTCCCTTCAGATCCACTCACCATCTTAACCCTTCTGTGACCCTTTAAGGGACATGAACAGTTCTCCAACTGTCTTCTGTGTCTATGGGGACACAGGAATCTCAGCAGGGCTGTCTTACGCCCTCCCCTGAGCCTTGGCCCTCCCCACTACAATTCCCATTGTACAGCTATGGTACACTCTGTTAGGAGGTGGGGGCACTTCTGTGAGGCTTGTGTTTAGCTTGCTGCCTCTCAGAAAGGGGTGTACTGCTCCTTTCTTCTCTTACTCTTTTCAAAACTACCCTCTCCCATTACCGGAAAGTGGTCCCAATCCAGATGCCAAGAGAGGGTTCTTGGACCTCTCTCAAGAAAGAATTCAGGGCAAGTCCATAGAGTAAAGCGAAAGCAAAGGAATAAAGAATGGCTACTCCATAGGCAGAGCAGTGGTATATACAGCTGCTCGACTGAGTATACTTAGAGTTATTTCTTGATTATATGCAAAATGAAGGGTAGATTATTCATGAGTTTTCTGGGAAAGGGGCAAGCAATTACCAGAACTGAGGATTCCTCCCCTTTTTAGACCATATAAGGTAACTTTCTGACATTGCCATGGCATTTGTAAACTGTCATGTTACTGATGGGAGTGTCTTTTAGCATGCTAATACATTATAATTGCATATAATTAGCAGTGAGGACAACCAGAGGTCACTTTCATCACCATCTTGGTTTTGGTGGGTTTTGGCCTGCTTCTTTACCACATCCTGTTTTATCAGCAGGGTCTTTGTGACCTGTATCTTGTGCTGACCTCCAATCTCATCCTGTGACTAAGAATGCCTAACCTCCTGGAAAGGCAGTCCAGTAGGTCTCAGCCTTATTTTACTTAGGCCCTATTCAAGATGGAGTCACTCTGGTTCAAACGCCTCTGACACTCCCACTCCAAGATTGGGGTTGGGAGCCGCGGGTGGCCAGGATACAAGCAAGCCTCAAGCACTTGCTTTCCCCCTGACTCTGTAAACCTCTATCCTTCTTCCTCACTTCAGGCAAACCAACCTTTATGCCCTAATTCCTTCAGAGATTTTTCTTTGGCTACTTAAAACAGCTTTTGGAATTCAATGACATATTTCTTTCTCTTGCAAGCAAAAGCCTTTGGATTTCAAGAAAATAAATTTCAAAAGCACACTTAGAATTTCAAAAGCCAAGAACTTGATCAATGCACGTAGCCTTGTCGGTACTCCTCTAGAATGCCTAGAATGCCTCAGCCTAAAATATTTTATTAAACAGGGAGAAGATCTCAGGATTAAAAAACAAAAAAAATGTGGAGGTAGATGAGCAATGATTAAATATTAAAACAGCCAAGAGGCCGGGCGCTGTGGCTCAAGCCTGTAATCCCAGCACTTTGGGAGGCCGAGACTGGGCGGATCACGAGGTCAGGAGATCAAGGCCATCCTGGCTAACACGGTGAAACCCCGTCTCTACTAAAAAATACAAAAAAACTAGCCAGGCGAGGTGGCGGGCGCCTGTAGTCCCAGCTACTGGGGAGGCTGAGGCAGGAGAACAGCGTGAACCCGGGAGGCGGAGCTTGCAGTGAGCCGAGATCCGGCCACTGCACTCCAGCCTGGGCGACAGCGCGAGACTCCGTCTCAAAAAATAAAAAAATAAAAAATAAAAAACAGGCAAGATTCCAATGACAGAAGTCAGTTTCTCAATCCTACCCTATGTAAAACAAGGCTGTTAACATCACTGTCCTTCATTCCTTCCTTCCTTCTCACTCCACTTCCTTCTTTTATGTTATTAGCCAGTTGCTGTTCAGTCTCAAGTAACAGAATATTTAATTTATAATGCCCTAAATAGATATGGTTTAATTTACTCAAATATCAATAAGTTCAGGCAATCCAGAATTGATACAGTGGATAATGATGTCATGAGAAAACTAGACTCTCTCTCACTGTACCCTCTTTGCACACTGGCTTGTTGTCCCATGGTTGCAAGATGACTGCAGTTCTAGGAATTACATCTGTGATCCAGGCAGCAGGAAGTAGAAAAGGGAGGAGGGGGCCTGGGGCAGCTGCATCAGTTACCTTTATCAACCAAGCAAATATTTTTCCTAGAGCAGTTTCCTCCGTGAATTTGTTTGTGTCTTACTGGCCAGAATTGTGTTGTATTGCTACCACTAGCTGTGTAGGTGACTGAGTGAGTATTTACAGTTAGTTACTCCCTCTATCACAAAAGCAAATAACAGCAAAGGGGGTTATAAGCAAGTGTTGAGTAATCCAATTTATAGTGTCTGCCAAAGTCCTCCCTTTGGCTCCTCAATATTTATGTATACTCATAGAACATACCTTACCCCACCACCAAGGGAGACAACCACAGCCTCATTCAGTTGCTGCACCAAGCTTGAAGTCCACAAATTACAGAAAAGCAGTCCCAATCCAGACCCCAAGAGAGGGCTCTTGGATCTCACGCAAGAAAGAATTCAGGGTGAGTCCATAGAGTAAAGTGAAAGCAAGTTTATTAGGAAAGTAAAGGAATAAAAGAATGGCTACTCCATAGACAGAGCAGCCCCAAGGCATTTGTAAACTGTCCTAATACAGGTTACCTTGGACTTTCTTTTCCATGTGGCTGATTCTTGCCTATGACTGAAGGATCTTCCTATTTTTTTCCCATGACTGATGATGTTCATTCTTATTTAACAACAAAAACCTGGGGGATAGGTGTAGCTTTCTTCTGCCATTGTGTAAGTAGTTCTACATTCCAAAAGGCTCTCTCGGAGGGAATTCTGACCGGGAAGTCTATTCAAATGAATGAAGCATATCAGTGATTGTTTTGCTTGAGCCTGCTTTAGAATAAATGAAGGGGCAGCCTCTGTTAGGCTGTAGGTCTACCACAGGCACTAGCACACAGCTAGGACCTTAACTTTTCCTTAGAGTTCATTTTTGTTTTACAAAATGCCTGCTCTGTTTTTGCTGATTGTTTGGATGGTGGGTTGGTGGGTTGGTGAGTTGGTTGGTGGGTTGGTGAGTTGGTTGTTGGTGGGTTGGTTGGTTGGTGGGTGGGTTGGTGGATTGGTTGGTTGGTGGGTTGGTTGGTGAGTGGGTTGGTTGGTTGGTGGTTTGGTGGGTTGATTGTTGGTGGGTTGGTTGGTTGGTGAGTGGGTTGGTTGGTTGGTTGGTGAGTGGGTTGGTTGGTGGGTTGGTGGGTTGGTTGTTGGTGGGTTGGTTGGTTGTTGGTGGGTTGTTTGGTTGGTTGGTGGGTTGGTTGGTGGGTTGGTTGGTTGGTTGGTGGGTTGGTTGGTTGGTTGGTGGGTTGGTTGGTGGGTGGGTTGGTGGATTGGTTGGTTGGTGGGTTGCTTGCTTGCTTGCTTGCTTGGTTGCCTGGTTGGTTGGTTTACAGATAAGTCTTAGGCATTTTGCCATTCTGCATACAGAGCTGTGAGAGAGAGCTGTACTTTGTACCCTGCATGAAACACGCCCAATGGGAAAACCAGTTCATGTTCACTTTCTTGATTCCATAAACACCCACATGTATTCATAGTAAGTAAAGTTTTAACAAAATTCCTATGAGAATTGCACCCACCTATGTAGTTGTTCCGTAAGTTCTTCTTTAATTAGTGCCCCTTACTCCTGTCCTGTCCTATGGTTTGATGTAGAACCGAAAGTCTCTTCAAGGTTCTTTGCTCTTACTTGCTCTGCTACTTCCCATAGCATGTTCTGGGCTTCTGTCCTTTCACACAGTTCTATTATCTTTCTATCTCCCAGAAATTTATTAAACTAATGAAACTTTCTTATCTATTGGCTACCCAACTCTCCTTGCCCTTATCCTGGCCTTCTCACTATGGGTTAGCAACTTCTATCCTTTTTTGTCCCCAGTGGGCTTTGGTGACTCAAAAGGCAAACACGTGCTCAACCTGCCATCTTCTAACCAAAGCACATATTTTAGAGTATGTTGTGTTACACTCCTGCAGAGCATTTCTGAAAGAATGCATCACATGCTAATAATGATATCAATATCAAAGTCAAATATCTTTAAGTCAATATCTGAGATTGGAATCCAGTTTTCCAAAGCTCCAAAAGTTTGAGTGTATCATTTTTTTCTGGTTTGCAGGGAGTTTGATGGCATCTGTCTTTATATCATGGCCACGGACAGGACTTGGAAAAAGTTTTACCACTAAAACTTCTATGAACTCAAGAAAGAAAACACTGGCTATGTACAATGATGACTGTGATCTTTTAAATTTATCTCAAATAGCAAACCTATCAGTCATGGTAAGTATTTCATTACTTTTTAATTCAGTTACATAGTTTTAATGCCTAACTGTAAAATAATACATGACTCTGTAGAGGAAAAATGAAGTTGAAGTAGTCTACGGGATTTATAAATCCAGTCCTTGTGATTGGAATAGAGTTTGACAAATGGGTCTCCTGGAAACTCTTTCTTTCATTAGCAATGTTACTACGGCAACATGAACAGCAGGCCTGATTTTAGGAGAAACTAATCTCTAAATTTGAATTCCCATGATACTTAGATGGAGAGAGGAGATAGAAGAGATTTTCTGAATAATTATTTTTAAGATTCCAGAACTATCATCTGTGCATTGTCCCAGCTTCCAACTTCCATTTCACAGATTTAAGTAGGACAGAGTCTAAGGGTTTGAGACAAATCCTGGTGCACTGGAGAATGCCACAAACTATGTGGCAAAACTCCATAGGATACTTCAGCACAGAAACAAAGGGTGGTGTCTGGAATTGTGGGTGAATTGTTTAACCTCCTGGTCTAATGAAGTACCTAGCAACAGGAGAGGATAGTGAAGGGCCAGAGGGCAACTAGCCTCCTTCCTCATACTAAACACTGCACAGTGAGCCTCAGAGTCATTCCTCCTGCCCTGGGGAGCCTGGCCCTCAGGGGTGGGCTTACAGTCCCTCTTTGCTTGCAGTCAAAGTCCAGAATTAACTGTTCCCCCTTCTGGCAGCAGCTGCCAACTGTTCTGGTCATACCATCTCTACCATCCACCACATTTCCCCAAGGCTCTGACCTTAGTGGCTGCCTTTTCTACAGAAATCAAGCATTTCTGATCACTGCTTTACTTTGTTCCCTGCATGAAAAATGCCCGATGGGAAAACCAGTTCATGTTCACTTTCTTGATTCCATAAACACCCACATGTACTCATGGTAAGTAGAGTTTTAACAAAACTCCTGTAAGAACTGCATAGATGCAATACTAAGTAAAAATTTTTTTAACCTGTCCCTTAAAATGTTTCCAGTGTGGACATATTTTAAAGCTCTCCAGGTGAGAGAGCAACTACTTATTTGCAAGGTGGTGCTGGGCACTTATTCCCCTACAGTCACTTGATGGCACATATTTATCTCATTACTCTTAAATGGATAATGAGATGTATCCAAAAGAGAAAAGACCACATGGGAGGAAATTCTGCATGAGACTGTCACAAAGCAACCTAGGCGGAAAATAACAGACTATTATGAAATGCTAAACTGGAAAATAAGTACCTGAACACCACATTTGCAGTGTAACAGAGATAGAGAGTGGAACTGAATGTTTAAGCTCTAATCAATCTAAAAAAAGAACACCCAAACTATTCAAAACAAGGTTGGAGACCCATTTGAGTTGGCAGAGGGTTTGCTTTCAGTGAGTTGGAGTATTTGCTGCTCAGGTTTAGATTTCTTGTGTTTTTGCAGATGTTCATTGTAACTCCATTTTCTCAGAGACTAATACTTATTCTTGAACAAATAGTGAGTGTGTGTGTGTGTTTTCTGCAAAGGGAAAAAAGAGCCAGTCGTAGTTCATGACCCTGCTTACACATGGTCAAGATGGCAATAGCACATTCCTGCAAGGGCTTCACCAACTATTGCTTTGGTTGCCTTTTCACACCTGTGATTTAAACTGTTCAGTCAGCTAAAATGGATAACAAGTGACCTGGTGCAAATTACTGGAATTGGCAGGACAAGCTCCAGAAAGCACTCAGCCAAATGCCTCCGTACTTCTATTAGACAACCCACAAATTCTTCTGGGAACGGGCCAGAGACCCCTTTGACAATGAGCATTTCTGCAGGGCATCTTGAAACCCATCTTCAAGTGAAGTGAGAGCATTACTTGAGAAGTGAGTCATTTCCAGGGCTGAGGAGTAGCTGTGCTTCTAATTTATCTATTGAGCTTCAGTCATGATGAGTAATAATCCTATAGAATATATCAGTTCTTCACTAGGATGTCCATACCCTGAAGTAGAGTGAGTGGTTTGCGGGCTTCCTCACAGGACTCAGGAATGCCAGATTTTAAAGGGCTAAGAATGCCCACAGACCTTTTACATTCATGCTAATGCAAGAGAACAGTGAGACTCGGTACCTAGTTTTTGAGTTTGTTGATCTTGTTTTCTCTGGTAAGCACACTAAAATATAATTCATAAATGTGTTATTGATTTATAAGAGTGAGGAAAATTGAGTGTTTTTTGAATGCCTTTCATCTCCTGTAATTAAATTTCTGAGTGTGTTGATGCTCACAGGAAAGGAAGAAAGGGAATGGAAGTTTTCTGAACAATTAGCAACATCTGATCATATGTCCTGGGCTTCACACACTTTATCACATTTAATTCATACACCCCTCTAGGAGATATTTGGTATTATTACTTCAATTTTGTGGACAAATTTAGCTCTCTAAGGTCACAACGTTAGTAAGTTTTGTATAAACTTTCTGATTTCAAAGACTATGCTTCTCCCATGATCTTTTTCCTTCAACCAACTCAAAACTATTATCTAGGCCGATCGCGGTGGCTCACGCCTGTAATCCCAGCACTTTGGGAGGCCGAGGCGGGCAGATCACAGGGTCAGGAGATCAAGACCACGGTGAAACCCTGTCTCTACTAAAAATACAAAAAATTAGCCGGGTGCGGTGGCGGGCGCCTGTAGTCCCAGCTACTCAGGAGGCTGAGGCAGGAGAAGGGCGTGAACCTGGGAGGTGGAGCTTGCAGTGAGCCAAGATCGCGCCACTGCACTCCAGCCTGGGAGACTGAGCGAGACTCCGTCTCAAAAAAAAAAAAAAACAAAAACACTATTATCTAAAAATAAAGTGGTGATTTTTCTTCTTGAACCACCTTAAACATGAAAACACCATTGGTTGTACTCTTGTGGATTACATTATATTACATTAAGCCATGAAAGATCAGAGAAATTCATTGTCTTATTCTTTGTTTTATTTTTCGTGGGTGCTGCTTGCTTCTTTCTTTTATAGATTGAATTCAGGATTAATACTCAGTCTACTTCCAAGGTAACCCAAAATAATTGACAAACTAAAGCACCATATTACATTTACATCATAAATAGAACTGAGTTGGTCCAAAGGAACTAATTCATTCATTCATTCAGTCATTCAACAAATATATATTAACTAAGCACTTCTCTGGGAGTCATCTTACCAGGACCAAGATTAACCTATTACTATACCTAGGTATGGAGTAATATCCTGGTAATAAAGGGGAAAGGGAAATATGATATATTGCAAAATTTGCATATTCTAATAAGTTAAAACTATATTGGAGGCCTTGCACGGTGGCTCACGTCTGTAATCCCAGCACTTTGGTAGACCAAGGCAGGCAGATCACTTGAGCTCAAGAGTTGAAGACCAGCCTGGGCAACATGGCAAAACCTCGTCTCTACCAAAAATACAAAAAAGAAAAAATAGCCAGGCATGGTGGCATGCACCTGTAGTTCCAGCTACTCAGGGGTCTGAGGTTTGAGGATCACTTGAGCCTGGGAAGTCAAGGTTGCAGTGAACCGTGATCATGCCACTGCACTCCAGCCTACGTGACACACTGTCTCAAAAAAAAAAAAAAAAAAAAAAAAAAAAAAAAAAAAAAATTTCACATAAGAAATAAATGATTCCCAGAATAAAAATCAAGTAAATTAGTCATACAGATCTTTATAGAAGGGACATTGAGTAACCCAGTGGATAAAACCAAAACTGTCATTTTGAAAAGGACAAGACATGCTGTCCAAATAGATAGTTCTTAAATCGAGCCTCCATACACTTACGGTTTATAGGAATTAAACTCTTGGTCATCAAACAACATGGATCAATAACTGGCACAGAAAAGCATTTCTGAACCATCAGACAACAGTACAAGTTTTCAATCCCCATATTACAAGGGAAAAGGATCTTCCCCCCACAAATTTGTTTGTGAATTCAGTAAACGATGATACCAATCATCTGTTTTTTTAAATGCTATGGTCTGCTATCAAAAGCCAGATATGCATTACATCTAAAATATTCAACATAAAGCACATGCATTAGGTATTGTTTAGATTTTGTTTCGTGGGGTTTGAGTGACAATCCAGGATACAGAAAAAGGGGGGAAATGCCGCAGACATTTATAAAGAGCACCATTCATTTCTTTGCGATAGAAATGATTCTTCCAACCTCCAACAGGACCCTACCTACTTTTTCCTAATTTGGAATTGAGAAGAGATAGAATGTAGTGAACAATTCTTCCAAAAATGCAAGAAAATACTATAATACAAATGTAATATCATGGTAAGATGAGGTCTGTGGGCAGACCCAGAAAAGTCTGTTTCCTGGTTCTTTTCTTCTTAAAACGTGACTACTTTTCTGAGACCTCTCCCTACTTGACATTCTGCAAGCGTTTGGCATTTTTGACAACCCCACTCTTTTTTTAGCCTTTGTCCTCATTGCTTTTAAGATGTGAGTGCTCTAGTGATTATCTGCTGCTCTTTTGGACCACGCCTCTCACTCTTATCCTGGTTTCTCTCAACAATATACTTGGACTGTTACGCCTCAGTGCCCCCATCTAAAACAACGTCATCTGACCCTCTGCTCTGCTCAGTCTCAACTCTTTTGAGGAAAACTTATTCATTCCTGTTGTTTCCATTGTCACCTCAATTTCTCTATAAACATGCTCTTTTACAGAGCTGCAGCTCGAACTGTGTCATCTGAGCTTCTGGCATCTCAAACACAATATGGCAGAAACAAAACACTCGCTGGCACAGTGCCTCGTGCTACATGTCATAGAGCAGGTAGCATCATCGCCATTCTCCTAGGTATGCAGATAAATTATTTACATGTTGTTTTGCCGCAACAGTTTCTAGAAAGGTTTTAACCGCTTTTGGCCATGGAACTCTTTGAGGATCCAATCAAAGCCACATGTCCTTGTGGTGATCATGAACAGGAGCCTCTCTGCTCTCCCGGCTGCTGGGCTTAGACATTGAGCGGCTGCATTGGCACCTAGCCTCTGCTTCTGACAGCCCGTTCCCAGTTACTAAACACAGCAGGAATATTAAGCACAGCCATTCCTGGAAGATAGAGGCTCCTCCAATGGGTAATTTGCCTGGAGGATTCCCCCTTAACCCTCCTTCCTTCCTTCTATCTCTGAGAGCTCTCTCAGCCTCTCCCAGCATCCTCTCTGTTTTCTCCCACAGGCGTTTCTCCTGTGAAATGTCTTGAATGTTTAATCCCATCTTGGCATCTTCGCTGGGGGATGCTAGCTAGCAGAATCCTCTCCCCAGTTACATTCGTATGTGACTCCCACAAAATTTGATATATAACCTTTGAGATCTGTGCAGCCCCTCAGTCCACCCATGGGCCTTGTTGGGATCACTGAGCCAACGTGTTAAGAGCCTTGTGCTGGGAGCAGGCACGGTGGCTCGCGCCTATAATCCCAGCACTTTGGCAGGCCGAGGCAGGCAGATCACCTGAGGTCAGGAGTTCAAGACCAGCCTGGCCAACAAGGTAAAACCCCGTCTCTACTAAATACAAAATTAGCCAGCCATGTTGGTGCGTGCCTGTAATCCTAGCTACCCCGGAGGCTGAGGCACGAGAATCACTTGAACTTGGGAGGCGGTGGTTGCAGTGAGCCAACATCATGATATTGCACTCCAGCCTGGGCAAAAGATTGAAACTCTGTCTCGAGAGAGATAGAGAGAACCTTGTGCTGGAATCTGCCCTTTTCTTTCCACCTGCACCACCTCTCCCCTACACTTCTAGTTCGGGCTTTCACTTGGTACTTAGCATAGTCTTAGAATTTATCTTTCACCTCCAGCATCCCTCCTTTCCAATCCATTCATCATGGTCCTTCCAGAACTTTTTTTCTAAAGAGAAAATCTATTTTCATCACACTCCTGCTCACAAACCAACTGCTTGTCATTACTTATAAGATGGCCCTCAAACAAGGTTGTCTCTGCTTCACCCAACCTTCTCCTTCCCCACCATCACCCCTCTACAGCCACAAGGAGATTCTTCTCATCCATCAGGTTGCTCCCATGCCCTAAAATGGACTTTCCCACGGTTTTACCAATTAAAAATTCTTCTCTTTTAGACCCAATTTGACTGCCATCTCCTCCCTGAAGTCATTTTCTACCTTTCAATGCTCATCACAAATGGTTCCATGAGAAGCTGCCTTCCCCAGTACCCTGTAGATTCCACAGACGATTTAGTCATCATTTCCTCCCACACACAGAAGTGCCTTTCCCAGAGCAAGTGCTCAGTAAGTATTCATTGACCTGACTTCCACCCAAATGCATGGAGAATAAACTCTAAGGCTCATCACACGGGTGTATAAGACTTTCCATAATCCTGTTCCACATAGCAGCCTCCCAACCCACGGCAAGGCTATCCTCAAGAAGCCTCACATGATTTTTGTGCTGGCAAATTGACCACCATCCAGTGTTTGATACTCAGTCTCAGAAACCAAAAATGGATCTTTCCCATTAGCCAAACTCCGTGGTATGATGTAGAAAACCAGAAAGACAGTTTACCATGTCACGCTAAGCAATTCCTGTTAAGGAGACTAGAATACTTGAAATGTCTCTGATCAGCACTTTCCTCTCCATAAGCAAATCTAGAAGGAAGGCTAAGTTACAATCAAAAGAATGCATGATGAGTATAAAAAGAAGAATTGGATTAATGGAGTATTTAATAACATTTATTCACTCCTTTGTTCATCTAATTGAGCATCTACTCAGGCTCTCTGATGCTGCCTCTCCTGATACCATGGTCTTCTTGCCAATGAAACCAAAAATTAGAAATCATTTGGCTAAAACTCCCTCTTCGAGAGCATTAGGACAAATACCTAATGCATGTGAGGCTTAAAACCCAGATGATGGGTTGATGAGTGCAGCAAACCACCGTGGCACATGTATACCTATGTAACAGACCTGCACGTTCAGCACATGTATCCCAGAACTTAAAATAAAAAATAAAATTTTAAAACACTCCCTCTTCCCTGACAGAGTTGGATGGGGACAGCCAAATTTCATTTGCTAGGCTCCTTAGACTGACTAACCCTTCTTCTATTTTTTTTTATATGTGTTAATTTTATAGATCATATCTTGTTACAGTGCAATCCCCTGGGCCAGGGAACAGTGTGGATTTTAGGGTGGCCTTGTGTATCTATGCTCTGACAGATTATGCACTGGCAGGCTTCTTTCCTCCAGTTCTTGGAGTGCATCACTGTGGCCTCCTTGCTGTCTTCCACTTGTCCACTTCATGGAGTTTGCATCCCAGCCAGCCTGCTAGGTTTATCCTGAAAACACACCTCACTTGACTCTGCTGTAGTACATTCTTCTTACCTGGACCCCACTTCCCTCCCCCTCTAGCTCTCCAAAGCCTGCCCTATACTTCAAGAATCAGGTCAGACTGCAGTTCCTTCATCTGGTCCCTCCAATTATTCCATCCCATTTGCAAATCCTCCCTTCGTAGGAGGTCCATACACACGGAATGCCATGTATTGGTCATTTTACCCTGTGCTGCCAGAGCTTTTATTTAACCCTCTATTGAGTGAATATAATGTACCATCAGCTAAATCATAAAATGTTTAAAAGCATGGATATTGCCTTATAAAGTAGCCATTCAGAGAGCCATCTTGCACTGGCAGAGACAGAGAATGTCTTTCCCAGTATTCCCTTCCTGGGGCCCTCTGCCATCATGATACTGTTCCTCCTCGAAGATTCCTCATGGCTGAGCCCCACTCCAACCCTGTCATTCTTCCCACTATGTGCCCTTCTGCTAAAGTCTAGGCTTAAAAGTACTGGCCCCACCCCCTGCCTCCTGTACCCCTTGGACCTCCTGTCCAAGAATAAGAATATTCTTATTACCTTGGAAACAATCTATTTCCTGCCCCCAACCAGCTCCGTGGAGCACTCTGGCCTCCAGCCTGGGAACTGTAACCTCAGGCTCCCCATCTTCCACTCCACCTGTGCTTCTACCCCTCCTCAAAAAATTGTGTTCTTGCTGAATGTGCTGCCCTTCAAGTAACAATTTCCCACCCTCCCTCCCCAACCCTAGCTGAGAGGAAATCACCACTGGAGAACCCAGAAGCATAACAATAATTGCCCCTTCCAAGTAGCAAGAAGTTACTTAGTCTTCTCATCAGGACAAGATTTCCAACTCTGTTGCCTCTGCAGGGATGGATTTGTGGATCCTGGATTCTGGCAGCCGTGTGATCAGCACCTTGGCTAGCACCAGAGGTCTCTGGCTAAGTGCTGGGACAGCAGGGATTCTCCCAGGCCAAGTCCATGGGGTTCAGGCCAGGGATGATCAATCATCAGGCGAAGGTTCCAGGACATGAAGTGCATTACAGGTGCTCTCCAGGAACAGGTACCCGGCCATGCAGGACTAGGAGAGGCCCAAGGCAGCCCTGATTCTCACATGTCCACCCACTGGCAGGAGCTGACAACTGTGCACGACTAGCTCTCAAAGGCCCAGCTGCATCCTGCCTCCTCCTGCTTCTGTTGAGTCTGACAGCTATAAGCAAGAGTATGGGAAAGCAGAAGACAGGTGAACTCATGGAAGATGGAGGCAGAGGGGAAAGTAGAGGCTCTGCAGACCCCATCATGGAGAACAAGAAACCAGTGGGAGCTTGTCAACTTCAGCCTTACCCCAAGACGCACTCTCAACCAAGTTTACTCTCTGAACAGCTCTGAAACTATTGGTTCAGTCGTGGCTAAACCAATAGGAAATCAAGGGAAATGGCACTTATTTATTATGCAGTTGTGGGCCAGTTCCCCAGATGTCATTATTGCACTTCCAGGCCTTTTGCTTGGAGAAAGAAACAGTCTGAAAGGGACTCCAAGACAACAGCCAGCAAAGAAGCTCACTGCCTTTTGAAGGGTTTCTCCTCCCATGGGAGAAGAGCTGCTCTGGTCATTTCTACAAGTTCTAGCCGGCCAGGCAGGGCCCTGGCTGAGATCTTATTTGGGGACTGATGCTCTACACTCTTCTCTCCACAAATCAGTGAGCTTTCAGGGGAACTTGACTCCCACCAAACATGAGGCTTTAGGACTAGTGAAGCTGGCAGACAATGTGATCCCCAGTGATACCCCTCAGATGTGGCACAGATATTCTCAACCACACCTCTGTCAATGGCATTGATGGTTTTTAAATGGTCTGTCCATTTTTTCACTAAAAAAGACACAGTATTAAAAACTTGCCCGGAGTCAAACAACTAGTAGGAGGCAAAGCCAGGTCTTGAGCTTGGTTTGTCAGGCACATAATCATTCTACATTATCTTGTCAAGGTCAAAGAAATTTTTTTTCTGTTTATTGCCTTAAATCTATTTTAATGGGAATCTTTCAGAAATGAAGCATTATTTCTATAGATCTGAAAATAGAAAACACTGAAGATGTTGACACTCCCTCATTCCTATTCCCGAGCCACTGAGTGAAAACAGCAGTTTCCTTTCAGCAGCCGCTGTTTTGGTGTAATCCCAATTTAAGTTACTAAGCTTCAAAAATGCACCCCCCTGTCCTGCAGGCCTTGATGACAGGTGAAGATGAGGAGATGGAGGACTTAGTCAGCCTGCACTGCTTTCTTTTTTTCTTTTCTTTTTCTTTTTTTTTTTTTTTTTGGAGACAGTCTCACTCTGTCACCAAGATTGGAGTTCAGTAGCACAATCTCAGCTCACTGCAACCTCCATCACCCCAGTTCAAGTGATTCTCATGCCTCAGCCTCCTGAGTAGCTGGAACTATATGCATGTGCTGCCACGCATGGCTAATTTCTGTATTTTTAGTAGAGATGGGGTTTTGCCATGTTGGCCAGGCTGGTCTTGAACTCCTGACCTCAGGTGATCCACCCACCTCAGCCTCCCAAAGTGTTGGGATTACAGGCGTGAGCCACCGCGTCTGGCCTTGCACTGTTTTCTTTACATCACTTGGTTCTCCTCTGATGTTCCCAAATGCACACGCCTGGGCTTGAATATTTACACAGCTGGTTTCCACCCAGGACTGCCAACTTTTGTGCCCAAGTTTCACTTTATAAGCACCTTTTTGCATGAACACATCTCTCCTGAGTTTGCTTGATTGTTGCCTGGGCGGTTCCTTCTTGATGGAAACTCTACTACCAGTGGTTTCTTCATAGTCCTGTGTGCAAACTATGTTGTGCTTCTGTGATCCAAACATTGTGAGAGGCCAGGTGCTTCTTTCTGTTATACCCTATGGAAGGGACTTACTATCAAAGAAACCTTTTTCTTTCTTTTTTCTTTTCATTATGCTCTTATTTTTGGTCTGCGTTTGGTGCATATCTGTTTTTCTTCAGATGGTAAAATCTGCTTCCTGCTAAAACATTTATTTATTTATTTAGAGATGGAGTTTCTTTCTTGTTGCCCAGGCTGGGGTGCAATGGCATGATCCAGGCTCACTGCAACCTCCCCCTCCTGGGTTCAAGCTATTCTCCTGCCTCAGCCTCCCTAGTAGCTGGGATTACAGGCACTGGCCACCATGCCTGACTAATTGTTTTGTGTTTTTTTTAGTAGAGATGGCATTTCACCATGTTGGCCAGGCTGGTCTCGAACTCCTGACCTCAGGTGATCCACCCACTTCAGTCTCCCAAAGTGCTGGGATTACAGGCGGGAGCCACCGCACCCAGCTTAAAACATTATTTAATCTTGAGCTTACAAATAAATTTATGATCAATTTTAATGTGTATCATGCATGCCCTAGAAAACAGCATTTAGCCAGGCCTTGATGCAGAATTGTTATCATGAATACACAGTATTTGATTTTTTTTATAAAATATGGTTCTAGGTCTAGAATTTTTTTTATTGCTAGAACTCTGGACCTAACCTAACATGTCACCAGCTCCAGCTATGTCTCTAGCTATTCTGAGATATTCCTTTTCTTTTTCTGTCTTAGTACATACACTGCTTCCCATCTGAACAGCAGGAGAACTCAGACTCGCACACTTGTTGAAAAGCCTGGACAAGAAGAGTTAGTGAGTCTGAGAAAAAAACTAAGGAATTACATACCTGACTTTATTTGAGGCAGGGTTTCTTAACTGAAGCGCTTTAAAACTCACTTCTTTGGCAGGGCGGTATTTTGGAGAGTTGGAGATGTAAAGCCGATAAGTGAGTCTCCCCTCTTTAGGTAATCCCACAGCATCCCAAAGGAACAGAGGTGACCTTTTGTTTACTGACAACCGACTCGGACTCCTAAAAGCCACCATCTACTTGAGGCCTTTCCTTGAAAAGACCTCACCTTTCTAGTTACGCTAGTGGTATTTTAGCTGAGCAAAAAATGTGTGAACAAAAAGGACAGAGATCTAATACACAGCCATTACAACTTTACTCCCAAAACTACATTTCAGTCAGCAGAGTGTAAAAGACCCATCTGTGAAACCCAGACACATCTGGTAAGGTATCATTCCAATTCATTTGGGTGGTGTTGGACCTAGGAGATGTTCCTTCATATTTCTTTTGTGTCAATCATCTCTCGTATCTTGACTTTCTTTTGCTAGTCCTGTCCGCACATGCCTTGCATTCAAACTAGAGGCGAAGATTCCATTCAGAGTTCTCTTCCAAACGCTGCGGCTTCCACTCTAAAGTACCATGACTAGAGTAGAATAATCCTCACAGCCAATGATTTATGGCCCAAATCCCTCCAAATTACATTCGATAACAGGTAAACCTTTCAGATTCAGAGGCCTTGTGGTTAATTAATTATAGGACCCAATTAAAATCATTTTTGGCAGATGTTGTACAAAATGTAACTGGTACATATCCAATTACATAAAACAGGTACATTTATTTAGAAATTGAAATAAGGACATCTTTCAATTAATGCATCCTGGCAGAATCAAACTGCTCCATTCAAAACTATGTTATCTTTGGGAACATTATCCAGGTTTTATACGGTCGTTGAGGAGGACTAGTAACAACTGCTCTAACGGTTTACAGGCACGAAGTTTCTTCTCATGCTCTATAGAATAAAATTTTCAGGGCTTCATTAATCATTTTTCCAATCACTAGAAAAGCCCCAGAACTATTTCCCAAGAGCAATTCTAGCTTTCTGCCTTTTGTCTCCATGAAGTGGTCAAATAGCTATCAATCCAAGTAGATGCCATACTTTGCCTACTCACATTTCATTAAAAAGTGTCAAATTTCCATGTTTTCTTTTTATTTCCAAAGGATATAGTTCCATCCTCAACTGACGCACCGTCTCTCTAAAATATAAAACAGTGTCTGAAAATATAGCCAAACTATCAACTGGCCAATTCTTATCAAAACCACAGGTTAGGAAAAATGATGTCAATGGACAATTATTTAAAATATATAAGATAGGTTGAGTGTGGTGGCTTATGCCTGTAATCCCAGCACTTTGGGAGCCTAGGAGTTTAAGACCAGCCTAGGAAACATAGTGAAATCCTGCCTCTATTAAAAAAAAAAATGACCCAATGCCAATGCCATATAAAGTCTATCCCTTGATCCAACTTGACATCAACACAGTTCGGCACAGAACAGAACTGAGCCCTCTGCAGAATTCCCTTCTCTGAGCTGTATTGTAGGTGTTAAGGCCCTGGCATTGATCAACAGACACTAGAAGAAAAGCCTTATGACACTAAATGCTATGTTTATTACAGGAATATTGCTTGAAGACACTGCCTTCTCGGTCACTCAGTGCCTCCTTTATGACCCTACTGTGAAGTGAACTTTGGAATTCATGCTAACATAATCTATAGCCACCCAGAGAGATATAAGCCTTGTTAAAATCATAGGTGTTACTTACTCCGGTTTGCAATAATGGGTAGATTCTTCCAGTCCAGCTATCAATATGATGGTGCCTGGAGGAGCTCCTTAACTCAGGACTTTATGGATCTATTAAAAAGACCAGTGGGGACTGTACACTTTATACGATGTAGTAAACTGGAACCTCAGTTATGATGACTCGTAATTCTGGACAACAGAGTTGTGGTATCAGCAGACCTGAATGAAAGGCTGGTTGGGGCTGTATTTTCTCCTTCCTCTTGCTTTGTTTCACTCTCACTGAAGGGTGTGTTCCTTCCACACCATTCTTGCTCTACCATGTCTGAGTTGGAATTTTCTTTCTGGTTTCAGAGCACTTTCCCTGAGATTCTGTTTGCTTTTTGGTCCAGTTTACTTCACCTGCAGCCTTTGGCAATTGTTGGCCAGGTGGCACCTCTGCACATGCCTTCTGCTAAGTTCATTTACAAGCCCAGAAAGAGCAAACCATCCCTTTCTTCCCTTGGTGTCCCCAGTCCGTGCCCTCCATTAAGGATTGTTCTTCTTGGGCAACACTGAGATAATGGGAAGGGTTTATTCTGCTTCTGCCTTGAAAAGTAATGTTTTGCTGATTCACATTTTGGGCAGAATTTGGGGGCACTAAGACAGTCCTCTGGCTAACTCTCTGGTGAACAGCTACAGTTCTCTGGTGATCCTACAGTTTAGGAAGGTCCTGGCTGAGCAATTTTATATGGTGTGATGGGAGAGAAGTGAGGGCTTTGGTGCCTTCAGACTTGGCTCTGAATCCTGACCTTGCCTCATACTGCTTTATGATCTCAAGCTAGCTAGGTAACTCTCTGAGCCTTGGTTTCTTCATCTACAAATAGTACTTACCTTGGCAAGGTTATAGTAGGGATTGCAAATTACTGCTTCTTTGGAACAAAGGACAGGGCAGAAGATAAAGATGGAGTGGAGGGAAGGTAGGGAGGGGAGGCGGGGAAGATAGGTATGTATGCATTGATTTTCAATAAGAATGAAAAACCACATCTCCATATTTTCCTTTTGACTCTCAGGAAACTTACAGATAAATCTGATATCCAATTTGAACAGTAAAGTAGACAAAGTCTTCTGACCTGTAATTTTAAATGTTTATTTCTCCTGGATCTTTTGTTCCTACTTTCACCTATTCCTGGATGCTCATTTTTAAATCATTTTTTTATGGTTCATTATTTTGTGTGGCTTTTTTATGTGAGTTTTGAGCTTTGCCTGGGGCTTGACGAATGTCTGGAATCTTTTCCGGGATGAGATGTGGTATATATAAATATGTACATTTAGATGTGTTGCTGTGAACATTTTTGTGGCACTATATAATAATCTAATGTATAAAGCAAGCTCACACCCGGTCTGTCTTAATCCTCCTAATGACCCTGTGGGATAGATATTATGAGCTCCAGGGCTGAGATGAGGCAACTGGGCCTCTGTGAGTCGCTTTCCTCAGATCACTTAACCTCTCCCAAGGGTCAGAATTTGACGTGCAACCCAGGTCTTTTGAATCCCAACCCAAAGCCTTTTCTTCTGCTACTGAACTGACTCTCTGCAGTCATAACCCATTCAGGTTTGCTACTGGGCCTAATAAATAATACTGATAACAATAGCACACATGTATCACCCACCTGCTATGCGGTGGACATTTTACGTGCATTATTGTATTTAGTGCTCCCCACAAGCCTGTGGCATAGCTACTGTGTTATCCTCCTTTATAAACCATCGGCCATGCAAAAGCAGGCTCCCCAAGGTCACACACCCAGAAGGGGAGGACTGGGGACTTGAACCCAGGTTAGCTCAACTCCAGAGGCCTTGCTCTTACCCACTACCCTCCAAGGGCATCAGTTCTGTCACTGAGTGACACTTCCTGGGGGTAGTGTTCAAAGAACACTGGGCCTGTATGATGTCACCGTGTGGCTGTGATAGAAGACAGCAGCAGCAGGCTGTCCCCGCTTCCCTGACCTCTCCCCAGTGGGCAGCCGGATCACCTTTGCCACTAACCTGCCGCGGCTCATTAAAGCCTTAGGCCTCTGTGATCTCCTTCGGATCTGTGCGAAAGGGTCACAATCTCAAGCTTTGTTCAAGCTTTCGTTTGCCGCCTGTTTTAAGACCTTGACATATATGATAACAAAACACGCATACGAGGACTGGCCCTTAGAAGCATCCTGGGACTGGTTTTGGAAGTCTCATTATTACCTTGAAGTCTATTCTTTTTATCTTTTGGATTTATTCAGCTTTTACAGTCTTTAACCTTAAGATATGCTTTTAGGTTATGATAAACAAGGCTAAATATTTCTGGAAATATTCAAAGAAGGACGTGTTTCTTTTTCATCTTGATATGTGTGCCACTTCTTTTAATGTTAATAGGATTATTTTGTTTTCTTGGTTGGCTGTCTACCCTCTCGACCGAAGCTCCAGATCTGTCTTCTTTCAGGCTCTATCCACAGTTCCTAGCAGCACCCGTGGTCCTGTCTCACCCATTCCCGGATGTCTCATCTTAGGCTGCTCCACAGCTTCTTGAAGCCTTGGTTTTGTTTAGTTTTTTCTGTTTGTTTGTTTGTTTTTTCTTCAATCATGAAATAAGGATAACAATGACTCTTTCTACCTCTCAGGTTGTTATGAGGCTAAAGTGAGATATTGTATGTTAAAGTGCTTTGGAACCACACATTGCCATAGAAAGGTAAGATCGCCACATGGTCCCTGGTGCAGACTTCTGATAAAGAGCATGTGCTTAAGGAACATGCCAACAGTAGTTACAAAGGCATCTGGGCCTGCAGCCTAATTACCTGGAAGAAAAGCAGAAAATTCTGTAACTCTATCGTGTTGACTACCCATCATGAATCACAGGCATTGATTGTGGAACTGAGGTTTTGATGACCAGCATTTTAATCCAGATCATGATCAAGTCTGCAGAGACGATGGGCAGAACACAGTGTTTTAGTGCAGTTTCCTTTATGGTGGCAGTTTTCAATCTTCTTAGAGCAGGTGTCAGCAAACTATAGCCCCTGGGCCAAAGCCAGCCCGCCATCTGTTTTTATATATTCTGCAAGCTAAGAATTGCTTTTACATTTTTAAATAGTTGGAAAAAAAAATCAGAAGGATATTTTATGGCATGTAAAAATGAAATGGAATTCAAATGCCAGTGTGTATAAAATTCTGAATGTTATCAGTAAAAACTGGTGAAGATTTGTCTTATTATTATTATATAAGTACCTACATAATAGTCTCAATTTTGCCTGTTGGCCCACAAAGACTAAAATAAGTACTATTCAGGCTGGGCACGGTGGCTCACGCCTGTAATCTCAACACTTTGGGAGGCCGAGATGGGCGGATCACGAGGTCAGGCGATCGAGACCATCCTGGCTAACACGGTGAAACCCCGTCTCTACTAAAAATATAAAACAATTAGCCAGGCGTGGTGGCGGGCACCCATAGTCCCAGCTACTCAGGAGGCTGAGGCAGAAGAATGGCATGAACTCGGGAGGCGGAGCTTGCAGTGAGCTGAGATCTCGCCACTGCACTCCAACCTGGGCGACAGAGCGAGACTCCATCTAAACAAACAAACAAAAAAATAGTACTATTCAGTTCTTTATACAAACCGTTTGTGGCCACTGTCTTAAAGCATTCATTCGGTACTCTGAATACAAAGCATTCAAAATCCTCGTCTGTTTGAGCATCAGCATGCCACTCTAGGGACTTAATGTGCTGAGACTCTAACAGAGAGATGAGATCTATTCAGAGAAGGCTGAGACTTGAGGACTGAAAGAGCAGAGTGGTCCATTTGGGACCCAATCAGGATGGAAATGACCCAAAAGGGAAAAGGGACAGAGAGGAGGAGAGAGATGGAAAAATCTAGCAGGGGAAGAAACCAGCTCCCCAGGCCCTTGGCGATGTGACTCAGCTACGGCTAGACCATGTGTGTGCTCTCAGTTCACTTGGTCAGCCTGGATGTTGGACTCAATGCCTGTTTATTCTATTGCTTGCTTCCATGATTGAGCAATAGGTGTTTTACTGATGCTCTCTCCGAGGAGGCAGAGGGAGTCTGCCCTGCTAAACATGTAGCATTTCGTGCCCCTGCCATCACTGCCTAGGCTTTTCTCTGCCACGCCCCTACCCCATCCCTCCTCTGCCTGGATGGCACTCTCATTATCTGGTTTCCAGCCTCTGAAAACCAGCAGGCACCATTCTCATTCTCTTATTCTCACGGCTTCCCCCCAGGCTTTTGGTTTCTCTTTTCCTTCCTGTGCCATTTAGCATTGTCCTCCCAAAAGCAATCCTACGTTCTCTACCTTCATTGCTTAACTCTGCTTTGAGGTTTACCAGCAATTTGTCTCCCTGGGGAGTGAGCTATAAATGATGCATGAGGTTTCCCAGACCCAGTGGACACTGAGGGGTGAGGTGGTGTTTGGGGCACCTCTGGTAGCTGTTGGGCAGCATTGGCAAGGGCTGCTGAAGACAAAGAGCATGGCTGAGAAAAATGGAGGCCCCATGGTAGAGGAGAGGAGAGACCAAAGCAAAACGAAGAATTTCCCTGGCATCTGCCAAGACCAGGGCACAGAGTTGAGTACTGAAAAAAAAAAAAAACTAGAAAGGTGACCCTAGAAGTCACCGTGATTGTGCCAGGCCAGGATAAAAACAAAAGTGCCGTGACTCCAGGAGGTGTGTGCACACCGAGGCTGTCCCGTCACTGTCAAGCCTTTATGGAGTCTGCAGTCTACATGTGCTGTGTGTGTTGTGCAATATTGCAACATCAATTAAGCTTCTTCATGTAGCTTTACTAAGAGCGATGGACCCAGGAGGGCTGAAAAAGTGGAGGGAGGTGTACAGATCGCCACTGTTCCGTGCAGTGGGTAAATTCACCGAGCAACTTTTTGATGAGGAAGGACGCGTTCCCAAAGGAACGGGGAGAACAACTGAGCAGGATGAAGTTGGCTGAGCGACAGCCACCTGTGGCACCAAGGACAGAATGTCACTGATGACTTCCCGACAAGTGCCCTTTCCTGGGAATAATCTATTGTGAGAGAATGAAAGCTTATTCTGCCACCAACTCCTTTAAGCAGAAATGAAGTCTTAGCGAGTAAAATAACACTGATTAGCACGGCACTGCAGAGAAGCCTCAAGGGTCGGATTTCACATCCGCTTCGGACTTTCTCTTCAGGCAGTTAAGCATTCACAAGAAAATCCCTTCTCTTTATGTGACTTCTTCAGCCGCATCATTCGTGAAACAATTTTCAAGAGAGGAAACACAATGAACCACCACGCTTGTATTTCTCTTATCTGAGATGCCTCTTGAAATTTCCAACTAATCTTGAACATGGTTAATTTCTCCCCACCTTCACACCTCAACCATTAATTTTTTTTTTTAAAGGGAGAGGGGGAAAAAAAAGAGGTCCCTTGTGTTACTCAGCGAGAGTATGTGATTTGTAAGTTTCTAAAAATCCTTCCAGCCCTGCTTATTTTGACAAAACTACTTAACACTTCAAGCAATGAACTATAGGGCCTAAAAGTATAATCTGCAGAGAAAACCTTAATCCTCTATAGTTACCTATTTGAATCTCCTCAAACACATTGCCGTGTGCAGGCCCAGAGAATTAAGTCAACTGTTTGATCTGAGAAGAAAGGCAATTAGGGCTCTCTCTTGATCTTTCTGGTTGAATTCTAGTCAGGGGCAGCCACTGTTCTCCACAGCTTCATTTGAGACCCCATTATTATAATAATAGAGGTGAGCATTAGAATCGCTACAGTTGAGAGTCTCCCTGCATTTTCATTGTAAGTTGTTTTATCCGGGAGTTTCAAATCATGATGGGCTAATATTCAGCATACAAATGATTAGCTAGCGCAGGTCTGGTTTTTTTTGTTGTTTTTTTTTAAACTTCATTTACAACTTCTTTAACCTGACAAATATTTCAGCAGAAATGAAAGAAAACTTCCAGAAGCAGCTACTGGGTGATGGGAGAGCAGTGCTCATTCACTGCTGAGTTCCTGGCAGAGACGAGGCAGGGGTCTCTTCAAAGGGATGTCTCTGGGGCCACTGACAGTGCAAGAGAGAGACTGAGAATCTAGCTGGGGTAGTCTCGAGGAAAAACTGGGAGTTCTGCCCTCACTTGCTTACTCAGAGCAGCTCCCAAGTATCTACGTGGGAACAGACCAGTGACAAAAATCTAGCTGGAAATGAAAACTGGAGATGTGTTTACATAGTTTGATTATATAAGATTGAATAGAGATCACTTGTCCATAGCAAAGAATATTAGAGAGGGAGTTGTTCCTGGAGATGATGGGAGTCGGTGACTAAAGCCTGTCCCAAGCCACCTGATAGTGCTGTCACTGATGACTAGGCCTTTCCTTGGGTTTCTGGAGCTCTATCTTACCATCTAAAATAATGCTACGGGAGCTGTTATTCAGCTGCTTTGTCCATTTTATATGAGCTCCCTGCCTTGAAGAAGTGGAAAAGCCAGAAGACAGGAGAAGACAAGCTCCCCTGCTTCCTGCCAGATTCCACCGGGCTGGTGGGGTCTGTTTTAGCATTTAGCTCGCAGCCAAATCCAAGTGCAGAAATCCAGAGAGGGTGAACCTGCTCCTGTCTCCAGGGGGTCATTCTCTGCCTTAGCCGAGTCCCTGCAGGAGGGCTGCATCCAGGAAGCAGGAGTTCTGCTTTAGGGCTATTGAGGCTTGTGGAGGAATGGCAAAGAATGTCTGGCTATTTTTACACAGCGAACAGTAATGCAGGGCTCATGAAGAGCCAGGCACTGTGCTAGGAGCCCATGGTTCCAAGGTGAGTCAGTGATGATCTTGTCCACCAGGGGTTTGTGGCCTAGTTGGGGAAGATGGGTAAGCCAAGAGACAGCGACAACTCGGTATGAAAAACGTGATTCAGGCAAGAGCCCATGAATATACACTGAACCTGGCTTTAAGGTCCAGAGGAATGTTTGCAGGAGATAGTGCCTGAGCTGAGGCCCGAAAGACAAGTAAAAAAACAATCAGCAAGGAGGTCGCCTATTTCAGGCATTGCCAAGTCCTGTAAGGGAGAGATGCAGAATGTATTTAAATATCTGCAACTGGCCAGGTGCGGTGGCTCATGCCTGTAATCCCAGCACTTCGGGAGGCCAAGGTGGGAGGATCACTTGAGCCCAGGAGTTCGAGACCACCCTGGACAACACGACAAGCCCTTGTCTCTACAAGAAATAGAATAATGAGCTGTGTGTGGTAACACACACCTATGGTTTCAGCTACTCAGGAGGCTGATGTGGGAGGATGCCCTGAGCCCAAGAGGTCAAGGCTGCAGTGAGCCGTGATCATGCCAATGCACTACAGCCTGCGTGACAGAGTAAGACCCTGTCTCAAAAACAAAAACAAAAACAAAAAATCTGCAACTAGTTCTGTAAGGCTGGGCTGAATACCTGCTCATGAGGTAGTTAATGCCATCACAAGGAACTTGGGCTTTATTCTACAGGCTGTGGGAAGCTCTGGGTGGTTTTGTTTTTTGCTTGCTTGTTTTTGTTTTTTTGGAGACAGGGTCTGGCCCTGTTGCCCAGGCTGGAGTGTGGCAGTAGGATTATGGCTTACTGCAGCCTCAACCTCCGGAGCTCAAGTCATCCTCTTGCTTCAGCCTTCCAAGTAGCTTGGACTACAGTTATGTGCCACTACACACGGCTAATTAAAAAAAAATTAGTAGAGAAGGGGTCTCACTGTGTTGCCCAGGCTAGTCTCAAACTCCTGCGCTCAAGCGATCCACCAGTCTCCACCTCCCAAAGTACTGGGATTACAGGCATGAGCCACCATGTCCAAATGACAAAATATTTTAAACACAATAATAACATGAAGAGATGAGCTGTTTAGAAAGAGAACTGGCGTGTATTAGGTGTTTTGGGGGGAGTTTTGAGACAAGGTCTTGCTTGGTTGCCCCAGCTGGAGTGCAGTGGTGCTATCATGGTTCACTGCAGCCTCGACCTCTCAGCCTCAAGCAATCCTCCCATCTCAATCTCCCCAGTAGCTGGGACTACAGGTGCATGCCACCACATGCACCTTTTTGTATTTTGTTGTAGAGACAGGGTTTCACCATGTTGCCCAGGCTGGTCTCGAACTCCTGGGCTCAAGCAATCTACCCGCTAAGTGTAAGCCACCATGCCTGACTGGAATACATTAGTTTTCTATTACTGTGTAACAAGTTTCCTCAAACTTGCGTGCTTAAATCAACATCTCTAGCCTGGCCAAACTGACATATAAAATTAACCATCACAATCATCTGTTACCCCAAAGAATTTGAGAGCTGGCACTATTGAAATAATTATTTTGGGGGGTGTGGAGGGGGAGAGAATCATGAAATACACATTTGCCACAAATTTTGAACCTAAGCCTTAAAATCAAGACTTTATATCAAATACAGATGATAAAGGGAAGAAAAGGTAAATGACACCACAAGAAAGCAATGCATCATATGCAGAGTGTGGGAAAGACTGTGGGACAACTGACCCAATTTCTTCAACTAGTCATGAAAAAGGAGTACAGAACTGTTCTAGATTCAAATGACCTGAGACAAAAACCAAATGCAATGTGTAGATGTCTCTGTTTTGCAAAGTACGAGACAGAGATCAAGAATCTAGTTAGGGTGGTCTCAAAGAAAAACTGAAGTTCTGCCCTTATTTACCTCCTCGGGGCAGCTCCCAAATTTCTAGATGGGAACAGCACAGCAACAACTATCTACTGGGAAATGAACCTGGAGATGTGTTCACAAGGCTCGACTATATAAGATTGAATAAAGATTATTTGTCCATAGCAAAGAACACTGGAGAGGAAGTTGCTGCTGTAGATCATGGGAGCTGGTGAATCATTACTGGAACAAACTAGCTGTACATGTGAATATGGATTTTTTTTTTTTTTTTAAAGACAGAGTTTCGCTCCTGTTGCCCAGGCTGGGGTGCAGTGGCAATCTCGGCTCACCGCAATCTGTGCCTCCTGGGTTCAAGCAATTCTCCTGTCTCAGCCTCCCGAGTAGCTGGGAGTACAGGCATGCACCACCACGCCTGGCTAATTTTTTGTATTTTTAGTAGAAATAGGGTTTCTCCATGTTGGTCAGGCTGGTCTGGAACTCCCAACCTCAGATGATCCACCCCCCTTGGCCTCCCAAAGTGCTAAGATTATGGGCATGGGCCACCGTGCCCAGCCTAGACTGATCATTTTAAGTTATTAAGGAGTTTTTTATAATTTTGTTAGGTGTCATAATGGCAATGTAATTAAAAATATATAGGCCGGGCGCGGTGGCACTTTGGGAGGCCGAGACGGGCGGATCACGAGGTCAGGAGATCGAGACCATCCTGGCTAACACGGTGAAACCCCGTCTCTACTAAAAATACAAAAAAACTAGCCGGGCGAGGTGGCAGGCGCCTATAGTCCCAGCTACTCCGGAGGCTGAGGCAGGAGAATGGCGTAAACCCGGGAGGCGGAGCTTGCAGTGAGCTGAGATCCGGCCACTGCACTCTAGCCCGGGCAACAGAGCAAGACTCCGTCTCAAAAAAAAATAAAATATAAATAAATAAATAAATAAATAAATATATAAAATGTTTGGCTTGTAAACAAGCTTTGTGTCCTGGGGAATATGGTGAGGTAGAGTCAACAGCATGGCAGACTAAAGTCACCCCTGAAGATTAAACTGATCTCTCTACCCTTCCAGAAGAAATGAGTCACTCTCTCTTCTCTGACCCTCTATATGGCACCTTATATTCATGGATCTATGTATTTTCTTTTCTAACTAGAGAGATCCTTGAGGACAAGGTCTCTGCTTTTAACCTTCCATGATCAGGATATAGTAGATGTTACAAATACTGATAAAATAAATCTCAGAATGCAACCCATCCTCAAAATCCCTAATTCATAAGAAATTGTTTTATATCACATTTGTTATATTTTAAATTTTCTTTTAATCTAAGAGTAGGGGCATTTCTGAACCACAGGTGAACAAGTCAACATTAAGGAACTATATTAGCCCATTCTTGCACTGCTATAGAGAAATACCTGAAACTGAGTAATTTATAATGAAAAGAGGTTTAATTGGCTCACAGTTTCTCGGGCTGTACAGGAAGCATGATGCTGGCATCTGCTTAGCTTCTGGGGAGTCCTCAGGAAAACTTACAATCATGATAGAAGGCAAACGGGGAGCGAGGTCTCTCACATGGAGAAAACAGGAGGATGGAGGAGGTGCTGCATAAATGATATCTTGTGAGAACCCACTATCATGAGAACAGTACCAAGAGGATGGTGTTACAGCATTCATGAGAAATCCACCCTGCATTAGTCCATTCTTGCACTGCTATAAACAAATACCAGAGACAGGGTAATTTTTCAAGAAAAGAGGTTCAATCAGCTCACAGTCTGCAGGCTGTGCAGGAAGCATGGCAGCATCTACTTCTGGAAAGGCCTCAGGGAGCTTTTACTCATGGTAGAAGGCAAAGCAGAAACCAGCGCTTCACATGGCTGGAGCAGGAGGAAGAGAGGGTGGGGAGGTGCTACACACTTTCAACTAAATGTAGGAAGAACTCACTATCACAACAACAGTACCAAGAGTGTGGTGCTAAACCATTCATGAGAACTCCACCCTCATGATTCAGTCACCTCCTATCAGGCCCCACCTCCAACACTGAGGATTACAATTCAACATGAGATTTAGTGGGAGACACAGATCCAAACCATATCACAACCCCATAATTCAACCACTTCCCAATGGGCCCCATCTCCAACACTGGGGACACAGATCCAGCCATACAGTTCCGCCCCAGACCTTCAAATCCCATGTCTTACTCAAACTGCAAAATACAATCATCCCTTCTAAACAGTCCCCCAAAGTCTTATTTCATCATTAACTAAAAAGTCCAAAATCCAAAGTCTCACCTGAGACAAGGCTAGTCTTTTCCACCTATGACCCTGTAAAACAAGTTAGTTACTCCACAATACAATGGGGGTATAGGCATTGGGTAAATACTCCCATTCCAAAAGGCAGAAATTGGCCAAAAGAAAGGGTCTGCGGGCCCCATGCAAGGCAGTAGGGCAGTCATTAAATCTTAAAGCTCCAAAATCTCCTTTGATTCTCTCTCTCACATCCAGGGTGCACTGGTGCAAGGGGTGGAGTCCCAAGGCCTTGGTCAGCTCCACCCCATGGCTTCTCAGTGTTCAGTCCCTGCGCTGCTCTCACAGGTTGTAGTTGAGTGTCTTTAGCTTTTCTATGCACAGGATGCAGGCTGCTGGTGGCTCTACCATTCTGGGGTCTGGAAGATGGTGACCCTCTTCTCATGGCTCCACTAGGCAGTGCTCCAGTGAGGACTGTGGGAGGGGGCTCCAACTCTACATTTCCCCTCCCCACTGCCCTAGTAGAGGTTCTCCATCATGGCTCTGCCCCTGTAACATGCTTCTGCCTGGACATCCAGCCTTTTCTATCCATCCTCTAAAATCTGGGTGGAGGTTCTCAACACTCACGTCTTACACTCTGTGCATCTGCAGGGTTAACACCACATGGAAACTGCCAAGACTTACAGCTTGCACCCTCTGAAGCAGCAGCCCAAGGCATACCTGGGCCCCTTTTAGCCACCAGCGGAGCTGAAGCAATTGGGCTGTGGAAAGCAGTGTCCCAAAGCTGTGCAGGGCAGTAGGGCCCTGGGCCTGGCACAAGAAACCATTTTTCCCTCTTAGACCTCTGGGCTGTGATGGGAGAGGCTACCAGGAAGTTCTCTGAAATGGCTTTGAGGTCTTTTCCCCATTGTCTTGCCTATGAGCACTTGGCTTTTTTTTCCACTTATGCAAGTTTCTGCAGCCTACCTGAATTGTTCCCCTGAAAAAGGGCTTTTCTTTTCTACCACATAATCAGGCTGTCAAATTTTCCAAAATTTTACATTCTGCTTCCCTTTTAAGTATAAGTTCCAACTTCAGGTCATTTCTTTACTCATGTATATAAGCATAAGCCATCAGAAGTAGCCAGGCCACATCTTGAATGCTTTGCTGCTTAGAAATTTCTTCCTGGCTGGGTGCAGTGGCTCACCTATGTAATCCCAGCACTTTGGGAGGCCAAGGCAGGCAGATCACCTGAGGTCAGGAGTTCGAGACCAGCCTGGCCAACTTGGCAAAACCCCCATCTCTACTAAAAATACAAAAACTAGCCAGGCATGGTGGCGGGTGCCTATAATCCCACCTACTCAGGAGGCTGAGGCAGGAGAAGCTTGAACCCAGGAGGCGGAGGTTGCAGTGAGCCGAGATCGCGCCACTGTACTCCAGCCTAGCTGACAAGCACGAGACTCCATCTCAAAAAAGAAAAAAAAAGAAACTTCTTCCACCAAATACCCTAAATCATCACTCTCAACTTCAAAGTTCCACAGGTCCCTAGGGTAGGGGTACAATGCAGCAAAATTATTTCCTAGGGCATAAAAAAGTGACTTTTTCTCTGGTTCCCAGTAAGTTCCTCATTTTCATCTAAGACCTCCTCAGCCTGGCCTTCACTGTCCCATATCACTATCAGCATTTTGGTCAGAACCATTCAACTAGTCTCTAGGAAGTTCCAAACCTTCCCTCATCTTCCTATCTTTTTCTGAGCCCTCCAAACTCTTCCAACCTCTGCCTGTTACCTAGTTCCACCATTGCTTCCACATTTTCAGGTATTTTTACAGCAATACCCCACATCTGGTACCAACTTTCTTTATTAGGCTGTTCTTGCACTGCTGTAAAGAAATATCTGAGACTGGGTAATTTATTACAAAAAAAAAGGTTGAATTGGCTTACAGTTCCACAGGCTGTACAGAAAGCATGATGCTGGCATCTGATTGGTTTCTGGGGAGGCCTCAGGAAACTTACGGTCACAGTGGAAGGCAAAGGGGAAGTGAGACGTCTCACATGGTGGGGGTAGGAGCGAGACAGTATGAGAGGGAAGCTACTGCACACCTTTAAAGGACTACATCTTGCAAGAACTCACTATCACGAGAACAGTACCAAGGAGATGGTGCTAGACCATTCATAAGAAATCCACCCCAATAATCAAACTACCTCCCACCAGGCCCCACCTCCAACACAGGACTGTGATTCAACATGAGATTTGGTGAGGACACTGATCCAAACCATACCAGGAACACATCAGCATTGGCTCGGAATAGCATTCAGTAACAGGTGAGAAAACATATTCATCTGGTTGGACTAGCAAATATTTTATTAGTGTTGTTAAGTACCTGCCTCAAAGGGTGGTATCATTTAGGTTGACACTAGCTGCTATAACAGATAAATCCCCAGACTGAAGTGGCTTAACATATAGATACTTGTTTCTCACTTATACAGTCTAAGTAGGATCCCCTTATCAACAGAGGGGAAGGGGTAGGGTGGGGTATGAGTGGGAGACTGCTCCATGCAGCTATTTGTGTGCTCACTGGTGGTGGCTGTAAAGGTCACCCTCCCTGGGTATCGAGATCTTCTAGCCAGCAAATCAGGACAAGAGGAGGAAGAAATAGCAAACTTTCTTCCTAACACTGCAGCCTTAGTTCTTTACATTCCTTGGGTGGGAGCTAGCTAGCCACTCAGCCTCAATGAAATGCAAAGATACTGAAGTGTAGTCTCCAGTTGGGCCGTCATGTTCTGACAATAATTCTACAAGGGGAAGAGAAATCTTTGGGGGTCAAGTAGCCATATCTTGTGTAGGTTGTCCTTTTTTTGTTTGGTTGTTTTTTGCTTTGTTTTGTCTTGTTTTTGAGACAGAGTTTCACTCTTGTTGCCCAGGCTGGAGTGCAATGGTGCCATCTTGGCTCACCACAACCTTCGCCTCCCCAGTTCAAATGATTCTTCTGCCTCAGCCTCCCAAGGAGCTGGGATTACAGGGATGCACCACCACACCTGGCTAATTTTGTATTTTTAGTAGAGACAGGGTTTCTCCATGTTGCTCAGATTGGTCTCAAACTCCCAACCTCAGGTCATCCGCCTACCTCGGCCTCCCGAAGTGCTGGCATTACAGGCGTGAGCCACTGCCTCGGCCTCCCGAAGTGCTGGCATTACAGGCATGAGCCACTGCCTCGGCCTCCCGAAGTGCTGGCATTACAGGCATGAGCCACTACCTCGGCCTCCCGAAGTGCTGGCGTTACAGGCGTGAGCCACTGCCTCGGCCTCCCGAAGTGCTGGCATTACAGGCATGAGCCACTGCCTTGGCCTGGGTTGTTCTCTTAAATGTTCTGATATTGATAAGAAATATGATCATACCTAATATGCTTATCTTTATTTCATCTTTCATGAGATAATAAACAAGTAATAAGTCTGGTGATGAATTTTGGGGCTGGTAGCTATAAGGGATATTTCTGCAAGGCTTCTGTAAATATGTCTTTACTCCCAGTTGAGAACAATTACCTGAGGAATTCACAAGGGGTCTTCATTTTGTACAAGGTAGTTGTAGAGAAATTTCACAAAAACTTCACAAACTTATGGAAGAAGATGGAAATAATTCTTCAAAAGCCTACTGGTTTAAGAAAATCTCATCTAGTGATGAAATAATTCAAAGGAAAGTTGAGTTCCTTCGCCAGTATAAATTTATCTAATGTATTAAACCTAGTTTCAAAGCAGTATGTCATTGAAACGGTTTTCTGTCTTCAGCCTGCAAAAATAATGCCCTCCCTTGTAGAAGTACATATGCCACTGATTTTTCTGTATCTGTTTCTAATCTATACTTCAGCCCAAGCATCTTTGTTGGGCTATAAAACCTTATATGAAACTACTTGTTAAACATCTCCACAGAGCCATTCTACAGGCCCCTCAGGTTCAACAGAGACAACTAAACACCCTACTTTCTAATACTGCTTCTTTGTTTGAGACGGAGTTTCACTCTTGTTGCTCAGGCTGGAATGCAATGGTGTGATCTCAGCTCACTGCAACCTCCGCCTCCCGCATTCAAGCGATTCTCCTGCCTCAGCCTCCTGAGTAGCTGGGATTACAGGCATGCACCACCACGCCCGGCTAATTTTATATTTTTAGTAGAGACAGAGTTTCATCATGTTAGCCAGGCTGGTCTTGAACTCCTGACCTCTGGTAATCCACCTGCCTTGGCCTCCCAAAGTGCTGGGATTACAGGCATGTAATCGCAGCGCCTGGCCTAATCCTGCTTTTCTAAAAATAGTTTGCATCTTGATTGCACAAAAACTGGCCTGGTGCTCTCTTCGCTTCCTTTCTCCTACACTAGTGGTTCTTGACCAGGGGTGATTTTGCCCCCAGGGGATATTTGGCAATGTAGAAAGACATTTTTGGTTGTCACAACTAGGGGAAGGGGTGTTACTAGCACCTTGTGGGCAGAGGCCAGGGATTCCAACACCTTACAACGCACAAGAGCATCCCCCTGCCCCAACAAAGAATTATTGGGCCTCAAATATCAACAGTATTAAAATTGAGATACCCTGCCGTACCCCATGACCTGTAGATTTTTCTCTCCTATGTGTCTCCAATCTATTCCATTCCAGCATCCATATTCCCAATGCCTTGTTTCAGACCTTCATCACATCTTTCATGGACATCATAATAGGTTTGCTACAATCTGAGTGTTGGTATCCCTCCACACTCCAAATTCGTGTTGGAAACCTAATCACCAATGTGGCATTAGGTGAGGCCTTTAGGTATGTGATTAGGTCAAGAGGACAAAGCCCTCACAGAGATTAATGCCCTTATAAAAGTCCCAGAGGGCAACCTTGCCTCTTCTACGAGGTGAGGACACTGCAACAAGTGGGCCTTCACCAGACAGCACATCTGCAGGGACCTTGATCTTGGACTGCTCAGCCTCCAGAACTGTGAGAAATACATTTCCCTTTTATAAGTCACCGAGTTTATGGTGTTAGTATTTAGTTACAGCAGCACGAATGGACTAAGGCTCCTAACCCATTTTCTTGCCTCTCAATCCTGTTGCTTCCTTGGAAAGGCATGTCCTCCCCCACCTTGCAAACTCCCTCTCATCAAGCTTCAGTGAACTCCTCAAGTATTAACTCTTCTGTGTAAGCCTTCCCTGCCTGGGCTACTTTCCCTTCTTTCCTTCCCCATTTAGAAGCCCTTTGTCTGCGCACACACACCATTTGTCTCCCCAGCCAGACCCTAAGTGACTTGTGAGAAGAAACCTTCATATTCAGTCTCTGTGACCAATAGCACTTAATACTCAGCTGAGTGAATATTTGAACATACACTCTTGCTGACTCTTCTAGTCAAACTGGAACATGTGAGAACATTGGGTTGGGTAGGAGGCGGGGCTGGAATCTGTGGTCACAGGGACCTGCTGAGTTGTCCTATGTGGCTAGCTAGTTGCAGAATTTAGTGTCGGCCTCACTGTTGCTCTGTAGAACCCTGGGAGCTAAGCTGCACTGATGTGTGTGGCAGGTTCCACTACAAGAGGTACTTTAGTGTTTTCTGGACTTGACTTCTCCAGGTTTCAAGAGCCATTAATACGGACAGAGAACTTGAAAAGGGTCAAAGTGCTACAGAGAGTAAAAGTCAAGGTCCAACAAAAATTCCTGAAAAGCATGTCGGCTTTGACATTATTTTTATGCAATTCAAGAGTAGTAAAAGTGCTTATTTTTTAAAAATTCAACTATTTCCCTTGCTTTTTTGCTTTTGCTTGCAACATTCTCAAGGCCATCAGCGTTCTTTTCCTTCCAGTCCTGCTGTCTGCTGTTCACATAACTTAAAATGCTCAGAAAGAGCACACCAAATAAGGTGGTAGTTGTACCGAAACCAACATAGCTCAAAAGTGAGCTCTTTTGGCCAGGTGCGGTGGTTCATGCCTGTAATCCTAGTACCGTGGGAGGCTGAGGAGGGTGGATCGCTTGAGGCCAGGAGTTCGATGTTGGGGTGATCAGACCCACCACCAGGTCGTGGGGGCGACGAAGTTCTGCGGAGTCAAAGGATTAAGAAAAAGACAGTTTAAGAGAGAAAGGTGGGACATCGGGGGGCCATCGCTATTGTGGAGGCTGTGAAGGCCCTGAGCTCTGGGAGCCCATGGTATTTATTGGTAATCCAACAAAGAAACAGGTGGTAAGAATGTGGTGGTCAAAAGGACACGTTAATGCACATGATTTACAGCTGTGATGGTTTCGCATTTATATAGAACTTGTTCTGCTACTTGAGATAATGGGAATAGGAACCTAGGAGGGCTAGAAGCAAGGAGCCAGCAAGTCTAGACACATTCCAGAGGACATTATGCAAGCCCTGCCTCAGTTTCCCTCCCAACACTCAGCTTTTTTCCAAAGGTTCGAGACCAGCCTGGCCAACATGGTGAAACCCCGTCTTCACTAAAAATACAAAAATTAGCCAGGTGTGGTGGTGCACACCTGTAAGCAGCTACTTGGGAGGCTGAGGCAGGAGAATCGCTTGAACCTGGGAGGTGAAGGTTGCAGTGAGCCAAGATCATGCCACTGCATACCAGCCTGTGTGACAAAGCAAGACTCCATCTCAAAAAAAAAAAAAAAAAGAAAAAATGAGCTCTCTCTTCTCCCTCCCCAGTGATCTCCTGGCATCACTGGTGGGGAGGAAGGGCATCAGGACAAGCTTTTTTTTTTTTTAAAGGCACCACCTTACATTTTTATGATTAGCAAATGAAGACATACTAGAGGTATCTCTCTCTCCAATGTGTGTGTGTGTGTGTGTGTGTGTGTGTGTGTGTGTGTGTGTGTGTATACACCCTCAAAAAGGTATGTGGCAGCACTGTCTATGACAATTAATTGCTTACAACCTATGTATTTTTTATGAGATTGGTTAATACAGTATATCTACAATTGGCATATAAGATGTGCATTACTATGTAGCCGTCAACAACTATATTATGTAAATGTGAAATTGATGCACAAAGATATTCATATTATTTTAAAAAGTTAGAAAGGCTATGGAAACCATATGTATGGTATCCTGTTGTTAACACACGAGTGCATGTGTGTAAGTACAAAGACAGTCCAACAGGACATAATTCTCTGGGTGATAGAATCATGAGTGATTTATCTTTCTGCTTATGCTTTCTATTTTTTCCGTAAGTTTCTAAGCAACATTTGTTTCTTTCTCCTGCTAATAAAAGTAATACATTTTTCAACTTTTTTGAGACTGAGTCTTGCTCTGTCACCCAGGCTGGAATGCAGTGGCGCAATTTTGGCTCACTGCAACCTCCGCCTCCCAGGTTCAAGCAATTCTTGTGCCTCAGCCTCCAGAGTAGCTAGGATTACAGGCACCCACCACCATGCCTGGCTAATTTTTGTACTTTTAGTAGAGATGGGGTTTCACCATGTTGACCAGGCTGTTCTCGAACTCCTGACCTACAGTGATCTGCCTGCCTCGACCTCCCAAAGGGCTGGGATTACAGGCGTGAGCCACCGTGCCCAGCCCATTTGTCAAAATTTTGACAATACATATGTAACATTTAATATTTATACAAGAAATACTTCCAGATACCTGAAGTGTTCACTTTGTCTCCTCTTTCCCATCTTAAATGATACCTTTTTAGGGAGAACTCCTCAAACACCTCATTGAAAACTGCACCCACGAGTCCCTGCTTTATTTCTTGCCATTGGGCTCTTGGTCTGTTGTAGATGTTCCTGTACTAGCACCCAAGCTCCTCAAGGACTGGGGGTTTTGTTTGTTCTCTTCACTGCTATAGCCCCAGAGACTACAGCAGTGTCTGGTACATAGGAAGCATTCACTATGTATTTGCTGAAATGATGAATGAAACAGATTTGTTTTACAAGGAAGTTTTGCCTTTATTAATAAGAAACCAGTGATATTTAGTTTTAAATAACTTTTTAAAAAATATCATGTCTTTTAATGTCATGTTAGCCTTTTACTGCAGGGCCCACTTAGAGAGGCTGATAAAAGCTATAAACCCTCCTCCTTCCTGCTCCCCATGCCCTCTCAAATCTCAAACACACACAGAAAATGGAGTTTGGTATTGGGAGGTTTTGACTTCCCTGAAGTCTGTTCATTACCTTCTTAAAGGTTCCACTAACCTCAGAGTGAGAGCACTTGGTTTAAAGTGTGGCCTGGCTTAGAATCATGATTTCTCTCCTATTCTAATGATTCAGAGAATCTATGTGACTTGAATATCAGTCTTTCCTCTTCTCCCATTAGCCAATTAACTGTTAAACGGATTCCTTCTACAAAACACTCACTGCTTAGAGAGAGGTAAGTTCAATATTTGCAGCTGAGAACTTGATACAACAGCCACCAGATGAAAGCTGAACAATCTACTTAAAAATCCAGAGATTTGAAAAAGTATAGATGTTACTAGAGCATAGTCAAAATGTCTAGTAAAGTCAATTTTTTACTTGTCAATTGAAAGTCTAGGGTCACAATCTGGGACAGAGATGGAAAAACAGGATCTATTCCACATAGAATATGCTTCTTGAATTTTATTATTTAAAGAGCAAAACAAAAGGAAGTAATGCACATTCACCAGTCAAGTTTTCCATTAAATAGAAGAAAAATCTAATCCTTTGTAATAAAGACCATCCAGCTAAAAACAGATCATTAAAACAATAACAATTTGACTTGTATTTTATTTCAATGAGCACACTTCATTCATTGTCCGTAGGAAAACTAGGCTAGGTCTCAACAGACAACAGCCACAGTACTGAGCAAGTAAATACTCCACACTTGCATGCCCTCCTTTATTTCTTGATGTCTTCAGTCTCATCTGGCTCTCTCTCTTGATGCTCTCTTTCCCACCTCATTTCTTTTAACTCTTGTCTGTACTTCCGTTCAATGAACCGCTTCTGATGGGCCATCTGGGGAAAATTATCTGACACAAGGAAATATATTTTATATTTAATAAAGGATAGCCACTAGTGCAGAGTGATGCAACTAAACATATACACATACAAATATACATGAATATGAAATGTGTATAATTATATTTTGTAAGGTACAAGATAGAAAATTGTTTTCTTCCCTTATTCTTTCATCACTCAAAAACACATCAGAAGTCTGGATGAGCACCCCGATTGTAAATTTCAATATCTGATGTGAACTTGGGTATAACAGGCACTGAACATAGAGAAATGTCAAAACACAGACATGTGGCTTGGGAATGTTACTAAGCAGGTGCTTTAGCATCACTCTCCTAGCAACAGGTGACTTTCAGGGAGAGATGAAAGGATACAGTAAAATGGAGTCAGTTTTTGAAAAGCTCAAACTAAAAACTTCAAACAAATGACATTATGACACCATTATTTACCAAGAATTAAAGTTTCAGAAAAGAACAAAGAAAGATCAGGTGGACAAAAAGACGCCACATTCTAAGTCATTATGTCTGATAATTAATTTTTAAGCTTACAATGACAGGCCCAAAACTGTATCTGCAAAAGTAACTCAAGTAGAAAACTTATTGGGTCAAAGCGGACATATAACTTCATGTTTCAAACACATGAAGAATCCAAGATGTAGGAGAGCATGGCATGCTTGGGGGCAAGTTCATTTATTTCCTTTAAGGATGATGCGTAATGAAGTGGATCTACACATACAGCAGGCCCCTCATCAGTGACCTTGCTCTCCATGGTTTCATTTACCCTTGGTCGACCATGGGCTGAAAACAGGTGAGTAACGTAAAATAAGATACTCTAAGAAACAGAGACAGCAGACACAGCATACAATCACGAGTACATTCACACAACCTTTATTACAGTATGTTGTTACTGTTCAATTTTATTTATTGTTAGATATTTATAAATTACATTTCATCTTTCAATTCAATTTTGCACGTGTAGGGAAAAAATACAGCGTACATAATGTTCAGTTTTATCTGCAGTTTTAGGCATCCACTGGGGTCAAGCATCCCCCAAGGATAAGGACAGATGACTGTATAATGTATCCTAAATTCTTTTTTCCCTATTATATTACACTATCCCTAAATTGTATAGTGTACCATCCTCACAGTAGGTTGAAGAAAGGACAGGGTAGTAGGAAAAGCATCTGAAAGACAGGTGGGGAATCAGCAAAGACCTGATATGTCTGAGAGTCAGAGATTGATTGAATTAATTAATTAATGTATTTATTTAGAGATGGAAACTCACTCTGACGCCCTGGCTGGAGTGCAGTGGTGCAATCTCGGCTCACTGCAGCCTCCGCCTCCCAGGTTCAAGTGATTCTCTGCCTCAGCCTCCCAAGTAGCTGGGATTACAGGTGTGCGCCACCACACCCAGCTAATTTTTGTATTTTTAGTAGAGATGGGGTTTCACCATGTTGGCCAGGCTGGTCTCAAACTCCTGGCCTCAAGTGATCCTCCTGCCTCAGCGTCCCAAAGTGCTGGGATTACAGGCATGAGCCACCACACCCGGCCCAGAGATTGATTTTAAACAAAAGAGGAACATGACATCTGTATTTTGGAAATAAAACAGTAATAAAATCCTATTCCTGAACTGATCAAATTTATTCCTTATGTAGGTTTCAAATATAACTACTTTTTAAAAAATAAATCCCACTGAGTTAGCTGTAAAGCAAGTCTCTACAAAATGAACTCTATTTCCTCAGTAGTACAGAAGTATGTAATAATCCCCAGTAAATTCTACTGTAAAATCAAATTTGCATTTGAAAAACAGAACTCAGATTTAACTATTGATAAAACTTTTTAAATATATCCTTATGGCCTAAAAACTATGAAGCTATACTACATATATATGCAATGTAAATGTGTGTGTGTGTGTATACATACACACACACACATATACCTAGACACTTGAACATTTAAAATCATTTCCCTATCTACTCTTTTGGAAAGTACAGTATAGGTATGTAATATGCTTTTTTCACTTATTCTAGTATAAGCATTTTCTCATATCATTAGTTTTTAAAACCACTAATGGATACAACATTTGGATATAGCAAGGGTTGGTAAACTCCTACCCACAGGCCAAATACAGCTATCCGTCTGTTTTTATAAATAAAGTTTTATTGGTAGACAGACACACCCATTAAATAAACATACTCACTAGTTTGCATACAGTCCAGACCAGTGGGCTACAATGGCAGAGTTGAAGAACTGCGACAGAGACTGTATGGTCTGGGAAGTCTAAAATGCTTACTATCCAGCCCTTTACAGAAAATGTTTCCTAATCCCGGGATATACCACAATTTATTAAATATTTTCCTACTCTTAAACACGTAGTTTGATTTTTTTTTCCTGCTATTATAAATCAAGTTGTCATGATTCTCATGGTACAAACTTTTTTGGAGAGGAGGGGAAGAGACAGGGTCTCACTCAGTTGCCCAGGCTGGAGTGCAATGGCATGATCATAGCTCACTGCAGCCATGAACTCCTGGGCTCAAGTGATCCTCTGGCCTCAGCCTTCCAAGTAGCTGGCACTACAGGTGCATGCCACCAAGCCTGGCTAATGTTTTTTGGGTTATTTTATTTTTTTAAATTTTTTGTAAGGACAGGGACTCACTATATTCCAGGCTGGTCTCTAACTCTTGGCCTCAAGTGATCCTTTCCTTGGCCTACCAAGGGTATGAACTTCTTTAAGGACCTGCTACATACTGCCAAATTGCTTTCCAGTAGTTTAAACAACTCACTCCTATCAGTATGGATATGCAGGCCTGTCTCAGAACAGGTGATCTCTCCAGTACTGTTTTATAGTCGAAAACAAACAAAAAATGGAATCTCACTTTTATTTCACTCTGACTGAAAATTTATATGTACAATGGATGAAGTTCCTAATAGCCAACTTAAAACTCTCTGTGAAGAATCCATGGATGCTGGACTCTGGCAGTACCAGCTTCTGTTCCCACTAACCTCCCTGCCCCCGAACAGGAACCTTTGTCTGCTGATTTCCACTTGGCTCTTAGCCTGCTTGCCTTTCCTGGAATCTCTCCCATGCCTGAGGATTCTGGGCCTCTTCACTTTTAGCTTCCCGCACTGTGCTGTCTGCTACCTCATTTGGCGGGGTACTTGAAGCATAATAGAATTGCACTGTCATGTTGTGCCCACAGGTTCTGCTGTGCAGCACAATAGACCTCAGAAGAAAAATCTCTTGCACTTAAGCCTTCAGTTTACAAAAGACTATGCAATTTCCTACAAGGTCAATCATGTAATTGAAGTTTCTTCAACCCACGCATCCCACTCCTGGGAACCTATTCCACAGAACTAAAAAGCACCAGTATATAACATTTATTGGTAATGATGATTTAAAAAGTGTCCACCAATAATAAAAAGGCTGAATAAAATATAGCACACCTCTAGCAGGAAATATTATGCAGCCACTAAGAATGAATTGGAGCTGTTTTCTATAATCTGCAGGACTGCTCATGATACATTATTGAGTAAAAAAAGAAAGGTATAGAGAAGTATGTAATAACAGCCCATTTAATAAAACAATGGCCAAAAACAGAAAAAAACCTTCACATGTATACTTTTCTGTTACAAGATTTTAGAGAATAGAGAAATGTATGAAAGAAAACACAGACCAGGCGCGGTGGCACATGCCTGTAATCCCAGCACCTCGGGAGGCAGAGGTGGGCGGATCATCTGAGGTTAGGAGATCGAGACCAGCCTGGCCAATATGGTGAAACCCCATCTCTACTAAAAAAACAAAAAAATTAGCTGGGCGTGGTGGGAGGCACCTGTAATCCCAGCTACTGGAGAGGCTGAGGCAGGAGAATTACCTGAACCCGGGAGGCAGAGGTTGCAGTGAGCCGAGATTGTGCCACTGCACTCCAGCCTGGGCAACAAGAGCAAAAGTCCATCTCAAAAAATAAAAAAAGAGAAAGAAAACACAGCAGGTTATTCACACAGGTCACCCATGCTGAGATTAGGACTCTGAGCAAAAAAGGAAAATGCAAATTAAAAAGCACTCAGGAATACTTTTATTTTTAAATATAAGCCCATTTTAGAATGTCTCACATTCTACTATATTCTCTGTGTGAAGAATAATTATGAAGAAAACAAGATCACATTTTATCAGTACTTACCATTTTTCTCCCTCCTCATTTTCTTTCCATAAAACACTCATTACATGATGAACATAATTATAGAAAAAGAAATAGGCTCACATTTTTCAAGGGCATCCATTGCTGCTCCCATTTCCGCTTGCTGAATACTATTACATAAAATAAAAGTGAGATACACTTTAATTTCAAGATTTTTTTTTTTTTTTTTTCAAAAATGCAACTTATGGTTACAAATTTTTCAGGCTGATTTTCACGTTTGGTGCATAAAATCTCCTCTGATTACTTCCACTGTCACACACTGAATTGCACAGATAGGAATATACACAAGAGCATGCAGAAATGTCGTTGATTTGCACAAAGCCTCCTTAAGTTATTCACTCCACACTTTAATACTGCAATAAAATGCCTTCCATTTATATTAGGTCTGAAGTATTTCATACTTAAGTTTGAATACCCTCACTGTAAAGTTTAAAGAGGAAAAGAATAAAAAAAATATATAGACAGGTTTCAGATCATTTCTCAGTTTAAGATATAGACTGGAGGGTTCAAAGAAAGGGGATGGCCGGGCGCGGTGGCTCAAGCCTGTAATCCCAGCACTTTGGGAGGCTGAGGCGGGCGGATCACGAGGTCAGGAGATCGAGACCATCCTGGCTAACACAGTGAAACCCCGTCTCTACTAAAAAATACAAAAAAACTAGCCGGGCGAGGTAGCGGCGCCTGTAGTCCCAGCTACTCGGGAGGCTGAGGCAGGAGAATGGCGTAAACCCGGGAGGCGGAGCTTGCAGTGAGCTGAGATCCAGCCACAGCACTCCAGCCCGGGTGACAGAGCGAGACTCCGTCTCAGAAAAGAAAAAAGAAAAAAAAAAAAAAAAAAAAAAGAAAGGGGATAATATACATAATTCTTTTCACCTAAAGATGCTAGCATTTCTACACAGCTCAGGTGAGTAGTAGTAAATCAAATGTCTAACAGAGCTGGGCACGGTGGCTCATACCTAAAATCCCAACACTTTAGGAGGCTGAGGCTGGGAGGGGGGACCACTTGAGGTCAGGAATTCGAGACCAGTTTAGTTTGGCCAATATGGCAAAACCGTCTCTACTAAAAATACAAACATGAGCGGGCGTGGTGGCGTGTGCCTGTAATCCTAGCTTCTCAGGTGTCCGAGGCACAAGCAAAGGTTGCAGCGAATGGAGATCATGCCACTGCACCCCAGACTGGGCAACAAAGTGAGACTCTTATCTCCAAAAAAAAGTCTAATGGCTGTATCATGTGCAACATGACACATCTTACATGCACAGCTTGCATCAAAGTGCACTCTGCTGGGTAACTAAAACTAGGCAGGCCTTCTTACCAGGTAATGTGGTTTTCTCAAGGTAGCTAAAGCCCCTTACACAATGGTATTCCCATTGTCCAGGGCTGATTCAGGGCTTGGCTTTGAGACAACTAATGTGGGGACATTAATCCCTGGAATTCACTTTGCTACTACTCTTGAACATTTTCTTCTCTGAGTTGAAAAAGACATGATTCCGTTTGGAGATACCAGCTAGGGAATGAGACACACAGAATGTTCATTAAAAGCAATTCCAGGTATTTTCTTCTCATACCTTGGTCCTTTCCCACAGCCTATTCTTTCTCCCTTGAAATAAACAGCCACAGTGTAGGTTCGGGCATGGGATGGGCCCACTGTCTGCAGAGTCCTGAAAGGGAAAAGAAAGAACATTTATTATGGTAAAGTGTTATTTGTCATGGTTACTATGAACTATGAGGAAAACCATGTACTTACTGCCTAGACAGAGGAAAGTAAAATAATAGGAAATGTGAAAATGGCAAAAAGGTAAAAAGCATAAGTTTTTGATTTGCTAACCTGACAAATATCGAGAGCATTTGAAATAGAAATTCTTAAAAATTCTGCATTGCATTTTAATATTTATTCCCAAAGTAATAACATCCAAAGGCTAACAGTGAAGTATAAAATATTTTTAAAGAGTTTCTAAGTGTGCATATTCACAAACTTTTATCACGAAAAGAGCTCCAGTCTATTGTTTTTCAGTGCTAATCACAGCCTAAAACAATAAATATTGGGGTAATACACTTCAAGCCACATCTAATTGCTTTCACATTCTTTATGGATTCTTTCTAATGTCTGGTATCTTATCTAAAAGATCAGAAAATATATTTAATTTCTGAAACATCTGAGATCACTTCAAAGGTATGCTTTAATGCCAAGTACACAACACAATCACCAAAAAAACAAAGCTCCAGGTACTCTGGATTTTAATGACATGGTGCAGATTTCAAATGCAGTAAAACTGATAACTTCATGGAAAAGGGAAATTAAAAGTAGCCAACAAAGATAATGGAATGAACATAGTAATCTTAAAAAAAAAAAAGAAAAAAAAAACATGTAAAACAACCCCCATGATCTTGATAAAAAAGAGCAAACTCATCTTGTACTTTCATTTGGGGGATTTATGAGAAGGGAGCATAGCAATTTCCTTTGTGTTCATACGCTCCATGGGATGAATGCACGAGTCGCTTCTTGAAGGTAGTACTTATTACAGTGATCATGCCTGTGCTATGGAAAGTTTAGCATCCTCATTTTATTTATTGAACCTTAATTATCACTCAGATGAGGAAATGCTATGAGCCTTTCATAAAATACAGTTTGGATATTCATTATGCTTATTAGGCACATAATAAAGTGCTATTTCTAAACATTTGGGGCTTTTTTCCCCCAATAAATAAAGGAAACATTGTTTAGCAGTGACAGCTTCTTGGCGTAATTTATAGTAGCTTGCTGTGGGGTGACTCAACCTCTTCTCCTGGCCTTCGTTTTTCTTTAGCAAAAAGGCCTATAAAGTGTTGTGACTGTTAAATAAAAACATGTGAAAAGATTGAAAATTCCCAACTGCCAGTCTAATGTTTTTCCGTGTGTATTCTGAAATTTGAGAAAGTCCAAAGGGGAGCTTTTACTCCATACAGAACACACACACAGATGTGTGTGCTTGCAACTGTGTATGCAGCCACCTGGGGTGAAACAGTTTTGAAATAATCTTTAAACATCCTTAAAATCACATACCCAGACAATACCTTGAGATGCAACCCACCTATTTCAATAATCCTTTCATGTTATAATTCCACTTTGAAAGCATCTTCTTAATCAACCTATGTGTGTCTCAAGATACTCTACTTCAGAGCTGAACCTCCTGTTTTCATCAAAACGGGTATTAAGTGGTGTAGTGACCCACTACTTAACTTACATTCCTTTTTGATGACTTTTGGCTACCACTCAAAGGATAAAGATACTCAAAGTACGTGATGGCTTTTGATACACATTCTGAGAAGAAAAGTTCCAAGTTGAAGCTAATAGGGGTTCAGGGAAAGTGCAGAGAGGCACCCAAATATTGATACAAATAATCATACATGATCTTCTCATCTGGAGGCACAGCCCGGCAGAAGTTACAAGCAAGAAGACAAATATACAAATGTATATAAAAATCACTGAATCCAAATTTTCTTTTCGATCTCATAATCTTAGTTTGTCTCCCTCCCAGGCAGTAGTTACAGAGATTTTTAGGAATGGGAGAGAGCACCGAGATAATGGAGTGGGACCCACTTATTACAGCTAAGACTGAGAGCCCCAGCGAGTTTCCCTGTGGGGCCCAAAGTCACACTGACAGTCAAGAAGTCTCAACCTGGGCTCCTGTCATGATCACCCCTCAATGACTGGTTCTTCAAGGAACATGGAAAGTCAATTCTAGGCATGCTGGATCCAACCAATGGCCTGCAGGCAGCAAGTACTTACTTGTACAGAGGAATGTCTGGCTCTTTTCCTTCTGTTCTAAGTGTCAAGCAACACTGCTGAAGCTGGGATTTGGGGTCATTCCAATCCTGATTCAAAATGAACTCCTGTGGAAGTCCCCCAAAAACTCATTAGTAACGGGTTCTGGAATCACCAAACATAAAGCAGACCACTAATTCAAACTTTATATGAGCTTACTTTCAATCGTGGAAAGAAGCAGACATTCATGAAAGTATGAACATATTCCAAATCCTTATCAATGTACAGCGCTGCAATAAATGCTAGGGAAAAAAGGATACTTTAAAATAAACCACAATCACTGCCATTTATCAGAAAGAGTAAGAGACCTAGACTTTTAAGCAAAATTTTAGTAACAGTTTCAACTTCCAGGCCCTCTTTGTTTTTTAGCGTTACCATTTCATCTTTCCCCACTTTTTATCATTAATATCAGAAGCAGCAAGAGATATGTAAGATGCAAATCATAGAGTACAAAGACCAAACTGCATTTAGCTAAGGGCTAAATGAATAGTTAGTCTAAAAGGTACACAGAATGCCGCTGTATATCAGGGAAAACCTGCTATCTGAGCACCCAACCCTGTTCACATCAAATAAGTCAAAATACTACTTGAAGATTAGATATGATGCCAGAATATGCACATTCTTGGGTCTGGTCACTGTCAACACCAATCCTGAGACCCCCTGTTTTATAAGGATTCTGTTAAATTTCATGAGCAGAAATGGGATAATTTATAGATTCAATCTGCCCAAAAAGAGAAAAACTTAATACTGATCTTAATGACAACAATATGTCAAATGTTGCATGAATAAATGGTGACCCCCTAGGATGACTTCATTTAAAGGTTCCTCAACAAAGCAAACAAATGGTACATTTTCAAAAGAAGGAATAAAAATAGCTTTCATTGAGCTAAAAAAGAAAAAAAAGTGAGAATGATCTCTCAATTTAATTTTTATGTGATTTTCATCTTTAAATTACTTTTCTTTCATTGAAAAAGAAGTTCTTTTAAGTTCCTTGGTCGGAATGCCTTTGCACTTTGTAAATAAGCTGGTTTTGCATGGTAGACTTTGATACTTGAATATAATTCCAATTGTCAAAAATACTATAACATTAAAAAAGAAAAAAGTTCTACGGCTCAGTGAATGGCCCACTTATTTTGAAGTAATACAAACAATACAACTATGTGTATAATCCTTTCATTAACTATAATAGGATTATTTACAATGCTACCAGACCATATCAGAAACTGCAAAAGATGACATTTGTCCGCAGAGCTTTGCACTCATTCAAAACAATGGATAATAGTTTTAGTATTTAGTGAATAATTTACCCTTCTTTCTTCTGTGCCCCTATATGAAGGCTGCTGGGTGGCAAAAAGGCTCTGATTCACAACAACTGATCTTCATATCCTATTACTGTTTCACACAAAGGGATGTGGTAGCTGAGTGTTAGGATGGAGGGGTATGTGTTGGGGGTACCACTGAGCATAGATTGAACATAAAATTCATTATTCACATGTCTTAGTTTCAAATTATTTTCCTTCAGAAAAGCTTTGGTAAAAAGCATAAATAAAAATTAAAATAGCAAAAAAGGTTTCTTTAGCCAGAACATAATAATTATGAGGAGGAGGACAAATACAGTTACTTGGACTTAAACTCTGAACCTGAAGGTTGAGAGAAAAGTGTGTGGCACTCACATTCCAAAAGGTCCGCCAAGGTCTTGGTGCGAAGGGCCACGGGCCTCTTGGTCTTGTCGTTGGTTATGGCGTACTCCTGCATGCCCAGCTCCTCCGCTACCTTGGCCTGAGTTCTATTATTCACCAAAGAGCTTCGCAACAACTGCCCAAAAGGAATGGGGGTACATTGAGAACACATTTCATTTCTGACCTCTCTTATTCCTGGGTTGGACCCAACCAGCCTGAGAGGATCTCACTGACGGGGACACCAAAATAAGTGAGGTCTAGGTCCTCAACCATCACCCAGATGACAGTGATATGCTCCATGCCCGTCTACCTTCTCCTTAGTAACGTGTTCCACTCTGCTATCCTGGATTTTTACCTTACTAACATAAATGGCTCGTTTACTTCTTTAGGAGCAGTGGGGCAGGGTTGTGCGGGGGGCAGGGATGTATAGTATGACTTAAGGTCATAGCTTCTAATAAGTTTAATGCTACTAAATGAGGAAGCATTAAGAGTTCTAAAAATCAATTTTATTAAAATATAACTTACATTCAATAAAATGCACCCATTTTCAGTGTACAGTTAGATGAGTTTTGAAAAACATGTACATTTTTATCACTCCAAACAAATTCCCAGCATCTCCATGCAGTGAATCCTTCCCAACCCCCGATCAGGCAAACTCGGCCTGCTTTCTGTCACTGTAGTTTTAAAGGATTCTTTTTTTAAAGTCTAAAATAAGCTTCAAGTTTCATGGCACTGATGCTAATTTTGATATTATAGGACGTAAGTGAGGGTTAAGTAAATATTATGAAAAGATTTAAATTATTTACATTTTTACTTTTATTATTAAAGATTTATGGTATCTAGTTTGAGTCTCAGTTTTTCATACTGATATCCTTTTTTTTTTTTTGAGACAGGCTCTTGCTCTGTTGCCTAGGCTGGAGTGCAGTGGCGCTCCATCTTGGCCCACGGCAACCTCCACCTTCTGGACTCAAGCCATCCTCCCACCTCAGCCTCCTGAGTAGCTGTGACTATAGGCGCTTGCCATCATGCCCAGCTAATTTTTGTATTTTTTTGTAGAGACAGGGTTTCACCATGTTGCCTAGGCTGGTCTCCAACTCCAGAGCTCAAGGATCCACCCACCTTGACCTTCTAAATTGTTGGAATTTACAGGCGTGAGCCACTGCACCTGGCCCATACTGGTATCCTTTGTTTCTAATCAAATTAAAATATAATTTTCATATTTCAACTTTAGGAATTCAAAACAAAAATTTCTACTAGGAATTTCATCAGACAGCTAAGAGTCCTCCAAGAATTATCCAACTAGTAACACTATACGCTGCATGAAAATTATGCAACGAATCCATTATAGAAGTGTCCACAAAACAAGTATGGTTTAGGCATTTAACATTCATTAACCACTCATGAGGGAAGAGGAGAGGAGGACAGCTGGGAGCAAGTAAGTACATACAAAGATGGGAACTCACCAAACAAAAATGGAACATAATCATCCCTGATCTCTAAGATTTGGGAGAATAATGCATCTACAACTACAACTTTTCTTAGAATACATATAACAAATTCTTGGTCTATTAAAAAACTTCCTGCTAAGAAACATTCCTGAAAACAGGGACGAGGAGCAGGAAGCAGCTGTGAGTTGTGCTGGTATTCCACTCCCTGCTGTTCCATGTTGCACTTTCTTTATTAGATGCAAGTTTTATGCTCTGTGGCTCCATGGTGTCAACAGAGCTTATGAAAATCAAGATTTATTCTCAGTGTCTGATAGTGAATCCTTGACAATAGATAAATAAGAAACAATATGTTCTTAATTTGTCTGACAATGATTCATGAAGCAGAAATATAACTTGATCTTCATAAGCCATGTTTGCTGTTGAATTTCAGACTATTATTCTTTGCCTGTCTCTGCTTTCTTTCCTCCTCCTATCTCCCCCTTAGCCCCATCTTTTCTTCAATATAGAGTTTCACTGAAATTAACATCCACAGAGGAGCTGAAAATGAAAAGGCTAGCATGTAACATTAATAGAAGACCCAACCAGTAAGGAGCCCACTAGCCTAATATCTTGTAATTATGGAATAATTGAGCTGAAAGTGATATATCTTTTTTGGTTTGGATTTCAAATGGGGATGGGGAGCTTTCCTAAAGTAGAGGCTGTGGGGGAATAGGATGGCTACTATGGGAACAAGGCTATGCTGAATAAGTTGGGTCCTCTCCGAATACATGCTGCCGGTATGGGAGGAAAACTCTTTAAGCCATGTACATGGAATGTTCATGCCTCAGATACAACAAGCCCGACGCACACATGAGCACACACAAATTATGACACATCACTGGCTGCCAGGCCCCAGCTGCCACCTTCCAGTGTCAGGGCCCCTCACTCAGTGCTGTACTGAAGGGGAAGGAGGAAAGCAGTGAGGATGGAATCAGAAATGCTTCCAGTTTTATTTCAGACAAGCCCTGACAGGTCTTAAAGCACAAGGGTGGCCAATAATAAGTGAGATCTGTAAGTTTTTGCCAAAATCCCAGAGGCTGAACCAAAAGTCAGTGGGGGAGAAGGAAGCTATACATCATCCATATTCTCATCGTCAGTTTAAATTTAGAAAATGAGTTGAAAAGAGAGAAGACCTTGCTCTTTACCTAGACAAGAAAGTCTGAATGGCAGTTCTCTAAATGACAACTTTCATCCTTGTCCTTTGCTGAACTCTACTTCATAATGAATCATGTTATTTGCCAAAGAACACGACCCAGGGGGATCAGCAAGAAAGAAAACCTGAGGTTACAGCAGTTCAGTGCACCAGTGGTGCAGGCCAATTACATGCCAGGCCCTGTGCTGACAGCTGAAGATCCTGAGAGGAGCAACGTGCTGCTGCTGCCCTCAGAAACTGACACCCTCCTCAGAAGTCACATGCAGACCGGCTGTTGCAATGCACTGTGGTGGCCGCAGTGCCAGCACAGAGACTGCAGGCATACACAGGTGCTCCTCTAGACCTCAGCCTTCCAGGGAGGCCTCCTGGAGGAGGGCTGACATTTGAGTAAAAGCATTTCAGGCCCTCATTTCCCTGGCTGTAACACCAGAATCATAAGGTGCTTCTGAGAAGCTGGTGCCCAGGCTTCTTTCAAGAACCAATGAATCAACATTTCTGGAGATCTAACTTTTGAAAAGATTCATGTAGGTGGATTCCAATGAACACAGAACTGAAAAAGACTGAGTCAGCCAGTTGAGAGAAGGGTGGGAAAGGGTTTCCAAGGAAGAGAGAGCACCTATGGCAAATGCAAGGGGTCATTACACAGCAAGGTGACTACTAGGTGGACCTGCAGGGGAAATCAGAGCCAGGTGAGGAGAGCTGATGCAGTGAGGCTGGCAGGTGATGTAAAGAAGCCTGAGCTTTCCTGTAGGGGAAGAGGAATCCCAAAAGGTATCAAATGGGGGCAGTTGTGAGGTAACTTTTTTTTATTTTACAAAGATTATTTTGGCAGAAGGATTTAAATGGGGGCAAGACATGAAGTTGAAAAGCCTGTAGATGGTGACATTATAAATTACTATTTTACAAAGAGGAAATATCTATATATTTTAGTGGAAATCTAGAAAATAAACCTTAAGCACCCAATTGAGCAGAAAACAGTTATCAGACTATTTTGCAAACAATGCCTTGCATTAGAGATAGCAAAAAGCAAAAGATTTTGCACCAAGTTACCTGGGTTCAAACTGTGGCTCTAGCACTTCCTAGCTAAGTGACCCTGTCTAAGTTATTAAATCTCTCTGAGCCTCAGTTTCCTCATCTATAAAATGGAGAATGTAGTGCCTAGCTCTCAGGGTTGTTTTGAGAATTAGAGTGAATGACATATAATCTAACTACAATGACTGGCACATGATAAACACAACAGAAATGTTAGCTGTTGCTGTGTTACCACAACAGCATCATCACAATTAGACAAAACACGTTTGCTCTTCTGTTAAGGGGAAAAGTTTCTAGAAAATTCCAAGAATTCCTCTGAATTTGTTTTCAATGTAAAATGTTTTCAATACCTGTCCTGTCCACTCACTGTCCTCAAAATTCCCCCATTTTACCAGGTGCTAACCTGTCCTTAACAACTTCTTAAAAAATACTTCCAAAAAGACAAAGTTTAATTTGAAATCACCAGAAACGACTAAGAATGCTATAATTAAAGCTCTCTGTAAACCTGAGAAAAGGACTGCTGATTTCCTGGTGCAATGTCACAGACCAATGTAAATATCCCAGATCTCAAACTCTGGTATTGAGAATCCAGGATGTTTTCTATTATCCCAGCATAGCAGTCTTTCATCATTACTTTAAACTTTCATAAGAAAGAGATTTATTCGTTTAAATAAAACATACATATTGACAATCTTCCTTCAAGTTCCCTATTTCACTCTTGAATCTAATCTAAAGAGAAAAACCACAGTTGGCGGATGAGCTACCAAAGAGGGCCACCTAGTGTAAAATAAGCAGACTGTGATTTATTATTTTGAGGGCTTTAATATAAGAACACAGGGTGAAAGCAGAATATACTATTGAAAGTGACAGTGATATGCCACACAGGTCTATTATACCGAGAGTGGTCACCAGATGGTCTCCATTTCCCGTGATAACTAAAGAAAAGGTACATAAATGCTAGCAGGCAAATACAGGTCAGATACAAAGAGCCAAATTATGTCAGTGACAGAATCCTCAAACAGGAGGCTGTGGAATCTATCTTCTCAACGAGATCTTTTAGATAAAATACCTGTTTGTCTGAATGATTTATGCTCAGTGCTGTGTGGAAGCAGCAGGGCAGGATTAGATCACTGGTTCTTGAGCTTTGTATCTGTAATCCTTGCTCTCTTTCCCATTATCCCAAATCATTAAAAACAAACAAAAATTGTAGGTTCATCACCACTATAGTGCATGCCACCATTGGTTACAGTGCCTTGCACACAGTAGGCATGGAGATTAGCAACTATTTTTAGCACACAGTAAAGGCTAAGAAAAGAAGAATGATACAGAGGAGAAAACTCCTATGGCTAAAGATTTCCAAGTGTTACATGACAGGCATCCTGGCCTGTGTAAATACTTTCTTTGAGGCATTCTCACAGTTTATACTTTGACCCTACTGCATACACCATCCTAAAAACTAAAAACTTCAGCATATGAAACAGAACTTCTTCCCTCTATAGTCCAATGCAGACTCAATTATCCTAGAACAATTGGATAAGCCTAACACTCCTTCCCGAGTAGGCCTTTTTGAATAGCCAACTTACAGAACAGAATGTTTTTCCCCATCAGCATTCAAACCTTGACAACCATATTACATTTGCTCAATTGTCCTTATTCCCTTTAAGTGTGCAAGGGAATGGCTCAAAGCTAATTAATGCCTCCCAATGTGAATTACTGTAGCTGTGCTCTTTAATCACAATAATGAATCATTTGCCATCCCCCCACCAATCCAACTGCAATAAGTAATCCTCTCCAAATTTTAAATTAATTTTAATCCTTAGACACTCATAAGTCAGTCCTCTGCTTCTTCCCCTATACATAAAGCAACAGTCCACTTCCCTCCAGTGCCACTGCCTCTTCCCTCTTGACTTAGCTGACTGCACAACTGTCACTCTTTAATTTATTTAGCAAAGATGTACTGAGGCCTATCATATGCCAGGATGAACAAAAACATGCTCTCAAAGAACTTCTAGTCTACTGGGGTATGCAAAGTGAAGTTAAAGGCCAGGAAGGAAAACAACACAGAATTTTGATGGGGAGGGGGCGGAGGGATGGTCAGGGAAAGTTTCCCCCACATCCAGAAGTCACACCAGAAAGGACATCTAAAGAAACAATAGAAGATACCAGGCACATGAGAGTAAGGGCTAGAACAGAACAGCTTCCAGGGGGAGGAAGAGCATACACGAAGGCCTGCTGGCAGGAGAAGGCCTGGAGAAATGCGAACAGCAACCCAGTACAGAGGTGCAGAGCGAGAAGAAGAGCCTGTGGGCAGGCAGGCAAAGCCAGACCACCCAGGGCTTTGCCTGTTCTTTAGAAACTATCTGAAGAGTGACCGGGCACGGTGGCTCAAGCCTGTAATCCCAGCACTTTGGGAGGCTGAAACAGGCGGATCACGAGGTCAGGAGATCGAGACCATCCTGGCTACCCCGGTGAAACCCTGTCTCTACTAAAAAATACAAAAAACTAGCCGGGTAAGGTGGCGGGCACCTGTAGTCCCAGCTACTCGGGAGGCTGAGGCAGGAGAATGGCGTAAACCTGGGAGGCGGAGCTTGCAGTGAGCTGAGGTGGCGCCACTGCACTCCAGCCTGGGTGACAGAGCGAGACTCCGTCTCAAAAAAAAAAAACTAAAGAGCAACTGTAGAGAGTTAAGCTGGGATAGGATGATCATTCAGTCAAAGCATTCTTGCTGAGCACTGATATGCCAGGTACTTCCCAGGAACCCAGGAATCAGGAATGGAGAAAACAAACAAAAATCCTGGCCTTCACAGAGTTTACACTCTGATGAGAGAAGACAGACAGTAAACAAGTACATTACATACTATATGCTAAGGAGGAAAAAGACGAGAGGTTCCAGGCTGAGGAGACCTGCTAGGGACAAGGGGAAGCAGTTTTCTATTTATTCAGAGTAGGTTAGGGAAGGCTTTATTGATAAGATGACATCTGAACAGAGACCTGAAGGAGGTGAGCAATTTGGCTGTATAGGCTACCAGGAGAACAATACTGCAGCCAGATAAAATACACGTGCAAAGGCCCTGGGGCAAGGGCTTGCTTAGTGTTCTGCAGGAGCTGGCATAGAGGCCAATGTTAACAGTCTACGAAACAGTCAGAAACAGGGAGCCAGTTCATATAAGGTGACTGTAACAACATTGTCTTTTACCCTTGAGAATGGGAAGGTTTGGGAGGTTTTGTGCAGAAGAGGAATGTAATCTGCCTTCTCTTTAAAAATGATCCCTCTAGATGTGCTGAAAATTGACTAGGGCCCGGGGGATGAACCAGTTGGGAGGTTGTGGCTAATAATCTGAACTACAGTGGCTCAGACCAGGTGATAACAGTAAAAGTGGTCAGAATCTACACAGAACTTAAAACAAATTTACAAGAAAAAGGAAAGAGAAAAGGCCAAAGATACAAATTAGGAAGTAAAGATGTATTCAAAGCCATGAGACAGACAGAATGAGATCAGCAGAAGTTGACAGAGAGGAGGTCTGACAACTGAGAACTGGGCCACTCCAGTGTTAATAGGTGGGGAGAGGAAGAGAAACAACCAAAGGGGACTGAAGATGAATGGCTGGTGTCGTCACAGTGTAGTCACTGTAGATGAATGGCCAGTGTAGATTTGTTGTGAAGAGACTCCTTTGACTGCAGCATGTAAAATGGATTGATCAGGGGCATGAGTTGACATAGGAAGACCAGGGTAGGAAGCTGCAAAACTGACTTCACAAAGGCCTGAGATCTGGGCCTCTGGAAGGATTTCTGCCTGAGAGGCTGTCCATCTCTCAGAATTCAAAAATGCCCGTAAGAACAGCAAAGGCAGGCTTTTCAAATATTAGGATACATCCAGGAGAAACCTGGGGACTCCAGGAGCACCCTCCACTCACGGGACGATGCTGCACTGCCTGGTGTTTTGCATGAACACAACCTTCAGATTCCTATCCTTTGCAATTTAATAAACGTCACTTCTTTCAACTGGGTCTCTATCAATCACACTGTGTGTGTGTGTGTGTGTGTGTGTGTGTGTGTGTGTGTGTGTGTGTGTGTGTGTGTGTGTGTGTCACACACAGAGAGAGACAGACAGACAGACAGAGGAGAGTCTTGCTCTGTTGCCCAGCCGGAGTGTAGTGGTGCAACCACAGCTCCTGGGCTCAAGCGATCCTCCCATTTCAGCCTTCTGAGTAAATGGGGCTACAAATGCATGCCACTCTACCAAGCTAGTTTTTTTATTTTATTGTAGAGATAGAGTCTCATTATGTTGTACAGGCTGGTCTTGAGAACTCCTGGGCTCAAGCAATCCTCCCAGGTTGGCCTCCCAAAGTGCTGGGATTACAGGCATAAGCCACCATACCTGGCCCTTGTGATGTTTTGATAGTTATGCAGAAATTAAATTGCAGTGGTCCAGGTGAGTAAGGATGGTAGAGAGGATGTGGGTGACAGAAAAAAGGTCATAAGGAAGAGGATAAATTAAAGAAATACTTGAGGAGTAAAACTGTCAGGGCTTGTGAATGGACTGGGATATAGAAAAGGGAGATAGAGAGAGGCATCCAAGATGCCTCCTAGGTTTCTGACATGCAACACTGAATGGGTGGTGCCACCGTTCAATTAGGGAATACTGGACGAGGACCCAGGCAGGAGACTATAAATTCGGTCTTACATGTGTTGAGACATTGAGAAGGCAGCTAGGGCTGGAACTCAGAAGGCAGACAGAATTGAAGAGATCAGTTTAGAAGTCATCTGCCAGTAAGATGAAACTGATGACATACATTGAAAAGACTGGTAACAGAGATTAAAAAGAGAACATGGCCTAAGAGTGAGTGTTTTAGATATGGACTGTTTATTAGCCATGAGACTAAGATGTGTCTGCAAAGCAAGCTGAGAAAGAGTAGCTAAAGAGGTAAGAGGAAACCTAGGAAAGTGCATCATGACAGAAGCCAACAAAGCTTGTATTTCAAGGAGGAGGGAGCAGCCATGTTAATGCTGATGGGAGTTGGTATCTGTTAGAATCTGCGTTTAGCTTATTCTTTGTCTTGCCCGCAGATCTGCTGGTCCTGCTGATTTCTACCAAAGCATTCTGTGAATATAATTCAAAAAGCCTTCACATAATTGTATCATTTGTCCACACCATTCTAATAAGCTAGTCAGAAACTTTCTAATGTTAAGACAGCAGGGCTGTTAAATTCATTTTGGATAAAACTACACTTCTGGCATTGCCGTGATTTTGAAAAGAACACAGAACTCGAGTCTCTCATCTAGTCCTAGTTTTACCTTTCTCTAGATCATGGGCAGGGCTCATGCCTTTCTGAGTTTTGGTTTCCTTATTGTTCAATGCTGGGGGTAGGGGAGTGGGGTGGGAGGGGAAATGTATGCAGTGAGCAGGTGGGAAACAATAAACTTCCCATCTCTGTAAGATCCTAGAGTTCACAGTTAATTTTGTAGGAATACCAGAGGAAATGTGTGTATTTAAAGCAAACATTTTCAAAAGTGGCCTTTATAGGGCCCTAAGACAAATTACTACTTCAAACTATTTAGTTGGTTTGGCCATTTCTCAGGCCAACCAGATACTCTGACACGTATGAAGTGTCAGAGGATATTGAACATGCAATTTATTGTTTTTCTAATGAACAGTGAGATACTAGACAACAGTTCATTTCTAAAAAATGTTCACATTTTCTTATGAATATTGTCATGAAAAACTCTTTCTTGTCCACCTAAAAACAGTTAACTTTAAATGGTAATCAAACTGTTAATATAAAAAAGAGTACTGCTGATTCCTCAGCACTTATGATGGAACTCAAGAGATACTCATTGAGTGAATGAATGCTAGGCTTAGAAATTCCACTGAAAAATGACATCTAAACAGCCAGGTCACCATATTCTCCCTAGTTCCAATATTTATGTCTCGCATAAACTATTTCCAGGGCTCACAGTTACAAAGATAAAATCCAATTCTATTCAAAGCAGAACACAGGTAAAAACCGTAGAGATGCAAAGTTTGAAAGACTTGTTATCTGCTTCAACATAATAAAGACAGACTGCAACTAAGTATCTTGTAGTGTACCAATATTTTTCTTTGCCCAATAAAGTATTTGCTTTCTCAATGTCCAGTCCTCAAGAGACTTCTCAAAGGTTACTCCTTGTGCCTTAAGAGATTATCATGACCTCCTTCTGGACGTTTTGTTCGCCATTTCAGGATATTATTGACTGGTTTTACAAAGTAAAAAAAAGTACGCAGCAAATAAAAAAGCTCACGAAAGTTTTATAAAATGAAACCAAAATTAAGAGGCATGGGGACCATTTCACTTTGTTTACAAATCAAACTTGTCTCTGTAACTCCCTTTCAACTCTGCCATGGTCTAACCAAACTAAGTCCCTACTGCATCTCAGTCTTCTCATATTTTTATGCCATGCCTTTTTGTTCTGCAGTCCCAGTGTGTGTACTGCCCTTGCATAGACATTTCTTCCCACCAAATCCCAATGGCCAAATCCCAACCGTCTTTAAAGCCTCAAACATCATTATACCCATGAAGCCTTCTCTGAACTCCAGAGAAGAAACCTCGTATTTTCCTAAACTGCTCAAGTGCAGCAATTTACCTAGGCTTCTTTATAATATTTAACATGTTCTACCTTGCATTTAGTTATAGTAACTTATGCTTTCTATGGTTCCAGGTTTATACATGTGTATCTACATGTATAAACACATGCTATATATAGAGTATAGTCTTTATTTTGTGGTTATTAATTTAAGCTTTAATCTCTAATAATTTTTAAGCTCCTTGTAAACAGACTTGGTGTCAATTTATCTTTGCTCCTTCCATGAGGCCTAGCTCAATATTTTGCAGAGTAGGCAGTCAGTAAATAAAGGAGTATAAAATGAGCTCTCATTGCATATGTCCTTTGTATACAATTTGCACAATGAAATGAACAAAGCCGTATGATAAGCTAAAGTCACTAAGAGTAAGAAATCAATCACATAGATATATGTTTGACCCCTCTAATCTTCACTCTCTTTTACAGCAATCTTATTGGAGGAAGTGATTTAACAAACTCACAGTTAAGTGTCCTTCATGATGATCTGGGAAATGAATGAATAAGTACTCTGTGGCTACCAGTTGCATTATGGAGTCACCTAGGAATTCCATTCTCTGATTGTGGCCTCTGGAAAAAGAAATATCAAAGTAAAGAAATCAATAACCATTTAGGTTTTCAAAAAACACACCTAGAATTTTTAAAAAGGCATGACTTAAAAAGACAATGTGTTCATTTTGTTTTAAAGCACAAAACCAAATACAATTCCCTAAGGCCCCTCGATTGAGAAGAGATCTGAGTTAATATAGGTTGAGTTTTAAAGAAGAATAAAGTGAATATTATCTAAGCATTAAACGATTGCCAAAATCAAGACTGGTAAACACTGCCTGGTCAGAAGCTGAAGAGCATAAATTGAAAAATCAAGCATAATACAAACAACAATCTTGAAAGAAAGCAAACAGGTCCAAGAATTTTCTTTGCTAAACTTATTGAAATATATACTCTGGCCGGGTGCAGTAGCTCATGGCTCTAATCCCAGTGCTTTGTGAGGCTGAGGCAGGTGGGTCACTTGAGCCCAGGAGTTTGAGATCAGCCTGGCAACATGAAGAAACCCCATCTCTACAAAAAAAAACAAAAAAACAAACAAACAAAAAAAAAACACATACATACATACATACATATATAAATTAACCATATATATATAAATTAGCCATATATGTGTGTGTGGTGTGTGTGTGTGTGTGTGTGTGTATATATATATATATATATGAATTAGCCAGGCATGGTAGCACACAGCTACAGTCATAGGGGACACAGCTATAGTCCCCAGCTACTCAGGTGGCTGAGGCAGGAAGAGTGCTTGAGCCCAGAAGGTCAAGGGCTGCAGTGAGCCGTAATCATGCCACTGCATTCCAGCCTTGGCAACAGAATGAGATCTGTCAGAAAAAAAAAAAAAGAAAGAAAAAGAAATAACATACTCCATTATTCAAAGCTGGAATCCAAATTTAAAAACAAAAAAACTATGGTAATCTTTCATCTTTACAGTTTAAAGAGAGTTGGGAATATTTGGTTTGGAAGAGGGGAGTAAAAAAATGAAGAAAAAACAACCCCAAAGAAGTAAAATTTTGCTTATTTTCTTAATTGTTTCACTAGCTCACCTTCAAATCATTCACCTAGAGCAGGGGTCAGAGAGCCAAATCCAGCCCACGGACTGTTTCTAAGGATAAAGTTTTACTGGAACACAGCCGTGTTCACTCATTTCCATTTCATCAGTGGCTGCTTTGATGCTACTACGGCAGAGTCGAATCACTGCACACAGGCCACATGGCCCACAAAACCTAAAATACATAGTATCTGTCCCTGCTGGGAAAAAGTTTATACTTTCTTCACACTTCTCTTGAAACTTCACAGGGAAACCAAGATGCATGACAATGGAACCAACAACATTGGATTGGAGCATAACCCCGGGTCCACACTGGGGTCTGTCTGCTCACCCATCTCACAATGTGACTTTCCTGGAAATATATTTTAAATCCCAATTCCTTCGAAGAGCATGCTCCAAAGGTCTGGGACTGCCTCGTCTAAATGGTCACATTGGGACAACATGAGAACTTTTCACTCACAGGGTCAGATGGTTAAATCCCACAGTTCTCAATGTGAATGCCCTTGCCAGAAGTCGAACATGAGTAAAAATTACTCCAATTGCTTCTTCAAACTCAGTAAGTTTTTGTAGAACCGGAGAAGTTTCAATAAGTTGTCGATCAGTATTTGGCTCTTGTAGCTACAGGAAAATAGAAATAAATAAAAATCATTTTTTTCATTTTTGGTTATAAGTGTAATGATCAATTCTAGGATGGTGTTTTGTAAAATTCCTTCTCCCATAAGCAAAAATTTCTGAAATGCCAATAAAGCACGGAAGTTCCTTTCTCATCTTTTTGAATGGCAAACAAATCTAATATTTAAAGAAGGTTCAAATAATATTTTCCAATCTTCTATCAAATTTCAAGGCCAAGTACTGTACACAGATAGTTCAGAATCCCAAGTATTATACTAACTCTCCAAGGAGATGCAAGCTGAAGAACAGCTGGTAGAGAATATATATATCTAGTAAAACAATGGTTCTCAAACTCTAGCATGCATGTTAAATGCAGTCAGCTGGGCCCTGTCCCCAAGGTTACTGATTTCCTATGTCTGGAATCAAGACTGGGAATCCACCTTCCTGACATGTTCCCAGGTGATGCAGATGCTGCTGGTCTGGGTCTGTCCTTCAAAAACTACTGCATTAAAGTAATTTGACTACTGTGTTTTCTAGGGACCAACCTATTTTGACAATGAGAATCATTAAAACAGAATTCAGTGTACATTGGAGATTATTATACCACTAGACAGGTGGTGCTCCAACAATGAGCCTTTAACAACTGGCAGAGAGCAAATATGAAAAGTGTGATTAAAATGAACATTTGCAACAACTTTGGGCACTCATGTATTAGTAAAACATTTTTAAAGTAAGCTGAATTAATGTCATTTCTTACTGTAAAGCCTCTTATGAGAGTTCAACCACTACTGATTATTCTTACATTTATTTTATATACATATATAAAAATATGTATATGAGGATACATATGCATGTTTATATATATGCATATATCCCAAAGTAAAACGAAATAAAAGCAAAGAATAGTAAGAATTCTTAAACCATCTGGGGAAATAGGTGTCACCACCATAAGTAGGGCTTTTAAATTCCAAAATCTTGATTGAAAAGCTATCACATTGTACTCATTTTTAAATTTACAGTAGGTTTTATACACTCTGAATTGAAGCTTTAAATTTCTAAGATCCAGATCAGATTATACTTTAACAATGTTAATTCAGTATTTGTTCTACTTTTTTAGTATGCTCAGACTTGCTTCCATACTATTAACACTTTCCCTGCAATAGCAAGTGTGTAGATACACTGGAGTCAACATTTTACACTTTGAATATCACCTTTTGGTGGTGGTGGGGCATCCATAACTACACAGTAGCTCTTCCTTCCTCGTTGAGGGAGGATGACTCCCAGTGTTCCCCCTACCCCTTTCCAGACCACGTAAACACAATGCATGGGTTCATTCTACTATTGTTCCAAAGTTTCCCAGGTCTGACACCTCAGATTAAAGGCATAATGCCACTGAAGAGAATCAAAAGATAAAAGTGGGAGAGGAAAAAAAGGCAAAGGAAAGTAACATGAATAGTTGGAGTCATAAAGCTCACTGCAGACAGGGAGGTCATACTTACTTGGAGTGGGTGGAGAGGATAATTGAGCCAGACTTCACGCAGGTCCTGGAAAATGGAGTGATGCCTTTAATGCTCAAGGGAGCCATTTAACGCACTCTAGAGTACTAAATAAAATGTCTTTATTTGAAATACTGAACTATTTCAGAAGCTGACTCCACTTATGGCAAATTCAATAGTGCTGGCAAACTAATTTTTTTTTAAGTGTATTCACCACTCAAACCGCCTGTAGTGACTCTAATTAGCCTATTAAGCTAGGGGGAAAAAGAGCCACCTCTAGTCCCAGAAGTCAGACACCTTTTAAAACTAAGTTACACATTTGCTTAACCTAATACACTGCACTAAGCTGCTCTTTTAATCATATTTTTTTCTTACCATTATCCAGAAATGTGCATCAGCTGTGCCTTTTGTAATTAAAAATAATTTCAAATGTCTTTATTTTAGGCACTAATACATCATCATCTGAGCTATTTTAAGATGGAGTGGAAAAGGCCCCATGTCATCTTCATAAGAACTTACATTTATGAGATCATGCTTTTACAGTGGGTCACTACAAATCCTCACTTGAACTACTGGAATGAGTGAATTTTATGGAAACGCCTAGTACATTACTTTATCCACTGAGTTAAATCTAGAGGCAGTTATAAGGAGAACTTCCTCAGGATTAAAGTGCTTTTCCTTTAGTTTCAGACTCTAGGGAGCCTCTGACTGAATTTACTTGCCGACCTTGATGTTAGATTTCTGAAATAAATAACAAAAAAATTCTTTAAGAGGAAACTTAAGTTGTTGTTGTTTTTTTTTTTTTTAAGAGGGGAAGAAGTATAGGAAAATTTAGTACCACTTGTAACACACAGGGTGATAAAGTAAAATACCTAGTATTTCTTGTACAACTGATATCTTAATAAAACACACTCAGGGTGTTTTTAACAATATTTTTAAAAAGCACTTAAACATCAAACTTTCTTTGGGGCACTTTAAAGGACTTCTTTTAACCAATTCAGAAATCTTTCCTTTGAAATCTCTGTAGTGCAAATTATATTGATTGTTCTTACCTTCTTACAACTTTCTCTCAATACTTTTTTTCTTCCTCCTTTTACCCTAAGTGGACATTTATCAAACTTCAGCCCCTTGCCTGACCTATTCATTATCATTTCCACTGGAGAATTCCACTATTTTCAATGCTTTACTACTTCAGTTTGGATTACTCATTCATTTCTGCTGCAGCACTGACGTCTTACCTAAGCTCCCAGTCCATAACTTTAAATATCACATGTGTACCTATTACCCCATATGGAACATGACCAAATGATAACTTTTCACCTTTCTCCTTAAACTAGAGCAGCTGTTACAGAAGATGGCAGGCTCAGGAGTCAAGCTGCCTGGGTCCAATCCTGATTCCATCTTGGCAAATCACTTAACCTAAGCTTCCATGTCCTCAAGCTTAAGACAAAGATAATTGTAGGACCTACTCAAGCTGTTCTCTGACGAACACCCTGAGCAATGCACTCGAAGCTGGCCCATAGAAAATACTACTGTTAATAATGATGACAACAACAACAATGATAAACAGCTATCTCTTCCAACCAACCCCATTCTCCAAGGCTCAAAATTCCCAGGGATCTTGATTTACCTTTATTCTATTGCCTTCATGTCTTATACTCAAACAAGACTGTGATTTCTCATTTCATGTCTGCTGCCACCCATCTTGGTGTAATAGCGTAACACCCCATGACCAGACTAATGCACCTGTCCATTTCCTCTCATCTACCCCGTAGACACTGAGATAGGGTTCTGCTGCACCTTGGTGTCAGGGATCTAGACTGGAACCCCAGTGCTACCATTTATTAGCTCAAGGACCTTAGGCAAGGTCTCTACCTTTAGCTGGCTCTTCTGGAAAATATTCCGATAAGGTCATTTGTTCATACAACATGTTTTTACTGAATACCTAGCCCTGTCCTAAAGGGGCCTAGTGAGAAAGAATGAAGGTAAGTAAGTGCAATTTAATACATTGTGGTAAGTCTCATAATAATGAGATAAAAACATGTAAGTGCTAGGAAAACTGCCTGGAGTTGTCAGATAAAGCTTCAAAGAGGAGATGACTCTTCAGATGTGTCCTGAGAATATGAAGATTTTGGCCAATCAGTAGAGAGTGAGAATCAAAAACGGGGCACCAGAAACATACAAATAAGAAGTCTTAAAGTACATAGGCACGAAAAGGTGATTCCTAGTGAATGGTGCAAAGAGGGATTTAAAAAACAGCTGAGAGTCAGATTATGAAAATTATTAAATGCTACGTTATGTAGTATATAGAGCTTGGGAAGCTGTAACCAAAGATTTTAAGCAAGAAAGGCCATAACCAAATCTGCATATTGAAAAGAAGACAACACTAAATGTGGTATGAATGATGGACTGCAGCAGTGGGAGATAGCAGCCGGTTAAAGAGTTCAAGTGAGAAATGAGGAGGACAAAAATGAAAGCAGTAGGGTAGCAATTCAAGAAATATTAGGATCACAATTGATAGAATCTTGCAATTGATCAGATAAGAGGAGAAGAAAGCTTAGGGACAAAAATAAATCCTAAGGTTTCTGGTTTAGAAGATAAAAATAAGGAAGGAGGAACATGTTTGGGGGTTAAAAGTGATGGGTTCAATATTACACATGTTGAAATGAGGTATCTGTGGAACACCGATGAGAAGGTGCCCAGGGGCAACTTGAAAAGACACTTTTTCCTATTTCTGGAGCTCCAGAGAAAAGGTACTGGTACAGATAGGTAAAGAAAAAAGGTGTGGAAAGCAGGGCATAGGAAAAATCACATTAACACCACTCTATCTTTCTAAGCGGGCCATTAACATAATCAAAATGAAACAATGGATCTGAATGTACTGGGTCAAACATGAAGGGTTACACAAAGACCAAAATACAAAACCAGCAACACTGGGGCTGAAAGAGTAAAACTCAGCTCAGGGTGAAAAAGAAAAAAACAGCCCTGCTGTTTACAGAGGGCTGAGCAGACAGACATAGATAAAGCCAGCAGCAAAGTGAACAGGAAACAGTTTCCCTCAAGGTCTTGCAGCTGCTGAAAAATGCCATTATGACCCTCTGACTAAGGATCACTGCAGACACTCAATCTCCAAGCAGCCCTTGCCTTGTGACAGCACCCAATCCCAAAGTAATCTCTTGCTGCTCCTAAACTGGCCACAGCCAAGAACCTCCTGAGAATTATTCAGCACCAGCCCAGGCCTCACAAAGGATGTCTCTCTTCACCCTTACAACACAGCCAATCCACCTGACTTTGTTGCCTACAGGTTTGTCGCTGGCTGTCTTTGGCTGATTAGGCTTTCATGACGCCTTATTCAAAAAAGAAGTACATTGGTTCACTAACATCTCTCACATGCTACAACTAATAGGTGGAAACCAAAATGAAGATGTCAAATGAGTTAGTGTCCAAGTTTGTGTACTTCAAAATGCTAAAGAGGAACACCCATACATTGTGAGCCTTGTACAGTTTCACAAAAGACACACTAAAACAAATTCTGAATCTCAACCACCCCATTTGTAAGATCATATTCAGACTCTGCTTTTAATCCAGTCATTTACTCACTTCACTCTTCTAACAAATATGTATTAAACGCTGCACATGCCAGCATTGCACTAGGTACTGGAAACACAAGATAAGCTCACTAAGTAGACAACTGGGAGAGAGGCAGTTTAAAGAGAAAAGAATCTAAACACCGACTGATGCAATTAAAGACGACAGGTAGAAAACTGCCGCAAAACAGAACAACAGAACGTAGTGGACTGGGGATGCAGGTAAGATGGGAGAAGGGGACAGGGAAGAGGTCGGGGTGGGGGAGGGAGTCTAAAGGGTGCTGGGGGGGACACAGAGGCAAGACGACAGGAAGGAAAGAGAGCAAAGAGGTTGCTGAAATGACCCACAAAAGGTGAAGGCCAGAACAAAGAAAATTTAAGATTTGAGAAAAGGTCTTAAAACACAAACCATCTGGTACAGATGCAAATCAAGATGCACATGTGTTTAGATGTGCAGGACAAAAATGGGAGACACAGAACATCTGTAGATAATCTTCCCATAAGGAGGAAATTAACACATAAAAATCATCACATATCTCTAGAAAAACAAATACAAAAATCAAATTCTCAGATATGAACATTGTCCAGGTCATATTTTCCAAAATTATTGATCCTTTTTTAAAAAAACTACCCAAAGTAATACAGTAATAACGTCTGACAGCCATTTAAGCTGAAGGTTTCACAGAGGCTTAAAACTGGCTTCCCGTGTTCTTTATTGCTCCATGAGGGCTATTTCATTCAATTATAATGACATTTCAATTTGGAATACAGAGTTGCTTCTCCCTTTAAATGTTAAATTGACTTGTTTTGGTGCAGAAAGCATCCAGTGTGCTCTATTATATGCAGGATTAAAAAGGTATCTCTGGCAATATTAATAGCTTAATATTTAAGTTAACAACAGAAACTATTTTAGAATCTATCATTTTTTCTTAAACTACAATTTGCTTTTTAAAAAAGTACTTTCATACTCTCTATCCATAGCCCTATCAGAAACTCCCTGTGAACTGACTTTTAAAAATAAACATTTATCTAGTCTACATAATTTATGTAAAAACAAATCATACACAGAAAAGTCAAAAGGCTATCACTTCAACTAAGCCTGCATGGGGTAGATACCCAATGATTCTAAAATATAAAATCGTAATTAACTTCAAGACACTTCAAAATGAAGTCCTATTACATTTGTATCCATATTTAATTTATAAGTGACCATGAGGAAAGACAGGTTTCAGGTGAAAGAAAAACTCCTTGTGTAAAGGTCCACGGAACTTTCCATCTGCAAGAGTTGAATAAGCCATTTTGGTGTACTTGAAATGTCCCATCTATGGTAGATCTGACTATTTTGTTTTCCTATATTCTCTTCAAATTACAAAGACCAGCTGAATAAAATTTTCTGTAATGACACATAAAAAAATCGAGTGATTCCATAGAAATACCAGATCATTAATCAATACAAAAAGAGGGAATCCTCCCTAACTCATTTCATGAGGCCAACACCATTCTGATACCAAAGCCTGGCAGACACAACAAAAAAAGAATTTTAGACCAATATCCCTGATGAACATCAATGCAAAAATCCTCAATAAAATACTGGCAAACCAAATCCAGCAGCACATCAAAAAGCTTATACACCATGATCAAGTGGGCTTCATCCCTGGGATGCAAGGCTAGTTCAACATACGCAAATCAATAAATGTAATCCAGCATATAAACAGAACCAAAGACAAAAACCACATGATTATCTCAATAGATGCAGAAAAGGCCTTTGACAAAATTCAACAGCCCTTCATGCTAAAAACTCTCAATAAATTCGGTATTGATGGAACGTATCTCAAAATAATAAGAGCTATTTATGACAAACCCACAGCCAATATCATACTGAATGGGCAAAAACTGGAAAAATTCCCTTTGAAAACTGGCACAAGACAGGGATGCCCTCTCTCACCACTCCTATTCAACATAGTGTTGGAAGTTCTGGCTAGGGCAATCAGGCAAGAGAAAGAAATCAAGGGTATTCAGTTAGGAAAAGAAGAAGTCAAATTGTCTGTTTGCAGATGACATGATTGTGTATTTAGAAAACCCCATCATCTCAGCCCAAAATCTCCTTAAGCTGATAAGCAACTTCAGCAAAGTCTCAGGATACAAAATTAATGTGCAAAAATCACAAGCATCTCATATACCAGTAACAGACAAACAGAGAGCCAAATCATGAATGAACTTCCATTCACAATAGCTTCAAAGAGAATAAAATACCTAGGAATCCAACTTACAAGGGATGTAAAGGACCTCTTCAAGGAGAACTACAAACCACTGCTCAGTGAAATCAAAGAGGACACAAACAAATGGAAGAACATACCATGCTCATGGATAGGAAGAATCAATATTGTGAAAATGGCCATACTGCCCAAGGTAATTTATAGATTCAATGCCATCCCCATCAAGCTACCAATGAGTTTCTTCACAGAATTGGAAAAAACTGCTTTAAAGTTCATATGGAACCAAAAAAGAGCCCGCATTGCCAAGACAATCCTAAGTCAAAAAGAACAAAGCTGGAGGGATCACGCTACCTGACTTCAAACTATACTACAAGGCTACAGTAACCAAAACAGCATGGTACTGGTACCAAAACAGAGATATAGACCAATGGAACAGAACAGAGTCCTCAGAAATAATACCACACATCTACAGCCATCTGATCTTTGACAAACCTGACAAAAACAAGAAATGGGGAAAGGATTCCCTATTTAATAAATGGTGCTGGGAAAATTGGTTAGCCATAAGTAGAAAGCTGAAACGGAATCCTTTCCTTACTCCTTATACGAAAATTAATTCAAGATGGATTAGAGACTTAAATGTTAGACCTAAAACCATAAAAACCCTAGAAGAAAACCTAGGTAATACCATTCAGGACACACAGGACACAGGCATGGGCAAGGACCTCCAAAAGCAATGGCAACAAAAGCCAAAATTGACAAATGGGATCTAATTAAACTAAAGAGCTTCTGCACAGCAAAAGAAACTACCATTAGAGTGAACAGGCAACCTACAGAATGGGAGAAAATTTTTGCAATCTACTCATCTGACAAAGGGCTAATATCCAGAACCTACAAAGAACTCAAACAAATTTACAAGAAAAAAACAATCCCATCAAAAACTGGGCAAAGGATATGAACAGACACTTCTCAAAAGAAGACATTTATGCAGCCAACAGACACATGAAAAAATGCTCATCATCACTAGCCATCAGAGAAATGCAAATCAAAACCACAATGAGATACCATCTCACACCATTTAGAATGGCGATCATTAAAAAGTCAGGAAACAACAGGTGCTGGAGAGTGTGTGGAGAAATAGGAACACTTTTACACTGTTGGTGGGATTGTAAACTAGTTCAACCATTTTGGAAGACAGTGTGGCAATTCCTCAAGGATCTAGAACTAGAAATACCATTTGACCCAGCCATCCCATTACTGGGAATATACCCAAAGGATTATAAATCATGCTGCTACAAAGACACATGCACACCTATGTTTATTGCGGCACTATTCACAATAGGAAAGACTTGGAACCAACCCAAATGTCCATCAATGACAGACTGGATTAAGAAAATGTGGCACATAGACACCATGGAATACTATGCAGCCATAAAAAAGGATGAGCTCGTGTCCTTTGTAGGATGCAGCTGGAAACCATCATTCTGCACAAACTATCACAAGAACAGAAAACCAAATACCGCATGTTCTCACTCATAGGTGGGAACTGAACGATGAGATCACGTGGACTCGGGAAAGGGAGCATCACACACCGGGGCCTATCATGGGGAGGGAGGTGGGGAGGGATTGCATTGGGAGTTACACCTGATGTAAACGACGAGTTGACGGGTGCTGAAGAGTTGATGGGTGCAGCACACCAACATAGCAAAAGTATACATATGTAACAAACCTGCACGTTATGCACATGTACCCTAGAACTTAAAGTATAATAATAAAAAAAAAAAAAAAAAGAAATACCGGATCATTAAAGAGCAAGCGTCCAAACAGCTGCTTGGCTTCCTCCAGGCTTCCCTCCAAGTAAACAGCTCCTAGATGAAAAACAGAGAACGCCAAAAGAGAGTCTCCATCAACAGTCAAAGAAAAAGACCTATCTCTATAAAAAGCAAAAATGCAAGCCAAAAACCACTCACAGAAAACATATCAACATGTTCAGAAGCAACTGTCTTAAAGGTGACATTTTCCCTCTTTTTGCTATGCTTTTTGTTACAAATTAGACTGAAATAATACGAAATTCAATTTACTAAAATCTAAATCTAATATTGTAAGTAAAAGAGGCCAAATATCAACTATCATGAAGAGTAAAGGTATAAACCTTACTAAAGGAACAATGCACAAATACTGGACTTTAGTAAAGAAAATGTTCAGTTTTATTTCATGTATTTATAGTTTACATTTCAGATCAAATATATATAGATACCTAAGGGAAAAAAAACCCCGATAGACAAAACCTGAGTCTAGATCAATGAAGACATCTGCAAATAAAATATCAGAGGAAGCTTTACCTTTAATTTGGAATAATTAAGCACTGGGCACACACACTCATGAATCATAACCAGGAAGTACTATAGTAACATTTTAACTGGTATCAATGACAATGGAGTAGTCATATTTTCTTGAAATCAATTGTTTACACTTGTCTTCAGAAAGGCTGCTTTTCCATGTAAAATGTTAAGGCACTTAGTTACCAGGGCTTTTAACAACTAAACACATTTATTATTTATTGATAGTTGTAAATATGATAGTCAGAGTACAGTGGTAGTAGCTGTTGTGGTTGGGGAACCACTTAATGTCCTGGGTACCATGCAAAGCCTTTCCACATTCTTATCTTCACTAGCATGGGGTACGTCAGTAGGAGGATGTTAGAAAAGACTTAGAGGATTTAGGCTTATATTAGTTGATTTGGGGGGACAGCTTAAGGAAGTAGAACTTTGCTCTGGACTAGATGCTGCCAGAATCAGATATTAAGATCATTACGACAACTCTGCAAGGTAAGTGATACTATCTCCATCTCACAATCTCACAGATGGGGAAACTGAGGATCAAAGAGATTAGGTAGCTTGCCAAAGACACAGATCTGATAAATGATGGAACAGGAAATTGAATCATGTCTGACTGGTTCTGGAGGCAATGGTAACACCAGCTGTCAAAAATATTATGTGTATACAGCAAAGTAATTCCATGCGACAAATTCTTTGAAAATAGACATATTTGTGAAAAACAGACATAGCTGTGAAAAGACTGTGGATAATTATTAAACATTCTCTTGCCACTATCATAAGCATGAAACTACAATGAGAAGCTTTTATATTCATTTTCAAAGGAAGAGGGCAAAAATGATAAGAACAAAGCCCTTTGAAAGCTAAAATGTACTTGATCATTTACCTTAAAAAAAAAAAATCAAATTGTCAATCTACTGTAACATTTCACTGTAAAGCAAACATACTTGCAATCACCAGCTAATTAACTCTTCATAACTTTCCTATACCAATGGCTAATTCTGGTTACAGTCAAAAAGAAGCCAAGGAAGTAAAGTGCCTGAGTGAGAAGTGAAATGTCAACATCAGTCTTGCTTCAAGTGAATCAGTAACAGTTATACAGACTCAAACCCTGGGTAGGGTTTTTAAAATGTGGTGTTTTCAAGATGTTTAAAACAGAAATATTACAAATAGTTTAATCAAAAGCAAAAATGGAGTCTCTCAGCAACCTAATCTGTTCGTTTATGTATGTGATCCTGACTCAAATCTGGAAAGTAATCCATCTCCATATTAATTCACCTCATTTCAATTCATGAAATACTAAGCATCTACATGACATCAAGACACCAATTCAGGCAGTAAGAATGCAAAAAAAAAAACAAACAAACAAACAAAAAAAAAAGAGGCATGTTCACTGCTCTGAAGGAACTGAATTAACTACAATATATAAGGTGGTAGGTGTCATACTAGGAACGTCCTGTGCTTTGGGAACAAGTAATTCTGTCCCAAGTTTCCACACAAAATTTTATGTGCTCTCCAGACTGTTTAGACATGCAAGAAAGTAGACTATGAAGAGAGAAATTACCTATTAATGCTTCAAAACAATTGGCCATTGCATGTCGAAGGTCCGATTCTCTACAAAGGTCAGGCCCGTGAGCATACAGCATAAATCGATCCAGTTCAAGTTTCTACAAAATTCACAATGACAAAACATAAGAAAGTTTGCCAAAATCTTAACTATAGTTACTCCCCATCTCTTGCAGAGGGTTGGTGTGGAAACAAGATGGGGGCAGGGGAATGGTTACAAATCCATATAAATATATTAAGAGACAGTTTAGTTTAACATGCATTAGAAGTCCTATAAATACAGCTCAGTTTTCACCAACTCAATTCTTTCCCAAACAGGCTTCTACAACCTCCAATAGTTCAAGCCGGGTTCCGAATTGATCAGATCTGAACTTTCCAATTCCAAATTCAGACCAAGCACTAGCCCAGGCTGGAATAAGACTCTGCTACGAGACCATAATCCCCTGGGTTCATCCAATATTCCTATGGAGAGAGTTACAAACCTAACACAAACTTCTGAAAGTCAGTTTTACGTCTTTGACTCAAGTGATGTGGTACTGACAATGTCAGCACCATACAAAACAGATTTTTTTTTTTTTTTTTGAGACGGAATCTGGCTCTATCGCCCAGGCTGGAGTGCAGTGGTATGATCTTGGCTCACTGTAACCTCCACTTCCCGGGTTCAAGAGATTCTCCTGCCTCACCCTCTCAAGTAGATGGGACTACAGGCACCCGCCACCACGCCCAGCTAATTTTTGTATTTTTAGTAGAGACGGGGTTTCACCATGTTTGCCAGGCTGGTCTCAAACTCCTGACCTCAGGTGATCCAGTCACCTCAGCCTCACAAAGGGCTGGGATTACAGGCGTGAGCCACCACACCTGGCCCAAAATAGATTTTTATGTGGTAGAGTGAGGATCCTCAGAAGACTTCAAAATGCCTTACACTTCTAAATCTTTATTTTTATTTTTATTTTTTGTGAGGATTTGGGGACCCCGATATCTCTGCACTTGTGTCCCCCTTATGAGGTTTCCATACTCATCTCTCTGTGGGTTCAGTGAGACCTTCTGAGCAATGAACTGGATTGATCTTAAGGGCTTTGAAAATAGCGCTCGTAGTGCTTTGTGTTTCCTTTTCTGATTTGGCCTCAAAAGAGTTTAGAGCCAATTTTGTAGCCCAGTTCTAGGTGTAGGACTGATGAATATGTCAGTGTGTACTAACTTTACCTCTGGATTCATTTCACTATCTTACTCATAATTTTCCTTTACTTTGATCTCTGTGGCTGCTTATTTCTTATCCCATGGCATTACAACATACAAATCAATTCCAGCCTTTTAGAACTAGACACAATGTGAAAGAATATTTTTTATACAATTCCTGAGATTGAATAAATGGAAATCATAATTCTTTCCATAAAAAAGAGACAAACATTGCATAAATATGCAATAAATCCATTTCCATTACCATGTAATTCAATTCAATAAATACTAAGCAATAACATGCCACATAACATGGAACAACTCACAAGTCAACGAACAGCCTAGGACAACAGACATAGATTTTGTGTGTCTCAGTATGTATCTTAAATATCCATATTTATTCATAATGGAAAAAGACAAAGACAATAAAAATAAGACATATATGGTGTAGTATCTTGTACTGTTTGAAATCCGCGATTATAAAATATACTCAAATGAGTTTTGACTACCACAAATCCAAGAGCAGAAAATATCTCTTTTTAAAAATTGATCCCAAAGTGCAAGAGTTTATACTAGAATATGTAAATTTCATCTGTTTCACAACTTCACTGGGAAAATCTAATTGTTTGCTATCTCTGGAGCCCTGCTTGCGAGCAGACTGCAAGCCATATTTTATCTTATAAACATCTACTGTATTCTGGAGTGCTGCGATGTGAATTTCCTGACTTCTTCTAGTCTCTACTCTATATCGTTATTTTTCCATGTAGGCATTAGTATAACTTTTTTTTTTTTTTTTTTTTTTGAGGCAGAGTCTTGCTCTGTCGCCCAGGCTGGAGTGCAATGGCGTGATCTAGGCTCAACGCAAGCTCCACCTCCAAGGTTCACCATTCTCCTACCTCAGCCTCCGGAGTAGCTGGGAGTAGCTGGGACTACAGGCGCCCGCCACCACGCCTGGCTAATTTTTTTGTATTTTTCAGCAGGGACAAGGTTTCACCATGTTGGCCAGGATGGACTCGATCTCCCGACCTCGTGATCCGTCAGCCTCGGCCTCCCTAAGTGCTGGGATTACAGGCATGAGCCACCGCGCCTGGCATCAGTACAACTTTTAAAAAGAATAGAGTGGTATACTACTGTTTATGTGTTAAAATGTTCATTAGTCTGGAAGGTGACCTAGAGCTTTCATTAGATTCTCAAAGGGGGTCAACAATTCTCCATCAATTCCCTCCCCTCCCAAATGGTTAAGGACTACTGGTCTAGACAGAAGAAAGGTGGGACTGCCACAGGCTTCTGCTGCAGCCAATGGGTGTTGAGTACTATGGGAATGGCAAGTCTTGGGCTTGGTGGAAGAAGACCACATAGAAATCCCTGAAGGGAGAAACTAGCTACCTCTGTCATTAGTCATGGCTTTGTACAGCACCCAATGGGTTATATAATAGCTTCTGTTTCGTGCTATGGCAATTCCCTACACTTCGTAAATATTCTCCCTACAAGTGTTTGAAAAATAATTATGCCATTCCATTACATCCTAAACTAAAAACAATAAGGAAAGGAGTGACAACCTACTTATTAATATGTATTTCCAGTGGCATTTATGTGAATGATCAGGAAGCATTGTGACAATTAAATCAACCAATCACTTAAGCAGTTTTACATAGAGCTGTGAAATTTCATTCATTGTGAGCCTGCCAAAACCAAGTTAGCTTACCTGGTTGCTTACAGGTTTTCATGAAGACATCAGTATTTACTTTCTCAAATGCCACCAAAACCAGTTCAAAGCCTACCACTGTAGCTACAATGATGATGTGATCACATAAAATAAAACTATGTGTTATTGCTAACACATAAGCTAAAATTAACCACATTTTGAATATAATTAATGCCTTGGCAAGATCAAATTAAGAAACCAGTCATAAACCTAGGATGGGCTTTATCTACTCTTTCTATCAAAATCAAACTTTTATATCAAAATGAAGAAAAGACACAAATTAGGCAAAACCCACAAAAGTTTTTCCAGTGGCTCCTCAGTGTTTGGGGATTTAAGAGCCACCACTCTACCTACTATTAAATAAACCCAAAGGTCTATAAAAATGTAAGGATTTATCACAAGAACATGGGTAGCATCAATAAAAACAGCCCCTACAAAATTATTAACATCTTTGTGTAATTACTATAAACAAGTATTATGCCTAGCACTTTATAAACGATGTCATTAAAGCTCATAATCTCATTTAATTCTCACAACCAGGCTGTGTGCCAAGGGCTAATGTCATTTCCATTTTACAGATGAGAAAGCAGAGGCTTGGAGAAGAGAACAACAATTTGTCAATTTGTCCATGGCCACCTGTTTGTAAGAGAAGGAGTGTGGACTGGAACCCTGATGAGTCAGTGCAAGTGTCCATGTGCTTATCAGCTATGATTTATTATAATAAGACATCATATGGAGATGGAAACATCAAATCAGATCACGTTTATCTGAATTATAAAAAGGTTCTGTTAGTTACTGAGCTAAGTCAATGAGGCTAGGGAACAGCCTAAGCCCTAAATCTTAATAGGATTTGTGATTTGGGGGATTCTCAAAGGTGTATAAAGTACCCCTAGTGGATAAAAAATGGTCTGTAATCTTCTGTTCAAAACTATCATTTGGCTTGTTAACATACATTAAAAACAAATGTACTACAGAAATATTACACAAAGGGAAAATACAGCATATTTCATTTCTTTTGCTTTGTTCCCATGTTCCTTTTCCATTTCAAATGTTTAACTCTGTTCATGCACATCTGTCAAATTTTTCTTCATCTGTTCTCAAGTTACCTCACTGTGGAGTTCATTAGTTGCTGGTGAAACTCACAAAGGTAACAAAACTAATAAGACTGGATCCTTAAAACTCAACAAAAAATACTTCCTGGTCTGTAAAATATTAACACCCCTAATATATCCTAAAGAGTTACTTATTCAAATGCAAAATTATGCATAGGCCACAGAAGAGCATGTCAGACATAACTACAAATGCTGCAGACGTTTTCTGTACCTTTGCTAGCATGGCAAGGTGCTGATTCTGAACAATGGCAGTTCGATAGGTTGCTAATCCTCCTTCTTCCAGACTAGGAAACAAATAGTACAAATGGACGCTACAAAAAAAAAAAAAAAAAAGAAGTACATGAATAAATACGCATCACAACATTCTGTCTGTGGCTCTGAGTCACAGAAACAGGGCTGGCACACAGTCTCTGTGCAATGGATATCAGCTGAATCAAACTAAAGGATCTGATTAAAGTCTTTGAAAGTTAAATGGTAAGAACAATGTATCTGAATGTGCTTAAACCTAGAAGGCACCATTCTCTCATATTTTCACATTTATTTCTGTTAAAAGGTTTCTCTGAAATCTGTTCTCTGATGAAAACAAAGCAGAATAATCAATTACACACTCTAAGAGCAAACACATTTCATACTAAAACTTGGGAGTGAAACAAATGCTTTTCCTTGGGCTATGTGTGGCCCCTGGAGAGAGGAGTCCCTTCTCCTGATTATGTCCATCTTGTGAAAAGAAATAACCTAAAGAGAATAAAAACAGCTCAACAGAATTCCAAAAGAAGCATGTATTGTCTCCCTTTAAAAGAGAAATTGTGTCAGTATAGAAAAGCAACACACACTTTCCTGCCCCTATTCCGTTTCTTTTTTTTTGAGACAGAGTCTCACTCTGTAACCCAGGCTAAAGTATTGTGGCACAATCTCAGCTCACTGCAACCTCCACCTCTCAGGTTCAAGAGATTCTCCTGCCTCAGCCTCCCAGGTAGCTGGGACTACAGGCACGCACCACTACACCTGGCTAATTTTTGTATTTTTAGTAGAGATGGGGTTTCGCCATGTTGGCCAGGCTGGTCTTGAACTCCTGGCCTCAAGTGATCCACCCGCCTTGGCCTCCCAAAGTGCTGGGATTAGAGGCGTGAGTCAGCGTGCCTGGCGTCCTACCCCTACTTTCAAATTAAGGATCCTAAAACACTTCTGGAGAGAAACACACACACACACACACACACACACACACACACACACACACACACAAATCTGGTCATTAAAATTACTTGTAAGCTTTACTTCCCTTGAGATCAGAAAGAGTAAGAAAGGGATCAAAGACAAATCCTAGAAGTTGAAATGACATTTTAAAATATCATCCCTTTCTTTACAAATTGAATATAAGCTCTGAAGCATCTAGACCAAGACAAGCTGATCTCTTGTGGCTGTAAGCAACTTTAACATATACTTGACAGGACAGAGACACCCGCCTTTCATCTTGTAATCTCACTCATTACAGCATCAATGAGTGCGAGTTGTCAGGGCAAGAGCCACAGACATGTGGCTTTTGAGCTCTACAAAACAGATAAAATACATGGTGTATCAATGCCTTATTTGGCTAATTACAAAGAAAGCAATGTAATAAGTATGTTACCTATAAAATGTAATTATTGAGGAACTATAAAAAACAAAAACGCCTAATTACCTGGTCAGAAATTCAACAACAGCATCACCCAGGAATTCCAACCGCTCATTGTGGTTAATCCTACAATGGGAATTAAGAAGATTACTTAATATAGCATACTAACACTCCCCCCTACCCCCGCAAGAAAAGAGCACGTGAGGGTTAGCTCCTTTAGTAATCAAACCACCTTCCCTATTCCTCATAATTAAGAGCACAGACCACCATCTTAGCCCAGAGGCACCTGGCACCTGCCTAATGGGAAGGAGGGGTGCATTCCTTCACACCACGTGGGTCAGGCTTTCTACCAGGGGGCTTCCTTCCCCTGGGAACTAGACTTAAAGCATCCAGAGCCTTCAAAGTGGTATCTCACTAACAATCGTGAGTATTTCCTTACTACTATCAGGTAGAAGACAGAAAGAAGAAAACTTTCAGTGGATTTTCTGACCACTGAAAAATTCGTTTTGATACAATGTCCTAAAGCCAGTTCCGCATCACTCCAACTCTAAACTCAACCCAGCATCTGAAGTCCTTCAAAATAAGTGTAATCTACGTTTTCAGCCTCATTACCCACTCCTATCCTATCCTATCTACTCATTGGGCCCTGCTCCAAAACCCCTGCCATTCTCTGAAAGAGGCATCACCTAAGACACTCAGTGTGCCTCTTCAGGCCAAGCTCCCTGCCACCTCAGAGCCTTCTACTCTCTCCCATACAATGAGCCACACTGAAAACCTACTCACCCCTCAAGGCCCAGCAAAAATGTTATCTTCTTTATGAAGCCCTGCCCGATGCCCCTCATCAAAATTAATACTTCCCCCTCAGTGCACAGATTACACTTTATTTACACTTTAATTATATGATGAAGTCGTATCTCACAGGCTGTTATTTTCTCATGTTCGCATACAAGGCTGAAAGGACCAAGAAGGTGGCCCATGGAAAACCTCCTCCTGCGTCTCAGTGAAGCCAATGGAGCACCTCCTCTCAGTACTAACGTGCTTCTCTCACTGCCCCTTTGTGGGAACACAGACATGACATGAAGTGATTTAGGTTTTCAACAGGCCACACTGGCTGCTGCTGTGTAGACACAGAGTGCAGGACACAGAAGCACTGAGGGGAGGTTGCAGCAGATGCAAGGAGACTTTCCCACATGGGAGGCTTAGGCTGGGGAGGTCACAGTGGAGACAAGGGAAACAGTCACATTTGGGATCTATTTTGGAGAAACAGCTGAAAAGAATTGTTGATAGCTGGAGTTGGGATTTGGAAGCTACGTGAAAGAAAAGAATGAAGGTCAATGGCTAGGCTTTAGCTTAAGTAGCCTGTGAGAAGTGGTGCCATTTACTGTGGAGGGGAGGACCAAAAGGAAAGCAGGTTTGGGGTAAAAGCAAGAGGTGCATTTTGGACATGTTAACTTTGAAGTGCCCATCAAGTATCCAAATGGAGAGATCCAGTAGACTGCTAGATACTAACCTTCTGCTCATGGGCTAGGACAAAGTTGCTAATGAATCTTTAGGGTTGGTCAATGTTAGACAGAATTTCAGGTGATGAATCATATGACACCACTTGAGAGGATGCAGCCAGAGGGAAAAAAAGGTGCCAGGAATGAACCCAGGGAGTGCTGAAGTTGAGAAGTCAAGCAGGAGGGAAGCCAGAAAAGGAGACCTGGCCAGGGAGGTAGGAGGAAAAGGAAGTCAGTATGCTCTCCTCAAGGACAGCATGTTATCCTCCAGCCATAGGGAAGAATGTGTTTCAAGAGGGAAGTGGTGAGCCATGCGCAATGTTGCTTAGACTCAAGTCACATGAGAACAGACCACTGATTCAGTTCTGTGAAGGCACTGAGGCCCTTGATAGGCTATATGTGAAGTGGTGGAGACAAACCTGCTTGTGACTACAGTAAGCTGGAGAAATAATAAGTTGTATGGAATTGTATAGTAGCCCTCCCATACCCATGGTTTCCATTCCACAGTTTCAGTTACCCCTGGCCAACCACAGTCTGAAAACATTAAGTGGAAAATTTCAGAAATAAACAATTCATAAGTTTTAAATTGCATGCTGTTCTTCACCACATGGTAAAATCTTGTGCTGTCCCACCCTATCCTACCTGGGATAATCCCTTTTTCTAGTATCTCTATGCTGTCACTTAATAGCCATGGGGGCTACCAGATCGACTGTCATAGTATCTCAGTGCCTATTCAAGTCACCCTTATTTTACTTAATAATGGTCCCAAAGCACAAGAGTCATGATGCTGGCATACTGTTATTTATTTACTTTTTACTTTTATTTTAGGTTCAGGGGTACATGTGCAGGTTTGTTACATAGGTAAGCTGCATGTCATGGGGTTTGGCATACAGAAGGCATGTTGTTATAACTCTTCTATTTTATTATTGTTGCTGTTAATCTCTTACTGTGCCTAATTTATAATTTAAACTTCATTATAGGTATGTATGTGTAGGAAAAAACATAGTACGTATAGGGTTATGTACTATCTTTGGTTTCATGCATTCACTAGAGGCCTTGGAAGGATAAGGGGGGATGACTAAATATGAGGAAGAACCTGAATGTCTAATTCAAGGCTGGTTGCTGAAAGAGAAAATATGAGTCTGGGGATGTACACGGGGAGAAAAACCAAAGGGATGCACTGAGGAGGGAAGGAGGACACATAGAGTCCCTGGGGTCTGAGCAAAGACAGCAAAGGACAGGCTTGGGCATGAGCAGAAGCTGCCCTCACTAACTACAGGGGCTTTCTTAAATCTCTCTGACACCAAACCACATCTCCCCAAAAAACTCCACAGCTGCCTGTCGACTCTCAACCCATCTGGCTTTCAAGGCCATTCTTTATCTAGTTTCATCATACCCACCCCTTTTATCTACTTTTAACAGCAACTTTCAACTCCATGTTGATCAACCTGCACAACTATACCATGCACATACCATCCCCTCTCCTTTCCCTGCTACCTCTCCCAAATCACACTCATTCCTACAGCCAACTGGGAGGCCGACCCTAAGTACTGGAGCTTCCAGGGGTACGGGCTAACTCCCACCATCCCAACCCCATTCCCACAAAACTTTAACACTTAACACTCCATTTACAACAAAATTAGATCATATCTGTATTATTCCGTTTCATGTGTGCCAGTTTAATTTCCATATATAATAGATGTTTCCATATATAGTTTCCATATATAGTAGAAAATTTAAAATATTTGTAAATTATTCTTAGCTACCAAATCATCTACTTAGAAATTTAAGCACAACTGCTATCATTTCACTTACCACATTAGTAAGTTTATTCTTCTACCCTACTATTCCTCCACATTTTGGAATTTTACAGGACATAAAAGGTAATAGGAAAAATCTGGTAAGTTGTGAACAATGAATAAGTGATTCTGAAACCTCCTTTCAATTTACGGCCTTTAATTTATGTGAAAACATCATTCTGGAAAGCAATTACAGGTCAAGCATCCATAATCCAAAATCCAAAGTGTTCCAAAATTTGAAACTCTTCAGTGTCAATATGATGCCACAAGTGGAAAGCTCCACACCTGACCTTATGTGACAGGCTGCAATAAAAACTTTGTCTATACAAAAGTATTAATAATATTGTATAAAATTACCTTCAGGCTATGTTAGTCTAAACCCATCTGGTTTTCAAGGCCATTTCAAGGCCATCTTATATATATTTCATATATATAAAATATGTATGAAATATAAGTGAATTTCAGTTATAATTGGGTCCTATCCCCAAGATATCTCACTATATATATGCAAATATTCCAAAATCCAAAAAAATCTGAAACACTGCTGGTCCCAAGCATTTTGGATAAGGGATACTCAACTGTAATAGCCAATAATGGGAAATGAAAAAGAGAGACAGAGAAGGAGAAAATACATTCATATCTAGCTGACAAATTCATAATCTCATAATTCAGTTAAAAAAGGGGGGGGGGGCAGGCCAGGTGTGGCTCATGCCTGTAATCCTAGCACTTTGGGAGGCTGAGATGGGAGACTGCTTGAGGCCAGATGTTCAAGACCAGCCTAGGCAACAAAGAAAGACCTTGTCTGTACAAAAAATTAAAAAATTAGCCAGATGCAGTGGCACGTTCCTGTAGTCTCAGCTACTCTGGAGGCTGAGGCGGGAGGATCGCTTGAGCCTGAGAGGTCGAAGCTGCGGTGAGTTATGATTATACCACTGCACTCCAGCCTGGGTGACAGTGGGAGACCATGTCTCAAAAAAAAAAAAAAGCAGTAGGTCCTAAAACAAACTTTTCTTACTTTTACCAAATATATACTAGACTTTAAAGCACTTTTTTTTGTTGCTACTCCACTAGCCAAGAGTGACTCAAAAGTTCCACAGTGGAGTATAACACAATATATTAACAAAAAAAAAAAATTCAAAACTTTTCAATACTGAGATTTTGCTTTCTGTCAAATGTACCAGAACTTCAAAAGCATCTGCCATCATTCTTGGAGAAAGCATCAAGTAATAGAGGCATGATTTAATGGTAAAACAATGTTAACTCCTAAGTCTTCCTACAATTTTCAAGAAACCTATTAAGCTACTGTCCTGGGTAAGGATAGAAATAAGAAAGAAATAGTGAGTTTTAAAAAATAAATTCTTTTTCATGAGCCAGTAAAATAAAAATGCATTTTCTGTGGCACAGGCTTTATCTTCTTCCTAATAGTGCAAAGTACTACATAGAAAAATCTTCACATGGAAAGCAAGAAACTGGGGGCAAAGGAGCTGGAGACAAACCATATTCGGATGTCCAATGCATTTTTAAAGAATAATAAGACATTTGGTCAAATATGACAATAAGTCATATTTGGTATATGCCTGAAGTCAAATATTATTTTAAATGAAGTCATACTGGCTTTAAGTTTTACCTTAATTTCTTTTATAAACTTTCATGGAGACAAAAACTATGTCTAGGGTTTTAATAACCATAGAGTTAATTATTATTCATTTTGTTGAAATACAAGGTCATGGTTCTAAACAGGTTTATTCAATAGAGAGTCTGCCATTTATTAAATAATTTGCCCATATCCAACATATGTTTTTCTGTATCTACATTATGACTAAACTCTGGCAATAAGCCATAAATAAGAATGGGGATTAAATACCACTTTAGTTTATTATTATACTGTACAATTCCTAAGCCAATGGTTTATCTGGAAAAATGGGAAGAGTGGGCTGCTAGTCCTCACAGCAGTAGCAAATCTTTTGTTCCTTCTTTCATTGTTTAGACTTTCTTTAATCACCCTCCTTATAAATACTAGCAGGTTCCAAGATGAGATGTTTACTGAGCAGTAAACACTCCATTTGTTTTTAAGAAGTGAATCAACAGAGGCATTATGAAATGTCAATTAACTGTAACATTTATACAGGACATTCTGTCTGAGGAATGCACTTTACAAAACAATAATCTCCCTGTAACAGTAAGTACTGTAAGGTGCCATTCACTCCAAGGAAAGCCATCTCGGAATAGGCCAAATCCAGTGAGGGTAGGCAGAATCTTTCGCACTCTGGCATCCCAAGCCTCAAGCAGTGACTCACAGAGTAGAGCTAGAGGGGGCCTTGGAGGTCAGTGGGAACTTCTACCCAATTCAGGATTCCTTCACCTCACTGCATCTGCCTGGACACTTGTAGGGAAGACAGGCCACAGACCCAGTAGATCTGAAACTACTGGACTTGGGAATTAACTTGAAGCATTTAGGGTGGTAAATTCATTCAGCAGAATTTACATATATTTAATATATATTATTGTGCTTTTAATGCAAAATATACTTGCAACTACCATTTCCTTAAATACAGAGACATTAACAAATAGTCCATATGTGTCTCTCTGTTGGTCCAATAGATTTTTTTTTTTTTTTTTTTTTGAGACAGTCTCACTCTGTCGCATGATCTTGGCTCACTACAACCTCCACCTCCTGGGTTCAAGTGATTCTCCTGCCTCAACCACCCGAGTAGCTGGGATTACAGGAGGCCGCCACCATGCCTGGCTGATTTTTGTGTTTTTAGTAGAGACAGGGTTTCATCATGTTGGCCAGGCTGGACTTGAACTCCTGACCTCAGGTGATCCACCCACCTCGGCCTCCCAAAGTGCTGGAATTACAGGCATAAGCCACCGTGCCTAGCCGAGATTTTTACGCATTATATGTAGCAATGACTCTCCAAAAGAAAAAAAAAATCAAATCAAACCAAGGCAGCTTGATTTTCCCTTTTTCCATTGTTACTCTTCTGGCTCCTCCTTCCCAAGAGTCTTACTGATAATACATGGATTACTTGAATGCCATCAAATGCCTAATCCTTCAGACACCCTTTTTGTGGTAATAGTTCATCACAATTTGCATGAATGAATTAAATATAACTATTCAGTTCACATTTAGTTGGTTAAACACTGACGTTTTCAAAATTATGGGTGGCATATTCGCTTGAGATAACGGCATCATAAAAGTCAATTATTTTGTAGTTTTCATGGGCAGCCAGGCTATCAAGAATTATCTATTAATTTTAAGGCTTCATGCCTTTTTTGTAAACCCTAGCCCAACCCAAATGAGATTAAGAAAGATACTACCCAGCCATTTAAACTGCTGACCGTAACCCTTCTTGATCCCCCCCCACCCCCGTTGCCCTATTTCTTTTTTTTTTTTTTTTTTTTTTTTTGAGGCGGAGTCTCGCTCTGTCGCCCGGACTGGAGTGCAGTGGCCGGATCTCAGCTCACTGCAAAGCTCTGCCTCCCGGGTTCACGCCATTCTCCCTGCCTCAGCCTCCCGAGTAGCTGGGACTACAGGCGCCCGCCACCTCGCCCGGCTAGTTTTTTGTATTTTTAGTAGAGACGGGGTTTCACTGTGTTAGCCAGGATGGTCTCGATCCTCTGACCTAGTGATCCGCCCGTCTCGGCCTCCCAAAGTGCTGGGATTACAGGCTTGAGCCACCGCGCCCGGCCCCGTTGCCCTATTTCTAGTCAATAAGTAAATAGCCTGGGATAAAAGTAGTATGATGAATGGCATTCCTTCCTTTAATACTTATTTACTGAGTACCTGTTCTGTGAAAGGTCCTAGTTACAAAGAAGAGAGAGAAAAAACATGAGTAGGACCATAGAACTTCAAAATCCTTACAGTCCAGTAAAGAAAAATAGCCCCATAACACAATTATGGGTGCAGAGAAGAACAAGAATATGTACCATAAAACAAATACCAGCAGTATTTGAGCCAGATATTACAAGGTTACATGGGCATTACAGAGGAAGTTTTACAATGATGATCAGCACACAGGGAAGGAACAGGGTATGCTTGACAACCCAGGTAAGCAGCTCTGTCTTACTTGGGTCAGTCTGTGAGAAGCTGTGCCCAGCTGTGGACTGCTAGCTGATAGCAGTCAACTAGCAGCAGATCCTGGCAGCCAAGGCCAAGAGGCTCTTTCTGAACAGACACTTGGGGTCAACTCTGCATCAGCAAAAAAATCATATTCAGGGCAAGAGCCTCTCAACACAAGCAGCAAAAGCCAAATGTCAAAGGACAAGAGAGATTATTTGTTTATTCTCTGTCAATATCATTTTCAAAATGGTAAATTCAAACATCACACAGTTTCTCAGGTGTCATCCCTTCTGCCATGGTAAGAAAGCCACCTCTTTGTAACAGAGCAAAAGAAAACATAAATCATGGGGTTCGAATGATGTTACCAAAAGACATAATTTACATACCAACAACTGCGGGAAGGGAAGATGAGACAAAGATGATTTAAAGCCAGATTTTCATCATTGAAAAGTACATGTCTATGGTGTTCATGTAGCCATGTTACAGGGCTATGGGTATTTAGGATTCTACTTATCAAAATACAGACTTTACAACATAGCAGGGTAAAATAAAACCATGGTCACACCATCCCCAAGGGTGTGATTAAGAGCTGTTTTAATTCATTCTTTTCTGATCTTAGACTCTCACAGAACATCACGTGAGGTATATGGGCAGATGATCATTTTCAAACAAGAATTTTAAAGCTCTATCCTGCTTTTCCTTTTACCTCTTGATTGAAGAGGTTTGGTTTATGATAACCTCAAAGGCAACAACTCAAGGCAAGTCAATTTTTTAAAAACCTGATATATGAAGGAGATATTGGAAAAGGAAGCCAAGTCAGCCATTGCTGGCAATTTTTGTGGAGGCCAATGGGCAGCTGAAGTAATTGCCTCAATTTCCTGTCACTTCCAACCCTACTCTGTCCACCTTTAATTCATCTCAGTCTGGATCCCCAGAATGATAAGCATAGCTATTCCACTTTCCAACTCCCCATCTTAAAAAGAAAGCCACCCTCAAGCAATTTCCTCTACTGGCTTTCCAAATAGAACCTGCTGTACCTCACACACAAAGATAATCCTCCTTGCAAGCAACCCCAGAACCTCATCAACCATTAAGCATTTGCGTCCATTCAGTTGTCAAACTGTGTTAATAAGTTTATATAGACCTAGGCCATTCCATTCCCAGATTCTTCGAAGGCCTCAAGACCACACATAAATGAGAATATCAATATGGGAAGGTATCTTATAAAACCAGGAAATTAAATAAGAAAAGCTAACGTACAAAACTTTCTGACTCGTTATATGAGGCTAGTATTACCATTATAATGAAACTAGACAAAACATCACAGAAAAAGAAAACTACAAACCAGTATCTTGTGAATATAGACACACAAATCCTAAGCAAAATACTACCACACTGAATATGGCAGCACATGAGAAGAATGAGACACCACAATCAAGTGGGAGGCATTCCAGGAAAGCCAGGTTGGTTTAACACCCCAAATCAATTAGAATAAAAGAATAAAATGACATGATTATGTTAACAGCTCCCGAAAAAGCATGTGACAAAATTCAACACCATTTCATGATAAAAACACTTAGCAAACTAAGAATAGAAGAGACCTTCTTTCCTCTGATAAAAAGCATCTATAAAAACTAACATCATCCTCAATAGTGAAAGACTGAATGCTTCCTACTGAGATTAGGAAGACAAAGATCTGCTCTCAATGCTTCTATTCAGTATTGTACTGGAGGCTCTAGACAGGGCAACTAAGTTAAGAAAATGAAATTAAAAGGATTACACAGGAAGAAGTAAAACTATTGCTATTTGTAGATAATATTATTTCATGTATAAAAAAATCCTAAGGAATCCACTAAAAAACTATCAGACCTAATAAACAGGAGCAACAAGGTTGGAGGTCATAAGACCAATACACCAAAATTAACTGTATTTCCATACACTTTCAATGAACAACCTGAAAATGAAATTAAGAAAACAATTCCAGGCCGGGCGTGGTGGCTCACGCCTGTAATCCCAGCACTTTGGGAGGCTGAGGCGGGCGGATCACAAGGTCAGGAGATGGAGACCATCCTGGCTAACACAATGAAACCCCATCTCTACTAAAAATACAAAAAAATTAGCCGGGCATGGTGGCAGGCGCCTGTAGTCCCAGCTACTCGGGAGGCTGAGGCAGGAGAATGGCGTGAGTCTGGGAGATGTAGCTTGCAGTGAGCCAAGATCGTACCACTGCACTCCAGGCTGGGCGACGGAGCAAGACGCCATCTCAAAAAAAAAAAAAAAAAAAAGATTCCATTTATAACAGCACAAAAAAGAATAACATACTTCAGAATAAATTTTGCAAAAGATATGCAAAATGTATACTCTGAAAACTATAAAACATTTTGAAAAAATTTTAAAAGACAGATAAATGGAAAGGTATCCAAGTTCATGAATCAGAAAACTTTAAGATTAAGATGGTAAGCCTGGGCAACATAGCAAGAGCCCTGTCTCTATGTAAAAAGAAAAAGAAAAAGAAAAAAAAAGGTTAAGATGGTCATCATCAACCTAAATGCCCTTCAATGATAGACTGCATAAAGAAAATGTGGGGCCAGGCACGGTGACTCAGGTCTGATATCCCAGCACTTTGGGAGCTCAAGGCAGATGGATAACTTGAGGCCAAGAGTTGGAGACCAGCCTGGCCAACATGGCGAAACCTTGGCTCTACCAAAAATATAAAACTTAGGCACGCTGGTGCACACCTGTAATCCCAGCTACTCAGGTGACTGAGGTGTGAGAATCGCTTGAACCCAGGAGGCGGAGGTTGCAGTGAGCCAAGATCATGCCACTGCACTGCAGCCTGGGCAACAGAATGAGAAACTGTCTCAAAAAAAAAAAGAAAAAAAAAATGTGGTACTTCTATACCATGGAATACTATGCAGCCATAAAAACAAATGAGATCATGTCCTTTGCAGGGACATGGATAGAGCTGGAGGCCATTATCCCTAACAAACGAACACAGGAACAGAAAACCAAATGCCACAGATTACATGGACACACAGAGGAGGACAACACACACTGGGGCCTTTCGGAGGGTGGAGAACGAAAGGAGGCAGAGGATAAGGAAAAATAACTAATAGCTATTAGGCTTAATACCTGGGTGATAAAATAATCTGTACAACAAACCGCCATGACACAAGTTTACCTATGTAACAAACCACACTTTAAATAAACACTTTTTTAAAAGATGGTAATGATTTCCAAATTGATCTACAGAATCAACATAATGCCTATCAAAATCCCCACTGACTTCTTTGCAGAAATTGACAAGCTAATCCAAAAATTTGTGAGGAAATGCAATAAACTCAGGATAGTTAAAACTTCATCAAAAGTTTTGTACTTCAAAGGACATCATCGAGAGAGAAAAGACAATTCACAGAATGAAAAAAATGTTTGCAAATCTGATAAGGAATTTGTATCTGAGAATATATTTAAAAACTATTATAACTCAATAATTTAGAATAACCCAATTAAAAATGGGAAAAGGATCTGAACAGATATTTCTCCGAAGAAGATGAACAAACAGTCAATAAGCACCTGAAAAGATGCTCAATTTCATGAGTTCTGAGGGAAATGCAAATCAAAACCACAATGACATAATAATTCATATTCACTAGAATAGAAAGGCTAGAATAAAAAGGACAGACAATAACAAGTGTTGACCAAAATGTAAAGACATTGGATCCCTGCTATATTGCTGCTGGGAATATAAGATGGTGCAGCCACTTGGGAAAACAGTCTGGCAGTTCCTTAAAAGGTTAAACAGAGTTACCATATGACCCAGCAATTCTACTCCTAAGTGTATACCCAAGGGAAATGAAAATATATGTCCAAACAAAATCTGTACATAAATATTCATAGCAGCATTATTCACCAGCCAAAAAGTGGAAACAATCTAAATGCCCATTAACTGATGGACAGATACATAAAATATGGTATGCTCACATCATGGAATATTATTTAGCAATAAAAACAATGAAGTATTGACACATACCATACTATGGACAAATCCTGAAAACATGCTAAGTAAAAGAAGACGATTGCAAAGAACTGACTTACATGATACCTTTCATATAAAATGTTCAGAAGAGACAAATCCAAAGAGGTTGAAAATAAATTGGTGGTTGCCTAGGATTGGGCAGGCTAAGGAACATGGGGAGAGATTACTAATGGGTACAGGGTTTCTCTTTGGGGTAATGTCAGTGTTGCAAAATTAGATGATGGCCATGGATACAAAATTTTGTGAACACACCAAAAACCCCAAATTGTATGCTTTAAATGAGTAAATTGTATAGTATGTGAATTACATATCAATCAAGTTGTTTTTTAAAAATCAACTTTACCTTGAGGGAGTTGGGTCATCTTGGCCAAGGCGTGACATAATATTTATCAAGGTGTTAATTCCTATTTAAAATAAAAAACAAATACGCAAGTAAATACGGACAGAAGACTTATAGGACCATCATATTACAGTAGAAAAAAAGTACCTCATCTCAATGTGATTTTAAAAGATTTGGAATCTACCTGTCTAAAAGTGCAATAAATAATTATTTAAAACACTGGATAGGAAAAAGAAATTTTTCTAAAAAACTCATCAACCCTTATTATAGTTCTTGCTCAAAGTAAATATTATAAAAGTGTCCATGCAGTGGCTCATGTCTGTAACCTCAGCACTTTGGGAGGCAGAGGCGGGTAGATCACTTAAGGTCAGGAGTTCAAGACCAGCCTGGCCAATATGGCAAAACCCTGTCTCTAATAAAAATACAAAAAAACTAGCCAAGTATGGTGGCATATGCCTGTAATCCCAGCTATTCAGGAGGCTAAGGCAGGAGAATCGCTTGAATCCAGCAGGCAAAGGTTGTAGTGAGCTGAGATTGTGCCACTGCACTCCAGCCTAGGTGACAGCGTGAGACCCTGTCTCAAAAAAAAAAAAAAGAGTCAGTAATCACTAGAATATGAAATGGTGAAAGAGTCACCCAGGGAACCATTCCGAGGAGCGAAATAATTTACAACAGAAAACACAGGCCAAAATAGGATATTCACATCTTAAAATCATGCAGACATACCTTTCTTCCGCATGTGCATGTGATGAACTTTTCTGTCTCCATATTTGGGCTGCCGAATTCCACAGTTAGATAAAGAATTCCTGGCATGATCAGGATTCATTCCAAAATTTAAATGATGACTTGGATGAGTCATGGCCAGCTAAAATTTCAATGAAATAAGTTCAGTCTTTAAAACAGCATAAACTAGGTGCAATGGTTCACACCTGTAATCCTAAGGTGGAAGGACCACTTTAGCCCAAAAGATCAAGACCAGCCTGGGCAACACAGTGAGACGCCATCTCTACAAAAAATAAAAAATTAGCCTGGTGTGGTGGCACATGACTGGAGTCCCAGCTACTCAAGAGGCTGAGGTGGGAGGATCACTTGAGCCCAGGAGGTCGAGGCGGCAGTGAGCTATGATCACACCACTGCACTCTAGCCTGGGTGACAGAGGGAGAGCCTGTCTCAAAAAACAAAAACAAAACAAAAACTCAGCATGGGAGCACCATCTTTGTACCATCCTAAATTAAGCAGGAAAGGGAGCTGTCTGTCCATTTGAATTTTAAGCTCTGATCTTTCCATCTTATCTCCCCAAGTATCTGCAAACAGATGACCTACAGAATGACAGAAAATATTTGCATACTATATATCCAACAAAGGACTAATATCCAGAATCCACAAGGAACTAAAACAAATCAGCCAGAAATAATAATAATAATAATAATAATAATAATAATAATCCCATTAAAACGTGGGCAAATGACATGAACAAACATTTTTCAAAAGAAGATATAAAAATGGCCAACCAACATGAAAGAATGTTCAACATCACTAATCATGAGGGAAATGCAAATTAAAACCACAAGGAGATACCACCTACCACTTTACCCCAGTCAGAGTGGCCATTATTTAAAAACCAAAAAATAGCAGGTGTTGGTGTGATGCAGTGAAAAGGGAAGGCTTATAATACACTGAACTTTATATAAGCTATATGAATTAGTATAACCTCTACGAAAAACAGTATGGAGATTTCTCAAGAAACTAAAAGTGGATCTAACACTTGATTCAGTCCTCCCACTACTGTGTATCTACCCAAAGGAAAAGAAGTCATTCTATCAAAAAGACACCTGCACTTCTGTGTTTACTGCAGCACAATTACAGTTGCAAAGTTATGGAATTAACCTAAGTGCCTATCAACTGATGAGTGGATAAAGAAAACGTGGTATACATATACCATGGAATACTACTCCACAATCAAAATAATGAAATAATGTCTTTTGTAGCAACTCAGTTGGAACTACAGGCCCTTATCCTAAGTTAATTAACTCAGAAACAGAAAACCAAATACTGCATATTCTAACTCACAAGTGGGAGCTAAGCTATGGGTACTCAGGGTCATACAGAGTGGTTATAATGGACACTGGAGACTCAGATGAAGAGTGTTGGGAGGGGGATGAGGGATGAAAAACTACCTATTGGGTATTGGGTGTATGTACACTATTCAGGTGACAGGTACACTAAAAGCCCAGACTTCACCACTATACAATTCATCCATGTAACCAAAAACCACTTGTACCCCTAAATCTACTGAAAAAAAAATTTTTAGTGGCCAAAACAAATTTCCAGATCTCTGACGCAAGCCCTCTTCTGCAAACAAACGTAAAAACCCACATCTTTAGGTTGAGCACGGTGGCTCACACCTGTAATCCCAGCACTTTGGGAGGTCGAGGCGGGCCGGGCGGATCACCTGATGTCAGGAGTTCGAGACCAGCCTGGCCAACAGGGCAAAAGCCCGTCTCTACTAAAAATACAAAAATCAGCCAGGCATGGTGGTGGGCACCTGTAATCCCAGCCACTCAGGAGCCTGAGGCAAGAGAATCGCTTGAACCCGGGAGGCGGAGGTTGCAGTGAGCCGAGACTGCGCCATTGCACTCCACCCTGGGCAACAAGAGCGAGACTCTATACCAGAAAAGAAAAAAAAAAAAAAATCTACATCTTTCAGAGAAGTTAGAACACTCAGCACCTGGAAAAGGAGGAAAAGCTGGAAGAAGGTACTCAGATTTGACAAATTTCAGTTTTAGTCAATTTTTTTAGGGATGATCTCAAATAAATGTGAGAGAATGGGCTGGAAAGTAGCAGAGGCAAGCAGGGTAGAGCAATGGAGAGAACTATGTTTCTATCAATCCTTGTCACTTCCCAGGATAGAAAACCCAGTGTACCATTTGTGACCTGCAAGATGAATTACTCCTATCTTGTTATGACATGAGTTTACAGGAGAATAATTCTTACCTGTAACAGACAACGATCTTGGAAAGTATATCCTATCAACTTGTCCAAATGCATTAGGCATTGGTGGTAGCGGATATGATGGGTCAGAACAGGTAACATCATTGCATGCTAGGAAAAAAAAAAAGTATTCAATATGTTTAACTTTATAAAAACTTATAAAGTCACTTCATTTGTTTTACAGCAAGTCAGAACCATTTTCACATCCCAAATTCCATCTCACTAAGTCCCCAAACAGCTTATTGGCTGCATGGCATTCTGGAGAATCCTCTGTGAGAGACTGTAGCTGTTAAGAGTATATAGTCTCTAGAATCAGAATGCCTGGGTCTAAATCCTGCTCTGCCACTTATTCACTGTGTGACCTGGGGCAAGTTATCTTACCTCTCTGCTTCAGTTTCCTCATTTGCACAATGAGAATAATAAATATACCTACTTTCAAGGATAGCTAAAAGGATTAAAAGAGGAAATACAAAAATCTTCTTAGAACAAGGCCTGTTAGCCCTCATATCGTTAGGAATAGCCCTGGTTCTATCAGTATTCAGCAGGGTAGCTTTGAGTAAGTCACATGCATTTTTGTGCCTCCTTGTCTACCTTTAATTAAAGGGGAATGGATTAGGATTCATTCATTCTGAAACTTTTTTAGGCTCAAGATATTTTTGAGAATCCAAGGAAAATGACTCTTTCCCCCAGAAAAATGATCCTGTGCACAAACATGCAAAAGTTGTACACAATTTTAATGGGTTCAAAAACCCCTGAAGCCCATGATTATCCTTTGAGAGCTTCTCAACCAGATATGCCACCCTAGGTTTAACATTTAATGATCTAACATTCTGAAGACAATTTTTAGAAAGACCAGTACAGTTAAGGTACCCAAGGACACGGAATTTAAATTTTTCCTGCAATCCCTTTTCATTTGGCTATAATAAATTCCTTATTGGGAGATAATTTCATGGAAGGTATATCTTTTTCTTTTCCTTAATACTGTTTCCCAAGAACACAAAAGAATGTAGGGAGTCATTCTTATTCATCAGAACCTGGAGGATGGACCCAGCCCACAGAATGACTGACATATGCTTTATATTATTTCAGTCTTTGAAGTATTTTAAGCTGGCATTGTTTAAAAGTACCTGAAAATGGATTTGCTTCAAACGATAGAAATTAGTTACGTTATTAACTTATAAAGAAAGATTCATTCTACCAAATAGGATCTCTAATCAACAAAAAATCTTTCTTGCCAGTTCAATTCAGTAAGTATATAATTGAGCACCTCCACGTGTAAGGCCTTACAATATGTGTGGGAGACAGAAAAAGTGAAGACATTGTTTTTGCCATTAAAGCTAGATATATGCCATTAGAATTTTAATTATCAGCACTTTAACCACTTTGTTTTTATAAGTGCTGTATTGATAAACACAACAATATGGAAACAACATGCACAATCAAAAGTATAATAGCTTTCCAGCCATTTAAACTGCAGGAAGCTCAAGAGTTGATGCTAAAAACTCAAGGTGGATAGGACATGGGTTAGGACATGAAGACTACTCAGTGCAACTGCCTTTTCTAAAGCATGAACTCAACCTGGTGAACTGTTTACTTTCTAAGTATTTCCTATGAGACATGAATCGCTGCCTGTCAGAAAAATAAAACCCTCTTTAGAGTTTGCTGATTATTTAAAAATTACCTTTTTTTTTTTTTTTTTTTTTTGAGACAGGGTCTCACTCTGTCGCCCAGGCTAGAGTGCAGTGACACAATCACAACTCACTGCAGCCTCGACCTTCCAGGCTCAAGAGATCCTCCCACCTCAGCCACCAAGCCCCAGCAGCTGGGACTACAGGTGTGCAACACCACACTCTGCTGATTTCTGTGTTTTTTGTAGAAATGAGGTTTCGCCATGTTGCCCAGGTTGGTCTTAAACTGCTGGGCTCAAGGGATCGGCCTGCCTCAGCCTCCCAAAAGGCTAAGATTACACAGGCATGAACCAGTGCACCGGGCCCGAAAATTACTGTTAACTTTAAGCCCAAATCTGTATCTCTGTAAGTTTTACCCCTTTAACCCGAGTTCTACCCAGAAACAAAATGCATTTAATGGCAGGCTTTCCACATCTTGTTTTAGCTAACCTACACCTTACTACTTTACTTCCTTTAACCTTTTCTCATGTAAAACAGCTTTGAATCCCTTAACCACTTTCTCTAAATCTGCCCCAAACAAAGCCTGTTTCTCCTTCCAAATAAACCTTTTGTGAGTACCATGGAAGGGTATAGATGACCCGTGTCCATCTTGAATCCCAGACATCAAGTCTCAATGTTACCTACAAGACTTTAAATTTCTAGCTCAGTTTTTAAAAGTATCAGTCTTTGCAATATTAAAATACAATCATCTTTATGTCTGGCATCTTTATGTCTGCCAACCGCTTTAATTAAAAAAAAAAAAAGAAAGAAACTCAAATTCTCCCATAAAAATAGAGCAACTAGACTAGCAAAATGAAAGACCAATGAACATTATCTACATAAAAACTAAATGACAAGGTACCCCCTTGAGTCCCTAACTAAGAGTAGATGAGGAGAAAGAGCTACGTCTCAGCATCTGTGTGAGAGAGAGAGACACAGGTCCTGATAATGGAAGAAACTCAAAATTAACAACACATGTTCACCGGAAATAACCCAAACTGGAGAGGGCTCTGCCGAATCTAATTCATTGAGTGAACACAGGAGGACAGTCTAACTGTGCTGAAGACACCTGGGACCTACAAACACTCAAAACAAAAAAACAAAAGGTGAAGCTCCCTACAAGGTAAAAGCCCCACAACGAGGAGAAAGTGCTGCGAGTGCAAGCCACATTTCGCTAGAGAAGGATAATGAAAGGCAAAAGAGAGACGGTCCAGACAAAAGCAGAGAAGAGAAGCGGAGGGGCAGGTCTTAGTGTGAAGCCATATTACTTCTTTTATCACTGCAAAAACAACAGGAGGAGGAGCTCCAGATCCATGAAAAACTATCCCAGCTTATACCCCCTTTCTAAAAGTACAGGAAAATATTTCATTTAGTTTACTTAATTTTTAAGTTTCTTAAAGAGCAACAGAAAAGAATCATGATCAAATCCCATTCAAAGATGTTTCTAAGAAGAGGAGTAGAATAACATCCTTGCTGATAATAAAAGCATTCCAGAGGCTGGATGCGGTGGCTCACGCCTGTAATCCCAGCACTTTGGGAGGCCGAGGCGGGTGGATCACGAAGTCTGGAGATCGAGATCATCCTGGCTAACACAGTGAGACCCCGTCTCTATTAAAAATACAAAAAATTAGCTTGGTGGCGGGTGCCTGTAGTCCCAGCGACTCAGGAGGTTGAGACAGGAGAATGGCATAAACCAGGGAGGCGGAGCTTGCAGTGAGCCGAGATCGCAAGACTCTGTCTTAAAAAAAAAAAATTCCAGAGAAACATACCAATAACCTTCTAAGCAAATAAATTAATAAAACCAAAGGAGGATTAACACAAATTACAAATAAATATTACATAAATTCGGAAATGAGATTAGAGGAAAGGAAGATTTGAAAAGAAGTCAAAAAATTCAGGAAAAAGAAACATAAAAGGAGATAACCACTTCAAGACTAAACAAGAAGGAACATAAAATCAGATTAACCCAATGAATAGTGCTTTTGAAAAATAGAAACGAAGAATTCAAGAGAAAATGATGGATCCAGAAGAGAAGCAAAAAAGATATGACACATATATCTTATAAAAAGATATAAGATGCAAGAAGTAATTACTACTTCTTGAATGAAGAATTCAAGGGAACATGATAGATCCAGAAGAGAAGCAAAGAAAATATAAGATGCATATAAGTGGAGTACTTTAAAAATCAAAATAATAGAAAATAATGAAATGTGTAATACAAGAAAAAGAAAACTTTTCCTGAGATAAAAGACAACTTGAAAGTATATACTGAAAGTATATACAGCATATCTGAAAAAATTAACTGAAAAGAGCTGAGACATATTCTAGTAAACTATTGGTTTCTAAAGAAAAAGAAAAAAATCCTTTGGGCACTCAGACAAAAGGACCAAGTCATTTAAACTCATATTGTTATCACACTTTTTTTTTTTTTTTTTTTTTTTTTGAGATGGGTTCTCACTCTGTTACCCAGTTTGAAGTACAGTGGCATGATCTCGGCTCACTGCAACCTCCATCTCCCAGGCTCAAGTGATCCTCCCACCTCAGCCTCCCAAGTAGCTGAGACCACAGGTGTGCACCACCACACCCAGCTAATTTTTTGTACAGCCGGGGTTTCACCATGTTGCCCAGGCTGGTCTCAAACTCCTGAGCTCAGGTGATGCACTTGCCTTGGCCTCCCAAAGTGCTGGGATTACAGTCGTGAGTACCTATACCTGACCATATTGTTACCACACTTTTTTTTTTTTTTTTTTTTGAGACAGAGTCTTGCTCTGTCGCCCAGGCTGGAGTGCAGTGGCCGGATCTCAGCTCACTGCAAGCTCCGCCTCCCGGGTTCACGCCATTCTCCTGCCTCAGCCTCCCGAGTAGCTGGGACCACAGGCGCCCGCCACCTCGCCCGGCTAATTTTTTGTATTTTTAGTAGAGACGGGGTTTCACCGTGTTAGCCAGGATGGTCTCGATCTCCTGACCTTGTGATCCGCCCGTCTCGGCCTCCCAAAGTGCTGGGATTACAGGCTTGAGCCACCGCGCCCAGCCTGTTACCACACTTTTGACAGCTATGTTTTATGCCAGAAAACAATGAGAATGTATTTAAAATATTAAAGAAAGAAAATGTGATCCACAGATTTTATATCCAGCCAAACTGACCGTTAAAATAAAGACCACAGGCAAACTGTGAGAAACATGCAGAAACTCAAGGACCACTGTTTCTATAAGGCCTTCTTGAGGAATGGTTTAGAAAATGAGCTTCAGACAAACGAGAAAGGGGAGGTGGGAGATTGATAATGACATATGATCTGATGATTACTTGCAAATATATTTTTATTGGTAGATAATCACAAATGAGTCAACGTAAGAAATAATTAAATATTCTAACATTGATTAGTACAACCATCAGAAAACAAGGGAGAATGAGAAATATATAAAGAGTAGGATGAGGTTGCTGCCTGCCTTATTAACTTGCAACAAAAGGATATCACTTCAAATTAGATGCCAGGTGAGAGAGAGGATTATGGGAAGAAGCAGAGAGAAGCTACTTTTACTAAAAGACAACAAGATACACACACACACAGAAAGAAAGAGAGGTAACAGAGAAATGTAATTATACCATAAAGCTGTCAGTATAAAGGTAACTATTAGAATAAAAATACAAGCCTTCCTGAATACGAAGGATATAAAAAGGAAAAAAACAAAGCCAATATAATGGATTTCATAGTACCCACTAACATAAAACAGTTTTACAGAAAGAAAGCCAAACATATCAATAAGCTCTATACATTGCTATGGAGTGACCTCCCAGACACATGGTTTGTTGTTGTTGCTGTTGTTACTGTTGTTTTGTTTTGTTTTTTAGAGATGGGGTTTCACTCTGTCACCCATGCTGGAGTACGGTGGTACAATCATAGCTCACTGCAGCCCCAAACTCCGGGGCTCAAGTGATCCTTCCACATCAGCCTCCTGAGCGGCTAGGACAACAGGTGTGCACCACCACACCTGGCTAAGTTTGCAATCCTCCTGCCTTGACCTTCCAAAGCACTGGAATTTATGGTCTGAGCCATCACACCTGGTCCAGACACATTGTTAAGTGAACAAAATCTCAGTAAAGTGTGTTTAAGATACCACCATTCATACAAGAAAGAGGAAAACAAACAAAAATACATATATATTTGCTTATATAAAAATAAAAAATTAAGCCTTTTTTTTTTTTTTTTGATGGAGTCTCACTCTGTTTCCCAGGCTGGAGTGCAGTGGCGTGATCTCACCCCATTGCAACCTCTGTCTCCTGGGTTCAAGCTATTCTCCTGCCTCAGCCTCCCAGGTAGCTGGGACCATAGGCACACACCACCACTCCTGGCTAATTTTTGTATTTTCAGTAGAGATAGGGTTTCACCATGTTGGCCAAGCTGGTCTCAAACTCCTGACCTCAGGTGATCTGCCTGCCTCCGCCTCCCAAAATGCTGGGATTACAGGAGTGAGCCACCGCGTGTGCAGCCAGATCTTTTTTTTTTTTTTTTTTTTTTTTTTTGAGACAGAGTCTTGGTCTGTCACCCAGGCTGGAGTGCAGTGGCACAATCTCGGCTCACTGCAACCTCCGCCTCCCAGGTTCACACCATTCTCCTGCCTCAGCCTCCCGAGTAGCTGGGACTACAGACTCCCGCCACCACGCCCGGCTAATTTTTTTTTTTTTTTTTTTTTTGTATTTTTAGTAGAGACGGGGTTTCACCGTGTTAGCCAGGATAGTCTCGATCTCCTGACCTCGTGATCCACCCGCCTCGGCCTCCCAAAGTGTTGGGATTACAGGCGTGAGCCACCGTGCCCGGCCACAAGCCATTTTAAAAAGACAGTTACCTATCGGGGGTGGGTGGCAAGAAAACGATACAAGGAACAGAGATAGAAGTTAGACTTAAAAAAAAAAAATACACTTGACTCTGTAAATCTGACTGCAGAGTCATGTAAACATTTTACATAATTATAAAACAATCTTTAATTTTTAAAAGGCATCTAGGCCAGGCACCGTGGCTCATGACTGTAATTCCAGCACTTTGGGAGGCTGAGGCAAGAGGATCACTTGAACCTAGGAGTTTGAGACCAGCCTGGGCAACAAAGCAAGACCCCATCTCTACAAAAAATAGAAAAATTAGCCAGGCATGTTGGCACATACCTTTAGTCCCAGCTACTTGGGAGGCTGAGGTGGGAGGATGTGTTGAGCCTAGAAGTTCAAGGCTGCAGTGAGCCATGATCGCAGTGCCACTACATTCCAGCCTAGGTGACACAGCAAGACCCTGACTCAATCAAGTGGTCAGTCAGTCAATGGAACCCTTAAAATCAAAAGTAAAATGAAACAAATTAATTCTGTGTATCCAGCTTGTGGCATAACCACGAGATACAGAAAATTGAGTGTAAATCTCCAGTGAGAAACAGCTATAGATAATCAAAGACAAAAAAGAACAGTCAGTCCCCAACTTACAATGGTAAGACTCAAAAATTTTTGACTTTACAATGACATGTAAGCAATATTAATTCAGTATGCTCCTCGACTTATGATAGGCTGTCCCAATAAACCAATCATAAACTGAAAATTCAACTTATGATATTTTCAACTTACTCCAGGTTTACTGGGATGTAACCCCATTGTAAGTCAAAGACCATCTGTCCTCTCAAACAAACAAGCAACTATTTTCCATCACCATATTGGTGGTGGTGCTGTTAAATTGTTAATCTGGGACTACTAGTTGTGCATTATGGAATAAATCAAATGAGTAATTTTTGGTGCTGTCCCACAGGATCTGTATCTCAGGGTAATCAAATAGTTGATGAGGAAAAGATCCTTTTTTAAAAGTATTTTAGATCTTTTCCAAAAGTATTTTAAGTAATAAATGAAGAAAGACAGAATTAGAATATCATTTTGGCAGACCTTAATTAATTACTGGGTCTAAGTAACGATCCATCGATGACTGATAATGTCACATACAAATAAAGAGAGTCCTCACCACCAGCTGTGAAAATATCTTGCAAAAAAACTGAACTTAAATCTGGTCAGTGCTGTTCAAAAGAACACTCTATGATGATGGAAATATCCTATTATCTGTGCTGTTGTAATGGGCAATAGCCACATGTGTCTACTGAGCACTCAAAGTGTGGTGAGGGTAACTGAGAGGCAGAATTTTTAATTTCATATAATTTATTTAAATTTAAATAGCCACATGCAACCAATGGTACTGGGCAGTGAAGTTTTAGATCCAACTACCAATTTATAGGAAACACAAGGGGCAGAAGTACCTGGTAAATGACACCAGAAAGTTGCAATCAGCAAAACTCAGACTACACTGTAGGAACTCTACAGGACACATAATCCAATTTCTTCAGCAACAAATGTTTGCAAGGGAAAAAAAGGAGAAATGGAATGAGAACCTACAGATTAAAGAGACTTAAACAACATCAACTAATCACAATGTATAGATCTCACGTGGACCCAAATTTAAACGGACTAAAATAAATTTAATAGACGAGAAAAATGTAAACATTGACTAGGTATTTGATATTACAGAAATGCTTTTGATAACAGTCAAAGCTAAGTGATAGTTTACAGAGTTCATTATACTTTTCTCTTTCATCTTGTGTGTTTTAAATTACTCCTAATAAAATATAATACTAGCCAGATGAGGTGACATGCACCTGTAGTTCCAGCTATAGGAGGCTGAAGCAGGAGGACTGCTTGAGCCCAGGAGTCCAAGGCAACAAGGCCAGAGTGCACTATTATTGCACTTGTGAATAGCCACTGCATTCCAGCTGGGGTAACACAGCAAGACTCCCATCTCTTAAAAAAAAAAAATTCTCTATCAGGTCAGTTAGCCTTTAAACAAATCTTTCCTTTCTTCACAAGCAGCACTACGCTCCAATTAAAAAATCAAGTATCTCATACAGACTAAAAATCAAAATTCCTTTGTTAACAATAACTATGAAGTCATTGCCCTCAGACATTCCTCCTTCCCTCTGCTACAAGATCTAATTTAGAAAATACATCCTTCAACTTGCTGTCCAAAGTCTGTGAATCCCTAGAGATGTTACTTTTCACTGTTGAGTCATTCCTTGACAAATCATTGAGCAAGAGAATCAGATAGTTTGATAATGCATGGCAGCCTTCCATCCCATTCCAGATGGCCACTCTAGGAAAACAGCACATTCATTAATTAGTCCAAATACAGCTCTCTGTCCACTCAATACAAATACCAACCACCACGACTCAGCTTTCCTCAAAGGCCAACAGTTCTCCAGGCACCTGTGCTTCCTTTCTTTTCCTTAAGAAGTTACAGTGTCCCCGCATTTGGCATGAGTCTCCTACTGATGATGCGACTGTGATGGTGTAAATTCTTTGTTCCTTTTTTCATGTCTTCTGAGTTAGTTTACTGATTTCCATGGACCACCTTCTCAGTATAGCACATGGTCCAGGCGCCTCTCTCTACAGAAGATACCAATTTAACCTCAGTGTGTGAAACCCTTTTCTTAAAAAATACAGGTCCTATTGCAGCATGTTGCTTTTCTTCCTCTTCTGAGCCATTATGCTGAATTTTTTAGACTCAGATTCAGGTTTTGATTCCTTTTTCTTCCACATTACCCAGAATTCACTCTAACAAGCAGCAACACAGAAAAAATTATTCAACGATTTATCTACAAACATAGTGACAGGTCCATATTCGGTTCACATATAATTACAAGTTATAGCACCCACTCCTAGGTTTTCAATCCTCTTAACATTGGCTGGGGCACCAGATAGAATTTTCTAATCTCCTAACAACCCTTGGTAACTTCTCTGGTTGGGGAAATGTACTTCCAGAGGGAGATGCTGGTACTGAGGTCACTCCATCTCAGATTTATCACAATGGTTTCCATCTCCTGCAGCCACCAGATAGCATCTCAAGGCTTTTACTAGCAACCTACTAGCAATTATTACTAAAAAACAGTAGGTTCTATATCAATGAACTACCGAATACAGAGAAAAACTACCAAGGATTTTAGATAAACCCTTTCTTCTAAAAATTAAGTATGAGCCTATCTGTTCAAAGACTGAATAATCATAAAATTATTCAAAGTATTCAATGTATAAATTCACTTAACTGCTATTTCCCAGTCAATTCGATTTTTATTCTATATTACCAAAAATACTAAATGCTTTTATTTTGGAGGTGTTAAACTGCATTATGATATGCCACCAGCTTATGTGAGGAAAACACACCAAAAGAAAACATTTGGCCAGGCGCGGTGGCTCACGCCTGTAATCCCAGCATTTTGGGAGGCCGAGGCGGGCGGATCACGAGGTCAGGAGATCGAGACCATCCTGGCAAACACAGCGAAACCCCATCTCTATTAAAAATACAAAAAAATTAGCCGAGCGTGGTGGTGGACGCCTGTAGTCCCAGCTTCTAGGGAGGCTGAGGCAGGAGAATGGTGTGAACCCAGGAGGCAGCGGAGCTTGCAGTGAGCGGAGATCGCGCCACTGCACTCCAGCCTGGGTGACAGAGCGAGACTCTGTCTTAAAAAAAAAAAAAAACAAAAGAAAACATTTATTCTAATACAAGAAATTAAATATCATTGTAAGCCACAGCCAATTCCACTTGTAAAAAAACAACAAAAACACTCTTGGTCCCTTTCTCAAAAAAATCACAGGTTTTATTAAACATCATCAAAATTTTTACATTAAGAACAAAGGCCAAATAAACAATAAAAAATGTTAACATATATGACTTGTGACTAGACAAACCTGCACTGGACTAAACATTTATTAAGGATGCAAAAAGACCCTATCCTAAAAATATGACTAAAATAGCTTCTAAAATATTTTCAGATGTTTGGTCATTAATGCTACATGATAAAACATTTTGTCTGATTTCATTACAAGAAAACTAGGGGGAATGGCTTTGCTGCCTTCATTGTTCACTGAAGGAATTTCAAGGTTAAAAAATTTCAAACAAAATGTATGGCAAACATCAATAATTTAAGGGCAACTGTTCAGAACCTTTGTGTGATGCAAGTAAAATACCTGAGAATTTTAAAACATAAAAATTCCAGGAAGAGCTAACGTTATCATCTGTGGCAAAAACTCTTAGTTAAAATGTACCCAGAGGTTCTCTACTTGTCAAAGGTTTTCTGTAAGATGTATCAGTAGAAAGGAAGACTTTCTGACTGTTAATATGCAATAGGACCGACTAAGAGAAAGCTCAGTGAGAAGAGTCAAGGGAGTCTCAAATGACTACTGAAGGCTTCACCATAGAGCCCATGGCTTGCAGAGTCAGTGCTTTATTAATTCCCGTATTCATAAAAAGAGTTACCACTTCAAAACAATTATGGAACAAGGAAAGGTGTAAATATAATGAAAATATATTGAAATATAATGAAATATAATGAAATATATTGAAATATATTGAATATATATTTCAATATAAATATAATGAAAATATTCGTTGCAAAAATACTTATTTGGAGCCAAAAGTCAACTATACTAGTTTACTTTTGCTATCTTTCCCTAAACCTTACTGTAGGGTTTTTGTTGTTTTTTTTTTTTTTTTTTGGTACTTAAAGTTTGAACTAGGTTGCTCCCATGTCATGAATGAGTTGATGAACACCTCCAAATTTCCATATGTTGATGTTTTAAGCTCAATGCAGGTAACAATTTACTTTCACAACCCCAAGAATATTCACTGATGGTGAAATAATATTTAATATGTCAAAATAAACAGATACTTCATCTGTTCATCTCACCTTGACAGCTACAGAATGCCTCCAGGATAATTTGATTTTGGTGTGTAAGGAACTATTTCACCAAAGCACAAGGTTTTTTGGTTTTAATAGTTCACTCTCAGCCCCCATGTTGCCACTGTGTAAGATTTCTTTCTCTTCCACTTCTATGGACTTCTCAGGTAGCCTGCTGGCTCATTTTCATTTATTTATATGCAGACATATTTCTTTTCAAACCATAAAGCAATTCCTTCTGTATTCAGTATATGAACTTATAGGCAACAATTTACATTTTTTTAATCAAGTAATTTACATACGAGGGTAATTTTATCAAAATCTGAAAAAGACTTCCATTCGGAGGACCAGAGAATGGAAGCATGGCTTCTAAACAGATGGCAGTTCTCTCTGGAAGAGTGAGAGTTCTACAGAGGGAGGAATGATTATTAGATCATAAAGCATTCACCTTCGCAGGGGTTTAATCAGGATCCCTTTTCTTCCACCAGTTAGGCAAGGAAACTGACTGAGTCCTTTTACCTACCAATCTCGAAACAGAATATAGCATATCACATAGCAAGAGACAAGATCACTTACTCCTCCAGCTGCTTCTCAACTAGCTGAGGGTAGAGGAAGACATTTGTGATATAGCTGAAGAATACAAAACTGTACTGCAACAGATAATTCAGCACTCTTGTTTGCTTTACAAAAAGAAAAAAAAAGGCTCAAAGCTTCAGAAAAAGAAAAAGATACTGTATTCAGTGGCCTTAGGGACTGCTACAGGAGGTGGGGGAGAAATCAAGTTAAACAGGATATTCTCTCCACTCCCATCTCCTACTAGTCAATCAGGCAGTTATTCTTTATCTTTTTACAAATAATGGCTCTAAAAGGGTTTTGTATGAAAAAAAATACTTTGAAGTTAACCAAAAATACCAGTTCAAAACTACTAACTCGAAGGTCTGGAAGGTACCTTCTAGTTCTTAATGCTCAACAATTTTATGATCTCTTAGATAATCAACTCTGATTTATCACTGAGATCATCAAATGTGGAGCAAACTGTCTAGGATTCTGCTCACTGTTCTGAGGATGTCTACCTTAGGATGACACTACATTGGTTTTGGGGAAACACTGACAAATAGAAAAACCGGTGATACGGCTTCAAACGGCCCTGAGAGAGAATCAATGGAAGTAAAATATTCATCTAAAAGTACTGACAGTCATAAGATATTTGTCAATTGGTAAAATGACTGTGGACCTGGTGAAAACAGCTGTTTACCACTGTAGATGATTACCCTGAAAATATCTGGCAATATTACACCAATAGCAGTTCATCTTAATGCAAAAATAGTTAGCTTTGGATATCACTTAGTAAATTGTGTAGCAATACTTTTAAACTCTGCTAGTCAATATAATAATTAAATGCCAAACTGATTTTTTAAAAAATTCATTATGATGAAATGAACACTAAGAGGAAGCTAAGAGGAAGCTGCTTGAACTTACTGTAACACATGCTACCATTGAAACAAATAAATGGAAGCCTGGAAGTATTCTTCCAAAAGGATGAACACAGCAAACTGCATTACCTGATCATAGCCTATGTACTCATTTCCTTTACTGTAATTCTCATGGACTTCATCCAATATCAATTGTGACAAAAGAATCAAGTAAAAAAAACAGAATATGCTGGTTTGGGGGATCTTTAATCATATACAATTCCACCCATAGGAAAAACAAAAATGCTTATTAGTCAGTCAGTTACATATAGCCGAAATGTTACTCTATTGAGTTCACCCAAAGAAAATATATTATCATTTGATTCAAATATGAAGTATACACTGATTCTGTTCATTAATGCCTTCAGTTCTCTGCAATATAAATTGCAATATAAATTTGAGTCATCAGTCTATAAAACATACACTTCAGGAGTCTGCTTGTATGGCTGCTGGATTATCTCTTTTGTACAAGCACCTATACATGTGCTGCAAACAGGCAGATGCATAAGCAGATGCATGAGAAGGACAGACTTACCTTCATCCAAAGAGAAGAGACTGAACTGAACACTACTAAGTAAGCTTGTTCCCGCCCCAATACCCACAAGCACAACATACACACACATACCAGCATCAAAACAGACAATGAAAACAAAATCCAAATAATAGAAAACAATTTATAGTTGGTATTCCATTTAGCCTCAAGGTAGTATTTTCTACAGAACATTCTCAATTAAGAAACCCTCAGTACCAGATTTGTGTTAAAGGAAGAAAAGTATGGGCATAACTGTGTCCTCAGAAGTGTCCCCACCTGACAGACATCAGAACGGATGCCAGTTTTCCAGAATCCTTGGCTACTTAGCTCCACTGTTACTTCTCGTCTCATTGTATTCTTCTGCCGTATTTTTTGGAGTGCTTCCTAGAAAACAATTCATTATGAGTAACACAACTGCTATAAAGCAATAGTAAGCCAAACATCAAGCATTAGAAAATAAGTTGGATTCATTTACTATTACCCTTACATTCAGATACTCAAACCTCTTCATATAAAATTACAGTATTTTCTTTAAAATGGAGGCTAGAATGCTCAGAGCTTGGGGGTATAATGCAGCCCAGCCTTTCTTGGCAACTAGATAAGAAAAAATCTAAACCAAATCTACCATTCTGGTATTTTTGAACAAAATATGCCCTTTCATTGATAAAGGAAGCAAAATGTGGTTTGGGATTTGAAATCAGCATGTAAAATTTTTATCATGCCTCATGTTAAGTATTTACATCTAAGAAAGACAATCAGTAAATTCTTTTTTTTTTTTTTTTTTTTTTTTTTTTGAGACAAAGTCTGGCTCTCTCGCCCAGGCTGGAGTGCAGTGGCGCGATCTCGGCTCACTGCAACCTCCGCCTCCCAGGTTCATGCCATTCTCCTGCCTTAGCCTCCCGAGTAGCTGGGACTATAGGCGCCCGCCACCACGCCCAGCTAATTTTTTGTATTTTTAGTAGAGACGGGGTTTCACCGTGTTCGCCAGGATGGTCTCGATCTCCTGACCTCGTGATCTGCCCATCTCGTCCTCCCAAAGTGCTGGGATTACAGGCATGAGCCACCGCACCCAGCCACACAATCAGCAAATTAACCTGAAACCCACATAATTCTAATAGTTGCCTTCTAACTTGCAAACCCCTTATAAAAACCCTTGCTGCAAGGGCATATTTTATATAAAAAAAGACTACGATCCAAAATGTCACCTGTGAGACATGATCAGGAACTAACTCTTCCCTTTCACGGTCCTTTGAATAATTGTAAAAATAATTGTATATTTGTATGCATGCAACTGAATCAAAATCTCATAGGAATTCGTAATAACAGGAACCGCCCCCTACCCCCACTATTGATTAAGTTCCTTTTACAGGCCAAATACCACAAGAGGCCCATTAAACGGCGTATTTCAGAAGTTCATGGAACTACCTTTTTCGTTGAGTGCACCAAAGGAGGAACATTTCAGTCAGCCTCTCAACCTTAGTTCCCTCCTTTATAAACAGGCTGACTGGCTTAAATCACAGTAAGCGACAAAGCCAGAATTCAAACATTTTTTCCAGCTTCAAAGCTTTGCTCTTACACAACCCCAGCAGAATAAAACTTCTGAGACAAAAATCTATGTTGATGCTGAAACCATTTTTTCTTGTAATTAAAACTAAAACATAAGTTATCCTGGATTACAGGGATACTACCACCCATCAGTAAGGAAATATGGAATTTGGGATATGAAACCTTACAAAATAAGTTTACCATGCTAAACTGGCAGACCAATGGAAGACAATCTTTTCCAACTTTAAGACCAAGAAATCTGAGTAAGGCCCAATGTTGTATAATGTGCAACCAAATTAAAGATAAAAGGCTGATTCATCAAATTTAAGCTTTAATATCTATAAAAGATATGTTTGATTCCCAATGGTAATAATCCATTAAGAAACTGGCATTTTAGGAGCTGATATAGATAGGATGTTCTGGCACCTCCACATTTCACATTGAAATATGATACCCAAACGTGAGAGATGGGACCCGGTGGGAGGTTTTTGCGTCATGGGTGGATCCCTCATGAATAGCTTGGTGCCTTCCCCATGGTAATGAGTTACGTGAGATCTGCTTGTTAAAGAGAGTCTGGGACCTCCCTCCTCCCTCTCTTGCTCCCTCTTCTGTCATATGATGTGCCTTCTATGTGCTCCCCATCCACCTTTTAGTCCCCATACCATGACTAAAAGCATCCTGAGGCCTCCCCAGAAGCCAAGCAGATGCTGGTGCCATACTTCTTGTACAGCCTGCAGAAACGTGCACCAAACAAACCTCTTTTCTTTATAAATTACCGAGTCTCAGGTATTCCTTTAGAGGAATGCAAAACAGACTAATACAGGGATAAAAAGGCTCCCTTAAATACTAAAAGATTTCTTTAAATCAATCGGTATAATAATGTGGGGAGGAGGGTAAAGTATGATTTTTTAAAAAATATATTTTTCCATCTTGTACCAGAAGTATAGTGTGATACAACAATCGCGAAATAAACCTGAAGCACATCATCATTAATCACCTAGGAATGGAGTTTGATACAGACCTCCCTCTGTGCCAGCTTCTGTTTATCAGTTTGTTTGACTTTGGGACTATTTGCTAGGAGGTGGCGAAGTTTCACATAACTCTTCCACAGTTTTTGGTACCTAAGGAAAAGGACAGGCAAACATCTCAGGTAAACAGAAGGTAAATCTAAAGTGCAACAAAATCAGTTATTTTAAGAGGCCTCTTCAAATCATACATTACATTCTTCTGATTATTCTTAATGGCAGAAAGCCGTCATTCTAAGGAAGGTTATGACTTTGGGGTTGAGAGTTGGGATGAGCAAAAGTCAACTGGAACCTGGTGATTAAGTTGATTATTGCTTATTTCCGTTGGAAATGAGGTGTGACTATATGAATGAATCTCTGGAAAGAATTCCAAAGACACAAAAACACCTCAACCAATGGAATCATCCTGTTTCTCACTGTTACCTCTTGAAAACAACAGATTTTATTTAAATATATACTTTCTGATATTTGTTGAAAGAAAGACCCCTTCTTTAATAGGGAGACTGTCAGTTGCTGAACTACTTATACCAAATATAAGAGTTGAAGAGTATTAGAATAGAGAACTCCATTTGTGCCAAAACCCGAGCTACATAGCTATATCCATTTTTCTACTGGAGAGGGTAAAAGACTAATGGTGTATACCAATTTGTATTTACCATGACAATATAAGCATATTTGTTGTAGCCAAATTAAGTTATAACCTAGACCAGTGTAAAGGATACTGTCAAAGCGTCCTGGAAATGAAGCGAATATGCAGTCCTTTATCAGTTCACAGTCCTGCCACCTGAGAGTCCACGAGAGCCTCATCACATTCTACTAACATTTTTCTGACAAGAAGGGATTTTCCAAAGATTTTCTGTCGTATTAAAACTGCTCCTTTCTTGGCCTTAGCTGGGCCTCTCCTTTTTTGAAAACTTTTTTTTTTTTTTTTAAAGAATGGAGGAAAGAAAGAAGTACTTACACAGTGCCTGGTTCACTGCTTCATACTTTTATCCAAAGGGGGAAAAAAAAGAACAAAACCCTTTAGCCTCTTCTAATATATGTCAGCCAGAACTGTATTTATGAATTGAAAATCTCCCATGCCCTTCTCTCCCACTATGAATCCTTTTTTTAAAAAAAAATTAAGTCAGGAAGCTGTTTGTGTATTTAGTAAGGTAGGAAATCCAAACGGTCCCAAAGAATCTAATGGTAATATCTCCATTCCCACACATCCTAAATCTTCTCCCAGAAAACACTAACATGCCAGTTGGAAAAATCAAAATGTGGAAAGTTACATCAATTCTAAGAGTCAGAAGTCACGGCTCCTACTTCCAACACAACCTTGACTTTGCATGTGATCTCGAACTCTTAAGATGCCCCCAAAAAGAGAACTCTGCATAAATTCGGCAGTGCTAGGAACCAATATGTGCTACTTTCCTCTAGAGGGCACTGAAAAAATAAAAAATAATTATTATTATTATAAGGATGAATAAAGAAAAAGTTCCTTAAAGTTTAAAAACATACAAGGACTTATGTTGATCAAGTTTGCCAAAAATATTCTGTTGAATAATAGTTTCTTGCACTCAAATATGTAGAGAAAATAATTCTTCAGGAGCTACCAAAATTGTCTCATTTGGGTAATCTAAACTGGAAGCATGGCTCATTTCAGGTCTTAATTTTTGAAAAGGAAATATCCACTAAAGGGTATTTCTCTGCTAATTCAGCTGTTAGTAGAAGGTGAAATTGGCTAAGACAAACACTGAGAAATATCTTACTGTGGGTCTCCTGCATAACTCAACTGTGCAGGGCGTATCCCAAAGTGGACGATAATCGGAAAAGTAATCACATCAGGGTTGAACTGTTCACGATCCAGTTGATCAATACGGACAGAGCTTGGTTTCTAGAGAGAAAAATCAAAGCCATTTATTCCCATAAGAAGTCTTTACGTATTGACTGTAACCTAAGTAGGGAAGGAATAAATCGGACTTTTTTCTAGGAAAGCCTTGTCCCCAAAGGGAAAAGGTCATTTAAAACCCTTTAATTACAGCAGCTCTACTATCTAAAAACTATAATGTCATCCCTGTAAATGAGCCTATGCCATTTGGCATAATGAACAATGATTTTGTCCTTTTTTGCAGTCCACATAGAAACCTTTAAAAATTAAACTTTTAAAAGGACACCTAATCAGATATAACTTTTCCTTAACCTCTCCGAAGGCACAGGGGAAGGATTCCACATCACAGGCAGAGCCTGTTCTGCTTTAATTTCACATTTCAGGATGCATAGACAGATGCCTCTATTTAAGTTTTTCCCCCCACTTTTTCTTAGTGGATCTTATGTATTCCTTTAATTCTACATCTTTAAGTTAGATAGTACAGTGGTGCAAAGGCCAAATAGTTAAGCTTCTCTTATTATGTCCATGTAGGACATTTGTATATTTTAACAGAGAGCCTCATACTTTTTTCTTCATGTCTAATAAAGGAAGAAGTGAATGGCTCATTCCTTCTGGATCATTTGTGAAATGGCTTTCATCTTGAAAGCTTAAATGTATGAAAAGATGGTAAAATCACAGAGAACAGGTTTCAGCAACCTCCTTATAATCATCTCTCAGGACAGTCTCAATTAGAGACTCAACTTTTACTAGCACACCGTAGAGTCTGTGGCTCAGTTGCTTTGGAGGCTGAGGCTGTAAAACTGATTCACACAGAGGCCAATAATCTTCATTCTGTCCCACAACAATGCCCAACAACTAGAGTCTGGGTGGCTGCCTGGTTTCTCTGGGACAGACGAATTTCAATGCTAAAATCAGGAAATCTCTCAGCAACTGGGACAAGCTGGTCACTCTACCTGCAACTGTGACACCAGCCAGCTATCTGACAAATATTCAACGAGGTGACAAAGGGGATAAACTTGGGTGAATTCATCCACATTATTTAAAACACTCAAACCTTTGGGAGGCCAAGGCAGGTGGATCATGAGGTCAGGAGTTCGAGACCAGCCTGGCCAACACAGTGAAACCCTGTCTCTGTTAAAAATACAAAAATTAGTCGGGCATAGTGGCGCACACCTGTAGTCCCAGCTACTCAGGAGGCTGAGGCAGGAGAATCACTTGAACCCAGGAGGCAGAGGTTGAGGTTGTGGTGAGCTGCGATTGCGCCACTGCACTCCAGCCTGGGCAACAGAGTGAGACTCTGTCTCAAAAAAAAAAAAAAAGCCTCAAACTTTTTAAGTGTCATTTAATAGTCAAAATTTCACTAGCTTCTTGAAAGTTGGTCTCTGCACTCAAAATTTGAAAATCAAAAATATTTTGTTCACATGTAACCTAATATAAAATTAATTAAATGCCCATCAACAGTAGCAATGTGCTAGGTCAAAGAATTGCTTTCTTTATTTTGTACAACAAAACAGCAGGATACATTTTTAGAAGGGGAACTGTGGAATAGAATGCTATTGAATTATTCATGTTTCTGTGATTATAAACACCATGCCATGGTACCAACAGAGGAAACAGTGATTTAAAATATCTATAGTATCCCTAAATTTATGGCAGGGATTGGGGGAGCAGGAAATGAAATATATTCTAGACTTTGGCCATACCCTATAACATTTATTATACTATCTTTGTGTAAGAATAAAAAACATTCTCACTAATGACAAAAGTATTCCTTGGAAGATTAATTCTTTTAAGTTCTGCAGCAATAAAGTATTTAATGTGACCATAATGGCTTGAAAAATTTAATAAATTTCCCAATATTTTTGCCATTGAGCAATCTTTCAAAGCAAGTCCTACACAGGATGAAACGTAGTGTGGTGTCTACCTTGTCGTATGAGTAACTTGCACACTTCTCAGTAGGATATTTTCATAATACTGAGTTCTCAGATTTTTTGTTCCTCCTTTAAGCATATCTTTAGATAAATACTATAAAATAATTAACTTCACACATTCCTAAGCTTGACACCGAAACTTCCAATATAAATCTTTCATGCTGACTAGGTCTGACTTCATGTTTTTAATTCTAGCTTTATAGCATCTCAAGTATTAACGGTTAATCATGCCAATAATTTCTACAATTTCTCAATTCCTCAGAGATCTTACTGTTTAGGAAGCACCCCCAGCAAGCCTATCCCACTGATCTCTCCTAAAATGAGAGTCTTTCCTGATGGGTCCATAGGCTCAACTACTCATCAAAGACTCCCTTCATATGTTAGTGGTCTTTGGGTTTTCACCTGGGCAAGCATCATACATTAGTTTGGTGCAAAAGTAGTTGCGGTTTCTCCCATTACTTGTAATATACCTTCAGGTATATATATACCTTAGGTATATAACAACCTAATATATAATGTCACTAGCACCTGGCTCATATGATAGTCCCTTAACAAATTAGTTGAATGATGATCATGGTGATCATAAACTTCATCTAGGTCACTGGCTCAAAAACAAGCAACGAGAAAATCAAACTGTTTGAGGATTTTTTTTAACTACAGAAAACTGGGCCTCACTGCCTGGAGCATATAGGGTAGGTATATCCTTAAGCCAGGGTATCCTTAAGTTTTTTTTTAAACTCTCCAGCTGATTCTAGATTTCAGGAAAACGTTAACTATACCATGGAAGGGAGCACGTTCACCCTGGGAACATGGGTGAACATGGAACTCTCTAAGTGGAACCACCCAGCTGAAACTGGACATCTCCCACCACCATCACCCCATCCTCTGACTCAGCATGAAAAATGACAGAAGGAATATCAATATATACAACTGTTTTAAGAATAAAAACAGAATTCACAGTCTTACTCTGAGAGTGTTATTAGTTCCATATTTCTTTTAAAGTTAATAATTATGTGGCTGAACAGTATAATAGTAAAAATTATATGTTTTTTTGGTTTTAAACAAGTTTTATGTTTAAACATATTTTGATTAAACAATTTTACTTTCTGGATTTGTTTAAATAATTCATACTAGCCAGAATGTTTTATTTGCAAATAGCAACATTTTGTTTGTGCAGATGTTACTGTCATGCTACAAAAAGTTGATCCAGAGTTTTTAGTTTATGAATCAAAGCTATTAAGCAATTGGCAGCTTTTTAGAAAACAATAGCTTTGTTAAATAGATTATTCCATTTATTTTCATGGAAAATTTTAATTCTCCATTTCTATAAAATTTTATCCTTATGCCAATATGTAACTATTTTATGAAACAGTAACACTATTTTAGAAGAAAAAAAATTCTCTTATATAATGTTATGTCTTGATGTAAGAACTAGTTTTCTTTTAATTATCTTTTAATATTTACATTTTTTACTTCTAAAATTGAACATTAAAAGCTAATTTTAAAACAAAAAACTTAATTAGCACCCAAAGAAATGGAAAATATTTATAATAATTATAGTGAAAGATCAATAAAAAAGAATACTACAAAAAGGTTCAGACAAAGGATATCAATAGGCAAGTATCATGAATGAGCAATAAACATTTAGAAATCAAAATAAATACAAAACTGAACTAAGTAGTTTCCCGCCCCCCGCCCCAGCCCCATCAAATTCCCTTAGTATAACCAGCACGAAGATATGGTTGCTCTCATACGCTCCCAGAGTACAAATTTTAGAGCCCTTCTGGAAAGCAATCTGCAACAGGCATCAAAAGCCTTAAAAATGTACCTATCTTCAGGTAGAATAAATTTACTAAATTAGGTGAATTTAGTAATTATAAGAAATTTTATAATTTTTTATTAATTTATAATAAAATTTTTATAAATTTGTATTATAATTTATAATAACCACATTACTGTTCTATGGCCACTATATATGTAGGCATGCATTCACTCATTCATCCAAATATTCATTCATGCAACAAATATTTATTGAGTGCCTTTTATGTAACAGCCACTGTTCTAGGCCCTGAGAACACAGTAATGACGGAAACAGCCAAAGCCTTGCCTTCCTGAAACTTATACTGCAGTAGAATTATAAAAAATTTACTAATTCACCTAATTTAGTAATATTTTCTTATTTATATTTATAGAAAAAATTATCCAAGGACAAGAAGCAATGAGTACCTAAAACTTTTAAAATGTGCTGTTACTGTTTTCATGAAACATTCAGATCTGGAAAAGAAGGTGCTCCAGCCTCTGAATATACAGACACCAGAACATACCGTCCCAGGGTTGGTAACAATCATGCCTTTGCATTCTTCTGCATATTTCTGCCACTCCAGCTCCTCCCACTGAAGCATATTGGCAATTTCCTCCTCGGGCACCAGAGCTTTGCTGCACCTTAACAAGTACAGGAGAATCTGGTGCATGGACAGCACTTCCTTTCCTCCATCTTGGATGGGAGTGGAGAGAAGGGGAAAAATAAAGCTACTCAACTTACAGCAAATCAACAACTGAATAAGGAAAAAACAAGACAATGGAGGAAAAAGAGCATGTACAAAAAGGTAATGTAAAATTTACACTGTTTAACCAGGTGCCAAATAATATGAAAGCCATTTGTTTCATTGATGAACTGTGCTCATAAAGCATCTCATTTACTAAATTGGCAACAACAACATTATAAATGATAAAAGGCTCAATTTGTGAGGTATGAATATAAAAAAGGTGCCTATCTAAATAAATTTAAAGCCACCTAGCATAAAGAACCATAGTTTATAATATACAGAACCATGTTATGTCTTAAATATTTTATCATTCTTTGTGAGGTAACAGATGAAAGCTCTTTAGAAGTAATGTTACCATCTTAAGGAAATTCTAAGCTTTTGTGAGATATTTATGAATGTCTTCAATAAGCTATTGTTGCATTATGGTCTAATTTTTTGGTGCTAATGTGCTGCACCTGCCATGATGAACAGAGCCTGTGCTAATATCATGGAAGATCATTATGAGTTTAGTACATGGAAAAAATACCAAGTGTTCTGAGGCCTACAGAAGCATATAGCACCAAGTACAGGGAATGAAAATAACAAAGGGCATCATTCAAGTACCTTGGAAAAAGCCAATTAATCTAGTACTTAATGAACCGAACACATCCACTTCATTTGGGCATTAATGTGGGGTCAGAGGCTTCTGCCTTCTCTTTGGACTTAACTTCCAGACCAACATGGGCAACCATTTGATACCTCTTTTCTTTGCCTACTCCCACCCAAACAAAGGACAAGAGCCCTGAAGAGGACAATCGTTACCCTCTCCCAGGTCATGAGATATGCTATTAACAGTAGTACAGGACCAAACACTTCAGGAAAAAAGAAAGGGACCAAGAACACAAGATGGCAGCAAAGGGATGGCACAAAAGACAGTGTCCTCCTTGGTCAGAGGAATTAGTGGCACCCAGTTCGAGTCTGAGGCACTAAACAATTTTAATGCGAATTGCTCTGGGCTAAGAACTTAAACAAGACTGCATGTCTGAGAGAAAAGAGAGTAGGTATCAACATCTCTATGTGAGCTGTGTTCCTCCAACTGAGATGTTACCCTGGAACTAGACCACATTGCTGTTCTACGGCCACTATATATGTAGGCATTTATTCACTCATTCATCCAAATATTCATTCAACAAATATTTATTGAGTGACTTTTACGTAACAGCCACTGTTCTAGGCCCTGAGAACACAGCAATGATGAAAACAGTCAAAGCCTTGCCTTCCTGAAGCTTACACTGCAGTAGAAAGAGACAATAAAAAAGAGCTACATAAAAGATCGGGTTGAGATAAGTGCTACAAAGAATCAAACAGGGCAAGGAACTAGAGTTGTATCTAAAAGGATGGTTAGGAAAGGAATCTTCTAAGAGGTTTCATGTAGGCAAAACTTGAAAGGAGCAAGGGAGGCTACCATGCAGCAGTCTGGAAGAGGAGAAGAAAGAGCAAATGCCCTAAGGTGGAGTGGAACTGTTGTGCCCAGAAACTGCTAAGAAGCCACCGTGGATGATGTGAAGTGAGAAGAATGTGGGAGAGGCAGCAGGGAAGTCAGATCTTACAAAGCTTTACAGCTCATTGAGAGCTCTGGAGTTGACTCTGAGAGGGGAGCGTGTTTTTCACCATATGTGCCAGGCACTGTGAGTGGTCCCATGTCAACATCACTAAGGAAAAAAATGCCACAAGCTCTAGGCGCTCAAGAAGCACATAGGCTAATAATGATAGATCACAATGGTTCCTAAAGGAATCTTTGTAGATAACACTCGGAAAATAAAGTTCTCTCAATCAAAGTTCTAAAGACACTGTGCTTCTAAAAATACATAATAATTGTCCAAGAAGTGACAAAGTCACAAAATACATCAACTCACATTACGATATGTTCTATCTACTAATTCACAGCAGTGACATTTTTTTATGCCTCACTACAAAGCAACCGCCTTGAACACAAAAGTCATCATTAATAAGCAAACTTCCATAGTGTTATGGACTCAATGTTTGTGTTCCCCCAAATTTCATATATTAAAATCCTTTTTTTTCTTTCTTTTTGATTCAGGGTCTCTGTCATGCAGGCTGGAGTTCAGTGGCACAATCACGGCTCATCACAGCCTCAACCTCCTGGGCTCAGGCGATCCTCCAATCTCAGCATCCCACGTAGCTGGAACCCCACCATACCTGGCTACTTTTAAAATTTTTTTGTAGAGACAGGGTCTAATTATGTTGCCCAGGCTGTTCTCCAACTCCTGGGATCAAATGACCCTCCCACCTCAGCCTCCCAAGTGCTGGGATTACGGTGTGAGCCACGGCACCCAGTCATATATTAAAATCTTAACCCCCAGTATGATGACATTAGGAGGTGGGGCCTTTGGAGGTAATTAGGTCATGAAGGTAAAGCCCTCATAAATGGGATTAGAGACCTTATAAGAAGGAACATGAAAGAGCTTGCTTCCTCTCTCTTTTATTCACCAGGTGAGGATATGAGAAGATGGCTGGCTGCGAAGCAGTAAGAGGACCTTCACCAACAAGCCAACCACAATGACACCCTAATCTCAGACTACCAGCCTCCAGGGCTGTGAGAAATAAGTGTTTGTTGTCTAAGCCACCAGTCTATGGTGTTTTTGTTAGTATAGTTCAAATGAAGAAACATGGATAGGGACATATTTCGCCAAGTCAGTCTCAAAACACATTTCCAGCTGGGCATGGTGGCTCATGCCTATAATCCCAGCACTTTGGGAGGCTGAGGCAAGCGAACTGCCCTAAGCTTAGGCGTTCAAGGCCAGCCTGGGCAACATGGCAAAACCTCTCTCTACAAAAAATACAAAAATTAGCCAGGCATGGTGGCACAGGCCGATGGTCCCATCTGTTCAGAAGGCTGAGGTAGGAAGATCACCTGAGCCCTGAAGGTTGAGGCTGCAGTGAGCCGTGACTATGCCACTTCACTCCAACCTGGAGAACAAAGTAAGATCCTGTCTCAAAAAATAAAATAAAATAATACAAACATATTCCAATCCACCTGCATGTGACATGTGTTCCTCAATCAGTAATGTTCCTCTCTTTGCTAAGGAGCCCAGGAAACCCCTAATACCCATCTCTCAGTCTGAGTCCATGATAATCGCTAATCTTCTAAGGGGACTGAGGTGAACAGGTGGATAAGAAAATTCTAATGCCAGAATGCGTTGCCTATACACTTCACATGCATACACACCGAACGGCAGGAATAAAAGAAACCTAGAGAATCTTGGAAAGAACCGCCACACTAACTAGGTTCACAAGGAACTAAGGAAAGAGGAAAATAGTTTTTCGCTTATAATGCCTATACTTGGTGAGATTACCTAAGAGTACCAGGGACTTTAAGGACACAATAGGGGTCTAAAATACCATAAGAAGGAGCAGAATGTTGCTTTGTGTAAGGATTAGAAAAAAAGATTCATATTTTCACAGGGGGAGAGGAGCATGATGGAGGGAGTAAATATATACAGGTCTAGGTATACAAAACAGCACTAGAATCTCCACGCATGCATTTACAGTTGCCTGACTCCATGGCACTTCAGATAAAAGGGAAATGGACTGGGGACAGCAAATTTAATGTGAAAAGACTTTTAAAAGAGCTAGTGGGAGAGAGGAATACTTAAGACTACAAATCAAGACTCCCTTAAAGGCTTCAATTCTGTAGAAAATGATTAGCATAGATACTGTCCAATTTAGGAAAGGCATAACTAGATTAAGAAATAAGGCCATTGGCTGGGTGGGGTGGCTCACGCTTGTAATCCCAGCACTTTGGGAGGCCAAGGTGGGTGGATCACCTGAGGTCAGGAGTTCGAGAGCAGCCTGGCCAATATGGCAAAACCCTGTCTCTACTAAAAATACAAAAATCAGCCGGTCATAGTGGCTGACTCCTGTAATCCCAGCTACCCAGGAGGCTGAGGCAGGAGAATCACTTGCACCTGGGAGGCAGCGGTTGCTGTAAGCCGAGACTGTGCCACTGCACTCCAGCCTGGGTGACAGAGTGCGACTCCCTATCAAAAAAAGAAAGAAAGAAAGAAGATCACAAGGTGCTTATATGAATGCCAGTTATCCATCTTCTTATTTAGGTGCAATGCTAATGATGAGGCAGGAGTGAGTCACCTAGCAGCATAGAAACTAGACATAATTAAAAATACACATATACACACATCAGGTGCAAAGCTAACAACACTGAAGGAGAAACCACAAATCCATGTTGAAATCTGCTAAATATTTTAAATGGCAACTAAGGCTTAAAAGAGATTTTATTTACCACTGTAAAAAAGTAGAAACTCAGGGCAGATAACCTGAGGTGAAAGGTATCTCAAGGAAGGGAGACTGAGACTCTGCTCCCTGTCAGGTTTTGGGGTTCAATTTCCATGGAAAGGTAAGAGGAGATCCATAAATTAGAGACTCCTGCCAGAGCCCACAGGGCATGAGCTGTATCTCTCACACTCAGCCTGGCAAAAAGACACTCCATAAACATTTGTGGAATGACTTTCTAAAGCAGACTAATAACTTGGCCACTTGCACTCAGGCTGCCATGAATTCACTAATGTTAATGAATTGGCTCTTTTGGTTTGTCTGCTTTGCCACTTGTTTATGTTGGGGATTTATGGAGCCATGTCACTGAGGGCTAGGAAGTAATTTTTATCTTGTTGGCTGAAATAAATAGGACATGATATAAATGAGAAATGAGAGCGGGTAAGCTAAGGTTAGCAGGAATTCCGCCAACTCTGGGACTGGAACCGTGACAACAGCTCATTATTCGGGAAGAACTGGAGTTTGTGTTTCAGGGAATGAATCTGGACAGTCATTAATGAACTGACAGACTTTATAAACTGTTTCTTAGAGACCCAATTCTCTCAGTTTATATTGCTTGATTATTTATATGGTTATTTGGGGAGGGGGATAATTTGTTAGGGAATCTGTATTAAGTATATGGCTGCTTATAAGAGTATTTCTCAACTGTATAGTGCTCAACTTTAAGAAATACAAAAACATTATCCCCTTTCTCTACACTGACAGTAACTGTATGACTGCATTTCTGTGTCTTCTGGATATTCCCGCTGAGACATCCTAATAATCTTATTTTCTAAAACATGTATTAACAGGTCTTTTCTAAATTTTCCAAATGCATATTAAGTTGTGGTACTAATAGATGCTTTTGCAAACTATACTTGCCTCCTGGAAATTTTGCAATACTCTCCCACCTCCCGGCCCCCTGCCAGCCACACCTGAGAACTACTGCTCCAGATGGGGCAATTTCAAAGAATCAATTTTCTAGACAGTCAATTTGCAAAACTGATTCAGGATTTGCAATGCTTTACTAGGGCAGTAATATAAGCAATGAGTAGGCTTTCCCCTAAGTGTGATCTTACTATCTTGAATTATGACCTACTTTTGCCCCAGTTACACTCAGAATAAAACCTTGTACTCAGTCTAGTTCATATCAACTATTTTGCAACCAAAGGTAGAGAGTTGGATAGGAAAGAAACAAAACTTTGAGAAAAATTTTTAAATCTCAATAAACTGATTGCTCTATGATTTGGTTTCTGGTAAACTGGTCAGCACTGAATAATCCTTGGTTTAAACTATCAAGCTTACTTTTGGGTTAAAATTGCTTAAAGCAACTGGGACAGCTTTCTTCAAAATGGATAAACTGAAGAAATAGAGAAATATGATGATGACTTATAAAGCTTGAATTTTCAGTTAGATATTATAACAAACCGACATAAATAAAAAGCAAGTAAGAATAAGAAGACCACAAAATACCTGAAAAATGTGGAAAGCTACTCATTCTCAAAGAAGTTCAAGAAACATGCAAATAGTAGCATCAGACTTTTTGCTTATCAGATGGACTAAACCAGGAATGTCCAATCTTTTAGCTTCCCTGGGCCACAATGGAAGAATTGTCTTGGGTCACACATAAAATACACTAACGACAGCTGATGAGATTAAAAAGAAAAATCGCAAAAAACTCATAATGTCTTAAGAAAGTTCATGAATTTGTGATGGGCCATATTCAAAGCCGTCCTGGGCCAATGTGGCCCCTGGGTTGCAGGTTGGACAAGCTTGGACTAAACTGTAAACGACTAGTAACATCCTGGCCAGGTGTAATGGCTCATGCCTTTAATCCCAGCACTTCAGGAGGCCGAGGCAGGCAGACCTGAGGTCAGGAGTTCGAGACCAGCCTGACCAACATGGCAAACCCTGTCTCCACTAAAAATACAAAAATTAGCCAGGCATGGTGGCAGGTCCCTGTAATCTCAGCAACTTAGGAGGCTGAGGCAAGAGAATCGCTTGAACCTGGGAGGCAGAGGTTGCAGTAAACCGAGATGGCACCACTGCACTCCACCCTGGGCAACAAGAGTCAGACTCTGTCTCAAAAAAAAAAAGACTCGTAACATTCAGTATTGGCAAATGTATAGAAAAAGAGTACTTTCTGTTGGTCAGAAAGAAAACTGTTGGTCAGAACTACAAATTGGTATGTCCTTTCTAGAGAAAACTTGGCCAACATCATTCTTAATTTAAAATGTGCATACTACCTTAACATGTAATTTCACTTCTAGAACTCTACCTTACAGAAACAAACAAATGCAACAGGATAGACACAGACTATTTCTGAAGCATTTATACGAAATGGGGAAAAAATGGAGAACTCCAAAATATTCATCACCATAGGAATTATAAACAAATTAATGTCTATCCATACTATAAAATGCTAAGTATGTATCAAAGAATGAGGCCGAGACGGGCGGATCATGAGGTCAGGAGATCGAGACCATCCTGGCTAACACGGTGAAACCCCGTCTCTACTAAAAAATACAAAAAACTAGCCGGGCGAGGTGGTGGCGCCTGTAGTCCCAGCTACTCGGGAGGCTGAGGCAGGAGAATGGCGGGAACCCGGGAGGCGGAGCTTGCAGTGAGCTGAGATCCGGCCACTGCACTCCAGCCTGGGTGACAGAGCAAGACTCCGTCTCAAAAAAAAAAAAAAAAAGAATGAAGCAAAGCATTTACAGTACAGAAGTACAGAGAATGCCTGAAGTATCTGAGTTAAAAAAAAAAAAGTTATGTAACATATTTAGTATTATTCTACTTGAAGAAAAAAAGCATAATTCTCCTTACAGCAGTTAAAACAATACAAATCAAGCCATTTACAGCATTTACTCATTTTCACATGTTCAGAAAGAAGTGTTCACTGTTTTTACTTTACATATTTTTGTACTGTTTGTATACACACGCATACACACAGAGTCAACTCAATCAAAAGCAAAAGCAACATTTCCATTTTCTAAAGAAAGAAATTGTTCTTTTCAATAAATGGTGCTGGGTCAATTGGATACCCACATTGAAAATACTGAGTTTTGACCCATATCTCATATCAACTGTGAAAACAAATTCAAGACTGATTACAGCTCTAAAAGTGAAGAAATATAAGTATCTTGACTTTAGCATAAGCGAAAATTTCATAAATATGATACAAAAAGCTCTAATCATAAAGGAATATGTATCTATAAATTGGACCACATAAAAATTAAGAATGTCTATTCATCAAAAATAATCATTAAGAAGATCAAAAAGCAATCTGCAGAGAAGGTATTGGCTATATACATATATATATATATCTGTCAAAGAACTCACATACAGTATATATTTCTAACAACCTAAAAAAAAAAATTCTACTTTAAAGTTCATATGGAACCAAAAAAGAGCCCACATTGCCAAGACAGTCCTAAGCCAAAAGAACAAAGCTAGAGGCATCATGTTACCTGACTTCAAACTATACTACAAGGCTACAGTAACCAAAACAGCATGGTACTGGTACCAAAACAGAGATATAGACCAATGGAACAGAACAGAGCCCTCAGAAATAACACCACACATCTTCTACCATCTGATCTTTGATAAACCTGACAAAAACAAGAAAAGGGGAAAGGATTCCCTATTTAATAAATGGTGCTGGGAAAATTGGCTAGCCATAAGTAGAAAGCTGAAACTGGATCCCTTCCTTACACCTTATACAAAAATTAATTCAAGATGGATTAGAGACTTAAATGTTAGACCTAAAACCATAAAAACCCTAGAAGAAAACCTAGGCAATACCATTCAGGGTATAGGCATGGGCAAGGACTTCATTTCTAAAACACCAAAAGCAGGCCAACAAAAGCCAAAATTGACAAATGGGATCTAATTAAACTAAGGAGCTTCTGCACAGCAAAAGAAACTACCATCAGAGTGAACAGACAACCTACAGAATGGGAAAAAATTTTTGCAATCTACTCATCTGACAAAGGGCTAATATCCAGAACCTACAAAGAACTCAAACAAATTTACAAGAAAAAAACAATTCCATCAAAAAGTAGGCAAAGGATATGAACAGACACTTCTCAAAAGAAGACATTTATGCAGCCAACAGACACATGAAAAAATGCTCATCATCACTAGCCATCAGAGAAATCCAAATCAAAACCACAATGAGATACCATCTCACACCACTTAGAATGGCGATCATTAAAAAGTCAGGAAACAACAGGTGCTGGAGAGTGTGTAGAAATAGAACACTTTTACACTGTTGGCGGGACTGTAAACTAGTTCAACCATTTTGGAAGACAATGTGGCAATTCCTCAAGGATCTAGAACTAGAAATACCATTTGGCCCAGCCATCCCATTACTGGGTATATACCCAAAGGATTATAAATCATGCTGCTACAAAGACACATGCACACGTATGTTTATTGCGGCACTATTCACAATAGGAAAGACTTGGAACCAACCCAAATGTCCATCAAGGACAGACTGGATTAAGAAAATGTGGCACATAGACACCATGGAATACTATGCAGCCATAAAAAAGGATGAGCTCGTGTCCTTTGTAGGGACATGGATGCAGCTGGAAACCATCATTCTGCACAAACTATCACAAGAACAGAAAACCAAACACCGCATGTTCTCACTCATAGGTTGGAACTGAACAATGAGATCACTTGGTCACAGGAAGGGGAACATCACTCACTGGGGCCTGTTGTGGGGTGGGGGGAGGGGGGAGGGATAGCATTAGGAGATATACCTAATGTAAATGACGAGTTAATGGATGCAGCACACCAACATGGCACATGTATACATATGTAACAAACCTGCACATGTATACATATGTAACAAACATGTACCCTAGAACTTAAAGTATAATAAAAATGAAAAAAAAATCCCTGAAATTAAAAAAAAAAATCATTGAGAAAAAGGCTGATATTGGCCAGTAGAAAAACGGGCAAAAGACTTGAATGGGCACTTTAAAAAAAAAAAACACTCTCTAGGTACCCAATAAATATATGAAATGGTGCTCCATTGTATTAGTCATTAGGAGAACGCAAATTAAAATCATAATGTGATACTTCTGAACACACATCAGAATGGCTAAATTGACAAAGAAAAAACTAAACGCCAAGTGGTGAGAATGTGAAATAACTTGAATTTTCATACACTGTTAATGAGAAGGTAAAACAGCCCAGTCACTTTGGAGAACTGAAAGTGTCTACAAAGCTTAATATACACACACCCAGAATTCCACTTGGTATGGTATATATGTAACAGAAAAATACATTTATGTGCTCACTAAATGATATGTACAGGTCTTTGGTGAACGTACATATGCTATTCAAATATACAGATTCAGATATATAGTGAATATATGTACATATATAGGAATATAGAACATGAATATAAATGTCATGAATATATATATACACACACATATATATATAATGAAAATACCCAAATGTCCATTAATCATAGATAGGTTTATTTTAATTTAGTCATCCCATGTAATACTACATAGTAGTGAGAACGAGCCAACTACAGTTAAGTGCAACAGGATATGATTCTGAAAAACATTAAACAAAAGATGGAAGCAAAAGAGAATATAAAATTCTAGTTTTCATAGTTTGAAAACAGGTAAAACTAATACATGGTGTTTCAAGTCAGAATAGCAGTTACCCTTGAGGGTCTCGGCAGTGACTGGAAAGGGGTCCTAAGGGGGTTCTTGGAAGCTACTAATCTTGATCTGGGTGCTGGGTGGATGGTCATATTCACTTCGTAAAAACTCATTAAGGTCCTATATTCATGATACATGCACTTTTCAGGATTTATGTTACAGTTCAATCAAAAGTTTACTTTATAAAAATGAGAGATAATACCAAAGACTATTTGAAAAGCAGACTCACTAGTAACCAAAAACATGAATATTTAGATAAGGCATTATTATGACCAATTAAATAAAATCAGTAAGCAAGTATTTACTGAGTCCCTGCCACGTGCCATAAAGTATGTTAGGACTAGTGATACAACAAGACAGACAAACGTTTACTCTTCAGCCTCATGTAACTCACCACTGAAATTTTTTAAAAGAAAGAAAGAAGAAAGATGAGCAAGCCTAAAATGCTAAAAATGAATAATAATGCATTTTTCATGGCAGCACAAACTGATGTTATTCTTTTGACAAGAAATTTGGCACTATATATCACGATATTTAAAAATATCCATCTGCTCAAGGAATTATTAAAAAAAGATGCAAATCGTATCTAGTAGATGACAACTATGTAAAAAATATCCTTATGCACAGAAAAAAATGAAATTATATATCAAAATGTGTTTTTTTTTTAATTCACCGTTTTCTAAAAGATCTTTAACAAAGTCACATTATGAAAAACAAATCAACCATAATTTCCTATCTAATACCAAAATGCATTTTATTTATTAGATATTTTTCAGTATCCTTCAGGGTCTTCTTAATATGTATATTTTCAAAGGGGAGTCTAATGAAAAGGTAAACGCTGTTTAAAAACAAATCAATAGACCTTTTTCTTTACGACAACCTAAATGTTATCCCTACATAGTTATGTGAGAGTTGAAATCCCACAAAGTAAATATCTAACATCAGATTTTTCTTTAAGGAGATTTTAAAACTGCCCACTTTCTCTCAGACATTTGTTTGGTCATAAAATGCCTAGAGGAAAGTAGATACAGAAAGGAAAAGGCTTTTCAGCAAATTCACTCTAACACCATTTTCTAATAAGTTTACTGCTGAAGCTCCAGTCTAAAATCAAAAGATTCATTCACCGGAAGAGAAGAAAGGGCATCTCAATAAAACAAAACCAGATATAAAGAGGAGAAAAGCTTTTGAATGCATTTCTAAACAAAATAAACATGAACAGTAATACTAAAAATCTGAATAATGCTAACCTAAAATAAACTAAGCCATTTTGACTGTCTGGACTGAGGAAACAGTATCAGGAAAAAATCTTGACAAAAATCTAAACCAGACAGAGTAGACAAGAAGAATCTAAAGCCACACAAGAGGAGTCAAAGAGACAGGAGGAAAGTAAGGAGCACCCAGGCACCAGAGCAGGGAAGAGACTAACACTGAGGCACGTCCTCTGCACTTGGTCTGTAGGAGGCTGCCTTTGGCATCGGCAGCTGCAGTGGGCTAGGGACAGTTAGAGGGGGTCTGGCACTGAAGCAAAACTTGGTTGTGAATGGACAAGGGCACTGGAAAAAGCCAGACTCCAACAGGCTCACTGCAGGGCTCTCAGGCATGAAGGAGACAGGGGCTCCTGACCGAGGGAGACAGGGGCTCCCGACCGAGGGAGACAGGGGCTCCCGACCGAGGGAGACAGGGGCTCCCGACCGAGGGAGACAGGGGCTCCCGACCGAGGGAGACAGGGGCGCCCGACCGAGGGAGACAGGGGCGCCCGACCGAGGGAGACAGGGGCGCCCGACCGAGGGAGACAGGGGCTCCCGACCGAGGGAGACAGGGGCGCCCGACCGAGGGAGACAGGGGCGCCCGACCGAGGGAGACAGGGGCGCCCGGACCGAGGGAGACAGGGGCGCCCGACCGAGGGAGACAGGGGCGCCTGACCGAGGGAGACAGGGGCTCCCGACCGAGGGAGACAGGGGCTCCCGACCGAGGGAGACAGGGGCTCCCGACCGAGGGAGACAGGGGCTCCTGACTGAGGGAGACAGGGGCTCCTGCCCATGGGAGGACAAGAGGCATAAGGAGGACAGCATGAACACAGGATTGAAATTCTTTAACTGCTGATACTGGGTGGAAAGGTTACACAAAGAAAAGCTCCCCAACCAAGATTATAGACCACAGATTTATAGCAGCAGCTATGTTTTATTCTCCAGCATTACTGAGCGGCCCACATATAGAAGAAAAGGCAAGCAGTTGGATTGATGACATTCACTTGGAGATGGTGGCCATACAAGCAGCTGAGACAGCTAGGACTGACAGGATAAATATCAGAGCACAGGACCTGGTGGGGAAGGCAAAGGAAAGTAGCCATACATAAGGAGAAGATGGAAGATCCAAGTAGAAGCAAAAGGCAATAGGGACATGAGAGGCTAGACTGAAGGATGTCACCAGAAAGTGAGACACTGGAGTTAAATTCTAGGGAGAAATTAACGTAGGGTGGTGGCATGGTCCAAGGTTTTTATCTCAAGATTAAGTGACTGAGTGGTGACAATCATTACAGTAGAAAAAGTCAAATAATTATATAGCTCAGGGTAGAATGGTAAGTGAAGTTCACCAGGCTGGTAACAGAACCTTGTAGAGAGAGGAAAGTGTAAGCCAGGTTTCACAGCACTTGATAAAGCAGGTAATTCACTAGGAAATAAATAAAGAAGGAGTGGGAATAGGGTGGCAGAAGCCTCAAGGAGAAAGATTTTGCAATCAAAAAGGCGACCAAAAGATTTCATTAAAAATATACATATACATATAGTTTTTTTATTTTTAGAGACAGGGCCTTGCCATGTTGCTCACGCTGGTCTGAAACCCCCACTGGGCTAAAGTGATCCTTCCTTCTCAGCCTCCCAAATAGCTGAGACTATAGGTACATGTCACTAAACTGACTCTAAGCATTTTTTAAAATACCAAATATAATGCCAAATATTACAGTTGGATTCTTTTTAAAAAATTAGAGAAGTTAAAATATTGCTTTTAAAAACTGTCATATATTTCCTTATATATTTTATTGGGAGAAAAAATTATTTTATACCTTTTTTTACTACAAAATGAATTCAAGCACATGTCAAAAGACAGGAAAAAAATCACTATAATCCTACTACCTTAATGCAACTATTATTACAGTATTTTTTCAGCACAGTTATAATCATATTACATTTAAAATGTTATTGTTTTCCAATTAGCCACATGCATTTTTTAAGCCACCATCATTTTTCCACATTAACACACCTGCATGATGTTTTGTCAAGTAGATTTCTAAAATTTATAAATCCGTTCTTCCATTGTTCATCTAATTTGGGCTACCATAATTTATGCAGGGACATACATCCACATGTATAATTTTACATTTCCATGCCTAACCTGAGAAGTAGATAATTAACAGTACCTAAGGTGGGAAAGTTGTCCCTGAAGATTGAAAGGAAAACGGCAAGCTTATTTTCAGATGCACTATCTCACCAGGTCACTGACAAGCCAGAAGATTTACCTGGAAGAAATCTTACAAAACGTGGCATGAAATGAAATCTTGGGCAGCAGGGAGGACTGTCTTCAAACAAAGGACCTGAAGCAAACAAATGAGAGAAAAAAAAAAAAAGAAAAGAAAACTCAAACAGTCTTAAAAAACAAGCACTGCAACTTAATTTCTAAGATTTATGATAACCACAAAAACTACCACCAGAAGTAAATGCATAAAAAATACCACCACCTCCTGCCACTCCTCCTCAGTAGCTAAATCAATCATTGGTAACTGCCACAAGCATCCAAGGACAACTGCAATGAGGAGACTACGCAAAGGCAAGAAGAGGATGAAAGCCCCAAGCGCAAATACATATAGTAAAATTATTTTTAAAATTCAAAGTTATCAAGACTTATTATAATTGAATTATTACATGATATAATGTGACTATGTGTTCATTCTTTCCCATTTTAATCACTACACTAAAAAATGTTGAGAAATGCTATCAGTTTGAAAAGCCATTCATCAATAAATAAGTAACTGTTTATTAGAATACAGATACTTCCAAAAGAGTAAGCTACTATCCAAGAACCAAGCATCAAGTCTTTGAATTCATCTAGTTCACTCTAAGTGTCTGCATGTGTGTATGTGTGTGTGTGTGTGTCTTAATGACTAACCAAAGTTTTGCATTTAAATAAACTTCCATCTTAGATTTATTACAGCAAAGTTTACTAGATTTAAAATATTAACTAATGGTAATTTCCCAGGTACACATATATCAAGGTAGTTACACATAACAACTGGTACCATCTTTAAGCTGCTACCAGCTAATAATAAGCACTGTCAAACTGTATAAAGTAAAATCCATAGAAACTTATTTATGTCAAATGATAACAAGCATTCCTGTGAATAACACTTTTCTCTGGGTATTTAAAAAGTAAGAGAAATTTCAACTATCTCCTTACAATTTTTATAAGAGTTTTCACATATACCATAGCATTCTTCGATAAGCATTACTCTCTTCTTTAAATCCTATTACTCACCTTTAAGATTCCAGTCATACAATTCCAAAATATCTCTAAATAGGAACAGGGAAAAGAGTTCAAGCCCTTTCACACAAAAATTCTGAAAAACAAACCAAAATTAAATTACTGTAGATTGGCAAAATATATATTAACTGAAGGTTCAACTTCTTCTTGTCAAGTGTCTTTAAAAATGTCTGTTAAAACTATACTAAGACCATATAGTTTCCTGAAAAGTTTAGCCACTGATCACTAGTTTCAGACGGAAATGAAATAGACAATAACGCCATTAGGATTCCTTAATGTCAACTTAGCCCTTCTCAATATACAAATAAAACGAGAAATTTAAAAAGTAAGGCCTCACTTATATTATTTTTCTAATTCAATTATAAACTGTGTGAGAATCTTCTGAGGATGTTTTGTTAATTCAGATTACACATATGTACCTGATAGGCTTGTCCTTCACCCCCGCCTCACACATCCAGAATAACGGTCATGGAGTTACAAAAAAACAGAGGTCATGTGTACCCAAAAAGTTCAAATTCGTAATGAATGCAAATAAAGGGCTAAGAAAAACTATACAACTCTGCACCAAAATTTCTCCTGTAAACAAGCTAAACAGATGATATATTTGCAAGTGAGACTTATCTCATAATTCTTCCTCCTACTTGTTTTGCTCGGGGTTCATAAATTACCCTGCGTGAGATCACGCCAGAAGTTATAAACTTTTACAGTAGCAAATGAAGGTATATGACCTTAAAAACCAAAAGGAAGTTAAAAAAAAAAAAAAAAATCCCTTCTAGAGCAGAAGAATGAAGGGGTGGTTCTTTTTATTTAATTCTTTTTGAAAGGAAGGTACAATGAGCAAGACTTGCTCAGAATGAAACAGGTGCCAACTAGGCACACATGTCATGCCCATCAATTTCCCCCTCCATGCTCCCTGCCCATGACAGAGCTGTCCCATTAAACAAGGTTTGCAAGCAGAGCCAGGGGCGCCGGAAATTGACCCTGACTCCAACACAATGTTAAGTGCACAAGCTTGTTTGCTGTCTAGTTGTTATTTCTTAGTATGATTTGTCGACACCACTAAATTCAAGATCAGACTATGAATCATTCTGAGATTCACATTAATCTTCCTTTGGAATTTTACATCTCTTGCATGTATTTAGATAAATCTGCTGCTGTGCACCCGCAATGAAAAACAATTAGGAAAAAATATGTAAATATATGGGAAGAAAAACGAACCAAGCATTGATCTTGTCATTGGAGATAATGAATAAGATGATTACAACAGCTATCAGATTGTTTCACTATTCCAATTTCCCCTCTGATAATGACCAGTAACCAAAATCTGTCCCCTACGTAAAAGAAACTAGAAACAGATGTAAAGTTAATATCAGCAGATGTAACACAAGGAGAAATGGGTTCAAAAGACAGGTCAACAAGTTGAAAATTGGCCTGAATTTTAACCTTGATACTAGAGCTACATTTAACTGACTCTTTCAACAGTGATTATGATACTTTACAGATATTCCTGGCAAAAGCCAGATCTGGCCAAGTTCAATGCTTTCAAATAGTAGTGTGGAATAAGCAAAAGAGCAAACGACATCAAACCATTACACAATCTTTTCCCTTACCTCCGGCATCATCTCTTCAATGAAATGAATCGTGTAGTCTATGTTGAATCTAATTACTTTACACAGTGGAATCTGCAATAAAAAGAAGTGAGGTTCAGTTCCCCAACATCTCCCTGCAGGCTCATATTACACACGTTTGTTACCTGACCCATAAGGCCACGAACCAAATGAGAAGGCTTCACCTTCATCTCAGTGGCTAACAACACTGCACATGCAGCTTGACCACAACTGCTGGATTTTAATGACAAGAACCCAGCTGTCCTGGCCTCTCCAAGAAACCTGCATAATGTGGTGCTTAATTAACAGGATTAGCAGCAGCAACACAAACATAACAAGAACCCATTAAAACCACACATATCACATCTAAAGAATTAATAAAACCATAACCATAAACATTTCTGTTTCTCAAGTTTTTAAAATATTTTAGAATCTCTGGCTCCTTAGGCAGATCAGGGATAGCAGGGTGATAACTCATCAATTATGGATTCACAGGTCACTGAAAACACCCAATTCATGCTCCCCAGCTGGCTCGTGAGCAAAGGCAATTGTGGTAATAAATATAATAATAACAAGTGATAATAAAAATAATAATAGCTAACATTTTTTGAGCCAGGCACTGTCCCAAATGCTTCACAATATTCATGTAACCATCACAACATCCCTATGACATAGGTTTGGCTACCATGTCCACTGAACAGTGCAGGAAGCTAAGGCAGAAGAGTCATCAAGTACCATCCCTAAGACAACAGCTAGCTCGGTGACTGGAAAGTCTTCCTCTAGACCCCAGCTCTTAGCCACTAGAGTATATCCTTCTCGTTACCTGTTCTAACACTCAGGATACATGTGAAAACGAAGGAAGGCTAAGCATAAAATAAATCCACACCTATCTTACTTTACCAATGTATCATCAGACAATTGCCTACTGCCTACACATAATAGGTTTTCCGTAAATATATTTTTGAATGAATTAAAGAATAAGAAAGGGAGGGAGAAAGATTACTGCAGAGAATTGGCTGGCTAGCTGGGGAAAATAACAGACTCAGAAGTCCCAGAGATGCGTTAACTGAGTTTTTCCGGCTGCTTAATCTGACCATAAGATGATTTTATATAGATGTAATCATTTTCATAAACCATAGCAATCAGAAAGAAACAAACTTTAATTCTGTCAGTGAAAGGGATGGTAAGAAAAACAGAAAAATAGTCTTATAATGCCATCTACTGGAAATCTTTTTCTGAGATACAAAGTTTAGTTATTGGGGGCTTTTCCTTTTTATTCTAAAGAACAGTGGTTAATTTGAGTGAAACTCATGATAGCCATTATCATTTTTAAGTTCGACTTTGTTCTTAAAATCATTTAAAAATATTTAAGAGTTACAAAATTTTGCATGATTCAACATATTTTTAAAATACCTATTCTTTGCTAACAACTACATTAGATTCACAGGTACTCTAAAATAAGCTACGGGTCCTATCTTAAGAGGTAAAGATGTGTAAGAAGAAAGGCATGTAAGTAAATACAAACAGAATACAATGCAATGTAACTTCTAAGTTCAATTAAAAAACAAACAAGCAACCAAAAAAAGTATAAAGTGCAAAAGAACCAAAGAGGAGGTAACATATGAGTTGTCTTCAAAGATGGGGAGGGGCTGGGTATGGTGGCTTATGCCTATAATCCTAGCACTTTGGGAGGCTGAGCAGGGTGGATCAACTGAGTTCAGGAGTTCAAGAACAGCCTGGCCAACATGGTGAAACCCCGTCTCTACTAAAAATACAAAAATTAGCTGGGCATGGTGGCGGGCATCTATAATCTCAGCTACTCAGGAGGCTGAGGCAGAAGAATCGCTTGAACCCAGGAGGCGGAGGTTGCAGTGAACCAAGATCGTGCCACTTCACTCCAGACTGGGCAAAAGAGCAAAACTCCATCACAAAAAAAAAAAAAAAAAGATGAGGAGGGGAGGAATTTTCCAGGCCATCCAGAAAAAGTTGAGGCAGAGCAGCTGTTTAGTTTCTAGCAAAATGGAGGAAAGGGAGCTGAGAAGTAGTAATTTCACGGTTCAGACAGAAGTACGTGGAGAGAGAGATGCCAGGTGATCTAGAGAGGAAAATACGAACTCTATTACGCAGCCTTTACAAACCATCTTAAGGTCAGGGCTTATGGATATATGGCAAGAAGAAATCATTCAAGTACTTGAAGTTAGAGATTATCATCATCTACATTTCAGAAGAGACACTGTAGAAACAGTGTTGTAATGGCTTGTAAGGGAACAAAGAAGACCAGACTGAAGTCTAATGCAATAGTCCAGGAGCCAAATGAAGGGAAGACAGGAAAGGAAGAGAAAAATTTTAAACACAGGAGATATTACTGAAATATACAGTGATCATTCTGATGTGGAAGGAAGAGTGAAGAAAGAACTGAGGATCATTTCTGGGTTTCTGGCTTAAGTGACCAACTAGGTCACTTAATTCAGGAGGGTGTCCCCTGAGTACCTCAAATTCAATATGTAGGGAAGATGACGAGTCTAGTTTCGCACAGGTTGAGGGTAAAGTATCTGAGGAAACATCAAGGAGGTTCATTTCAAAAGGCAATCTAAAATGTGAGAGTGGAGTATTAATACAGAGGTACATGTCACAGCTATAAATATTGATCTGGTGGGGATCAGAATATGCATGGGTGGAACTGAATTACTCAGAGAGTACATAGGAGAGAAAACAACGGGAGCTCTTGGGAATTCTCAAGAGGTAGGCAGAAGCAAATGTGCAAACTTTCCTCCTTGCTATCATAGGAAAAAGCACTCTGCTTGATGATTTATGCATGTACAGTCCTTTTCCTATTTCATTTTAAGTAAAATCACTTCTTGGAATTCCTTCTGTGACCTCTTTTCTTTGTATATACTTTATTTTCTTTTGGGCTTCCATCCATACCACCAGAGCCATTCTCAGACACACAAATTTGGAAAGGCAGGATCTCCTCATCTATTCAAACTGTGATCTCTCTAAGTGTCAAGGAGAGCTTGTTATTTTGCTACACAATGGTCAACCAAAAAACTGTAACTTCAAAGATCACCAAAATACCTCCCAACAAATGCCATCAAATAATATAAATGACTACTATCATGTTTGAATATTTAAAAGTAAAGACTATCCTATACTGACTTATACTCTTATCTTACCCTAGCAAAAAACCCAAAACACTAAAAAACTCTCCAAACCTCCATCTTCTAACTCTATTTCCACATACTGATTGACCAAATCCAGGGGTCAGCAAGTCCACTCCAAATGGGAAGCCAACTAAAGTGGGAAGGAAATGATCCAGGGGTTTTCCTGTGCTTTGGGGAATATGACAAAATACTATGTAACTCATACATATATCTTACATTTTTTTCTTTTTCTTTTTTTGAGACGGAGTTTCGTTCTTGTCACCCAGGCTGGAGTGCAGTGGCGGGATCTCGGCTCACTGCAAATTCCGCCTCCTGGGTTCAAGCGATTCTCCTGCCTCAGCCTCCCGAGTAGTTGGGATTACAGATGCCCACGACAACACCCAGCTAATTTGTGTATTTTTGCTAGAGACGGGGTTTCACCATGTTGGCCAGGTTGATCTCAAACTCCTGACTTCAGGTGATCTGCCCACCTTGGCCTCCCAAAGTGCTGGGATTACAGGCATGAGCCACTGCACCTGGCCCTTTTTCCTTTTTTTTTTTTTTTAAGAGATGGGGTCTAGCTCTGTCACCCAAGCTGGAGTTCAGTGAGGCAATCAGCTCACTGCAGCTTCAAACTCCTGGGTTCAAGTGATCCTCCCACATCAGCTTCCACAATAGCTGGGACTCAGGCCATTTTGAACTCCTGGCCTCAAGCGATTCGCTTGCCTTAGCCTCCCAAAGTGCCAGGATTACAGGTGTGAGCCACTGTACCTGGCAAATACACATATCTTTAAAACTTCAGATAAGTTGTCAAAGCTCTTAACATCAGGTATTATAATAAATGTGCTCCACAAAAAGGTAAAATTCTCCCAGAATGCTTTATACTCAGCCAACAAGTCTTTCAATCCACTTCAAGACCTTAAGAGAACTTGTAGAACTAGATTTGGTGGAGATTCTATCATTACCATCATTTGCATGACATTCTTGCTGACATTCTCTCTCTAGCAAGAAAAGGAATCAGAGTGGTAAAGCAGTTTAACAATTTTTTTCCTTAGGAGGCTATTTCAAATTCAAGAAGCCTTTGATGGATCTAATTCCTATGAACTGTACAACACTCAGCTTAAAACTCAGTTTATTTTTATCAACATCTCTGACATAAATGATGGGGTTTGTCACAGAATAAAGTTCTCATCGAGAACTTGAACATTTACATAAAATATATGCTGAACAGCCAGGTGCGGTGGCTCAAGCCTGTAATCCTAGCACTTTGGGAGGCCGAGATGGGCAGATCACGAGGTCAGGAGATCGAGACCATACTGGCTAACATGGTGAAACCCCGTCTCTACTAAAAAGAAATACAAAAAATTAGCCGGGGGTGGTGGCGGGTGCCTGTAGTCCCAGCTACTCGGGAGGCTGAGGCAGGAGAATGGCGCGAACCTGGGAGGCGGGGCTTGCAGTGAGCTGAGATCCGGCCACTGCGCTCCAGCCTGGGCGACAGAGCGAGATTCCGTCTCAAAAATAAATATAAATAAATAAATATATATATATATATATGTTGAAGCCAGAAATTTTTTCTGTCCTTTTGTTTTATAATAACAGTAATGACTGTGACTAATTTAGCATCAGTGGCCTCTCAGGTCAAACCTTGTGCTGGGGGACATTTTTAAAAATGATGTTTTCTATTCACTTTTGCTATAAACCTAAAACTATTGTTTTGTTTTTTTAAGTCCATATTTTTAAAAAATTATGTCTGATTCTCACTAAAACCCCAAGCATTGCTATCATTCATGAAGTTCAAAGAATTCACTTGTCCAAGGTAAAAAAAAAAAAAAAAAAAAGGATTAGAAGATTCAAACCCAGCTCTGTCTGAAATCCTTTCCAAAGAGAGAGGTGCCAGTATTTATTATGTGCCAAACACCATGATAAACACTTTTCTTGTGCCATCTTATTTATTTTTCACAAAAGCCAATGAGATTGCTCCAACTAATACCCTCATCTTACAGATGAGAAAGCCAAAGCTTATACAGATTGAAATGTCAAATCACAGAGCTATCACTAATTTTAAACCCTGGTCTCTCTAAAGCCACATCGCTATCCTTCTTTGTTTAAGGTGATCCTAAAAGTCAAAATAAGATCTCTATTAATTCTAGGGAATCAAGAAATAAGATGAAGAATAGTTTTAAGTATTTTCATGCTAACTAAATTCTGTGTATTTATAAGCCCTTTGTGGGGGGAAAAAGAGACAGGCAGTAGATGGTGGGGGGTGGAGGGTAATCAACTCTAAGGCTATGAGATTTGGTGTAACAAAGGGTTTGAAAGTTTGTGATACTTAAAAAAAAAAAAAGCAAAGAAATCATGAAAGTTCAGAAACCTCTTAGTACCTTTCCATAAAGATTATTTAAGAATGGCCTAATATTATTGCTTTTCTATATTTCTTTATTTATTTGAGACACAGTTTCACTCTTCTGCGCAGGCTGGAGTGCAGCAGCACGACCTTGGCTCACTGAAACTTTTGCCTCCCAGGTTCAAGTGATTCTCATGCCTCAACCTCTCGAGTAGCTGGGTTTACAGACGCACACCACCACCCCTAGCTAATTTTGGATTTTTAGTAAACACATGAGGTTTCACCATGTTGGCCAAGCTGGTCTCGAACTCCTGACCTCAAGTGATCCACCTACCTCGACCTCCCAAAGTGCTGGGATTACAGGCGTGAGCCACCGCGCCTGGCCCATATTATTGCTTTTCTACATTAGTGAACAACAGATGGTCCCCCTTGAAGAAAAACATATATATTATCAAATGATTTTATTTTTACATTTACAATGTAATCATCTTCTCAAAGAAAATTCTCTAGGATAAAAAATACTGTGAAATAAAGAAAATCTCATTAGGAAAACAATTTGTCTTAAATTAGCATCACTGCTATGGAATCATATCTACTTATACAAAAAAAATGACAAAAAAGGCTAAGGTAAGGCAAAGATCTGAGTCTTAACTGTACTCTCCAATGGAACTGAATTTCATCTGTGAAGTAAACAGTACTAAAATAATTTTTCAAATTGCAGATGTAATTTCATGTAACCAAACCAGAAAAGGTTAAACAACATTCCATTTGATGTGGATATATAATAGCTACAATTCAATAACTTCTACAACAGCATCTGTACTGGGTCAAGTACACTGCCACACATCACTTCCTGTGCCACTGCCAGCCAATTCACTCTACATCCAACTGGAGTAAGACAGACAATTCCTGGGACTGCCAGCATGGAGATGGAAAGATTCTGACTCACGGATCAGGAACTTCCATTTGAACCAATTACCAACAAAGCAGACTTAATACCTGTATAAAAATATCATGAATCCGTATGTCAAAGTCTCTTGAAGACACATTCCTGGGATTCAAAAGCAGAAAATGTACTTCATGAATTCAGGCTCCAAACGTCCTGAATAAGCTCTGTTTCTTTTGCTCAGAGACTAAACAATGGCTTCTCCTTAAAACTTTCCAACTTTCTTTTGAAGGACAACCAACCCAAAATAGCTTTAACACATTACTCCACAGTTTATCCTCCTTTTCCAAGCTTTCACACTCTCAAAATGTTACTCTGACACGTTTACTTACAGCATTTAATGCAGACCGAACCTGTGACTCATTAACACAGACGTCACACTGCCACCTGACACACTACTGCAGACTTCCTGCAGCTCATTCACGTTACAGAGGGACGCAGAGGAAACGTTTCTTAGGAGGCAGATGACAGGAAATGTTTTGACTTTTGGAAAGAAGGGATGAAGGAGGTACAAGGAAAGAGAAAAGCAGCCAACTAGCACATACTTACATTGGTCAGGGGGGCATGTGCAAACATAGAAAATCCTTCAAAGATATACTCGTGATCATCGTATTCTATGACAGTTGGCCTGTCAGTCTAAAAGCAAACAGAAACATGAACCCCAAATTAAATAAATGACACAGTTTGCATGTGCAGAAATCCATCAGGACTCAAAGTAACCAATAGAACATAAGGACTTCCTTTCAGACACCAGGGAGAACTTTATACAAAGTTTAATTTTACATGAAATTCTCTGGCTTCAGATAGTAAGTATAATATTTATGTACTTAGACAATTAATGATGTAATATTATGGGTGCCATAAATAAATCAAAGGCTATACTAAGCTTCATTTTCTAGGAACTTGTTTTATTTAATCTCACAATACTACCAGTTTTGTTCTTAATGAACTATGTTTCTGAACTAACAGAAGTCCTAACAGGAGCAAGGTAAATAATACAGCTAACTCAAATGCAAAGTGGAAAAAGACTCAGCATCATAGAGTGGAGACTAGCAACAGCCTAGAAGTCTCTGAAAGGCCTCTGGGTGCCAGAAGGTCAACCCCTCATAGCTCTACTCCCAGCCTCTCCAAGAAGTCAACCAACCAAACACTGCAAAAAATCAATTCCCATACAAGTTCAAAGGCCTTAATTCCCAGAAAATTAGATTTGTAACTAAATAATACATATATCAATCTAAGCATGAGGGACTCTATTTCTTATGCCATTCTTATAACCCAACATTGTGTGTGTGCGCGTGTGTGTGTGCGCGTGTATGTGTCTGTGTGTGTGTGTGTTTTTGAGATGACGTCTCACTCTGTTGCCCAGGCTGGAGTGCAGGGGCATGATCTTGGCTCACTACAAACTCTACCTCCCAGGTTCCAGCAATTATCGTGTCTCAGCCTCCTGAGCAGCTGGGATTACAGGCATGCGCCACTATGCCAGGCTAGTTTTTGTATTTAGTAATGGGGTTTCACCATCTCTACTAGGCTGGTCTCGAACTCCTGACTTCAAGTGATCTGCCTGCCTCAGCCTCCCAAAGTGCTGGGATTACAAGCATGAGCCACCAGGCCCAGCCATTTTTAACCTTAAATGCTAAATATGGCAGTAATTATTAAGACTGATGGCCTATAAGACATACTTCTAACACAGATACTAGATTTCATTCTTTTAAACATTATCTACTAAGAACAACTTGGAATAAGGGGGAACAAAAGAATATCGAAATATATATTATTTGTTTTGCCAATATTATTGTTAATTTATATTTGAAAACCTTAACAAAGATGGTCTAAATTAAATAAAAGAGAGCCAGGCACAGTGGCACATGCCTGTAATCCCAGCTACTTGGGAGGCTGAGGCAAGAGGATCACTTGAGGCCGGAGTTCAAATTCAGCCTGGGCAATAAAGTGAGATCTCACCTCTGAAAAGAGAAAAAAATAATGAGCAAAAATGGTATAGCCACTTTGGAAACAGTTTGACATTTCTTCAAAAACTTTGTTGTTGTTGTTGTTGTTGCGCAGGCTGAAGTGCAGGGGCGCGATCTCGGCTCACTGCAAGCTCTGCTTCCTGGGTTCACACCATTCTCCTACCTCAGACTCCCAAGTAACTGGGACTACAGGTGCCCGCCACCATGCCCAGCTAATTTTTTGTATTTTTAGTAGAGACGGGGTTTCACCATGGCGCCCACCAGCACGCCTGGCTAATTTTTTATATTTTTAGCAGAGATGAGATTTCACCGTGTTAGCCAGGATGGTCTCGATCTCCTGACCTTGTGATCCGCCCACCTCAGCCTCCCAAAGTGCTGGGATTACAGGCGTGAGCCGCTAGGCCTGGCCGCTGTTCACCAATTTTTAAGAGATGTGGAAGTGTTCTATATTTTCTTCCCACTCCATAGCTCCAACATTGTTGGCTACTATGAATTTGGCTATTAAGTGATGCCAACAATATTTAATGAAAAAAAGATATAGTAGTATAGTGAAGAGGAAGCTGAAAGAAACATCATCGTGATAAAGATCAATTTCTCAACATAAAAATAAAATATATTTCAAAGTAAGAACATTTAAGAACGGAGTAACTTTAGCCTATTCACATTTTACTCTATGTACATTTTAAATGATATGCATGTGATTCTTTAGAAACTTACTAAAAAGTTCGTAGGTGGGGAGACTGTGATCCGGTAGTGGAAAAGTCTGCCAGCATTGTTGGTCATAGGACGACAGGGCTTGATAGCCTGAGGGGAAAAAAACGAAAATCAGTTTACAAGTATAACAGAGTATTTTTACTTAAAAATATATTGTATTTCCTAGATTCACATCTAACAAAAGAGATTTTATGTCTGTTCCTTCACAGACTGGTAGGAAAGAACAGTACTGGCTTTGCCATACCTAGACCAACAAAAAAGGGCTGGCCAGTCTCCAGCTCTCAGCCACTTCCTCAGGTGCTGGTGAAGCAGGGATGTCCAATAAGGCCAAAAATGTCTGAGGGTTTTGGGGCCTCCAAAATACCGTGAACTTGGCAAATGAGCAGTTACCATCCATGAGGGTGCCGGGGGACACCCACTGGACCACGAGTACACATAGGTGGCCTGTCCATAGTACACACAGGTGTTCTTCCACCTGACGAGGCGAGTAGGCCACGTCAGTTGTAAGGAGAGTCTGAAGGAACTCATGAGGTTTGCCTGAGATGGGCCCATTTGGGACTCCCCTTTATTGCAGCTGCCAGTAGAAGTAGCTCTGACCTTGCTGCAGACCGCTGGACTGCATCTCGTCCTGTGGGTGATGGGCCTGGGAAGCCCAAGGAGAGCGATGCCAGCTGTCAGACCTCTGGCTAGAGGGTGCCAAGCTGGGGCTGGGAGAGGTGTGAGCTGCAGCTGGGAACACTTGGTTGGGTGGTTATGTCTTGGCATTTTCCAGCATGGCAAAGGCCCATAGAGCTTGATTAACTTCAGAGGCCAAGAGAGCTCGTTTGGCCTGTGATGGGGATCCCCTTAAAAACAACTGTAAAGTAGGGCCAGGCAGTGGTTCATGCCTGTAATCACAGCACTTTGGGAGGCCAAGGTGGGAGGTCTGCTTAAGCTCAGGAGTTCAAGACCAGCCTGGGCAACATGGCAAAACCTGTCTTCACAAAAATTAGCCTGGTGTGGTGGTGCATGCCTGTGGTCCCAGCTACTTAGGAAGTAGAGGCAGGAGATCACTTGAGCTCAGGAAGCGGAAGTTGCAGTGAGCCAAGATTGCACAACTGCATTCCAGCCTGGGTGACAGAGGGAGACCTTGTCTCAAAACAAAAACAAAAAGAAAATCATAAACATTTGGCTGCAAGGTGGCCTATACAGGGCTCTCCCAGCGGTGCCCCAGTCCCATGGAGGTGGCAGCTGCATAAACCCACTGAAACATGCTTAAATGTTCCTTCCTGAACTTTACACCAGCCACTTTCAGCCCTTGATGGAGAGGTTCATGCTATGGTGTGCTATTCTCCAAGTCATGAACAGTCACTGCAGCACAGGACAGGGACAGCTTATGGCCGCCCGCTCTATGCCCACAGCCCCATCAAGTTGTGCTTCCTGGATAACCTTGACTGGGTGTTGAAGTCATGAGAGACCTTACCATCTTTGGAGATAGCTACCGTTATATTTTTCAGTCTGTGAGTTACAGACCACTTCCCGTGTGATACACACAGTACAGCCAGTGACAACTTTCTCACTGAGTCCCTGCATCAGGTCTTCAAGGAGGCTCTGAATTTCTGTCCTTGACAAAGGGTAAACCTCTTTGCAGACTTCTACGGTGTCTGGGGCATGCCTCCTCATCTGAGCAGGCTGTGGAGGTAACAGCCACTGTCCTAACCATGACCCAGGTGGTGATTGGTAATGCCTGTAGTGCAACCAATGGTTACCCCGCAAACTCAGGATCATCATTCCACAGCTTGAAGGCCTATGGATCAGACAGGCCAAGTGATGCGACTCTGAGCTGAGGCTGTGTGACTGGAGTACACAGCACCCAGCAGGCATCTGAGGATGGAGCACATCCCTGGAGAAGCCGCGCAGTCCCATCAGGAGTGCAGAGGGTATAACGTGTCCTTCAGTGATTGTACAGACTTGCAGGGGATCATCTTCTAAATCCCCCACTGGCAGACAACAACATAGAGGCTTTCTGCAGATAAACCTGACCTACGACTTCCTGGCCTAGGGTGTCACAATCCCAGGATCCTTCAGGCTGAGATTCTCCTCTGGCACAGCAAGGGCTGGAGACACACCAGCTGGCAGTCAGCTCATGAAGCCAAGGGTGTCCCCGGCATCCAGACTGTCCTCCTCCACTTGGGAGCCTGTCCCCGCTTACTAGGGGCCTGGAAGGATCTTAAGAATAATTTTGGCAGGTTTTGCCTGGTGGCAATTTCCATAACAGAGGTAAAAAGTACACACAGTAGGTAGCAATTGGCCAGAAAGCAGAACAAAAACTGCCAGACCTGCTGTGGAATAGTCCATACGGCTCACCCGATAGCTGGATCAGAGCTAACTCTCATGATTCTCTCAGAGAAATGAGTGCCACTACTCACCTGCTTAGGCAAATGCCATCACCATCCCCAACTGTCGTGTTGGTGGGTGGGGTGTTTCCAATGGACCTAATTAACCAGCTCTTTCAGGAGACACTTCTCCCTTTCCATCTGATTCTCCTCAAAGATAAGTCTTAGTTACCAACCGATGCTCAAGCAGTTTGTTCTGCTTATTCTCTTACAAGACGGACAGCAGATGCAGGCCAGATATAGCCAGGGAGTCAGATGACCAAGTCAACAGGAGGGTCTTCATCCGGAGACCATACTCAAGTTTGGAAGATCCTTCTCCTTTACTTACACCTGTATTCAGTCCAGATCAGTTACCAGATGTCTCTTTTCTAAAAGGAGTTTAAACTATTCTTGTAAGGGGAAACTTTAAGACTTATGAAAGCTCCATCTGTGCCGAGGTGGCCTTGTCTCCTGGAAATCTCCAGGCTAGGTTGTAGACTGCTGACACAGGCTGACACGGACAACACTGCTGACATGGAGTATCGGCCCTGTGAGACACCTGAATGAAGTTATAGCTACTCTTAATCTTATAGCCACAATATGCCACTTACAATATACTCCAGAGGGGGTTCAGACCATAAGATTTAAGGATCTTTCTAGATCTAGAATCCTATGACCATCTTCCTTTTACTTATAAAATAACATAATAACTGACCTTTGGTTATACTTATGAATAAACTGAAAAAAAAAAGTGGGGAAATTAATCTGAGAACTAACAGCAGCGAGAGTTAATAGGAAATTTTAAAAGCTGGAAGGAATAAATATGCTGGGTAAAAATCAAAAAGGTCAGAAATGAAGAAAGCATGAGAGATGGTGGAAGAGAATATGTATGGATCTTAAGACAGGAAAAAGCTGGCCAGGCACGGTGGCTCATGCCAGCACTTTGGGAGGCCAAGGTGGGCAGATTGCCTGAGGTCGGGAGTTCAAGACCAGCCTGACCAACATGGAGAAACCCTGTCTCTACTGAAAATACAAAATTAGCCAGGCGTGGTGACGCATGCCTGCAATCCCAGTTACTTGGGAGGCTGAGGCAGGAGAATCACTTGAACCCGGGAGGTGGAGGTTGCCGTGAGCTGAGATCAAGCCATTTCACTCCTGCCTAGGCAACAAGAACAAAACTCCGTATCAAAAAAAAAAAAAAAAAGGCAAACAAAGCCAGCAAAAGAAGTGTGCTGTGACAGCATCAGTTATGATGGCATGATTGGGTGTACCTGTGATAGACATGGGGATGTGCTGCACAGACCCACGTTCAAGGAAAGACTTGCTGCCTGGCTGTGGAGGGCACAGATAGCAGGGAGCTTACAGCTATAAGCTTCTTCAGGATCTCTCTCCACTGCAGATCTCCCTCCTCTGACCTCAGGTATGGCCCAACATCAGGTACTGAGCAAGGCAGAGGTATAAAGGCCCAGCCATTTCAGCCCAACTCAAACGGGCAATATGCATTCCACAGATCACTCCCAGGCTAAATGCAGCTTTCAGTTCAGCCAATCCTTCTTTCCAATCCTGCTTCCACCTTTCGTTGATGCCTAATAAATCTCATGTACCCAGAACTCCATCTTAGCATCTGCTTCTAGAGAACCCAAGATGCAGCTGTTGGCACTAGGAGTGACCCAAGAAAACAGCAAATAAGATGGTGTTTCGGAGCTCAATCACCTCCCAACAAGCAATGAAGATGCCATCACTGGTGGTAAGTGGAACACAGACAACCCCTGGCACCAGATGGCAAGGCAACTAAACTTTAAAGATGGTGAATTAGAAGCTGTACACTGGAAGTAGGCCAAACACCCAGGTGTTTAAGACTGTGGAGAAAATGGTAGCTATAAGAACAATGGTTATGATCCTTCAGGGACGGATGGCTGTCGCTAAGCACCACTGATGCTCTACCATAGTCCCCAAACCTTAGTCTGCCCAGAAATCACCTGGAGGGCTGGTTAAATCTCAGAGTGCTTGTTTCCCACTCCCAGTTTCTGATTCAGTGGCTGGGATGGGCTGAGAATCTGCCTTTCTAACAAGTTCCCAGGTGAAGCTGTATGAGTCTCAGTTGGAAGCCTTCACTTAGAGAACCATTGCATTATAGAAGTATAACAGCAGAGGAGGAGAAAAGACTATTGAAAACCAGATGTGAAAGCCAGAAGAAACTCTCACTACCTACAGTGAGAGGTCACAGCAAGGACCAAGCCTAAGGCTTACCTGTGAGAGTGGCCGAACCTCAAAGGCAATTAGCCATGGTCAGGGCCCAGGAAACCTGAAATGGGGACATTTAGGTTTTGACTCCCCAGATTCCTCTAAACCGTCTGACTGCAGAGATGGCACATCCCTCCCAATTAAGAGCAACTGCTCAATTGTGCCAGAAGACAATGGAAGAACCTACAAGGCAACACTATGCCCCCTCACACACTCCAGGCCAATACCTATAATTGGGGTCATTTCAGGGCCCCAAACGGGGAGGTGCTGGAAGGCAACAGATTATATTTCAGAAGAATTGCAGGAACTAACTAGCATGTAGCAACAGCCAGAGAAGTCTGCAGAGGACATGATGATGAGAGCGCTTGATCAACAGGGCCAGAACATAAAATTGTTTAGAGAAGAGTATATTGACTTCGGAGCACTCAGGATACAACAACACCAGGGTATGTTGAGAACTCCCTACTAGCATGGCTCCTAAAAGCATGAAGAAGCAACGACCCACACTGAGCAAAGCTGAAATACCAGAATTGCCGGGGTAGACACTGGAGGAAGGAATTCAAGGACTCAAGGAAGTTAGAATGGATACAGTATCTATGGCTGGAAAATATGCCAAATAATCGTGTTGCATGGGAAGCCCCAGAGGACACACCAAAACGAATGTGCAGGTGATAGGAGCACAAACATCATGAGGAAGATCAGTGGCAACCTCCCCTGCAGGCCAGGGCTGACCACAAAAGTGGTCAGAGAGCAGAGCTCGCCAGCAGTAACAGGGATGACAGAATCCTGAAACAAGAGATGCCAGGTGATAGGGCTAAGTGCTGGAAGCCAGGCCACAGTGGCAGCCACGGGGGTCTGACCCACAAAGGTCACGGAAATAGTTAATAGAACATGGTGTCCTTGGGTACAAAACAAGTGGGTAACCAATACGAGTACTACTTAGTTTGTACAAACATGAGAAATCAAGAATGGATAACCAAGAGACTGAAGGCAGGTCATTCCAATAAACAGTCACACTATTCCCTGCCCAGTTCCAGGCCTGATCACGTTTTTTGGACTGAAATCCACTGACTAAAGAGGTGGTCAGATCCCAGGAGGGAGGACCCTGTAACAAAATAACAAGCAAAAACGGCCTTGACAACCCTGTCATTCCCCAAAGGGGCTTATGGCCATTTACCTGGGGAGCTGTACACTGGGAAAAGAAGAATAGCAGACAGTTCAAGCCATGTTAGATGCAGTATCTGAATCATCATTGATACTTGGAGACTGGATACATCACTATGGTACCCCAGTTAGAGTAGAGAATAAGAGGCCAAGGTAACAAATGGATCTTGGTCAAGGTCTGACTTACAGTGGGTCTACTGAATCACAGATCTACCCAGTGGTCCTTTCCCTAGTCCTTGAATGTACCACTAGAATTGACATTCTTGGCAGACCCAATGTGCTACTCAACACTGGGTCCTTGACATGTGGAATAAGAGCTATCCTAATGGGAAAGTCAAGCAGAAATTAAATTAACACAACACCTGTCAACCCAGGCATCAAAACCAATATTGCACTGGAGGGATAGAGGAGATTAGTGCCACCCTTAAGGATCTGAAGGATATAAGGGAGATGGTACCAGTCCTATCTCTGATTAATTCACCTGTCTGGCCCCTGAAGGTCCTGAAGGATGACTGCGAACTACCACAAACTCAACCAAGCAGGAGCTCTGAGTGTAGCTGCCAGGCCAGGTGTTGTAGTTTAGCTGGAGCAGATATAAAGTATGTGGCAACTGATTACGTGAATGGGTTATTTTCTATCCCAATCAGAAATGAGGATCAGAATGATTCACAGACATTTATAGTTTTGCCCCAGGGCTGTGTTAATGCTCCCACCCACTCATAATACCAAGGAGTTCCCAACCGTCCAGGCATACTGCAGAAGCTCACACTGCTCCATTACACCTCTGACATTATGATGATCAGGCATGCACGCATGCACCACAGTGGATGTGAGATCAACCCTACAAAGATTTAGGGGCTTGCCGCAGCCACACAATTTTTAGGAGTCCAGTGGTCTGGGGAATGCCAAGACATCCCCTCCAAAGTAAAAGACAATTATTTTATCTTCCACCTCCTACAATGAAGAAAGCACAACACCTAGTGGGCCTTTTCAGGCTCAGGAGGCAAGAGAATGCACATGTAGAAACACTGCTTCAATCCACTTACAGAGTGGCACAAACGGCACAAACAGCTGCCCCCGCTGAGGACAGCCCACGTGAGAAAGGGCCTCAGCTGTTCCAGGCTAGAGTATAAGCAGCCCTGCTACTGGGGCCATATGTTTCAGCAGATCCTACAGTGTTGGTGGGAAAAGATGCCAAAAGGAATCTGTGGCAGTCCACATTGGGAGAATCACAATGCTGGTCCCTGACGTTCTGGAGCAAGACCTGCTATCTACAGTGAAGACGTACGTGCCTTTGAAAGAATATTCCAGATGTGCTACTTGGCCCTGATAAGAGATGTAAGGCCTGGCCAAGAGATACCAGATACACATGTGGCCAGAATCACCCATCATAGGCTAAATTCTGTCAGTCCCACCAGGCAATACGGCATCAGCAACAATCCATCAAAAGGCAGGCGTGGTACTGCCAGAGTCAAGCATACCCAGGAGCCAAGAGCACAAACAAGCTGCCTGGGCAGGTGGCCCAGATCCCCACGGCTCCACCACTGTTACACCAGCTCCCCTCCCTCAGCTGATGACTAAGGGTGTATGGATGAAAGCAGAGGAAAAAGCCCAAACTTGGTTTACAAATGGCTCAGTTGACAAGAGTGGGTGAGCCAAAAACAGATGGCACTACAGCCTCACTCTGGGATGGTTCTGAAAGACAGCGCTGTGGGGAAATCTCTCCCAGTGGGCGGAGTTTCAGGCAGTGTACCTGGTCATCCACTTTGTGTGGAAAGAGAAGTGGCCTGAAGTTAGAATAGAGATGGACTCATGGGCAGAAGCAAGTGGTGGCCATGCCAGCTGGTCAGGGGCCTAGAAGAAAAGAGGACGGATGAGAAGGTCTTGGGGCAGAGACTTGCAGGTGGACAAATGGAAGGGAGCATGACGAGCTCTATCTCACACATGGAGGTCCGTCAGACAGCACCACCATGGAAGAGGTACCAGGTACCAAGCAGACAAAATGACTGGGGCAGTTGGTGCCAGCCACCCTGTGACCTCGGCCACCCCAGAGCGACAGGAGGGGCACATGAATGAAATGACCACAGCAGCAGAGAGGAGGCTTCACATGAGCCCAACAGCATGGACCCCGCTTATCAAGGCTAAGCTATATAATTAAGCTAACTTCCACTGCCAAACATCCAACTAGCCAGATACAATGACCCATGCTGAGTCCCCAAAATGAGACCATTCTTCCAGGAGACCAAACTATCACCTGCCTTTCCTGCCTACGGGTCCCTAGCTGGCACCACTGCCCATCTAGTCTGCCTTCAAGGAAGAGCCTGCTGTCCAAATGTGCACTGTGTAGTCAGCACACAGCCTGTAGCTATTGGCTCCTTCAGGGTCAGCCTCAGCTGCAGAGCCCCCTCTCCCAGGGTCGTGCCCTTCCTGGGGCACCTTGCTGTGGGGACTGAGACAGATGGGGGTATGACGGCCATTCCAGCACAACACACAAAAATTCTGATAAGCCAGGCCTGATCAGACCCACATCACAGGGGAATAGTTCCCACCTCTGCTCTTTTCCTGTCACAGGTGTTGATCCCTCATCAACATCTCAGAGCTCCCAACCTGAGGTATGTGCACAAACACTCACAAGATGCCACCGTCCCACAATTCCTTGCTACACTTGCCGACTTTCAAAGACAAATGAGCAGAAGTGATGCAAGTATTTCAAATTATCAGGCACCATCTCCTAGTCTTTATTCCCATTATTATTGAGCCCTCAAACAAGTTTTAAATAGAAATCGAGGTTTTACGTATACTGTGTTTAAATATAATGCGCTGAATTATAAAGTGAGGAGCCTGGGATTAACAAAAATAGCTTATAAAAATAAAAGATAAAGGGAACAAATGAGGGACAATAATTGAAAGGGACAGACTAACAGAGAGAGAAGACATGCGCCTCAGAGCACTTTAGTAAGAGCGTCTCTCCAGGGCCATTCATAGCCACTTATGATGAAACATAAAACTATAACATGTACAGTTGAAGAATACTTACAATGGGAAACACCTATCAAATACACCATGCCTATTTTAAATATAAAACTACTAAAACTTTTGTTAATGTTTCCTCGAGAACATTCCCCACTCCACCCCCAAAACCCAAGTGCTTTCCTCCACAATTATCAGTAACAGAGACTATCAGGGAATATGAAGAGAATTTTGATGGTATCATTTCATTTATGGGGGAAAGAACAGCAACATCTGTCTACTTCTGGCTTCTCGGCATTTACAAACATAATAACCCAAACCAGTTACCTCTTCTCCAGGATAAATGCTGTGCCTAATTCCTGTGCGTCTTGCCTTTGCGCTGCATTTGCAGAGTGGTCCATCATTCATCTGTCAGAAACACAATGTAATTTTTATTGGAGGGAAAAATCCACACCATGCACAATGATGCCTCCGAAAATGTGTGGGTTTTAATGTCATGAGCACTGAAGCTCTGAGAGGCTGTCACGGTTAGAAGATTAAACGGATGTTCCAAAACCAATAAAGCTGCAAACTCTCTATATTGTCTGATAAAGGGAAACTGTATGACAACCCTGCATTCCCGAGTTATTTGTGCAGCCAAGCAGAAAATATCAATGTCAGCACACTGTTTGCCCCCATCTTCTTCTACCAATTCCCAGGACATTTTTGTTTTCCTATTTCTTATCTCAAGAAAAATGACTCTTTCACAAAAGCAAATTTTATATCCTGGAGGAACACATAGAGCGTTTTGAAGGTGACCTGCGGATTCAATGTTTTGAAAAGAGAAACTGTAAGGTACCTCACTAGCGGAGAGAAGAAAATGCTACTAAAGCCAGAAAAACTTCCCACACTGGTCAGGTTAGATTATATCTCTTTCCCTGAATTTGTTTTAGTGCCACAAACTCCGCCCACAAGGCTCCATAGGCAAGCAATTCTTCAAAACTTCTGGAACGGACAAGTGCTAAGCATGGGGATGATAAAGAACAGCGGGTCCATGTGCTCAAGGAATATCTGTTCCAGACAGGAGAACAACATATATATGATATGCTTCATAATTTAAAAGAAAAAAAAATCACTCGAAAGTAGGTAATGCTGGGGCGTCAAACAGATGGGATGGACAAGAAAACAAGAGGGCCGCTCCACAAGAGGCACCAGCACGCATCAGGAAAGGAGAGAAGGCAGGAAGTCCACGTCATGCTCTGGGCCACGAGACCCATATAAATAAAATGGACCATTTATGTGGGGGAGAAGATCAAAAGAAGCAGAACTAAGATCAAAATCTGAAGGGCCTCACAAGCCGGGTTCATGAGTTCCTCTGGTATAGATGGTAATACTGAATCAAAAACAAGACCAGAGCTCAGATAGGGAAAATGAAGAAGTGGAGTTCCATTTCTCTTTCTTTGTAATAATTTACAAATATAGGCTGGTCAGAGTGTAATGGTTTTTACAAATAATTGATCACAGCCAGTTCGACTTCTTCGTTCCTTCTCCACTCCCACTGCTTCTTCACTTGACTAGCCTTAAAAGAAAAAATACATATATACATATATACACACACGTATTTCTTTAAAGTTATTGAGATTTATAACTCATTATGTCCAATTAAAATATAAAAGTCAATAAGACTTTTGAAAAAAAAGTGTTAAAGTAAAAAGCTGTAACTCTGCTTTAGCCTCTTGGGAAATCTAAAGATCCAGGTGGTACAGCAAAGGAATAATATTACTGCCGAAAAGAAAGATTATGTTAAGATATTATCTAAAGTAACAGCTGGCTCCCAACAGGATTTCATCAAAAGTCATAACATGGCTGTGCGCAGTGGCACACGCCTATAATCCCAGCACTTTGGGGGGCTGAGGCAGACGGATCACCTGAGGTCAAGAGTTCAAGACCAGCCTGGCCAACATGGCAAAACCCCATCTCTACTTAAAAAACACAAAAATTAACTGGGCGTGGTGGCGGGCGCCTGTAATCCCAGCTACTTATGAGGCTGAGGCAGGGAGAATTGCTTGCATTAGATATGCAGAGGTTGCAACGAGCTGAGATTGTACCACTGCGCTCCAGCCTAGGCAATAAGAATGAAACTCTATCTCAAAAAAAAAAAAAAAAGTTGTAACACACTCCTAAGGCCGGGTGCAATAGCTCATGCCTGTAATCTTAGCACTTGGAGAGGCCAAGGCAGGCAGATCACTTGAGGTCAGGAGTTCAAGACCAGCCTAGCCAACATGGTGAAACCTCGTCTCTACTAAAAATACAAAAATCAGCTGGGTGTGGTGGCACAAGCCTGTAGTCACAGCCACTGGGGAGATTAAGGCAGGAAAATCACTTGAACCTGGGAGGTGGAGCTTGCAGTGAGCTGAGATCGCACCACTGCACTCCAACTCCAGCCTGGGCAACAGAGCAGGAGTTTTTTGGAGACTCCGTCTCAAAAAAAAAAAAAGTTATAACATACTCTTAATGCCACTCATGACTTCTATGATGAAAAATATAAAAAATTAACTTAGTGCTCACTGATCTCCAGGGAAGTAGAGACATCCTACATGCTTGCCTTTTATCAAGGTCTGGGATCCCACATATTCAGCCCTTCACAAGGCTCAACTATACAGAGGACATAAAACCAATAACACTAAACAGCATTACAGAGACTGTATACAAAGCACTGTTGAATTTCTGATAGAAACAGGTATCCATGGAAATCAGTGTAGAGGCTTCTTGTGAAACAGGAAAACAACAGTCAAGTAAAAAGACTAGAGGGCCAGGCGCAGTAGCTAACACCTGTAATTCCAACACTTCGGGAGGCTGAGGCAGGAAGACTGCTTGAGCCGAGGAGTTTGAGACCAGCCTGGGCAACATAGCAAGACCTCATCTCTACAAATAATTTTTTTAAACTAGCCAGGCAGACTGGGCGCAGTGGCTCACACCTGTAATCCCAGGACTTTGGAAGGCTGAGCCAGGTAGATCACCTGAGGTCAGGAGTTCGAGACCAGCCTGACCAACATGGAGAAACCCCATCTCTACTAAAAGTACAAAATTGGCCAGGCGTGGTGGCGTATGCCTGTAATCCCAGCTACTCGGGAGGCTGAGGCAGAAGAATCACTTGAACCTGGGAGGCAGGGGTTGCGGTGAGCCAAGATCGCACCATTGCACTCCAGCCTAGGCAATAAGAATAAAACTCTATCTCAAAAAAAAAAAAAAATACTAGCCAGGCATAGTGGGGCACCCCTATAGTCCTAGATACTTGGGAGGCTGAAGCGGGTGAATCGCTTTGGCCTGGGAAGTCAAGGCTCCAGTGAGCCATTATTGCGCCAGTGCACGCCAGCCAGAGCAACAGTGTGAGACCAGGTCTCAAAAAAAACAAAATAACCCATATATGGAGGAAGTTTATTTTAGGGGGGACAAAAATGTCCTAAAATTCAATTGTAGTGATAGTTGTGCAGCCCCATGAATATACTAAAAAATGCTGGATCATAAATTTGAAGTACAATTGTATCATATGTAAATTATAACTCAACAAAGCTGTTTAAAAAGAAAACCAAGTTTTAGGCCGGGCGCGGTGGCTCAAGCCTGTAATCCCAGCACTTTGGGAGGCCGAGGCGGGCGGATCACAAGGTCAGGAGGTCGAGACCATCCTGGCTAACACAGTGAAACCCCGTCTCCACTTAAAAAATACAAAAAATTAGCCGGGCGAGGTGGCGGGCGCCTGTAGTCCCAGCTACTCGGGAGGCTGAGGCAGGAGAATGGCGTGGACCCGGGAGGCGGAGCTTGCAGTGAGCTGAGATCCGGCCACTGCACTCCAGCCTGGGCGACAGAGTGAGACTCCGTCTCAAAAAAAAAAAAAAAAAAAAAAAAAAAGAAAACCAAGTTTTAAAATGCACTGACAGTTTTGCAAACATTTCTGCTCAATTCCAAGACAGTAAAAGGAACACACAAAATACATTTCTCCCAGACATTCTATAAATAAAAGATGGATAGCTGTTGTCTAACAAGAACCAGGAGAAAAGCATTTTAATTAATATAGAACATTATAAATTTACTCACGAAATATAAATTTTAAATTATCTTTTTATAGATATGCTTTATTATGCTTTCTAACTTTACACGGATTAAAGATACAATTTTTGTACGTATTATATATCTGTGTGACACAAATCTTTTTTAACAATGCTAATTTTATTATGTATTACTTCATATTAAGACAGTAATTAAAAATAAAAATAATTATGTCCACCTATTATGTCATTAGCTCAAACATGCTTAACAAGGAAGAGAACTTGTGACTGTTACCAACTTAAAAAAATGAAATTTTATAGGACTTATTTACTATTACACAGCAAGATACCTTCCAGGTGAACTACTTCTAAAAAGACCTCCGAGTTCTCTCTCCTCATCCTACCATGTGTCTTCTTCCATCTACTCCAAGTTTAATGAGGCAGGGCCATTACTCCTCTCCCCAACACGGAATTTACAAACATCATCAAAAATGATTCAAGGGACAGCTGCTCTGGTGCTTATGCTTTGGAACTGAACCTGAAGCTGAAAAAAATAGCTCTGAAGGACACAAGCCTGAGAGTAAAATTCAGTTTCAATACAAGGCAACATGTATCTTCTGAGCCCAGAGCAATAACCGTTACGTCTGGGTTTGCAACCTTCACAGCAAGGGCATAAAAATACGCACCTGGCCTGGATCGTTGTACCAAAGTTCATCATGAAGCCGATCAGGGTGGGCCTTTTTGCGTTTGATTTCTGCAATAACGTCAAAAACTTCAGAGTCTGAGCTGCTAGAACAGGTGCTGTCCTCATCAGACTCACACTCGGATTCACTGGAACTCTCTAACAGGGGTTGGGAGAAAAACACAGAAATTGATGGAACTAACAAACTGGGTTTTTTCTTTTCCTTTTTTTTTTTTTTTTTTTTTTTGAGACGGAGTCTTGCTCTGTCACCCAGGCTGGAGTGCAGGGAGTCTCACTCTGTCACCCAGACTGGAGTGCAGTGCATGATCTCGGCTCACTGCAACCTCCGCCTCCCAAGTTCAAGTGATTCTCCTGCCTTAGCCTCCCGAGTAGCTGGGATTACAGGCGCCCACCACCACACCTAGCTAACTTTTGTATTTTTAGTAGAGATAGGATTTTGTCATGCTGGCCAGGCTGGTCTCGAACTCCTGACCTCAGGTGAAACACCCGTCTCGGCCTCCCAAAGTGCTGGGAATATAGGCATGAGCCACCACATCCAGCTGACAAACTGGTTTTTGTGGAGACTTCCAAATGACCTAAACCTCTAAAGGTAAGAAGAGTTCTTTATTCTTCTAGAAAATACTTAAGGGCCTACTCTACACCAAATACTCTACTAAGCAACACCATAAAAAAAAATAGACCACAATGCTAAGTCACAATCTAGTTAGGGAAGCAAAGAAAATAAACATCTTTAGAGAAAAAGTAAGACTCAATGAGCAATGTCAGATAAAATGAAAAACCATAGTAGTAGTATGTAGTTTAACACTTGAGCTATGTAATGATCCACAAAAGGGCAGTTTCACTGGGATCCAGAAAGGCTGGTGATAATTTCAAAGAAGGAGCACATGTGACCCAGGCACTGCGACAGGATGGGAGAAGCATGATAAGGAGGAGAGAAGAAGAAAGGAATGAAGAGGGAGCACCATAGGCAAAAGCATAGAGCTAAGAATACAGTGGACTAGCTAGAGCGCGGGCCACAAAGAAAAACACTGGGAGGTTAGGGCTGGGAGTGCTGAGAATGCCACAGTGAAGGCTGGGAATGCAAGACCAAAGACTTGACATTTTTTTCCCTCAATAACAGCAAGAGATGTTAGTCCTTAAAGTGACTGAATAAAAACAGACACAGACTTATGCTAAGTGAAACAAGCCAGTCACAAAAAGACAAACATACATGATTCCACATATATGAGATACCTGAGAGTCAAATTCACCGAGATAGAAAGTAGCATAGTAGTAATAAGGGAACAGGAGAATTGGGGTCTGGGGAGTTATTCCTCAACAGGTACAGAGTTTCAGTTTTATGAAAGGAAAATAGTTCTGGCGACTGGTTGCAAACAATGTCATATTGAACCCTATTGAACTATATGCTTAAAAATGGTTAAGATGGTAAATTTCGTATCATGTGTATTTTACCACCATTTTTTTTTAAAAAAGACCTAGAAGTTAGATTAATCCTACATAGTGAGATTCCATCACTACAAAAAGAAAAATAATTAGTTTTTAAAATAAATTAATCCTATAAGAGATTAACATAGTAGTAGCATAATAAAATCCAACATGGAATTGTATTTACGTGTACTGCATGAGATAGATGCTACTGTCATCCCTATTTTACAAATGGGAAAAATCTGAGACGGAGATGAACTTCTGGCCCAAGGTCACATATCAAGTAGGTGTTAGAGCAGGGATTCAAACCCAGGCCATCCAGCTCCCGACTCAGGTGCCTTTGCCCAGTATGGATAACTGCCTCTCAGCATGTGGGATGTCATGGAGGTGGGCAGATGAGAGCCAGAGAGAACATGCAGGTAAATGCACACTGAATGTCTCATCTGTGCATGGCATTCTGTTAGGGGCTAAGGATACAAAGTGGTAAAAAGTAATTTCTATCCTCAAAGATCTCACCACCTACTTGGAACCTCAGAACATACAAATGAAAAAATAGACCACTTTATGAAAAAGCTATGCAAACTGTCTACACGAGTGGAGAGAAACCTTCAAACAGAGCTGGGTTATAGTCGTTATTTCCCTCCTCAAACCAGGTACACCTGGCAAAGGAGAGGGCCAAGGAAGGACGCCTGTCCTCATGAGAGGCAGGGGGCACAGGCTCCTTCTTTTGGAAAGATGCTGAACTCTTCTGACTGGACAACTCTCCAAGGGGCACACTTGTTAGCATGCCTTGCAAATGAGATCGCGGCTGTATTCTGCCAAATGTAACTAAGGAAAAATATGATCAAAAAGAAGGAAGTTCCACTTCTATGTATCTTACTGACTGTAATTAAGAAAAATAAAATGAAAAGGAAGAAATCTCAATGTGGGACTCTCAAGGGTATTTCCCCAAAATTCAGGAATGAAGCTATAATGGCAACGTTCTCAGGCTAGTTAATGATTCTGACTCACCTAAATCTTCATCGAGCTTCGTCTTCGGAGGTTCCCACGGAGGCCGAGCAGCTTTGGCCTTTTCTTGCCTGCTCCCCAACTCCTCCTCAAATTTGTCATATAAGTCACGAAGCCTACTTGTTCCAACTACTGTAGAATCTCCCTTTTAAAAATAAAGGATCACTATTAGGAACTATATCAATAACGATCATATCAAAGATATGTAAGATCTCACAGGTAATCAAAGCATTTTTAACAGCAAGATGCTATTTTTCAACCCTCAATTTAACAAACATTTAAAAACAAAATGCTCAAGTACTGGCAATCATACTGTGAATCAAACACACACTTATCGCTGACACAGTCCTCAGGTAAATGTGCCTTGCCAACATTCAGAAACATTAGAGCAGGCCAGGCGTGGCTGCTCATGCCTGTAATCCTAGCACACTTTGAGAGGCGGAGGCAGGAAGGAGGATTGCTCAAGGCGAGGAGCTCAAGACCAGCCTGAGCAACATAGCAAGACCCTAACTCTATGAAAAAGAAAAAAATTAGCCAGGTGGTCTGTGCCTGTGCTACTTGGGAGGCTAAGGCAGGAGAACTGTTTGAGCCCAAGAGTTGGAGGAAGCAGTGAGCTATGACTGTGCCACTATACTCTAGCCTGGGTGACACAGTGAGACCTCATCTCAAAAAAAAAAAAAAGAAAAGAAACATTACAACAGTTCATCTACACCCTCTTAATATGACATTTTTTTAAAAATCATGACCTCAAAGAATCATAACAACTGACACCAAATATCTTCCTAGGGAATGTACACTTCCTACTGAAAAATCACTGATAATCATCTTCTCCTATACCAATCCAACAAGGAACAAGGAATATCATATATATCCTCTTTGTCTCTCTCTCTCTCTCTCTCTCTCTCTCTCTCTCTCTCTCACACACACACACACACTCATGCCTTAAACACGAGGATATAAACATGCACACATTCTCTTTCACACACACACACAAACACACAGAACAAACATGGGACTCTGCGAAGCATTCCTAGAGGAAATTTTCCACTTTTCCTCACTCATTTTCCAGGCTGAAAATCATTTCACATGTCCACACTCTGACTTAGTAGCCTTAAAATGTAAAAACCAGACCTGCCAAATGTAAAATTAAGGCAAATCATAAAATCTGGTACCCAGAAGAGGGGATAATTCAGGCCCCATCTCATTGTTGAGAGTGGCAATGCCTGTATAGCTTTGACATCCTCATCACCTTCTCTGCACCACAGACGACAAAACTCAAAGGCGAATGTCAGCCTTTTGAGTTTATCAGTCTTCCTCCTACACTGCAGTTTTAATATACTCATACATATAAGTAATAAAAAAATACCAGCTCTGCCTGTTTAAACTCCTTGAACTTTAGTGTCTTCATCTTTATTGTTTTAAGAATAATAATACTATGGCAGCCATTCTTTCCTTCTTCCTAATAGAAGCAGGATTCTATCAGATTTGGGGCAGAGAACTTCTGATCTCTGGGAAGGTAGACTGAACCACCCACCCCTCCCAAAGATGTCCATGTCCTAATCCCCAGAAATTAAATATATATGTTAACTTACACGGCAAAACGGACTTGCAGCTGGGTGGACCCAATCTTAGCACAGGAGCCCTTAAAAGCAGGGAACCTTTGCCAACAGGGGTCAGAGATGTAACAGAAAAAGAGGCAAGAGATATTTAAAGCATGAGAAGGACTCAACCACCATTACTGACTTTGAAGACAGAGGAAGAGATCCACAAGTCAAGGAATGCACATGGCCTGGAGGAACCAAGAAGTGCCCTGACCTTACAGCCAGCAAGGATACAAGGTCCTCTGTCCTCCAGACACAAGGAACTGAACTCTGCCAGCAACCTGAATGAGTAAGAAAACAGATTTTCTCCAGAGCCTCCATAAAGGAACACAGACCTACTGACATCCTGATGGAGCTAGTGAGACCCAAGCTGGACTTCTGGCCTCCCGAGCTGTGAGATGACAAATGTGTGTGGTTTCAAGCCATGCTGTTTGTGGAACTCTGTCATGGCAGTAAGGAAAAACAAATCCCTGGGGTAGGCATGTCACATGGCTCTGGTAAAGGGATGGAAGGGGAGTCAAGGCATGAAAGGAGAGCTCGGGCAAGACACTGGAAGAATGCTCACCCAACATGCCCTCTGCATCCTGCATGTGGGGACACAGGTGTATAAGGACCTGAGGCCTGCTGGTCCTGCATCATCCTGCAACTGTGGAAGATGCTCAGGAAGACCGCAGGGCCTGCCATCACTGAGCCACTCAGTGAACACCAGCCATGGCCTCCCTCCAGGTACCTTATCATGAGAAGAACAAACTCAGCTTAAGTCCCACTTAGTCAGGTGTTATTGCTCCCAGCAGCATTTCTCTTTTTTTTTTTTTTTGAGACGGAGTCTGGCTCTGTCGCCCAGGCTGGAGTGCAGTGGCCAGGTCTCAGCTCACTGTAAGCTCCGCCTCCCGGGTTCCCGCCATTCTCTTGCCTCAGCCTCCCGAGTAGCTGGGACTACAGGTGCCCGCCACCTTGCCCGGCTAGTTTTTTGTATTTTTTTAGTAGAGACGGGGTTTCACCGTGTTAGCCAGGATGGTTTCGATCTCCTGACCTAGTGATCCGCCCGTCTCGGCCTCCCAAAGTGCTGGGATTACAAGCTTGAGCCACTGCGCCCGGCCTTCCCAGCAGCATTTCTAACTGACAGAACGACCCTCTTGCCAGGGGTATTTTCAGGGTTAACTAAGACAACATGAGAAGCATGGAGTAACATTCTGGCACCGTGAAAGTGCACAGTATGTGAGCTTTCCCTTCCCTGTACCACATCAACTATGACTTAAAAGCCTGCTCTAATTTATCAAATAAAATATCACACCACTATGAGAGACTTCTCAAATCCTTTGTTTCCAAAAACACAGAAATCTCAAGTTCCCCACAGATCGAGTCCAAATAGAAGCTATTTTCACAAAATTCCAAACAAAATCCTCTCTTATCTCTTACCTAATCCCATGCACTAAATCTAACATCTGCAACTTTTCATGCCCTAAATCTGTACATGAGTTCATTGATTAAATGAATGAGATGTACACTCATTCATTTAATCAATGAACATTACTGCATGCCTACTCTGTGGCAAATATGCCTAACAGGATGGAGGCATAATGCCTAAGGGGAAGAGAGGAAGAGGGGAAGAGAGAGCAAAAAGGAGACAGTGACAGAAAATAAAATGGAGATGGAAGAAAGAAAAGAGAAGTGAGCATGTAGAGATAGTGGTGGAGTCTGCGATGGCAATGTACCACCACAGGCACCCCAGCCCTGGCAGCATGTGCTCTAGGAGTCCTCCCTCCAGCCCATTAAGGGTGACAATGGCTCTCCCTTTCTGCAAAACTAGCTGATATGCATGGGCAGCTTCAGAGGGTTGGTGCTCTTTTGGTCAAGGATACACTTTAAAGAGACAAACTCAAATTCTTCCTTATTTCTCATTTTGGAGAAAAAATACACACACATATACATATACACACCACAAACTGCATAAACTAGTTACACATGAAAGCTTATGAAACCACCAGTATCGAGACTACCAGTATCATTAAAAATGTAGAATAGGCTGGGCACAGTGACTCACACCTGTAATCCCAACACTTTGGGAGGCCAAGGCTGGAGGATTGCTTGAGCTCAGGAGTTCGAGACCAGAGTGGGCAATAGTATGACCTCATCTCTACTAAAAAATAAATTAAAAAATTAGCCAGTCACGGTGGCTCGTGTCCCTGTAGTTCCAGCTACTCAAGAGGCTGAAGTAGGAGAATCACTCGAGCCTGGAAGATCAAGGCTGCAGTGAACCACGATCGTGCCACTGCACTCCAGCCTGGGTGACAGAGCGAGACCGTCTCAAATAAATAAAAATTCATTGTAAAAAATACTTTAATTAACCTACTGCACTCTTGGCCTTTAGCTTTTTAAAACAGCTTTTGTCTATAACAGTGATTCTCAACTGGGGGTGATCTTTTCCCCCAAGGGACATTTAGCAATATTTGAAGACATTTTTGGTAATCACAACTGGGGAGGGGTACTACTGGCATCTAATAGGCAGAGCCCAGAGATGCTGCTAAACATCCTACAACACATAGCGCAGTCCCCACAATCAAGAATTATCCAGCCCCAAATGCCAACAGTGACAACGCACAGAAACCCTGGTCTACAGCTTGTATGCTGCTTCGGACCTACCACCTGATCCATGGGGTCACTGGAGTAGTAGTTTTCTGAATGAGTGCATCGAATCCACACAGGCTTAAGAAGTTCTTCTTCCTCCTCCTCATTCTTGTCAGGCGTGGTCTCCTCAGGCTCTTTTTCCTTGATTGAGGTATAGTTCTTGTCTTTGCCAGAGCTCTGGTTGTCACTCCATCGGTCTTTTTCTTCCTCCCAACGAGCTCTCTTCTTCTCCCTACTTGGGGAGCGACTTCAAAAGAGGGCAAAGGAGGTTAATTATTAAACATACTCTTCCATTATAAAAACTATTCTATTTCACCTCTTTGGTGCATTTTTCACCTAAAATACAAATACCATGCCAAATCGCCATGTGTACTTTTGTTAAACCAGTGATTCCCAAATACCAGTCTGGTGGCATCAGAATCACCTGAAGTTTACTTGTTTAAAAATACAAATTCCCAGGCCCCACCCCAGATCTACTTACTGATTCACAATCTCCAGGGGTGGGGCCCAAGAATCTGTATTTTTAATAATCTCCCCAGGTAATTCTGGTGTGCATCCAGCAGGTTCAGGAACAACCGATAAACCGTAACTCCTAAAAGAAAAACATATTTGCGAAATGTTTGGAAATGTCCACGTATGGACAATTTCCTTTTTTTTTTTTTTTTTTTTGAGACGGAGTCTTGCTCTGTCGCCCGGGCTGGAGTGCAGTGGCCGGATCTCAGCTCACTGCAAGCTCTGCCTCCCGGGTTTACGCCATTCTCCTGCCTCAGCCTCCCGAGTAGCTGGGACTACAGACGCCCGCCACCTCGCCCGGCTAGCTTTTTGTACTTTTAGTAGAGACGGGGTTTCACCGTGTTAGCCAGGATGGTCTCGATCTCCTGACCTCATGATCCACCCGTCTCGGCCTCCCAAAGTGCTGGGACTACAGGCTTGAGCCACCGCGCCCGGCCTCGTATGGACAATTTTAGCAATGAGAATACTAGTTTTGAATCCTCCACATCTGTCTTTGCCAGGAAAAAAAGACTTCAAAATTTCACAAAACAGTGTCTCAATATGGCCATAAATTTAGCCTGAGAACTATAATTATAATCCAAGAATGAACCAGTTATGTCATCCCTAACTATGTCTCTGGAACCCCAGTGTTGGGCATTACTACTTGGCAAACCAACATTTTGCCTAATTTTGGTCCTCACAAATATTAACTCAGTCAATAAAGAAGGATGAAAAAACAACTCTATCTCCTTGACTTCCTGGGGCTTGAAATCTGCAAAGACCCATCAGATGGATGTACTTGGAGGGAAAAACCTACAGGATCAGCTGGGCGTGGTGGCTCACGTCTGTAATCCCAGCACTTTGAAAGGCCGAGGCGGGAGAATCACTTAAGCCCAGGGGTTCCAGACCAGCCTGGGTAACATGGTGAAACCCTGTCTCTACAAGAAATACAAAAATTAGCCAGGCATGTTGGTGCACACCTGTAGTCCCAGCTACTCAGGAGGCTGAGGTGGGAGGATCACATGAGCCTGAAAGGCTGAGGCTGCAGTGAGATATGATCATACCACGCACTCCAGCCTGGGCAACAGAGCAAAACCCCATCTCAAAACAACAATGATAACAACAAAACAAAACAAAAAACAAAACAAAAACAAAACAAAACAAAAAAAAAAAGGGTGGATTTTAATTTAAGCCCAAGAAATTTAGGTAGAACACAGAGACCTTGAGAATCCAGCTAAGTAGAAAAACTGCTTTGTAAGCCCAGCTGGTAGCCTTCACAGCTCCACTAACAAAGTTACTACTATCCATGAAAGTTTACATCCAGATCAAAGTAACAAGTATTCTCATTAACTCTACCACTAACTTGTAATTTTATAACAGGCAAAGTCTGTATGTATATATGTGTGTTTAGGTATGTATACTTGGGGAGGATTAGAAAGAGTATATACATTATTTACACAACTTCTAAACATTACAATATGCATCATTAGTTTTGTTACCAGAAAAATTACTGTCAATGTATGTTCACTGTAGAAAAAATAAAGCACAAACATAAACAAAAATAAAACAAACACCACACATAACACCACTCAAAGGTAATCACTATATTTCACAAATGTTTTAATGTTATAGCCTGACCTTCTCATTCAGTAGTAAATCAGGAACAGCTATTTCAGTAATTCTATATTTGGAGCATTTTTAATAGGTGTATTATTATTCTAAGTATATACCATAATTTAACAAATCTAACAATAGTCATTTAGGTTAACATTTACTTTTCTTCCACCATAAACAATGCTATCATGAGCACATTTGTGTTCTTTACACACTTGTCAGATTCTTTCCCAGATGTATACTTTTTAAGGCTTCTCTCTAGTTTGGTAGTACTCGTTTAGACTACCATCAAAATCACGTAAGAGTTCCCATTTCCACACATCCCGTCACCATGGTTATTTTTCATCTTTGCCATTCTGATGAAAAAGTATTTTCATATAATTTAATTTGAAATATTTTATCAATACTGAAATGAATACATTTCATGCTTACTTCTTTTGTGAACATTCTGGTCATAGGCTATGCAAATAGTTTTAAAATTATTATTAGAGTCTTTCTTTGTTGAAACAGTTTTCATTAAGATATCTGTCCTCCCTCTGTCATATGCATTGTAACCATTTCCAGTTTTTTGCTTTGAAATCTGTTTATTTGTTTGTGGTTACATACAACTTTTATAAAGTCAAATCTAGAGATCTTTTTATGCTTCCTGCCTTAGTATGCTTGGAAGTCATTTCCTATCCCAAGGTTAAAAAAAGATTTTATATTTTCATCAGTTACTTTTAATACAGTTTTTAAATTCTCTCTCTCCAAGGTGTAAGGCAGAAATCTAATCTCAATTTTTCCCCCAAATGGCTCACCAATTGCCAGTTTCTCCTCTGATTTGAAAAAAATATATTCTTTATCACATGTAACTTTATATATTATTTATTAGATGTAATATATATTCTTGAATGTTGCTCTGTAGTTGTTTCATTGATCTATTTAACCTGTATCAAATTTTTTAAATTATTATATATTTCCAGAACATTTAATATTTCCAGAGTAAGTATCCTTGCATTACTATTTATCTTCATTATCCTAACTTCTATCCCAAGGAAAAGTTAAAGAGTCATTACGAAGTTCTAAAGTCAGTACTCTGAGTCAGGCACGGTGGCTCATGCCCGTAATCCCAGCACTTCGGGAGGCCAAGGTAGGAAGATCACTTGAGGCCAGCAGTTCAAGACCGACCTGGCCAACAAAGTGAGATCCCCATCTCTTTTTACATTTTTAAAAACTACAAAAAAAAAAACAACCACAGTACTTTAACTGAAGTTACAATAAAATTATAGATTACAGTCATGTGTCACTTAACAACAGAAATACATTCTAAGAAATGAGTCCTTAGGTGATTTCATCACTGTTTAAACATCACAGTGTGCCTACACAAACTTAGATGGTATAGCCTACTACATGCCTAGGACAGGTGGCATAGCCTGTTGCTACTAGGCTACAAACCTGTACAGCATGTGACTGTACTGAATACTGCAGGTAATTATAATACAATGGTAAGTATTTGTGTACCCAGACATATTTGAACATAGAAAAGGTCCAGTAAAAAAATAAGGTATTATAATCTATGGGACCAGTGTTGTATAGAGTCTGTCACTGACTGAAATGCCATGTGGTGCATGATTATCTTGTGAAGAAAACTGGTATTTTTACAACATGGTTATCCACTACAGGAACAGGACATACCTTCCTTTCATTACATCACCTTCTTTGTCATCAGCTACATTTTATTAGTTTTCTTCCCATTGGTCCTATGCATTATAAGATGCTTAATTAATTTATTAATAACTTTCCTTAGTGAATTGTAAATTTAATTTTTCTTTGCACTACACTTTCTAACCAGGTAGTCTCTTCTATTAAAAAGGCTATTAAATACTGTCAGGTAATAATGGCAACTCTAGTGGCTCTTTTTTGTTTGTTTTGGTGCTTACTCTGAGGCTGGCACTCTGCTGAGCACTTTACTGACATTTCACATTTAATCCTGACAGCAACCCTAGAAGGCAGATATTAACATCCCCTACGAAGGAGGAAACAGCCTTGAAAATCAGTGTATCTAATATGATAAACCTAGGAAGTAGTAGTTAAATGCTAATATGGTTGATACAGACATTTCAGCATGTTCTGAAAAGAAATCCCACCAAATGTTTATTATTATTGCCAAGAAACACAGGCAAAAGACATCCTCACCCATCCTTTTAAGCAGGTGTTGTGAATGATGTAATGAATGCTCAGGGTCATCTGTTGTGAACATCAATTAATATTTCTTTTTAACACTTTGAGAAGGGCACTTCAACACAGAACAAAAGATCTTTTTTAGGTAAGTGTCTCAGGCACTCTAAAATTCGAAATCCAAACTCCCAATGTTCCTTCTTGCCAATATGCTATAGGGCAAACTGGTAACTTTTCCCATTCATAGTATTTCCATCTCTTATTTTTATTTTCTACTGCATTAGTCAGAACTTATAGAATTCAAGTCTACCTTCTCTGCAAGCTACCAGCCATTAGAGAAGAAACCATTAAACCGAGGCTATTTCCAGCACTTATACCTTAAAAATCATCCACCTCAAATAGGTCCTCAATGATGTCCACTGACACAATACCCTCACTTTTCTCCTGTCTCCTCTCCTCCTCCTCAGGCCCTCTTTTCATCCTTCCTAATTGATCCCATCTAACCCATGGCATTTCATCCTTCCTAATTAATCTCATCTAATCCACAGCAATATGTAAGTGTCCTATCAAACGCACTTACAGCACTTAACTTTCCTTTTCCTATTAAGTGGGGGCCTTTGTTAATGACTGTATCACCCATACCAGTACAATACCCGGGACACACAAAGACACCATGTTTTTTTTTTTTTTTTTTTTGAGACGGAGTCTCGCTCTGTCGCCCGGGCTGGAGTGCAGTGGCCGGATCTCAGCTCACTGCAAGCTCCGCCTCCCGGGTTTACGCCATTCTCCTGCCTCAGCCTCCCGAGTAGCTGGGACTACAGGCGCCCGCCACCTCACCCGGCTAGTTTTTTGTATTTATTAGCACGTTGATTGTATGAGGATATTCAGTAACAATGATAAGCAATGGGGCCACCTTGCCTTTTTTCAAATTTGTATGGGAAAGGCCTGCAGGTTTCAACACCACACTTGACTCTCTGGGGTGGTATCCATCAGGTTCATCATGAGCTAGCATTCTTCATCATGTTAAAGACGTCTGCTAATATTTCTAGTTTACTAGTTTTTATGCACAAATGGATGTTGGTTTTACTTTAAATACCTAAAAGGCAAGTACTGAGATAACCCTACAGATTTTGACACAAAGAATACAGATTTTCTAATATTAACTTTTCTATCCATGCAGTCTTGGAATAAACTCTATCAGTTATTTTAACCACTGAAAACATTTGCTAATATCCTAATTAGTGATTTTATATCCATATTTGTAAGAGAGATTGCTGTGTCATTTTTGTGACATTTTTTTCCCTTGGTTAGGTCTCGCCGTCTGGTTTTTCCTGCTACCACAGAATGATCTGAGCTCTCCTTCCATCTTTTTTTAAGTGTTCAAGACCACTTGAAAACTTTTTTTAGAGGTGGTGCAAAGTAAGCTTTTTCCATTTTTTTCCAGTTATCGAACTATTAAAGTTTTCTGCTTCTTGTGTGAAATTATTTTTGTTTTCTTAGAAATCGACCCATCACATTTAAGTTAATTTTTATACTGTTTTAAATTTTTAAACTTCTTTTCATTCCTGTAATAATATACTTTCTCAAACCTAATATTATGTAGATTTTTCTTTTCTTGATTTCCCACTTTAAAAATCGTATTTGCATTTACTTACAATATAGTTATATCACTATAGTTCTGTTTCCATTTCATTAATTTATCTTTAAATCCCTTTTTCTGCTTTTCTTAAGTTCCACCAATTTCTATAGCCAAGTGCTCAGATAATAATTACATACACAGTTACGATTTATTTGGCACTTACTTCAGGCCCAGTTCTAAGTGTTTGACATGCATTATCTCAATGACCCCTTATCACTCAAGAAGGTACATATAATGGTCCTTATTTTACAAACGAAGAAACTGATAACTGTGCCCAGTAATAAAGTTGGGAAAGCTAAAAACTGACCCCGAATCTGTCAGATTCTAGAGTGCTGTTGTTCATTACCATTATATTAATGTAAGACCAAAAATTTTACTTTGGGATATAGAATTGATTACACCCTTTAAGATGTGGGTGATAGCAATCTCAATGTCATTTTCTAATGAAAATATGACTGCAGTTTTGCTCTATTTTTCTGAAACATGTAAATTAAAGAGCATAATTATGAATTTCCAAGGTTTTCTAAAATTATGAATGTCTAGTTTTATAGCACTGTGGTCAGAAAAAGTGGTCTGTATAATTTCTAATTTTTGGAAATTTATCAAGATTTTCCCTGGGCATAATCAATGCATCTTGAAAGTAAAGTCTTTTAAATTAAAGGCTGTTTAGCTTTTCACAGGTCACCTTGGACAGACTCTGAGGCCATTATGAAGACTTGGCTGCTGCTCTGTACAAGCACAAAATTTGAATTCAAGGAGATAATCCTATGACTTCTTTCAGTGTCAACTCCTTGCTTACCTTCCAGATCTCTTATACTCTTTTTTGTAGGACCTTTCCAGAGATGGTGATCTTCGGTTGTCTCGATGCCTGTGTCTCTCCCGTTCTCGCTCTCTTAAAGGAATTAATACACAGAGCTGTTTTCAACAGAAAGACTCAAAAACACCATCTCTTTTCACTGAATTCATCTTCTAGATAAATGGACCACATCTATGAATTTTTCAGGCACTATTCACTAGGGGTCATTTTTATGCCTTCTTAATTTATTAGAGGATAAAGGAGCTTTTCACTTTACAGAAGTTAACTAACTTGGACAATTTTTGCAGTTTTCTTTAAAGAAAGCAGTCATACGTGATGCTATGCAATAATGGGAATCTTATCCTAATCTTCCCTTAAGACCTTGCAATCAGTCAATCCTTGGTTCTTTAACCTAGAGGGAAAACTCTAAAGAACTCCATATCCTATTGATTTCTAGAAAATGCTCTATCTCACCCATCAAATAAATATAAATTATAAAACTTTTATAGTGAAAATTAGGACAAGATTCTTTAATGAAAGAGCTTTTAATGCTTATGGCTTATAGGCTTGAGTTGTAGTTCCAGCTATCACTAACCTGCCATGAGGCCATGACTAAGTCACTTGAATGCTATTTTTCATCTGGAAAAAAACTAAATGGAGATTTTGGGCTTACTTAATGTAAAAAAAATAGATGAGGAATTTTTAAAACCTTCCAATGTAAAACTGGGGTTTAATAATATTAATAGCTTTTGAGCCTATGTAACAATGAGGATCTAGAAGAGAAATCTGAACTCTAGTGTGACTGAATCAGAACTACAAGTCTAAAGGAAGTAACCTTTCAATCTTAGAATAGGAAAAATAAAATGCTAGATTAACCTGATTCCAGAAAGAAGACCATAAAAATGTTTGAACTCAAAAATATTCCCCAACCTATCGCCAAACAGAAATGTCGATACATTGAAAATAGAACTTACAAAACTGACAGAGATCGGTGAGTGCTTAAGCATTAAAATAGAAATTGTTTTCAATGTAAAGATTCCCCTGTTCTAAAGGAAGACTCCTCTGAATAATGTTTCTGATATATACACAATCCTCAGATATACATCAGCTAACCCAAATAAAGCAGTCAGAGATTCGGATTCTACATTCTTCATCTCATACATTTCTAAAATCACAGTTTACATTTGGGCAGTAAATTTTAGTTATTGTATAGAAATTAGTGAACCATGCCACATGTCAAAGATAATGTAATTTGTACTGGCACGGCTGTTGAAAAGAATAATTGCCTACATTTCTAAATAAAAATTCTAATTAGAGAATATTTCTAATTTTTGTTTTTTAACATATAGCCAATAGAATTTTGCATTTAAGAATAACACTTCTAATGATGATTGGTACCTCTGAGTGGGTAGGACTTGAAAAGACCAATTTGGATATAAATAACATTAGTAACACTATCAAGACAAATTCATTTAAAGCAAGGAAAGCTATGTTTGTGTTACTTTTCCCAAGATTCTTCCTTGTTTGCAAACATTAAGATATCCCTTAGGTACATTAGGCTAGTTCTCCAATAGCTACACATTTACTGTTCCAAGGACAGCGGTGAGAATTCCTGCGTGGTAGTGCTCCCTAGCTAGGTGAAGCCCAGGGCACACTTCCTTACCACTCTGCTCAACAGTGTACTTGGTGCACTACATTTGCCTGCAGCGATTTCTTTTCTTATCCCCTAGAGTAACTTTAATTTTTCATGACAACAAATATATATATCTACTTCTTCACAGACCTTTACTAAACACAGTCCACCCTAAGACAATCTTGCAATTGTTATTCAATCACATTTTGGAGGCAGAGAAAAATAGGGAAGACAGAATTTGTAAAAGGATAGATTCACTTACCCCAAGAAGCAGGGGAGGAGCAGCCAGAGAACAGACTATAGAATTTGCATAAACTTAACACAATCCAAATTTATGAAGATTCCGTTTTCCCAATATACTTCTAGAAGTTATACTAGGACTTCATGTGCTCCATGTTTGTTTCACAGAAGCATGTCATATAAGACAAATGACTGATATTCCACCTAATTAATATCCCAAAGGGAGCCAATTCTAATGTAGCTATGCCACTAGGCAGCTCCAAAACAAATGCCCCAAGCACATTATAAAACAACTCGAATATAAATAAAGACCATTTTAGAAAGATATAGATCCTCACAGTAAAGGAGTGTGGTTTAGAATAAATCAGGTTAGAAGTAATTCTTACGACACTTGATTTTACTGAGATCCTCAATTCATAGGACATCCGAGTTTCTTCAAACAAATACATAACTCAAAGTTGAAGCCTTGATGGAAAAATTTAGGATTTACAGCAGAGCCCTGACAACTCCTCTAATTACAGCATCTCAAAACGGAGGGGGAAATACAACACTATCTAGAACGCTTGCTGCAAAATGTTTTCCCAGAAACGGAATTATTAACAATTACTTTGGAGTCTGAAGAGAACTATTTACAAACTATTTACCTATTACTCTTTCCAGTTTACATTTGCACTACAAAACTATCATAGAAATGATAGTAACATTAACTATCACATGCCAGCCAGGAGTGGTGGCTCACGACTATAATCCCAGCACTTTAAGAGGAAAAGGCAGGCGGATCACTTGAGGTCAGAAGTTCGAGACCAGCCTGACCAACATGGTGAAACCCAGCCTCTACTAAAAATACAAAAATTAGCCGGGCATGGTGGCAGTGCCTATAATCCCAGCTACTCGGGAGGCTGAGGCAGGAGAACCGCTTGAACCTGGGAGGCAGAGGTTGCAGTGAGCTGAGATTGCACCATCGCACTCCAGCCTAGGAGACAAGAGCAAGACTTTGTCTCCAAAAAAAAAAAAAAAAAACTATCACATGCCTATGCCTCTGCCAACTAGTACATCACAGAATATTGACCAGAAACAGTAGTTCATGCTGAAAAGATTTTTAAAGTCTACCAACTCTCACTCAGCTTTGGCCCACCAGAAATCAGTCATCCCTACAAGAAACACATTCCCTTCTACCTTCTACCAGGCCACCAGGGAGAGGCAACAAAGCATTTTCCTTCTGAACCTTCTGAGCACTAATCCCTCTCTTCAAGGCAGAGAATGACCACTATCATTTAATTGACTGGCAAAATGTTTAGTCAGAGCCAAATTGATACAGTCATGAGAAAAGTATGGAAACAGATGTGAATTGTTGCTCTTGTTTGGCAGAGCAACAAGAGCCAAGACCAGCTCTCTGCAAACCCATAGTGAAGTAACTTGGTCTGGGGAGGTCAAACACTTTCAGCACAAAAGTTCCACAAGACAATGAAGGTAAGTACACTACTGGGGAAAGAAAGAGAAGCACCATTATTAGCTTGACAACAGAAGACCTCAAATCTTCATCAACGTAAGAGTTCACTGAGGCATAAATAAACATTAGCACAATTGATATGTGTCTTTTATTTTTCCATATAAACCAATGGTTCTTAGGCTTTTGGGGTAACAAACTCACACCCTCCTCTTTGAGAATCTGATGTAAGCTTCCTTATAGAAAAACACACACACAAAAGTTGCATATAACTTCAGAGTATTTCTGTAAGCCCAGCTAGAATCTCAGTTTTAGAAATGCCTCCTTGAAACCTTATTTCTCTCATATTTATACATATTTGGTCTTTTGAAAAAAGAAATGTAATATAGAATGAGACAGTATTTTTTAACTACAACTTTCTTCAGTAAGAATCCATTTCAATGCAACAAAAAGATTAAAAGCAATTTTGGGTCAGGTATGGCAGCTCACACCTATAATCCCAACACGTTAGGAGGCCAAGGTGAGTGGATCACTTGAGTTCAGGAGCTCAAGACCAGCCTGGCCAACATCGTAAAACCCTGTCTCTGCTAATATAAAAATTAGGCCAGGCACGGTGGCTCACACCTGTAATCCCAGCACTTTGGGAGGCTGAGGGGGGCTGATCACCTGAGGTGAGGAGTTCAAGACCAGCCTGGCCAACATGGCAAAACCCCGTCTCTACTAAAAATAGAAAAATTAGCTGGGCGTGGTGGTACATGCCTGTAATCCCAGCTACTCAGGAGGCTGAGGCAGGAGAATCACCTGAACCCAGAGGCAGAGGTTGCAGTGAGCGGAGATCGCGCCACTGCACTCTAGCCTAGGTGACAGAGTGAGACTCCGTCCCAAAAAAAAAAAAAATTAGCAGGGTGTGGTCATGTGTACCTGTAATCCTATCTACTTGGGAGGCTGAGGTGAGAGAATCACTTGAACCAAGGAAACGGAGGTTGCAGTGAGCTGAGACTCGCCATTGCACTCCTGCCTGGGCAACATAGTGAGACTCCACCATAAAAAAAAAAAGAAAGAAAAACACTAACTTTCATAATGTGTAAATAATCTTACTTCGTTTTACAAAGAAACCAACCAAGAAGGCAACAATGTACAATAAATTTCCATTTATCCTAAAAATCAGAAAGTCCTGCCTGTTAACTAATTTGATTCTTTATTAACATGCAAATCGCCAGTTCCAAAAACACTCAAATGCTATAACCTGATACGATGATCACACTGAACATAATTTAATCTATGCTAACACAAAAAATACAAGGTCTTTCAACTCATGGGATCATCATTAAAATGTCAACTGTATTATGCAGAGTGAAAGTCTTATATTAACTGAAATGAATCTACACTGATATATTTGGAATGCTTTTCAAAAGCAATTTTTTCTGACATCAACTTATTTACTTGTCAGTTGTCTCTTCCTCTTGAAAACAGAGTCCAAAATATGCTTCCTTTCCTTATACAAATCAAAATGCACTACTGGACCCTTTTGGTTTGGTTGCCATAAATGGAGAATGACTGTACCTGGGCCTCGGCAGTTCATTAAAGAACTACGCACAAGTGGTTTACCTGCTCCGCTCGTAGCTGCGGTGGCGAGATGGTGTTCTCCCTCGGTCATAATCAATTCTGTACCGGCTGTCTTGTCTTCTCCTGTCAGGACTGCGGCCTCGCTCCCGCCGATCCAGGGACCGATGCCTCTCACCTCGCCCATGACTGTGATCTCGGTGCCTGTGATCATCATAGTGTTTCAGCCTTTCCGGGGACCTTCTCTCACTGGGAGCCTTTGGGAGTGGGTATGGAGGGAGATGTCTGAAATGAGGACTACTGCTGTTATTAGCACTGGGCAAGAAAGAACTAGGGTTGTTCTGGAAACTATTAAAACTGGGAGGTGGGAAGTTGTGGTGAGAATAGCCTGGAGGGTACTGATAATTAACCTGCTGCGGCATGACTGGAGGGGGCGGGGGATGAGGCATGGAGGGAGGGGGCATCATGAAGGGGAAAGTGCCTTGTCCAGGAGGTGCCCCAGGGACTGGGGGGTTATTAGGACAAGGCATTGGTGGTGGCATGGGAGGAAAACAAGGAGGAACTGGGAAGGGGTGCCTCATCTGGTGGTTGGGGAAAGGAGGCCTGATTGGGCAGGGGGGAAGAGGGCCTTGCGCTGACGGAGGCATGGGTGGGGGGAAGGGTACAAAGTCTGGTCGTGGAGGGAGAAAATTAGGGGCTGGAGAGTTTGAGAAAGTGGTGGAAGGTACACTTGGAGGTTCATATTGATATTGCACAGGAGGCTGCTGAGGGTGAAGCAGTCTTAGATTTTGGGGCCTAAAGGATGGTGCTGAGGGTCTGGCTCCATGTCCTCCTCGTCCTCGGGGACACCCTCGTCCCGGGTGGAATGACATTCTGTGACTTCATGGCATAAAAGAAAAAGGGAAAAGTTTTTTTTAAAAATAATCCTCACTATGTAAACAGAGTTTCATAAATGCCTGACCATCTTGATGAGCAACTCAAAGACCCCCTAGTCAAGCCACTGGAATATACCACCCATTTAATACTGGGTTCCTGCTAATATCTGAAACCCTCATGCTCAATAAACTCCTCTTCCCCTTTCTTGGCCACCCAGCCCACTGCCATGTTTAGTCCCTGGACCGACCATTCCTTAAAGCTGCTCCACTTCCAAAATGACCAATTCAACATCCCATTGTTCACCATTTGCTATTATGCCTTTGCTCAAGTTCCCCTCTGATCTTGACCTCACAAGAACAAGGGGGCTTGCCTCCCCAGACCCCACTCCCATCTCCAAATGCATATTTGGGATTACCACCCTCCCTCTGCAATCCTCCACCTCTCCCTGCTACCAGACCCTTCACATCAGCATTTGAAAGTGCTCGGGTCTATTCCAGCATAAAGTACTTTCGTTGGCCTCCAGGTCTCTCTTGCCTTTGCCCGTTCTTTGCCCTCCCATTCACAGTCAAATGTCCTGAAAAAGTTGCTACAGACTGAATGTTTGTGTCCACCCCGAAATTAATGCTGATGAAACCCTAATGCTGATGTGATGCTATATGGAAGTGGCGACTCTGAGAGGTAATTATGATGGGATTAGTACCCTTATAAAGAGAGGAAGAAAAAAGAAACCCCCGCCACCCACCCCTTGCCAGGTGAAACTACAACAAGAAGGCAGCCACCTACAAGGCCGGAGGAGGGCATGCATCAGAAACCTGGCTGTGCTGGTACCCTGACTCAGACTGCCAGCCTCCAGAACTGTGAGAAATAAATGTTTACAGTTTAAGTTACCCAGTCTATAACATTTAGTCATGGCAGCCCAAGCTAAGACAAAACTGTATATACTTCCAACTCACTCTAATCCAACTTCAGCTTCCACCAGCACTCCAATAAGTGACATGATCAGTGCCCACCTTATCTTGAAAACCAAAGGTCATTTTCAATCACCTTGCTTGATCTCTGTGTAGCAATCAGCCCAGATACCTCCCCGCTTGCCTCCCTAGCCCCCACCCCCATGGATGCGTTTCTTGGCTTCCTGACATGACGCCTTCACTGTGGCCTTCCTACTCCTCAGGCTGTTCCTCCTGGCAGTCTCCCATACCAGCTTCTTCTCTGCTAGCGGGACTTTAACCGTCTGGTATTCTTCAGGGGTCTAGCCCAGGCACTCTGCTCACTCTCTCTTCCAAAGTGACGCTACCCACCTGCACTGCTTCAATTAACACTAATCTGTCAGTAACTCCCAAGTTACACCTTTGGCCCACAACTTCTGAGTTCCAGACCCACCCTGCCAATTGCCAACCCCATCTCTCTCCTTGAGTGTCTCACTGACTCTGCAAATTCAACATACCATATGCTAAAAGGAATTGATGACTTTCCTCTCCAAGACAAATATTTGCTCTTTTCCTAGTATTTCCTATCTCAATAAACGACACCATTAATGGTCCTTAAGACACATACCAGGGAATCATCTGACTTGTCCTCCCTCACCCCCCATCCTTAGCTAAAAATTTACTTTAAAATTGCTGTCACTTATATGGCAACTATCCCTTAATAAAAAAATAAACAAAAAAATCCTATTGTTTCTGCTTCATAAATATTTCCTGAATTCAACTACTTCACACCATCACCTCTTGCATGGCTATTACAATAATATCCTTGCTGGCCTTTCTATAACCACTGTCACTGACCCCAGGGCTTCGTTAGGTTCCTTGCTCTCACAACCCTCTGTGCTGCTTCTTGGCAGGTCCTACAGTAACTACAATCCACCTACTAAGGACCTAATTCCACCTTTTCTTTTTTTTTTTTTTTTTTTTTTTTTTGAGATGGAGTCTTGCTCTGTGGCCCAGGCTGGAGTGCAGTGGCACGATCTCCACTCACTGCAAGCTCCGTCCCCCAGGTTCATGCCATTCTCCTGCCTCAGCCTCCCAAATAGCTGGGACTACAGGCCCCTGCCACAATGCCCGGCTACTTTTTTTGTATTTTTAGTAGAGATGGGATTTCACAGGGTTCGCCAGGACGGTCTCCATCTCCTAACCCCACGATCCACCCACCTCGGCCTCCCAAAGTGCTGGGATTACAGGCGTGAGCCACCGCGCCCGGCCCTAATTCCACCTTTAATGTCTGCCTGCACCTCGGAACTGCAAGCGCTATCAGGGTAGTGCTCTGGGATGTCTATTAACTGTTCTGGTCTGGCTTCCTAGCCCTGTGCATGGCCTTCTGTTGTATTGTGCCCACTGCTGAAAGAACGAGCACATTATCCCCTCTCCCCATGTATCTAAATCCTTTTCACCCTCTATAGCTCAGCACCAATGTTTGCTCCTCTCTCGGTTCTCCCAAACTACTGACATTCCCATCACAGCACTCACCATGTGTTGCCCTGCATCATGATGTACTGCCTGGGTATGTCACATCTTCCGCAGAGAATATAAGCTCTAAAAAACAGAAAGAATAAAACAGACATAAATATGTTTCCCAAATTGCCAATGATACAAAATATTTCTGCAATTACCATAACACTGATTTTGCAGTTTCCAATACACTTAGCCTACTAACAAAATTAAAAGTATGTTGAACTGTATTAAAGTTTCCAACTAAATTTTTAATGTCCTTAAATTTTAAAATGTCATTATTACCAGTTTTGCCAACTCAAAACTATCAGCAGCTAAAAAGACTTATATCATAGGCATAGATCATCTCTAATTTGTTAAAAGACTTGGGAAAAAAATCATTTCTCCTCTCCCCCTTCATATTCTCGCTTCCTTCATGGTAAAAACATGTAGGCACAGGCCGGGCGTGGTGGCTCACTCTTGTAATCCCAGCACTATGGGAAGCCGAGATGGGCGGATCACAAGGGCAGGAGATCAAGACCATCCTGGCTAAGACGGTGAAATCCCGTCTCTACTAAAAATACAAAAAATTAGCCAGGTGTGGTGGTGGGCACCTGTAGTCCCAGCTACTCAGGAGGCTGAGGCAGGAGAATGGCAAGAACCTGGGAGGCAGAGCTTCACACTCCAGCCTGGGCGACAGAGAGAGGTTCCGTCTAAAAAAAAAAAAAAAACATGTAGGCATAGACCAAACACAAAAATCACAGTGCGACCAGCATTCAAATTCAAACATAACCATAATCTTGTTAACACAACAGTTACGATTCTTGATTTTCATTCTCAGTTCCTCCCACAGAAAAATACTGTAAACGTGAATGATTTTCCAAATACTTGAACTTCAGCAAAACATTTAAAAAAAACTCAATAAATATTGAGTACAAAAAGCTTTAACATAGAAACATTTTCCTAAAGTCTTTCTAACTAAAAGTCTCACCAACAGAACTTAACTATGTAGACTTTCAAATGGCTCATGAAAATAATTTCGGATTATCTTAGCAATCAGTGTGCTTAATAAATAATAGGCACCAAATAACATCTTTTTTTTTTTTTTTTTTTAGAGACAGAGTCTCACTCTGTCCCTAGGCTGCAGTGCAGTGGTGCAATCATAGTTCACTGCTGTCTCTTACTCCTGGGCTGAAGCAATCCTCCCATCTCAGCCTCTGAAACAGCTGTAACTACAGGCATGAGTCACTGTGCCTGACTCCTGACTATTATTATCCAGTCCAGTACCCTCATGATAAACCTGGGGCCCAGACAGGTGCTCCTGAGGCTACTTACTGCCAACAGAATCAAGTTCAAACTCTGTGCTTGGCATTTAAGGCCCTACAGACTCTGCACCCAGGCTTGTTCTCCAGTACCTTCCCTAGAAAGACCCTACTACCCCGTGTTTTCCCAACGGATTACCATTCGAGTACAAAGAACCAGCTAGTTCTTTCCTCACGCTCTACTTTTAAAATCTCTCGCCTTAGGCAGAGGTTGCAGAGAGTTCAGATCGCACCATTGCACTCCAGCCTGGGCAACAAGAGCGAAACTCCATCTCAAAAAAAGAATCTCCCAACATATGAATCTGCCCAGTGATTTTTCTATCCATCCACCAATCTTAAATGCCACCTCCTCTATGAAGCCCTTCCTGATTCCTTTAGGTAATCCCATTCCCTCTAGACTTAGTCTATACTTAATTCTTCTACAGCACTTACCAGAGGCTGCCTCACATCATAGTGAAGTATGCGCATGTCTAACTCCTCCACTAGATTATCAGCTCCTTGATGATATGGGTTGATTCACAGTCATCTCTGTATCCTTCACATCCCCGGGAAAAGGAACCTACACACAGTTGGTGGTCAATACATGTTTACTGTCTCACCAATAGTATATGTTTCCATGTTGCTACTGTACATTTCCCTTCCATGTATCTCTGCAACAGAAAGCAGACCTTTTCACTGATTCGTGCAATATTTAATGAGCCATATATGGGAAGTACTGTCCCCGGCCTTGTAGACTCAGAGATAAGTAAGACACACAGCCTGTAGGATTCAAGGAACTCAGAACCCACATACAAGTAAGTATTTCAAAAATACTTGAAAAATAATGCAATAAACACACAAAAAAGAGGTATGTTCAGGGCTTAGGGGAACACAAAGGTGTGTGCTGCACCTAGAGGTGGGCAAAAGTCAGGGTCATGAACACTCTTGCACAGTGTGAAACTGCCAGATCCTCATGGATGTTTCTGTAGTTAGAAAATCTAAAAACACTAATCATGAAATTGACCTATTGAAGGCATAGTCCGGCTGTGTTGTGGATGCAGACTTTAATTCAAAAGTCAAGGAATTCGGCCGGGCGCGGTGGCTCAAGCCTGTAATCCCAGCACTTTGGGAGGCCGGATCACGAGGTCAGGAAATCGAGACCATCCTGGCTAACACGGTGAAACCCCGTCTCTACTAAAAAAAAATACAAAAAACTAGCCGGGCGAGGTGGCGGGCGCCTGTAGTCCCAGCTACTCGGGAGGCTGAGGCAGGAGAATGGCGTAAACCCGGGAGGCGGAGCTTGCAGTGAGCTGAGATCCGGCCACTGTACTCCAGCCCGGGCGACAGAGCGAGACTCCGTCTCAAAAAAAAAAAAAAAAAAAAGTCAAGGAATTCACTGCAACTGGAAAAGTAACTCTTTTCTCCGTCTATCTCTTCTCGGTTGCGGTTTGGAAGCAGAGACACTGAGGGAGCTGCCTTGAATAGTTAACACAGCCAGGAACGTCAGTGCATGTAAAAAGAATTGTAAAGTGTGACTACATTTTTACTGAGAACTCCCTCTTTCCCCAGGTGGATCTGCAGGGCGGTCACCTTCATCCTGATCCGTAACTGCATATTTACTATTTGCATCTCCCGCCAGACGCTGCGCCCCACGAGGCAGGCGCTGAGCTCAGGATCTCGCTCCCCTCCGAGAGCCGGACGGCCCAAGGCCTGGACCATAGTGTGTGCTCCACAAATGAAGGAAAGATCTCCTTTTTCACTTCCACCTACTTGCGGGATCCAGGCCTAGGGTCGCTGTTTTGCCCTTAGCTGCAGATCTGAAGTGGGGCTGCCCGACCCCAATTCCCGGACGCCTTTCACCCCAGCCCCGGAGACTCCAGCCCCGTTTAAATCCTGACACTCGGAAACTCTCTTCTAACACTTGCAAGGTACCCCTTTTACCTATAAAAGACTCTCGGGCCGCGAGGTCGCCGTCAGAGAAAAGCCAGGCTACTACTGCAGGTACCAAGACAGTGGCGCCGCGCCTCCGGAACAGGAAACCAAGGGAATTAAAAAGCAAACCTGAGACAGCTGGGCCAAGGGAGGGAAAACGCTTCAGCCCACCACAGGGCCTTGGACGCGGTGATTGGCGAGTCAACGAAAGCGATGGACGTCTAGACCAATCGTCAGCAAAGAACCCTTTGGAGCCCACCCCCTCCTTTACATCCTCCAATCCAAAAACACAACCGGGTGAGGGAGCGCTTCCGCCCGGAGAGGGCAGTCCGGGTTGAGCCGGCTTTCCCGGGTCTTGTCCAGCTGCCGCCGCTTTGCTGCAAAGCTGATCGGTGCAAAAACATGAGTGACTCCGCGGGAGGGCGCGCTGGTCTTCGGCGTTACCCCAAGCTCCCAGTGTGGGTGGTGGAGGATCATCAAGAGGTGAGTGGACGGCGGCCGGGCTCTGGGGCAGAATCAGCGGAAACCGTGACGCTCAGAGGACCAAGCAGACGGCGCAACCTTAGCATCGGAGGCCAGAGAGTCTGGCCTCCCGATTCAGTTAAACTGCCCGATTCCGTTGCTGTGGGGAGGACCCCAAAACAGCTAACTAGGAAGAATTCTCGAGAACTAACATTTATGGGAGCTTCCTACGAGTCGAGGCAACTTATTTACCTCGGTTTGCCCCCAAATCCCAGGACCAAACAACTGGTGGTGGCGTCGGGATTCAAACCTGGACAGGCTGGCTGCAGAGCCCTGTGACCGTAACCTGCAATTAACTCTGGCTTCCAAGTGTCTCCTGGGATCGCCACCACAGCCCTGCTGTTTAGATGGGAGGCCTTATGTGGACTTTGATGTGAAATGGGGACAGTAATCGTAGGACTCACAGGGCTGTTAGGAGTATTATTGTGTGCATATTGTGTTTAAAACTCTTTTTTTTTTTTTTTCTTTTCTTTTTTGAGACAGAGTGTCTCTCTGTTGCCCAGACTGGAGTGCAGTGGCGCGATTTCGGCTCACTGCAACCTCCGCCTCCTGGGGTCGAGCGATTCTCCTGCCTCAGCCTCCTGAGTGCCTGTGACGGATCACAGGCACACATCACCGTGCCCAGCTAATTTTTGTATTTTGAGTAGAGACGGGGCTTCGCCATATTAGCCAGGATGGTCTGAACGTCTGACCTCACGTGATTGGCCCCCGTCGGCCTCCCAAAGTGCTGGGATTACTGGCGTGAGCTGCTACACACGGCCCATATTGTGTAAAAAATATATATTTTAACACGGTGCCCCGCATAGATAAACACTAAAAAGGGTTTCCATGTTTATGGCCGTGCTGATTTACAGTAACTAAATTGGTGTCTTAATCTAGACTTATCCAAGTCAACAAAGGAGCCCCATGGATCTAATAAATTTGTTTTAAAGTAGCATCAGTAGGCTTGGGATGGGAGGCGGTTCTATGGATGTTAAAACATAAAAGGGATTTACTGATACTGACAGTTAATAGGAGAGGAAGATAGGTTTCTCAGGACCTGGATATGGTGTCTATGACCTTGAGATAATGAGAAAGCCTAGGTTAGACGGTGCTTTCAAATTAGGTATTAAACCTAGAATTAGAGAAGATGTAAGAGGAGAAATGGCCTTTATGGACCACCTAGCCCAACCCCACCATTCTAAGGGTACCAAAAAGACCCTAACCAGTCTGGACAGCAGAGCGAAATCCCATCACTACAAAAATAGAAGTGAAAAAATTAGCTGGGCGTAGTGGTGCATGCCTGTAATCCCAGCTACTCAGGAGACTGAGGTGGGAGGATCGCGTGAGCCCAGGAGCCCAAAGCTGCAGTGAGCCATGATCACACCACTGCTGGTGGCTGGGTGACTGAGCAAGACCCTATCCCTTTTTAAAGGAAAAAAAAAATGCTTTGAGACCTAGGATACCTTGAACACCTAGTTAATGTTAGGACAGGCATTAAGCGGTAGTTTGTTCCTGAGCCCCAGTCCTGGTCTGTTTCCCCACATGACCTGTTGAGTTCTAGGTGGCAGCAGGAAGGCAGCTAGAGGTGCAGGTTGAAAGTTCTGAGGACAAAGTAATGCTCGAGATTATCATCATCTGCACCATCTACAATAAATTTTATCTTTTTCCACTTTTCAGCAACATAGTATGCTTTCAATTATGTGCATTACTTAGCATTTTAGCATTTTTCAGTCTGCAGTTGAGTGTGTGCTCATGGTTTCAGTGTTAATTCTGATTGTGTGCCTGTGTGTTTTACAGGTTCTACCCTTTATATACCGGGCCATAGGCTCAAAGCATCTTCCTGCCAGTAATATAAGTTTTTTACATTTTGACTCACATCCAGACCTCCTTATTCCTGTGAATATGCCAGCAGACACTGTGTTTGATAAGGAAACACTCTTCGGGTAATATGTGATTTTATTCATGGTCTTTTGTGTTTGAAGTACAATTTGCGGTAGATTATAAGTAATTATAGGAAATAGACTGCTAAACTCAAGGGTTTGGGGGGTTTTTGTTTGTCTTTTTGCCTTTTCATTTTATTTAGAACAAGTGTTGACAACTTTCTTAAAGAGCCAGGTTAGTAAATATTTTAGGTTTGCTGGCCGTATGGTCTTTGTGCAGCTATTTATCTTTGCCTTTGTAGTGTGAAAACAATCACAGGCACTGTGTAAACAAATGACAGTAGCTGTATTCCAATAAAACTTTATTTACAAGCTGGGCATGGTGGATGAGCCTGTAGTCCCAGCTACTCAGGAGGCTGAGGTGGGAAGATCACATGAGGCCAGCAGTTCCAGGCTGTGGTCAAGCCTGTGGATAGCCTCTGCACTCCAGACTGGGCAACACAACCAGACCCCATCTCTTAAAAGAAACAAACCAAAAAAACTTTGTTTACAAAAACAGCCTGGCCAATGTTTAATCCTTTTAATATTTGCCTTTATAGAGACCATTGAATTCTCATGTCTATTTCTGCATTTCTCCATTGCCGTATGTTGTTTTGGTTGAAAAATATGATGAAAATTCAGGCTTTCACAGACATGTAATTGGAAAAGGAAAGAGTATTTTCATAGCCTCTTCAGATAATTGTGAATATTCTTTGATAGTGCACAAAAACTTGAAAAGTAGTAGTTTATTTAAGCTTATTTGAAATGTAGAATTCAGCAATTCAGTATCAAGTGTGAATAACCATAGTTTATTGATCACTCCTTTCAAGATAAATGGTGTTCACCTCAAATTTCAGTCACAACAAGTGCTTTTCCTTGAGACAACTGTTGTGCTTCAAACTATGTAGCAGGAGAGCTTTCTGTGCATCTCTCATTTTGCCACACAGAATATTGTAAAATGTATACTCAAGATGGAAATTTAATAAAATCAAGATGTTCTCAAATGAAACTTTTATATTTATTTATTTATTTATTTTGGCAGTGGTTGGTAACGAGGAATATAGTAACTACTAACAGTTTGGTGCTGCTGCCTTAATTAATGTTGGAACATTAACCCACCAGTGCCTTTGTACCATCTTTGCAAATGTCAATAAATGAAAACAGGAAATAATACCTTAGTATTTTCATGAAAATAGTTTTGTAATAGTGATGTCCCTGAAAAAGTCTCAGGAACCACCCAAGGGACCATACTTTGAGACCTGTGGTCTTAAAATGTTGTGGGTGAAATTACACTTGGGGAAAAAAAAAACACTTAAAAGTTCTAATGTTGTCTATTTCTTTTCCAGAGAATTAAGTATTGAAAATTGGATTATGCCTGCGGTTTATGCTGGCCATTTTTCACATGTAGTATGGTTTCATCCCACATGGGCTCAGCAAATCAGAGAGGGAAAACACCACTTTTTAGTAGGTAAAGACACTTCTACCACAACAATCAGGTAATTTCCTCATATTTGTGAATATGGACGTGATTGAACGTTTCTTATTTTGGATTCCTATAATAATTTCATAAGTCTCTGCACACAAATAGGATCAGATTAAGCCTCAGCTTCTCCAAAGAGTTCTCAAAACATGAAGAACAAACTTTTAAGTCTCTTGATGTTCTTCATGTACCATTTATATTTAGTTGCTGGTCAAATTAGATTTTGAATGTGATCTTTAGCCTCTGCAATTTGGGCTTCATTGCTGATTAACTCCTTAAGCCGTTGAAGTATTTTATAGATTTATATATTCAGTAGTACATTTTACTGTTTCCTTTCAATGTAACTGTTGTCTGCTGAATTTGCTGCGGTGGCTCACCCTGTAATCCCAGCACTTTGGGGGAGCCGAGGTAGGCAGATCACGAGGTCAGGAGATCGAGACCATCCTGGCTAAAATGGTGAAACTCCGTCTCTACTAAAAATACAAAAACAAAATTAGCCAGTCATGATGGCAGGCACCTGTAGTCCCAGCTACTCGGGAGGCTGAGGAGGCAGAATGACGTGAACCTGGGTGGCGGAGCTTGCAGTGAGCTGAAATCGTGCCACTGCACTCCAGCCTGGGCAACAGAGTGAGACTCCATCTCAAAAAAAAAAAAACAAAAAAAACAATAATTAGCAGTGAAAGGGCAAAATTATCTCACTTTGATTTTTTTATAAATCCAACTGCTGAATGAGTAGATTTGGGGCTTTAATTTTCTTGATTATAATATAATTAGTTTCAGATAAGTACTTAATCTAAAGTAAATTACCGTATCCTCTGACTTGAGATACATGTGCAACTGTTTTTATTGTATAAGCTATTTAACCAATGTTTTCTGTATCTTGCGATACTATAATACTTTTAGAAATATCAATATGTTCTTGACTTTAAAATTCTCTTGTGATGGGATAAATATTTTAAGCAGTATAGCCATAACGTTCTAGAACCTTAGGGATAATGGAATGAAATGGTAATACATTGAAAATCAGATAGTCTTCCTCACTGAAAATGATACTTTATTTCTTTTTTTTTTTTTTTTTTTTTTTTGAGACGGAGTTTTGCTCTGTCGCCCAGGCTGGAGTGCAGTGGCCGGATCTCAGCTCACTGCAAGCTCCGCCTCCGGGGTTTACGCCATTCTCCTGCCTCAGCCTCCCAAGTAGCTGGGACTACAGGCGCCCGCCATCTCGCCCGGCTAGTTTTTTTTTGTATTTTTTAGTAGAGACGGGGTTTCGCCGTGTTAGCTAGGTTGGTCTCGATCTCCTGACCTCGCGATCCACCTGCCTCGGCCTCCCAAAGTGCTGGGATTACAGGCTTGAGCCACCGCGCCCGGCCGAAAATGATACTTTATTTCTAATTTATTCTTAATGACACAATTAACTTTTGTGGTATATATTCTTATCCACACAAATGGCTTGGTTGTGATATATGAAAATTGTATTTATTTCCGATATAATTCAAAAGAAATAATTAAGACTCAGCATATAAATATTGTACATACTACAGGTATGTGTGAAGTGGTAGTAGGGTTTTTATTGAGTGCTTCAGTGGGTAGGCCTGATCTAACCTACAAAATCAAATAATTTTCAGCAATCTGACACAGACATTTGAAACTCTGTGTGTGATTAACAATTCTGGAAGATTTTGATTCATGATTTTGGTTAATCCTGCAAGTAAAAATTCATGGAATAGACACATACATGTAGGTGTTCAGTTTGACAAATATTTTTATGTTTGTATGATAGGAACACAGGAAAACTGTTGTTATTAAAAAGAATATTAATTTAGGTTGGGGGATACAGCCTCATCTTAGGGTTGTACAGTTTTAATAAACTTGGACATTAGTTTACTATGTCATTAATCTATTTTTGGAAAATAGCTTTTACAGTCACCTTTCATATTGAAAATATTATGGTTATATAGAAATTAACAAAGCTCTAAAATATGTCGGGGAGTTTCTATTAAGAGAAATTATTTCCAGATGAAATTTTTCTCTTCAGTGATTTTTTGGATAAAGATTCAGCTGGTATGAGAGAGAACAAAGGAACACTGGCTTAAATAAGAGAGTTTATTCTTGTATTAGAATTCAGTGTACACAGTCCAGGCCTATGTGGCAGCTCTAGAGTTTGGGGAACCCTAGTTCCTTCTATCTTTTTGCACCACCATCTCTAGAATACTGCCCTTGTCTTTATAGTCCAAGGTGGCTTGCCACCTCTGTGTTCATATGCCAGTGAGCAGGAAACAGGAGGGCAAAGCTCTGTATGCTTTTCTTCCATTCACAACCACTGGCCTGAATTTAATCACGTGGCCACACCAGGCTGCAAGGCAGACTGAAATGTAGTCTTTATGTGGGGCAGCTGTGTGTCCAGCTAAGCATTTGAGGAATGCTATTTCTACAGAAGAACAGGAAGTACAAATACTAGAGACTGCTCTCAGTTTTTGTCAAATAGATCCGTTCTTATATTTCTGCCATGCCATAGTGAAATGTCAACTAATTTGCCCATTCTTCTTAAAAATTGTTTTTTCCTCTGATTCAGGGTTACAAGTACAGATCATTACTTCCTAAGTGATGGTCTGTATGTACCTGAAGACCAGCTAGAGAACCAAAAACCTTTACAATTGGATGTAATTATGGTAAAACCTTATAAACTCTGTAACAATCAAGAAGAAAACGATGCAGTGTCTTCTGCTAAGAAACCAAAGCTAGCCCTGGAAGATTCGGAAAACACTGCCTCTACTAACTGTGACTCTTCTTCAGAAGGACTGGAAAAGGACGCAGCAACACAGAGAAGTGACCAGACTTGCCTAGAACCATCATGTTCATGTTCTTCTGAAAATCAGGAATGCCAGACTGCCGCCAGCACTGGGGAGATTCTGGAAATTTTGAAGAAAGGGAAGGCATTTGTTTTAGATATTGACTTGGATTTTTTTTCAGTGAAGAATCCCTTCAAAGAAATGTTCACTCAGGTAAATATTGTATTTTTAACACATAGATCTTGAGAATTGTATGGCTTTTCTCTAGATGAGGAGTCAGCAAACTCTTTCAACCGACAGCTAGCAATTATTTTAGGCTTTGGGGTTCACATTCTCTACTAATACCCTTTTCTGTTGTTTTCTAAACCTGTTAAAGTTGTATATACCATTCTTAACTTGAGGGCCATACAAAAACAGGCTATAGGCTGTGGATTGCCAACTCCTGCTGTAGATAGTATTCATTATTTTGCATTTATTAATTGGGGTAATATATACATGGGTGATGGATAAAAATTAAATCATACAGTACAGGTATATACAGTCAGCCCTCTGTATCCGTGGATTTAACCAGCCACAGAAAGGAAATATTCAGAAAAAATAAAAAACAACTAGAAATAACAATACAAGAGTAAAAAATAATACAAATAAAAAACAATACAATATAACAACTATTTACATAGGATTTATACTGTATTAGATACCATAAGTAATTTAGAGATGACTTAAAGCATATAAGAGGGTATGCATAGGTTATTTGCAAATACTACACTATTATATATCAGGGACTTGAGCATCCACAGATTTTGGTATCCACAGGAGGTCCCCGAACCAATCCCCCACAGATACCAAGGGACAAATGTACATTGAAAAGCAGCACACTCTCTTATCCCTATTCCCTCAGTTCTTTGTTTCAGAAACAAATACTGTGATCAGTTTCTTGTGTATCTTTCCAGAGATATTCTATACATGAATCCTGTATAACAGATTATTCCTTAAACAGTGACGTGCCTGATTACTCACCTAAATATTTGTAGTAAATATTTGTAATGAAAGTTTCTAGAAGGTTACATAAGAAATTCAGTGGCAGTTATTCATTTTAGAGTGCTATCAGGAAACCTGGAAACACAGGGATTTTTATAGCTTTTAGACCCTTTGGTACAATAGACTTTTTTAAAAACATATATTACACTCTATTATTTAGTAGCAATTTTTTAAATATCATTAGGAAAGACAGATGTTCATCTTTTGTTTTTTTAAGAGCATGTTCAGGCTGGGTACGGTGGCTCACGCGTATAATCCCAGTACTTTGGGAGGCCAAAGCAGGAGGACCACTTGAGCCAAGGAGTTTGAGAACAGTGTAGGCAATGTAGCAAGACCCCATCTCTATAAAAAAAAAAAAAAAAAAAATTTAATCTAACCAGGCATAGTGGCACGTGCCTGTGGTCCCACTACTTGGGAGGCCAAGATAGGAGAATCACTTAAGCCTGGGAGGTCAAGGCTGCAGTGAGTCGTGATCACACCCCTGCACTCCATCCAGCCTGGGTGACAGAGTGAGACTCCATCTCAAAAAAGAAAAAAAAAAAGAAGCATGCTCAAAAGTTAGGGGAGTTAAGTTCTATTGTTATCTCTACTGTTTATTAGCTATATGATCTTAGGAAAATTACTTAATCTTTCCGACCCATAATAGTCATACCCAACTCAGGATTGTTATAATGAATAAAGCACTGAAGATGTGCTACAACATTGTGCTTAATGAATTTTAGCTCTTGGGTATAACCTCTTTCCGAGAATACTCCTAAATAGGATTACTGGGGCCAGGTGTACCCACCTATATAATGGATCCATGTAGCTGTGCTAAACAAGGGGAAACATTATCCTACAAAGTTTGTATAGCAAACCTCTTTCTCCCCTTAGTGGAGCCTCCTGACCGAGGTTCTATGTCTTTGATATTCTGCCTCCAGTATTGCCTTTGTACTTCAGAGTTCTCTTCTGTTGTTAGAGAAATGGCTGCAAAGTGGACATGGGGAGTTCTTTGTTGTTGTTATTAAAGATACGTCTATTTCCTGTAAACAGCTGAAGTCTGTTTATATCCTAGGACATGCCATTTATATAGTGGAATATTATTTAAAATATTTTCATGTCGTGACCCATTAGCCACCAAGTATGCTTCCTTAGGTAATTTTTACATAGTATTGTCATGCCCAGCTGGATAGAGTTGCCTTGAAGAAGTAATATTTACAGTAAAATAAATTTTACAATATTTACAATAAAATTATTACAATAAAAATCTAAAGTATACATTTTGCCTCATTCTCCCATACAAACCTTTAAATAATTATCTAAGATGTTCTTGTATCACAAGCAAGGCTGTCTCTTCCTTAAAGCATATCATTAAAAATTTTTAACTTTTTTTCTTCTGGTATGTGGATTTTTTGTTTTGTTTTCCAGGAAGAGTACAAAATCTTACAAGAGCTGTACAAATTTAAGAAACCTGGCACCAACCTAACAGAGGTATCCTCCATTTGTTTCTTTGGGGTTTTATTCATTTATCATATAACTAATAATATCTTGCAAATTACTACAGTGATCTCAAAGACTGATGAAAGTGAGTGAGTGTGTATGTGTGTGTGTGTGTATTGGCAAAGCCCATGGTTAGTCCTTGAAAACTGTGTTTTAACTAATAGAGCCAAGTTTTTTTTGTAATGGAATGTTGCTCGTTTTTTGAAAGAATAACTATATAATCTCAGCTTTTCAATGTATTTAAAGGAAGATTTGATAGATATTGTTGATACTCGAATTCATCAGTTAGAGGATTTAGAAGCCACTTTTGCTGATTTGTGTGATGGTGATGATGAAGAAACTGTACAGAGATGGGCTTCAAACCCTGGGTAAGACTCTCAAACATTTTTTTCCCCCAACTCTACTAACTTTCGGTCCTAGATATGTTCCTAAATTTGCAAGATACATTGCTTTTAAAAACTTAGTATTCAGCTTCTTGGGATGCTGAGGCAGGAGAGGATCACTTGAGGCCAGGAGTTCCAGACCAGTCTGGGTAATGTAGTAAGACCCTGTCTCTAAAAAAAAGTTTTTTAATTAGCCAGATATGGTGGCACCTACCTGTAGCCACTACAGCCACTGCTCCCAGCTACTTGGGAGGCTGAAGTGGGAGGATTGCTTGAGCCTAGGAGTCTGAGCTTTGAGTCTTGAGCTTTGAGTCTGCAGTGAGCTGTGATCATGCCACTGCACTCTACCCTGGGTGACAGAGACTTGTCTGAAAAAAGAAAGAGAGAGAAAAAAGAATTAGTATTAAATTTCAACACATTTACTAACAACAGTAGACATTATTATTTTCTGTGTACCTTTTTTTTTTTTTTCTGAGACGGAGTCTCGCTCTGTCGCCCGGGCTGGAGTGCAGTGGCCGGATCTCAGCTCACTGCAAGCTCTGCCTCCCGGGTTTACACCATTCTCCTGCCTCAGCCTCCCAAGTAGCTGGGACTACAGGCGCCCACCACCTCGCCCAACTAGTTTTTTTGTATTTTTTTAGTAGAGATGGGGTTTCACCATGTTAGCCAGGATGGTCTCGATCTCCTGACCTCGTGATCCGCCCGTCTCAGCCTCCCAAAGTGCTGGGATTACAGGCTTGAGCCACCGCGCCCGGCCTGTGTACCCTTTATCTAATATTTTTCCTTGCCTTATCCCATGTACTCCTTACAACAGCCTTATAGTTTTATTCTTATTATGTCAATTTTATAGATGAAAAAACCAAGGTTAAGGAAATTGCCCAAAGTCACATAGTAAGTGGGCATGTTTTTAGTCTTTGTGCGGTAGCTGCCCCTAAATATGAAATACTGTACGAGGTCTTAAAGAGAATTAAAGATGAGTAGTACATAGACATTCCCTGTTCTAAGTAGAATAAGAAAAAAATACTAACCTAACAACAGAAAAGTAAATTACTTGACAAGTAAATTACAATGCAAAAACTCGGCTGGGTGCAGTGGCTCACACCTGTAATCCCAGCACTTTGGGAGGCTGAGGCGGGCAGATCACGAGGTCAGGAGATCGAGACCATCCTGGCCAACACGGTGAAACCCAGTCTCTACTAAAAATACAAAAAAAAGAAAAAAGTAACTGAGCGTGGTGTCGGGCGCCTGCAGTCCCAGCTACAGGAGAATATAGGAGGCAGGAGAATGGAATGAACCCAGGAGGCGCAGCTTGCAATAAGCCGGGATCACGCCACTGCACTCAGCCTGGGCGACAGAGTGAGACACCATCTCAAAAAAACAAACAAACAACACACACACACAAAAAAAAACCCCAGTGCAAAAACTTACCTTCTTTTAAGGAAAACCCAAATATAAGTGGAAGGGTATTTTCAATCTCTTGACATGAAGGAACAGTATTTGAAGGCTAGATTCTCCATCAGGTCATTTATTTGACTGACTGTTCATATTACCTTGAAAGTATGAAGAGAGTTCTTTTTCAGTAAAAGTCTTTGGTATTGAAGCTGGCGTGAAAGAATATTGACATAAATATTACAGTGATTTTTCTCTAAAATAATTCTTAAATCATGTAATCTCAAACGGCTAGAAAACTAAAATAAAACCATTCAGACAAACTTTTTGTCCCCATGAGCATAGGAAAACCAGAACTAGCTTATTTAAAAAGTAATCTCCCACAAACTGTCATATTATTCTCTCTAGTGTAAACAAAAGAAAATCAGTTGTAAGATAGCAAGATAAAACGGGAAATTAGAATCAATAATACTTTAGACCAGAACATGAACAACCACTAAGATTTGTCATGTTATGGTTATTAAAAATAATTCAGCAGATCTCTAGAAGAATATGGAAGAACCTGGAACAGTGGTTGCCTCTGGGGAAAGGAATTCTATGGCTAAATGATGAAGTATACAAGTGATAAATTATTTCTTTTGCTATGTGCATGTATTATCTATTCAAAATACTCATTGTAATTTTTACTTAAAATATTCAGAAGCATCCCTAAAATGTAAACATCATAAAGCTTTAATTATTGACACTAACAAAGCAGTGATGTGGAAGAATAATTCAAAGTAATATTAGTCACATCAGTAAGTATTGATTAGGCACTTTAACATCAGTTAATGGCCAGGCGTGGTGGCTCACGCCTATAATCTGAGCACTTTGGGAGGCCAAGGTGAGCAGATCACCTGAGCTCAGGAGTTCGAGACCAGCCTGGATGACATGGTGAAATCCTGTCTTTACAAAAAAATACAAAAAATTAGCCAGGCATGGTGTCATGCACCTGTGGCCCCAACTACCTGGGAGGCTGAGGTGGGAGGATCACTTGAGGTCAAGGCTGCAGTGAGCTGAGATTGCACCACTGCACTCCAGCCTGGGTGACAGAGGGAGGCCCTGTCTCAAAAAAAGAAGGAAAAAAAACATCAGTTAATGCTTTCTCCTCTTCAGTATAGGGTTCTAAAATGATTCCCTCTTTTTTGAAATGATAGAAGAGGGAGATAGAGAAGTAAGTCACAGGACAGGAGTCTTCCTAGAAATACTGAAAAAAACCTATTATTTTGTTATTTCATGAAGTCTCAAGCTAAGTTTAAAACTTTAACAACAACAACAAAATAGGCCTGGAAACCTTGGAATCCTAAGTCCAGCCCACAGACTTCCACTGAAACCCACTCTGCCTACTGAGCATGCCCAGTGAGCTTCTCGTCACCAGCAGAGAGTTCTATCACAGACTTGAAGATATGATAAGACTGCAACAGTAGTGAGTTTAGGCTGTGCTTGGTATTGAAGGGAGAAAAAATAGCATAAAGGAAAAGTAGATGACACTGAAAGAAAAGTCTCCCCAAACTAACCATGACCCTAAAGAGCCAGACCCTCAGCATGGAGGCTTCACTATGTCTAGGGAAGTGAGGTGGTTGGTTAGGGTCCAGAGGCCTAGAAAATGTCATTAATAAAAAGGAAAAAGTAACAGGACAAGTGGGCAAGCAGGCAGGCCTCCATGCCTCCTTTTTTCTTTCTTTCTTTACTTCCAGCAAATTAGTGAATATTTGTGGAGGAGGAATTAAAACGCTAGAAGCATTAGCCAATCAGAGCTTCCAAAAGGTCCACCTAAACTTAATACCTTAAAAGCATCAATGTTATATCAGTGTTATATCAATGTTTTGGGTAAGAAAACAGGAAACTTTTATTTCTTAATATTTTAAGATATTTGAACAGCTTTATCTTTTATTTCCCAAGTACCATATGAAGCATGTTGTTATGGTAAATGTTAGTATAATGTATCATTTACTATTGTCATTTTAGTTGCAGTGGTTGTGATGTTTAATTGAGTGGGATGGCTTTTTTCCAGAATGGAATCACTAGTTCCCCTTGTACAGAGTTTGAAAAAACGGATGGAAGTACCAGACTATGAAATGGTAAATATTTTATATTAACATGTAAAATTGACCCTTTGTAAAGACAATTTTCTGGGTAGAAGAATTTGCTTTTTGTTAAAGTGGTTCATTTTTGTTTGTGTTTCTGTGAAGTGTGAAATAATTATTAAGAAAAGAAATGAGGGGAAAAAATACATACATTGAAACAGAATACTGTTTTCCTGGAAAAGTTTTCCAGGAAAAACATTTTTTCCTCAATTTTACATATGAAGCAAAAGTCCTGTGTATTTTTTTAGTTTTGTCTGTGGTCAGATCTCTCTTCACCAGACAAAAGAAAAGTACACCATTTCTAAAATGGTCCATTTTTTATTGATGAGTATTTATACTCCCTTCCTCCTTCTTTTCTTCCCTATTTAAAAACTTTTCTGTTTGTAAAAACCATAAGAAAAGAAAAAAGAGAGAGCTGTGACTAGCATATTTTAAATGTGTTAGCTGTTTGTCAACAGGGATCTGAATGCTATAGCCAAAGATACTTTTAGTCATAATTTATTTGTATATCATTTTGTAGTCTTTGAAGCATATATTTTCCCATTTGACCCGGTACTTGAGATGAGAAAGCTACAGCTTAAAATATTCAAGTGTCCGGGCACGGTGGCTCACACCCGTAATCCCAGCACTTTGGGAGGCCGAGGCCAGCAGATCACGAGTCAGGAGATCGAGACCATCCTGGCTAACATGGTGAAACCCTGTCTCTACTAAAAATAACAAAAAATTAGCCAGGCATGGTGGCGGGCGCCTGTAGTCCAAGCTACTTGGGAAGCTGAGGCAGGAGAAAGGTGTGAACCCGGGAGGCAGAGCTTGCAGTGAGCCCAGATCGCGCCACTGCACTCCAGCCTGGGTGACAGAGCGAGACTCCATCTCAAAAAAAAAAAAAAAAAATTGTTCAAGTGACTTTTCTCAGATTTGATGCCAGGGCTAAGACTTCCAAGTCCTGCCTCTTAGTGTGGTCTTTCTCTTACTTCAGTAAGCTGAGTTTGCATATTTTATTTACTTATGGAATACAATCAGACCACTTTGACTAAAACTGAAGTATTAAGTATTGATTACATTTATAAGAATTTGCTGGTATTCTTTAAAATAAGAGGTGTCTGTTTTCACACTGCTGATAAAGACATACCCGAGACTAGGCAATTTACAAAAGAGATTTAATGGACTTACAGTTCCATATGACTGGGGAGGCCTCACAGTCATGGCGGAAGGTGAAAGGCATGTCTTACATGGTGACAGACAGGAGAAGAGAAAGCTTGTACAGGGAGACTCCTGTTTTTAAAACCATGAGATCTCTTGAGACTCATTGACTGTCATGAGAACAGCACAGGAAAGACCCACCCCCACAATTCAATCACCTCCCATCGGGTTCCTCCCACAACATGTGGGAATTGTGGGCATTACAATTCAAGATGAGATTTGGGTGGGGATACAGCCAAACCTTATCATTCTACCCTTGGCCCCTCCCAAATCTCATGTCCTCACATTTCAAAACCAGTCATGCCTTCCCAACAGTCCCTCAAAGTCTCAACTCATTTCAGCATTAACTCAGAAGTCCACAGTCCAACATCTCATCTGAGACAAGGCAAGTCCCTTCCACCTATGAGCCTGTAAAATCAAAAGCAAGTTAGTTACATCCGAGATACAATGGATGTACAAGCATTGGGTAAATACAGCCGTTCCAAATGGGAAGAATTGGCCCAAACAAACGGGCAATGCAAGTCTGAAGTCCATCTTCAGTCAAATCTTAAAGCTCCAAAAAGATCGTATTTGACTCCATGTCTCACATCCAGGTCACTCTGATGCAAGAGGTGGGTTCACATTGTCTTGGGCAGCTCTGCCCCTATGGCTTTGCGGGGTACAGCCTCCCTCCTGGCAGCTTTCATGGGCTGGTGTTGAGTGTCTGCAGCTTTTCCAGGCACACGGTACAAACTGTCAGTCGATCTACCATTCTGGAGTCTGGAGGACAGACAGTGGCCCTCTTCTCACAGCTCTACTAGGTGGTGCCCCTAGGGACTCTGGGTGGGGATCCAACCTCACATTTCCCTTCCACACTGCCCTAGCAGAGGTTCTCCATGAGGGCCCTGCCCCTGCAGCAAACTTCTGCCTGGGCATCCAGGTATTTCCATACATCTTCTGAAATCTGGGCAGAAGTTCTCAAACTTCAATTCTTGACTTCTGTGCACTCGCAGGCTCACCACTAACTGGAAGCTGCCAAGGCCATCCTCTGAAGCCACAGCCCGAGCTCTATATTGGTCCGTTTTAGCCATGGCTGGAGCAGCTGAGACACAGGACACCAAGTCCCTAGGCTGTACACAGCACTGGGACCCTGAGCCCTGCCCATGAAACAGTTTTTTCCTCCTAAACCTTCAGGCCTGTGACGGGAGGGGCTACCGCAAAGGTCTCTGACATGCGCTGGATACATTTTCTCTATTGTCTCGGGGATTAACATTTGGCTCCTCGTTACTTATGCAAATTTCTGCAGCCAGCTTGAATTTCTTCTCAGAAAATGGAATTTTCTTTCACATTGTCAGGCTGCAAATTTTCCAAACTTTTATGCTCCAGTTTCCCTCTTAAAACTGAATGCCTTGGCCAGGTGCGGTGGTTCACACCTATAATCCCAGCACTTTGAGAGGCCAAGGCAGGTGGATCATTTGAGGCCGGGAGTTCAAGACCAACCTGACCAACATGTCGAAATCCCTTCACTACTGAAAATACAAAACTTACCTGGGTGTGGCAGGACACACCTGTAATCCTAGCTACTCAGGAGGCTAAGGCAAAGAATCGCTTGAACCTGAGAGGCGAAGGCTGCAGTGAGCCGAGATGGTACCACTGCACTCCAGCTTGGGTGACAGAGCAAGACTCCATTTCAAAAAAAAAACTGGATGCCTTTAACAGCACCCAAGTCTCCTCTTGAATGTTTTGCTGCTTAGAAATTTCTTCCACCAGATATGCTAAATCATCTCTCAAATTCAAAGTTCCACACATCTCTAGGGCAAGGGCAAAATGCCACCAGTCTCTTTGCTAAAATATAACAAGAGTCACCTTTGTTCCAGTTCCCAGCAAGTTCTTCATCTCCATCTAAGACCACCTCAGTCTGGATTTCATTGTCCGTGTCATTATCAGCATTTTGGTCCAAGCCATTCAACAAGTCTCTAGGAAGTTCCAAACTGTTCCACATTTCCCTGCCTTCTTCTGAACCCTCCAAACTGTTCCAACCTCTGCCAGTTCCAAAGTTGCTTCCACATTTTCAAGGACCTTTTCAACAGCGTCCCACTATACTGGTACCAATTTACTATATTAGTTTGTTTTCACACTGCTGATAAAGACATACCCAAGACTGGGCAATTTACAAAAGGAAGAGATTTAATGGACTTAGTGTTCCACATGGCTGGGGAAGCCTCACAATCATGGCAGAAGGTGAAAGACACATCTCACATGACAGCAGACAAGAAGAGACAGCTTCTCTGCAGGGAGACGTCTGTTTTTAAAACCATCAGATCTCCGACCAGGCACGGTGGCTCACACCTGTAATCCTAGCATTTTGGGAGGCCGAGGCGAGTGGATCACCTGAGGTCAGGAGTTTGAGACCAGCCTGACTAACATGGAGAAACCCCATCTCTATGAAAAATACAAAATTAGCCGGGCGTGGTGGCGTATCCCTATAATCCCAGCTACTCGGGAGGCTGAGGCAAGATGATCGCTTGAACCCAGGAGGTGGAGGTTGCAGTCAGCCAAGATTGTGCCATTGCACTCCAGCCTGGGCAACAAGAGTGAAATTCCGTCTCAAAAAAAATAAAACCATCAGATCTCGGCCGGGCGCGGTGGCTCAAACCTGTAATCCCAGCACTTTGGGAGGCTGAGGCGGGCGGATCATGAGGTCAGAAGATCGAGACCATCCTGGCTAACATGGTGAAACCCCATCTCTACTGAAAAATTAGCCAGGCGTGGTGGCGGGGCACCTGTAGTCCCAGCTACTCCGGAGGCTGAGGCAGGAGAATGTCATGAACCCAGGAGGCGGAGCTTGCAGTGAGCCGAGGTCATGCCACTGCACTCCAGCCTGGGTGACAAAGTGAGATTCCGTCTCAAAAAAAACAAAACAACAACAAAAAAAAACCATCAGTTCTCCTGATACTCATTCACTGTCATGAGAACAGTGCAGGAAAGACCTGCTGCCATAATCACCTCCCACTAGGTTTCTCCCATGACACATGGGAATTGTGGGAGTTACGATTCAAGATGAGATTTTAGTGGAGATACAGCAAAACCATATAATGAGCAAAAGAATATTTTGGTGAAACCTGAGCAAATCCAAGACTTACACTGTTTTGTTTAACTTTTTTTTTTTTTTTTCCCGGGAGCATACATTCAAGTTACCCTGAATAAACGCTTCCAAGACTTACTTTTTTTTTTTTTTTTGAGACGGAGTCACTCTCTGTTGCCCAGGCTGGAGTGCAGTGGCGTGATCTTGGCTCACTGCAAGCTCCGACTCCTGGGTTCACGCCATCCTCCTGCCTCAGCCTCCCGAGTAGCTGAGACTACAGGCGCCCACCACCACACCCGGCTAATTTTTTGTATTTTTAGTAGAGACAGGGTTTCACCATGGTCTCGATCTCCTGACCTCGTGATCCACCCACCTCGGCCTCCCAAAGTGCTGGGATTACAGGCGTGAGCCACCGTGCCCAGCCAAGACTTACATTTTTTAAAAATGGTATTTAAGATCATTGCAAGATACTTAAGGTTTGAAAATATTTTGAGGCCAGGAGCGGTGGCTCACACCTGTAATCCCAGCACTTTGGGAGGCCAGGGCAGGTAGATCACTTGAGCCCAGGAGTTTGAGACCAGCCTGGGCAACATGGCAAAACCTGTCTCTACAAAAAGTACAAAAATTAGCCAGATGTGGTGGCACACGCCTGTAGTCCGAGCTACTTGAGATGCTGAGGCAGGAGGATTGCTTGAGCCTGGGTGGTTACAGTGAGCTGAGATCGTGCCATTGCACTCCAGCTTGGGCAACAGAGTGAGACTTTGTGTCATATTTAAAACGAGAAAGAAAATGCTTTGAGCGCATACAATATTATCAAATATGTCTGCAGGCAGGTCTGCTTTAATCATTACATTGCATCTGGATTTTTTTCGCTGGGTGGGTTTGATGTTTTTTGGGGGACGGAATGGCTAGGGTTCAGTCACAGATTATGTAATCAATTATGATGTGCCTACAGCTGCAGAGAGAGAACGCTAAATAGTTTTACTGTTTTGGCAAAATGAACATTCAGAATTCATCCTTTTATCACACTGACTGATTATTGCCGGTTAAACTGTTGATGTGTATCCAGAGCCTCTAGTGAAATAGTTGATTAGTATGTTTTTTCATGCTTTGACTTGTATCCTCTAGGCAAAACTATGACATAGTTAAGTTCCATTTTTCAAAACATTAAAGTTAAGGTTGCAGAATGGTAGCGTGTGAGCCACTTCTAACTTTCAGGCAAGTTTAGTTTAGTGCTGAGACTGGATATCATTCATTTAAATTTAAAACACATATGTAGATAGCAGTAGTTTATGGTTACACATAAAGGATACACAAGAAAACAGTTAGTTAAATAAGGTAGGACAAATTTATCTTGTATCCTCTCAAAGCTTGGAATATAGTACTAGTTGCATGTATTAACATTTTAAAAGTAAGTAAAATAATGTGTTAAAAATGAGATGAGAATATTATGTACAGTTTTGTATCAACTTTTTATTTATTTATTTTTTTTTTTTTTTGATACGGAGTTTCACTCTTGTTATCCAGGCTAGAGTGCAATGGCACGATCTCAGCTCACCGTAACCTCTGCCTCCCGGGTTCAAGTGATTCTCCTGCCTTAGCAGGAGAAGCTGGGATTATAGGCATGTGCCACCACACCCGGCTAATTTTGTATTTTTAGTAGAGACGGGGTTTCTCCATGTTGGGCAGGCTGGTCTCAAACTCCCGACCTCAGGTGATCCACCTGCCTCAGCCTCCCAAAGTCCTGGGATTACAGGCATGAGCCACCATGCCAAGCCTCAACTTTTTAGAATCTAGATGAAATGGATAATTTGATAGAAAATGCAAATTACCGAAATTAACTCAAGTAAAGACCAATAATCATAAAATAAAGAAGGAAAGAATTATTCTAAGAAGAGGCATCTGGCCCAGACAGTATATAGGTGAGTTCTACCAACACTTCAGAGAGCAGATAACTTTTATGACATAGAAACTGTTAGGGAAAAAATAATCCCAAAGCATAAAGATATTAAAAATTAAAAATTTGTCATATTTAAGGTGTTGGATATTCCAGTTACCCTGATTTGATCTGTATATGCTATTATGAATGTATTAAATTATCACATGTACCCTGAAAATATGCACATCTTTTATGTATCAATAAAAGTAAAGATTTGTCAATAAGGCCATTAATGATTAAAGAAGCTTATAAAAACAACTGTCATACAGTGTAATTTTTAATTGTCTTATTTTCAGGTTCACCAGGCTGGTTTAACCTGCGATTATTCAGAACTTCCTCACCATATCAGCACAGAACAAGAAATAGAGTATCTTATTCAATCTGTGCATTATTTACTGAAAAATTTGCCAAATCCTACTCTTGTGACAATTGCAAGGTAAGTGTGTTCGGCAGAATAATAGCAAACCAGAGATGTGCACATCCTAATCTCTGGTACCTGTGAATGTGTTGCATTATATGGCAGAAGGGAATTCTCAGTGTGATTAACTCAAGGATTTTGAGATGAGGTGGTTCTCCTGGATTCACCAAGTGGGCCCAATGTAATCACAAGGGTCCTTAGAAGAGAAAGGCAGGAGGGTCAGAATCAGAGAGAGTGATTAGAAAATTCTGCCCTGCCGGCTTTGAAGATGGAGGCCATGAACACAGGCAGCCTTTAGAAGCTAGAAAAGGCCAGGGGACAGATTATCCCTGGGATCTTACAAAAAGAATGCAGCCCTGTCGACACCTTTATTTTAGGACTTCGGACCTCCAAAAGTATATGATAATAATTTAGTGTTGCTTTAAGCTACTAAGTTTGTGGCAATTTTTTATAGCGGCAGTAGGAAGCTAATACAATTTCTGTAGGTAAATATAATGATTACTAATAAAATAATACAAATTTTTTTTACCTACTCAGCTCAAAATTTAGATGTTGTATTTTCTCTTCCCTGGTTTTTTTGTTTGTTTGTTTGAGAGGAATTTCACTCTTGTTGCCCAGGCTGGAGTGCAATGGCACAATCTTGACTCACTGCAACCTCTGCCTCCCGGGTTCAAGCAGTTCTTCTGCCTCAGCCTCCCAAGTAGCTGGGATTACAGGCATGCACCACCACGCCTGGCTAATTTTGTATTTTTCACAGAGACAGGGTTTCTCCATGTTGATCAGGCTGGTCTCAAACTCCTGACCTCAGGTGATCTGCTCACCTCGGCCTCCCAAAATGCTGAGATTACAGGCATGAGCAACCGCACCTGGCCTTTTTCTCTTCCCTATTAGTGGTGATATGCAAACAGTGTAGTTATTGTTATCTTTTCTTTGCAATTGGTAAGATTCAGATGAACACAAGAATTCTCATTTCTGTGTCCTACCAATTAATATTTAGCTGTTGCCATGTTTTAAATTTGAATATAATTGCTGAATAGTTATAACAATTTAATAATGCTTTCCTATGTTAATTTTTGGGCTGGTTGTGTATGGAAGTATGAGGTTCTAAAATAAGTACTTTAAGTACCAGGCTAATAATATGTAATTCATGACAAACATTTTGTAACATCCTTTTCATTCTGAAACCTCATTAATGTAACCTACCTATATGTAATTTAAATATATATAGATAATATTCATAATATATGTAGATAATATACATTATATATGTAATATAATCTACTATACACATAATACCTATACACATAGGAGGAATTAAAGTAATTGATAATAAAACATACTAAAATGCCAAACTAGACTCACATATTTAAGACATGCAGTTAAAAATGTACTGTAGCAGTTACACTACATGATGTAAATGTGGCAGTTACAAATGCAGATACCATGTGTTGACCAGATGCCATGAACAGCATTGCCATAATGACATTTTTTCAGTCATTGAACAGCCTCTTCATAAGGATCTGCAATTAAAGTCCAGTCTTTCCCCAATTTACAGTGTAGTTGCGTTCCTGGAAAATTTAGTTCATATTTAATGCATTTTTTAAAAATACTTTTCTATATAAAAAAGTGTTTAGTTCTAGGCTGTATTCATCTGTTTTCGTGCTGCTGATAGAGACATACCTGAGACTGGGCAATATACAAAAGAAAGAGGTTTAATTTAACTTATAGTTCCACGTGGCTGGGGAAGCCTCACAATCGTGGCAGAAAGCAAGGAGGAGCAAGTCATGTCTTACATGGATGGCAGCAGGCAAAGAGAGAATGAGAACCAAGCAAAAGAGGTTTCTCCTTATAAAAGCCTCAGATCTCATGAGATTTATTCACTACCTACAAGAACAGTATGGGTGAAACTACTGCCATGAGTCAATTATCTCCCACCAGGTCCCTCCCACTGCAATGGGAATTATGGAAGATACAATTCAAGATGAGATTTGTGTGGGGGCACAGCCAAACTATGTCATAGGCTCAAAAAATTAAAAATCACTTTTTCACTTACATGAGTACTCAGTAGACTTTGAAAACATTCAAGACACAGGACAGCTATTCATATTGCAGGATGATCCTGCCTGTTGCAAGCTTCTCTAGCAGCCCAGCCCTCTTGTCCCAGTCCCCTAAATGTCAGTAGTGTCCCCTATTCATTGTGTCAATCAAAAATGTACTAAGATTTTCAAAACACCTTCATGGGAGTAGCTCCCATCAAGAACCACTCTAATAGTGTTTAAAGAAGTCAAAAATTGGCCAGGTGCAGTGGCCTCACACCTGTAATCCTGGCATTTTGGGAGTTGGAGGTGGGTGGATCGCCTGAGCTCAGGAGTTTGAGACCAGCCTGGGCAACATGGCAAAACCCTGTCTCTACAAAAAAAAAAACAAAAAAAACAAACAAAAAAAAAAATAGCTGGGCATGATGGCATGTGCCTATAGTCCCAGCTACTTGTGGAGCTGAGGCTGCAGTGAGCCAAGATCATGCCACTGCACTCCAGCCTGAGTGACAAAATGAGACCCTGTCTCAAAAAAAAAAGTCAAAAATCTTTCCAAAAGTATTGCAGTACGCTTTATTTGTTAAGACTTATAAATTGAGTTTTTACATATGACACTTTAAAATAGGTCTTGCTGAGCATAGTGGCTTACACCTGTAACGCCAGCACTTTGGGAGGCCAAGGTGGGTGGATTGCTTGAGCCCAGGAGGTTGAGGCTGCAATCAGCCATGATCATGCCACTAAACAACAAAGGAAGCTGTTGTCTCGAAAAATAAAGTAGGCCTTTGTCCATATGTATATGTTAGTATTTAATAAAGTTTCTCAAGCCAGACCTGGTGGCTCACCCCTATAATCCCAGCACTTTGGGAGGCCAAGGTGGGCAGATCACCTGAGTTCAGGAGTTCAAGACCAGCCTAGCCAACATGATGAAACCCTGTCTCTACTAAAAATATATAAATTAGCCAGGCATGGTGGCAGGCACCTGTAATCCCAGCTACTCAGGAGGCTGAGGCAGAAGAATCGCTTGAACCCAGAAGGTGGAGATTGGAGTGAGCCAAGATTGTGCCACTGCACTCCAGCCTGGGCAACAGAGCAAGACGGTCTCAAGAAAAATTTTTTTAAAAGATTAAAGTTCTCTATATTATTTATTGTGTCTTAAATTTTCACATCAAGCCACAAAAATAACCTGGTTAGCAGAGTGTGGAGTTTATCAGTGGTCTTACAGATTATCTCTTTAGGTTTGAAATACTTGTACTAAGGAGTAGGCCAGATAACTAATTCTAGTTCCTTCTATAAAGATTTCTGTGCTGCTCTTCTCACTCTATCCTCTAGAAGGCTTTATTCACCCTTATCCAGAACTAGGAGACACTGGTTAATCCAGTTGTAATTGGCAGCAGCATTGTAACTGCCCAGCGCAACTCAGATTGTAGTTGGTAAGTTCTGGAAAGACTCCCAAAATACAGATATCTGCCCCAACCTACTTTGCTTTTTTCTGCTTCCTACTGCCTAGGAAAGTAAATCCAACACCAGCACATCGCCACATTTCATTTTGGACCAAGCCATGGATCCTTTGTAATTTTGTGGTTAACAAATCATTTTTAGAAATAGAATCCTTTTATCAGTTGGAAAACCTCGACTCTCATCATTTCTAGCCGTAGCACACACATAATAAAAGATGTCCCATCACTAAGATACTAAGCCCCTGTATTCCCAAGCAACATCTCACTTTCAGGCAAACAGTGGTCTAGCAATCAAGCACTAAGGCTCATGCCACATTTCACCTTGCACAGGTTAATCTGTTTGTTTCAGATATCTTTAAAGGGATACTAATTGTGCCTCTTTCATAAAGTTGCTGTGAAAATTAAAGAACATAATTTATGTGAGGTGCCTAACACAAGGTAAACCTTTACTAGCTTTCAACTGATACTGATCCAAAATTCAGCACACCTTAATTTCTGTTTTACATTGAAATCAACACATGCAGCTTTTCCTCACAGTATGATTTTATCCTATGTGTATTTTTCTTCTTTCTCTTTCTCTTCTTGGTTCTAGGTCAAGTCGGGATGATTACTGTCCTTCTGACCAAGTTGACACCATTCAAGAAAAGGTCCTCAATATGCTACGTGCCCTCTATGGAAATCTAGACCTCCAAGTGCATGCAGCAGAGTCTTCTCCATCTTAAAACAAACAAAACATTAGGCTCCTATTGTATCTTGGTTTGGTAACAGGCCTTTAATTAATTTATTTGTAAATGAATCTTCCAGAGAACACTGTTTTTATATTAACTTTCAACTGAAATCTTTCAGATATTTTGAATCTCTAAACAACTATTGTCAGTTGTGGAATGATGGTAAATTTTTTGGCATTAAGTCTAATAACCCCAACTGATGCTTATCTGTCTTCCTTAAGTTTTTTTTTAGGGTTTTTGTTTTTTCCACTTTCCCCCCAGGTCTGTTGGACTGTATGAGATTCATTCATACTTCATTTATTCATTGAACTAATATTTATTGAGCACTTACATGTACCAGACATTATTAAGTGCTGGGGTATATGGTAATGAACAGAATAGACAAGGCCCCTGCCCTTTCAGGGGAGACAGATGAGAAATAAATTATGGGTTATGAGAAATGTTTTGAAGGAATGGACAACAACAGACATGTCTTCGTACTTAGGACACCCTGGCCTTATAGGAAAATAACATTCTCTTTTTTTTTTTTTTTTTTTTAATTTTATAAAAGTAGAGATGGGGTCTCACCATGTTACCCAGGCTGGTCTCGAACTCCTGGGCACAAGCAATCCACCTGCCTTTGCCTCCCGAAGTGCTGGGATTACAGGTGTGAGCCACTGCCCCAGCCAGAAACTAACATTCTCAAAAGCTACTATGGAAAAAAACCCACAAATTTGCCAATCTGTGAAATTATCACAGGAAGTCTGCCTTTCCAAGGAATTTGGCATTGTGGTCCTGCTCTTGCCAAATGCTCTCCAGCATTGTTGGTATCAAGGTGGTCTGGTTGAGTAAACTTGACCAAACAAAAATTAACTGTTTTTTGCTTTGCTGATTTTGTTTTTGTTTTTGTTTTTGTTTTGCTAATCAAAAAAGTCCTTCAGGGTCTTTTGTGCCTCCAGGCGGTCATTGTAGATCAGTAATACAGTCCCTAAGAGCCACTTTATTGGCATGTCTGGATTGATACTTTTTTCAGATAAACCAGCTTTTTATGTAAACAGTAACGAAAAAGGTAAATCTTTAATTCTGACCTGCCGTAAATACCCAAAGATATAAACTGTCTTCCACCACCCTCTTCATGACTAAGACATCCTTCTTGAGTCACTCTTAATCATGAAACTGGATTTTCTCAATTTGCCAGTCTTCTGATCTTTAGCATCTCTTTAGTTCAGTAATTTTTACCTACCTACTTGATTTATTTTCCTTTAAAACGTGAAATGACATTTAAAGAAAAACAAACACCCATCATTCCTCAGTCCCTACACAGCAGTTCTTTTCACTCTTGCCTGTAACTTTCAGGCCACATGTGTTCCTATAGAGTTGCATGTAGCTAAAATTATAGTGTGCTGCCTGACTTTGTGCTAATAACCAAGGACACACATTATCATTGCCTCTCAGTGGATGGCACCTGACCCCATTTTTCCAAGGATTCTATTTTCCAGTGAATTTTTTGTCACCGAGTTAATTTCCCAAGCGTGATAGCATGAATGCTTATTTATGTTGTGAAAAGCAGAGCAGCCTGACTCAGCTTTCCATTTTGATAAAACAACATGTGCCAAAAAAAGGGTTTATTTTCTTGGTAAAATCAGAATCTTAGAATTGTGCTATTTTTAATTTTTAAAATTTTTGGTTAGAGCGTATAGACATTACTTTTATGGTTATTTTGCGTGCTAAATAAAGGGTATGTTTTGAACTATAGCACTAATTAATGTGTGTTATCTCAGTATGTCGATGGCTTTGATTTTGTGAGTGGTTAACTATTCATTTATTATGATTCCCATGAACTCTGATATGATTCATTGTGGTTTTAACTCAGGTTGAATAAAAGCATCAGTTTCTTTTATAGGAATGTTTGTTTAATTCTCATGTTCTGTGATCATCTCTTTGAGAATAAAATTCAGTCCCTAAGAGTTGAAAAGAATCAACTTAGTAAATTATGTCTTGCACATTCCAAATAGGAAGATACTTTATCAAGATGTGTTTCATTTGTGTTCTAAGTACCAGTGAGGGGATACCATGGTACAGTGTTTTGAACTGTGTACTCATACCATTAAAGCATGGGATTTTAGTGGCTTTTTAAAAAATGTGACTTAAGTGTAAGCAAATACTTTAACTTAATAAGTTGTGTATTTTCTAGTATCTAGGGGGAAAAGATTTAAGTCCAGCCCTTCACAATAACCTTTTGACTGTCAATTTTAGATGTCTTTAGAAATATTTCCTATAGGCATGGGTCTCTATGTGTTCTAGCCTCTCAAGGAGCTCTTAGTCAATGTCCTTCACACTTTTTTTCTTTTTTTTTTTTTTTTTTGAGGTAGGGTCTCACTTTGTTGCCCAGGCTGGAATGCAGTAGTATGATCTTGGCTCACTGCAGCCTCAACCTCCCGGGCTCAAGCAATCCTCCCACCTCAGCCTCCTGAGTAGCTGGGACTTCAGGTGTGTGCCACCATGCTAGGTTTTTTTTTTATTACTATTTTGTAGACATGAAGTCTCATTATGTTGCCCAGGCTGGTCTCAAACTCCTGGGCTCAAGCGATCCTCTTGCCTCAGCCTCCCAAGGTGCTGGGATAACAGGTGTGAGCCACCATGCCCGGCCTTCTTCACTCTTTTTATGATAATCTCTCCTAGTCCTGACTTTGTTTTTGCAGCAGCGGCCCTGGATTGCTGGCAGTAAATTCATCATACTGCCAGTGGTTTATAGTCAGTGGTGTGTTTCTCAGTACAAGATTCTTTCATTCACCGCACATCTCAAGAGAGAGCACTTTAGTGAAACTTCAGGAGTTTTTGTTTGATATCTTTCAGAAATGCTTGACATACAGTCTTGCCTTCTCAAAGTATACTGATACTTTGATAAGGATCAGCATTTTTTGTTGTAATTTTTTTTTTTTTTTTTTTTTTTTTTTGTGGCGGAGTCTCGCTCTGTCGCCAGGCTGGAGTGAAGTGGTACCATCTCGGCTCACTGCAAGCTCCGCCCCCCGGGTTCATGCAATTCTCCTGCCTCAGCCCCCCAAGTAGCTGGGATTATAGGCGCCCACCACCACGCCCAACTAATTTTTGTATTTTTAGTAGAGACGGGGTTTCACCATGTTGGCCAGGATGGTCTCGATCTCTTGACTTCGTGATCCACCTGCCTCAGCCTCCCAAAGTGCTGGGATTACAGGCACGAGCCACCGCGCCCGGCCTGTTGTAAACATTTAAGGTGTACAACATGATGTTTTGATATACATATATCAATATATACATATGTATACTATGTATACAGTATATACATGGTAAAATGGTTACTATAGTCAAGTAAATCAACATATCCACTTCTCACATAGTTGCCCTTTGTGTGTGTGTGTGTGTGTGTGTGTGTGTGTGTGTGTGTGTGTGTGTATGTATGTGACAAGAGCACCTAAAATCTCTTTTAGTAAAATCCTGAATTAAATGCAGTATTATTAACTGTAGTCCTCGTGTGCACATCAGATCTCTAGGCTCGCTCATCCTGTGTGCCAGCCACTTTGAATCCTTTGACCTACATTCCACATTTCCTCCTCCCCACTGCCCGTTGGAACCACTGTTTTATTCTCTGTCTCTGTGTGTTTGACTCTTTTGTTTAAGCGTCACATGAAAGGGAGGGTCAGTTTTATAAATATTCATTGTCCTACTCTGCTGTGTCAACTTCAGTGGTAGCACTTTTGTTGCAGTTGCAGTGCTTGTTTCTGCACTAATTGGTCTTGGACTGCCTCTCACTTTTGCAGTTCTAGCTGCACTCTGGGATTCCAGACATCAGCACCATCCTTTCCCTTTATTCTCATTTGCATTCACAAATGAAGTTATAATAACTGAGGAGGTTCCCACAAACCTTGGTTCTTAGAAAAAGAGTTCTCTGAACAGTGAACATTCTGGTCACTCACTAGGAGGGTTTATCTTAACATTGCAAATTAGTAAATTGGCATTCTATACATTCATATCTTGTCAGTTTGATTCCTGTAGTTCAGAAACAGGAGTTCTGTTATGGAGGCTAAGACAAGGCTGAGATGGCACATTTTTACTTCCTTGGAGGGCCTTCACTGAATAGTCAGCCAACCTCCAACTACAGCATCTTTACTATTTTGCTAACTTCACAACGCTCCTTGACAGCAAGCAGAGCTCTGAAGCCTGTCAGTCAGCCATCAGCACTATTAAGAAGCCCCTGCACCCCATTTCAGGTGACTCATGCCAAGATTGAGCTGAGTGAGAAGTTCCATGACTGCATGCAGGAGAACATGGTGGTAAGAATGTGGGCTCCAGGGACCAACTGCCTGACTCCAGTGTCTCCTTCCCCATGTTCGAGCTCTGTGACCTCTCCAAGCCTCAGCTCCCCTTTTACAAGAAGAGAACTTAACTTAGCAGGGTGCCGTGGTTCATGCCTGTAATCCCAGCACTTTGGGAGGCCAAGGCAGGCAGATCACGATGTCAGGAGTTCAAGAACAGCCTAGCCAACATAGTGAAACCCCATCTCTACTAAAAACAAAAAAAAATTAGCTGGCCATGGTGGCGGGCACCTGTAATCCTAGCTACTCGGGAGGCTGAGGCAGGAGAATCGCTTGAACCCAGGAGGCAGAGGTTCCAGTGAGCCGAGATCCCACCACTGTGCTCCAGCCTGGATGACAGAGCGAGCTTCCGTCTCAAAAAAAAAAAAAAAAAAAACGAAGAGAACTTATCAGGACATTATGAAGAAAAGTACATATAAAGCCCTCAGCACTGGAATCATTCAGTAAACATTGGCTGTTGTTTCCAAACTCAGCCCAAATGAGAATATCCTGTGGTGGCTGCTCCAGTCTCAGCTGCTCTTCTCATGATTCTCCAAATACTGATTATTTTCAACCCCCTATGAGCCCCCACCATACATCTGTGAATAACAGAATTTCAAGGTTAGAGGTCTATTCAAAAAAGGTAGGTTCTTGCCCATAAGGAAAGAAGTAAGAGATCACTTTAGGCAGAGTTACTTATAATTTAAAACTTTTTTCAGTTGGTGCAAGCATTCATTTAGTCACAATTTTGAATCTTATACTCTCGTGCAATTACAGAGGGTCAGAGAAGTCAAAACTTGCCCCAGCTGCTTCTTTATACTTTTCCTTCTGCATGCTTGCAGATAAAACTCAGATTTGTGATGCCAAATTTTTGATGTAGACAGTGTTTGGAAGTTGCTACCCTTGGACTTACGAATTACCTTCATAGAATCTAGGGTTATCCTTACCTTTTTTGGTACAGCTGATTTATAGACGACTTGAAATAACAACAAATCCCTCATGAATCAGCCAAAGCATGACAGGGAGGTGGGGTAAAGTGGGATCCTCCACCCAGTTCACCAGTATTTCCCAAACCAATCCCAAGCATTTCCTTCACCTGGGCCTCAGCCTGATCAAAGCTCAACCTCAGCTTGTTGAGGGGTAAGGAAAATGGGGTCGTTAGAGAAAGGGGGAATGCCTTTGTCAGCTGGGCTTAATAAGGTCACAACCAATCAGCTGACTTAAGGAGGGAGGCCGAAGTCAGGGTTAGCGCTAGGCTCAAAGGCCGACTTTTTGAGCAAATTACTCTGTGAACTGCACAGCCACACCATCTGCCCTCTGCAGCACTGCCCCATCTGGAACGGGTACAATGAGGGCAGCAGCATCACAAAGTGGCACCAAAGGTAGCAGGGGCTTTGGAATCAGTCTAAGTCCAAGTACTTCCTCTGCCAGTTACAAGTTATATAAAGTTAGACAACTTAAAGTGTCAGAGTTCCTTGATTTAGGCATGATTCAAGGCCCAGTTTGTGTTCCTACAGGACAACTATGCTCTGTCAATGCACTTCAGTGAGCTATTTCTGCCCTCCCCATGTATCCATGAGCTCCTAGAGTGCATCCTTACACATCTTTGTTGTTCCAGTCTCTGGCATAGTCCCTGTCACATAAGTCCTCTAAACATGTATAATGAATTAATAAATACTGAAAATTGTGATGGTCACTGCAGGCTCGGTGGCAATAAACCTTACTATCTGCCCTATATTATACATGCTATAATGAACGTACCATCTTTGAGAGCACATTCAACAAATGCATTAATGCAAGGATGAACTTTACCAAGGATTAAGTGTATTGAATACAAGAATCCAGAACAGCTAAAAGAAAGATACTTGTAATATAATGATCATGTCCATAGAACAACTGTGTTATAAACAAAAGAAGGCCAAGGCAAATTGTGCCATTTTCCTAACAGTTTTGTGATCTGTTTTGTGTTCTTACGGTAAGGCCTGATAAGAACCATGTTCCACAATGCATGTGTAAGCATGACCTAAAAATACATATAGTTTAAATTCCTGCCTAACATTCAAAATCTAACATTTGATATATCCAAAAACTGCATGAACTTTTGATCCCTAAAAATACATTGTTTTGCCATTAAAGGAGTGACAATTGTTCTCACTTCTGATACTTACTTCTATTTTGAGGTACCTTCTGTTACAGTCCTGCTTTGTTCTGCCCTTTTACTCTTTCCTGAGTGAGGAAAAATGAAAGAAGAGAATTACAAGATGCCTTCTTATAGAAAAATGTGTTCTGTTTTGCCTGTCCATGCCTTAAGTTTGTAAGGATGGACTCCATGGGAGAGGCTTACAGTTGTCCCGTGTTGCCAGTGCATGACAAAGTCTGTCTTAGTGCAGTATTAGGAAGCTAGTTGTTGCCACAGACATAAACCATGTTCTCTAATATCAGTTTTATCAGTAATAGTGATATAACCATCTGCCTGAAGGCCTGCACCTATTTCTGAGTTATTAGAAACAGGGGAGAATGGTGATGTTTCTTGTGCTTCCTCAAACCCCAGCACAACAGTGCTTGCTCGTTAAATAGTAGGGACAGTTTATAAAATAGCAGCTCCTTGGAATACTGATCAAAAATGAGGGCAACTCTGACCATTGTGAATTAACCCAGAACAACATGCCTTCTCTGAATGCAGTCTGTTTTTCTGCTATACAGTGTAAACGTTTTTAAACTTAAGATTTATTTTGCTTTTAGACGTTTTTCTTGGATGTCTGACTGGTCATTTCGTTTTTATTTGACATCATGCAAAAAACAGGTAACAGCATCCTTGGAGGCTTCCTGTATAAGCAACAGCCAGTTATAAAATATTATAGAAAAAAAGATCCTGTTTATGATACCATAACTTCAAAAAAAACTATGAGTAAACAAAATAAAAAATTATTACCACCTATGCAAATAAAACTTTATACTGCTACTAAAGAATATAAATGAAGACATGACCATCTATGAAGAGAATAATAGTGCTTATGTAAGATGATTCAATATTATAAAGGTGTCACTGCTTCTTATATCAAATTCTAATGTTTATAATTTCTATAAATATACCAAAGGAGGTTTTATTTTAACTAGTGAAGCTGATTCTAACATGCATATGGAAAAATGATCATGCAAGGAGAACCCAAAAAAATTGTGAAAAATTAATGAAGTTATTAAATCCTACTAAGTACTAAAATACATTTTGAAACTATATAAATTAAAACAGTATAGTATGGGCATATGAGCAGAGAAACTGAGGAATGAAACAGAATGAGGTCCAGAAATAGACCTATATTAAAGTAAGGACATCTAATTTAATAAAAAGTGACCAATGTCTCATACAAAGTGCAAGTTTATTTCTCATTTTCATAAAGTCCAGAATAAGAGTATTTCCACTCAGCAGACTTTCCTCTTCACAAGGATTCTGGACTCAGGCTCTTTGCATCTTTGGCTTTGCCATCCTTAACATGTGGCTTTCAAGGTTTTCTTAGAGAATATCTCTAATCCACCTAGCAAGAAGGCAAAGAGGATGGGGCATCTTTTGGGAGGCTTTTATGTACCAGGTCTATCAGTTTCTAACTGCAGGAAACCTGGGAAACCTACTCTGTTGTATGCCCGGATAGAAGAAGAGCAGGTTTGGAGAACACCTAACTTTCTCTCCCACAAGACCCAAGTACATATGGAATTTGGTATACAATCCAGGTGGCATTTTATATCAGTGGGGAAAGATGAGTTAGGAAGTTGCATTCCCAATTTACTCCTTACAGCAAATTAATTACAATTGAATCGAATTTTAATAAAGTGAAAAAGAAAAGGAAGGAAACTATTTCTAGATCACAGAGAAAAGGAAAGATTCTTAATAAATAAGCATGCTTGGTTTTTTGTTTGTTTGAGACAAGATTTCACTCTGTCACTCAGACTGGAGTGGTGTCATGGTCACAGCTCACTGCAGCCTCCACCTCCCAGACTCAAGCAATCCTTGCACCTTGGCCTCCAAATAGCTGGATCACAGGTGCATGCCACCACACCTAGCTAATTTTTTTTTTTTTTTTTTTTTTTTTTTTTTTTTTTTTTTTTTTTTTTTTTGGAGAGGTGGAGTCTTACTATGTTCCCCAAGCTGGTCTCTAACTCCTGGGCTCAACTGAACCTCCCACCTTAACCTCCTAAAATACTGGAATTCCAGGCATGAACCACCAGAGCCAGCATACTTTTTTTTCTTTTCTTTTCTTTTTTTTCTTTTTAAGATTCAAAGGAATATGGGATTCAAGATTGTGTAGCATGACCATTCCAGCTTTCACAGTCCTACTGCTTCCCTTTCTGGGCCCTGATGTTAACATAGGACATCTGCCCTAGCTGTGAATTTGGTATCCATTGTAGTGCTGACATTTTTATGATTATATTCTGAGTCTAATATGCAGCATACTCTGCACTCCTGCAGCAAGAGATGAGGATCTAATTAAAGTTGGCCATGAAAGCTTTTTGCCTTTCATAGCATGCCTTGAGTTGATAGTTGGCTTACCTGCTGTTCTCTGTGCTATTCTCTTCAAGAACTCCAGAAAAGTTCACAAAAGTCAGCCACCTCCACAATCCTTCCCTAGCCAAGGCTTCCCCTTCTGCCTGTACCTCATCCTAAACAATCATTGGTGAAATTCTTAGTAAACATGCTAAGCCATGGGCCATCACTTCCCCCACTTAGACCAGCAGTGAGCTTCTTGTTGCTTCTAACCGGGACATAAGCAAATTCTCATACCCCATACCCCATTCTGAGGGTCTCCTTTCTAGGACCAGCTCTAGTACCATCCATCTTAGTTTAGGTCTCCCCAAAAGCAGACATTGAGGCAAGGATCTGGGTGAATGTAGTTTATTTGAGAAGTGATAGCAAGAAGTGAGGGAGTGGGGAAATAAAAAATGTAGCGAAGTGATTAAAGGATGTACTAACAAGATTACTGCTCTAACCAACAAGAGCTCAATTTCACTAGGGTCCCCGGAAGAACTGGCAGGAACATGCTTCAGAATTTCCTGCTGAGAGATGGGGAAGTTTGTACATTTATCCGTTGGTTCTCTTTCCTCTTTGGTTGAGGGTTGCCTCAGAAGCAGATAGGCTGTTAATTCCCAACCACCCTGGGAAGCCCACCCTTGGATGGGCTGAGCAAGTTCCTGTGACACCTCAAAATGACTCAGGAAAAGAAGCAGAAAGATAAAGACACTATGTCAGATGCTGTCAGGATGGGCGGGAACCATCCTCTGCAGGTAAACTTGGAGGGAAGATGGAAATACTGGATGGGACATCCACAGCATCCGCTATAGCAAGAATTGAGAGGTCATTTCTGTATTCCTTTCAGGCAGTTTTAAACCAAGTGTGTTCCTGAAGGTGTGGGAAAACAAGCATGCCGATATATTATTGTTAAAAAGACATGTTGGTACAGCCTCTGGAGGGCACTTCAGTGGTAGCTATTAACACTGAAGTATATTGCATACACTTTTAAATTCAGGTTTTAGGAATTTCACTTCTAGGAATTTATCCTGCAGATACTTGTGCAAAGACTGACACCACCTTTGCAAAGATTCTGACAATGAGAGAAACCTGACATGGCTGGCTCCATCTTGCTTCTGGCCTCACAGTCCAGCTGTTTCTGCTCATTCCTGGGTGTAGGCCAAGCTAATCATGAAAGGAATTTAGTTTATAGTTGAACTTGGAAGCAAGGACGATAATAGCCCCTCCCTAAAACTAAACTCCTCCTTGCTCAGGGACTAAAAACTAATGAAAGGCTATGAAATTAGCATTATGGGAGGGGCCGGAATTCTGCTAAAATGTGGGCACAATTTCTATAATCCCCTACTGCTCAGTTGTGGCCAGAGGTCACAAGGTTTGTGACTTCCTCAATTGTTCCTATGGATAACATCACTATTGTAGAACCCAAGACTGGCCTTTTTTTTTTTTTTTTTTTTTAGATGGCGCAAGCTCTGTCACCTAGGCTGAAGTGCAACAGCGCAATCTCGGCTCACTGCAATCTCCACCTCCCGGGTTCAAGCGATTCTCCTGCCTCAGCCTCCCAAGTAGCTGTGATTACAGGTGCCTGCCACCACACCTGACGAATTTTTTTTTTTTTTTTTTTTTTTTTTTTTTTTGAGACGGAGTCTCGCTCTGCCGCCCAGGCTGGAGTGCAGTGGCGCGATCTCGGCTCACTGCAAGCTCCGCCTCCCGGGTTCACGCCATTCTCCCGCCTCAGCCTCCCGAGTAGCTGGGACTACAGGCGCCCGCCACCGTGCCCGGCTAGTTTTTTGTATTTTTAGTAGAGACGGGGTTTCACCGTGTTAGCCAGGAGGGTCTCGATCTCCTGACCTCGTGATCCACCCGCCTCGGCCTCCCAAAGTGCTGGGATTACAGGCTTGAGCCACCGCGCCCGGCCGAATTTTTATATTTTTAGTAGAAATGGAGTTTCATCATGCTGGCCAGGCTGGTCTCCAACTCCTGACCTCAGGTGATCCACCTGCCTCAGCCTCCCAAAGTGCTAGGATTACAGGCATGAGCCACCGTGCCCGGCCCCAAGACTGGTCTTTTGAGATGCATTTCAGACTTTTGCATTCTGGCAACTGACTGACCCCACCCAGACTCATGACCCATAACTCAACCAGTCCTGTGGCCCCACACCCAGAGGAAGACTCAGCACAAAAGGACCATTTTCCACACCGCTATGATTGCATCCCCAACCAATCAGCAGCATCCATTCCCTAGTTCCCTGCCCATCAAACTATCCCTGAAAAATTCTTATCTTAAAACCTTTGAGGAGACTAATTTGAGTGATAACTCCAGTTCTTCTGCTTGGCTGTATTAGTCTGGTCTGCTATGAAGAAATACCCAAGACTGGGTAGTTTATAAAGAAAAGAGGTTTAATTGACTCACAGTTCTGCATGACTGGGAAGGCCTCAGTAAACTTACAATCATGGTGGAGGACAAAAGGGAAGAAAGGCACCTTTTTCAAAGGGCAGCAGGAAGAAGTACCAAGAAAAGGGGCAGAAGCCCCTTATAAAACCATTGGGTCTTGTGAGAACTCACTATCGCAAGAACAGCATGGGGATAACAGCCCCATGATTCAATTATCTCCTACTAGGTCCCTCCCACAACACATAGGGATGATGGGAACTACAATTCAAGTATGAGATTTGGGTGGGGACACAGTCAAACCATGTCATTCTGCCCCTGGCCCCTCCTAAATCTCATCTCCTCACATTTCAAAACGCAGTTATGCAACTGGGCACGGTGGCTCATATTTGTAATCCCAGCACTTTGGGAGGCCAAGGCGGGTGGATCACCTGAGGTCAGGAGTTCAAGACCAGCCTGGCTAACATGGTGAAACCCCATTTCTACTAAAAATACAAAAATCAGCTGGGGGTGGCACATGCCTGTAATCCCAGCTACTCAGGAGGCTGAGGCAGGAGAATTGCTTGAACCCAGGAGGTGGAATTTGCAGTGAGCCAAGATCGCATCACTGCACTCCAGCCTGGGTGACAGAGCGAAACTCTGTCTTAAAACACACACACACACACGCACACGCGCGCGCGCACACACACACACACACACACACAATTATGTCTTTCCAACAGTCCCCCAAAGTCTTAGCTCATTCTAGCATTAACCCAAAAGTCCAAGTTCAAAGTCTCACCTGAGACAAGGCAAGTCCTTTCTGTCTTTGAGCCTGTAAAATTGAAAACAAGTTAATTACTTCCTAGATACAATGGAGGTACAGGCATTGGGTAAATATATCCATTCCAAATGGAATAAATTGTCCAAAACAAAGGAGCTAGAGGCCCCATGCAAGTCTGAAATCCAACAAGGCAGTAATTAAAACTCTGAAATAATCTCCTTTGACTCCATGTCTCCTATCCAGGTCATGCTGATGCAAGAGGTGGGCTCCCATGGCCTTGGGCAGCTCTGCCCCTGTGGCTTTGCAGGGTACAGCCCCCCTCCTGGCTCCTTTCATCAGCTGGCATTGATTATGTGGGTTTTCCAGGTGCTCAGTGCAAGCTGTTGTTGGATCTACCATTTTGGGGTCTGGAGGACAGTGGCCCTCTTTTCTCAGCTCCACTTGGCAGTGTTCCAGGGGGGACTCTGTGTGGGGGATCCAACCCCACATTTCCCTTCTGCACTGCCCTAGCAGAGGTTCTCCATGAAGGCTCCATCCCTGCAGCACACTTCTGCCCATACATCCAGGCATTTCCATACATCCTCTGAAATCTAGGCAGAGGTTCCCAAACCTCAATTTTTGACTTCTGTGCACCCGCAGGCCCAACACCACATGTAAGCCACCAAGGCTTGGGGCCTGCACCCTCTGAAGCAACGGCATGAGCTGTACGTTGGCCCCTTTTAGCCACAGCTGGAGCTGAAGCAGCTGTGACACAGGGCACCATGTCCTGAGGCTGCATAGAGCAGGGGGGCCCTGGTCCAGGCCTACAAAACCATTTTTCCCTCCTAGGTCTCTGGGTCTGTGATGAGAGGGGCTGCCACAAAGATCTCTGACATGCCCTGGAGACATTTCCCCCATTGTCTTTGCTATTAACATTCAGCTCCTCGTTTCTTATGCAAATTTCTGCAGCCTGCTTGAATTGCGCCCCAGAAAATGGGTTTTTCTTTTCTATCAATCTTCAGGCTGCAAATTTTCCAAACTTTTATGCTCTGCTTCCTCTTGAATGTTTTGCTGCTTAGAAATTTCTTCTATCAGATACCCTAAATTATCTCTCTCAAGTTCAAAGTTCCACAGATCTCTAGGACAGGGGCAAAATGCCACCAGTCTCTTTGCCAAAGCATAACAAGAGTCACCTTTGCTCCAGTTCCCAATAAGTTCCTCTTCTCCATCTGAGCCCAGCTCAGCCTGGGCTTCATTGTCCATATCACTATCAACATTTTGGTCAAAACCATTCAACAAGTCTAGGAAGTTCCAAACTTACCCACATTTTCCTGTCTTCTTCTGAGACCTCCAAACTGCTCCAACCTCTGCCTGTTACCCAGTTCCAAAGTCACTTCCCCATTTTTAAGTATCTTTATAGCAGCACCCCACTCTCTGCAGTACCAATTTACTGTATTAGTCCATTATCATACTGCTGTGAAGAAATACCTGAGACTGGGTAATTTATAAAGAAAAAAAGTTTAATTGGCTCACAGTTCTGCATGGCGGGGAAGGCCTCAGGAACTTACAATCATGGTGGAAGGCGATAGAGGAGAAGGCACCTTCTTCACAGGGCAACAGGAAGGAGAAGTGCTGAGCAAAAGGGGAAAAGTCCCTTATAAAACCATCAGATTTCATGAGAACTCACTCACTATCACGAAAACAGCATGGGGGTAACCACTTCCATGTTTCAATTACCTCCCACTGGGTCCCTCCCATGGTATGTGGGGATTATGGGAACTACAATTCAAGATGAGATTTGGGAGACACAGGCAAACCATATCATTGGCCTTGTGTTAAACTTTCTTTACTGCAGTACCACAGTCTCAGTGAATTGCATTTGTCTGTGCAGCAGGCAGGAAGAACCCATCAGGCAACTGCAAGACTTTTATACAAGGATTTTCACTGTGACAGTAAAAGACTGAGGGGAAGGTCTTTCAACAGGAACTGGTTAAGTTATCAGACATCCATACAGTGGTACCCTTACATAAAAGGGGGCTCCTGTCTGTGTACTGATATTGAAAATTCCACTAGGAGGAAGCAGAAAATATAAAAAGATTAACAGTATATACACGATGCCACTATGTATTTTCTTTTTCTTTTTTTTTTTTTTTTCTTTTTCATGTGTTCTAGGAGACAGGGATGTATTTTATTTTTCTTATAATTTCTCTGTCATTCCTAGGGATTTAAGATAAAAGGGGGACACTCCAGGGTATGATTAATCTACCACATAATAGATTATGAAAACTAATATGGTGAAAACTGACAAACAATAATGAAGTTCAACAAGGTGGCTTAGATAGCAGATGGACGTTCATAAATTAGTAGTTTTCTAATACACCAGTGATGTGGTTTGGTTGTGTCCCCACCCAAATCTCATCTTGAATTATAGTTCCCATAATCCCCATGTGTCATAGTTGGGACCCAGTGGGAGGTAATTGAATCATGGGGGTGGTTACCCTCATGCTGTTCTCATGATAGTGAGTGAGTTCTCATGAGGTCTGATGGTAAGGGGCTTTTCCCTCTTTGCTCAGCACTCACTCTGTCCTGTAACCGTGTAAAGAAGGTCCCTGCTTCTCCTTTGCTTTCTGCCATGATTGTAAGTTCCCTGAGGCCTCCCCAACAATGTGAGACCGTGAGTCAATTAAACCTCTTTCCTTTATAAAATACCCAGTCTCAGGTATTTCTCCATGGCAGTGTGAAAATGGACTAATACAACCAGCAATAGATGGAAAATATAATGGAAAGGAATTCACAACAGAACCTAAATAATAAATATAGAAGATCTTTACAAGGAAAAAAAGTAAACTTTATGAGACATAGAAGAAATCCAAAATGGAGAACATTATGGTTATAGACGGTAAATCTCAGTACTTTAACATGCCAAACTGGGTGCAGGGGCTCATGCCTATAATCCCAGAACTTTGGGAGGCCAAGGCAGAAGGATCACTTGAGCCCAGGAGTTTGAGACCAGTTTGGTGAGACCCTTTCTCTACAAAAATACAAAATGTAGGCCAGGTATGGTGGCTCACACCTGTGATCCCAGCACTTTGGGAGGCCGAGGCAGGTGGATCACTTTGAGGTCAGGAGTTCAAGACCAGCCTGGCCAACATGGTGAAACCCTATCTTTAATAAAAATACAAAATTAGCTGGGCATGGTGGTGCATACCTGTAATCCCAGCTACTCAGGAGGCTAAGGCAAGAGAATTGTTTGAAACTGGGAGGCAGAGGTTGCAGTGAGCCGAGATCGTGCCATTTCACTCCAGCCTGGGCAACAAGAGTGAAATTCCACTTAAAAAAAAAAAAAAATTAGCTGCGTGTGGTGGTGCATACTTGTAGTCCCAGCTACTGGAGAGATTGAGGTGGGAGGATCACTTGAGTCTGGAAGGTGGAAGTTGCAGTGAGCAGAAATCACGCCACTGTACTCCAGTCTAAGCAAGAGAGGCTGTCTCAAAAAAAAAAAAAAAAAAGCCAGCTCTCTGCAAGTTAATATGTAAAATGTAATCCCCAAAATAACCCAACAGTCTTTAGCATGCAGTTTGGCAAGTTAATTCAAGAATTCATAAGTAAGGCTAGAAGTGTATGCATGCATGCATAGCTTAGACAATTTTAGGAGGAAAAAATGGGAGAACCTTGCCCCGGCAGATATCAAAGCATGTGTTTAATATTGTTTAAAATGTCATATTGATGCATGAATAAACACACAAAATTAATGAAACACAATGAAGACTTCAGAAAAAGGTTTCCACGTACATAGGAATTTAATATCTAATAAAGGTTGAAATTCATCAGTGGTAAAGGCTGGACTACTCAAGAAATAGTATTGAGAGAACTGGCCATGCATTTAGAGAAAAAAAGTTGGTCTCTCACTCACACTTAATAAAAATCAATTGCATATGGATTATATATCTCAGTAAGATTATAAAAGTATTATATAAAAACATAGGAGACTGTGTTTATGACTCTGGGGCAGAAAAGCCTGAATTAAGCAAAGTTGCAAGGGAAGAGATTTGCATAACCATGTCTAAATTTAAACCTTCTGTAAAAACCTAAAGACATAAGCAAACTTAAAATATAAGTACAAAAAAAAGTACAAACTAGAAATAAATATAACATATAACAAAAAATTTTAATTTGGATATATATAAGGATAAGACGACTCAGCAGAAAAATGAACAGAGAATGTGAACTGTCAAATCACAGAAGAGAAAATACAAATGATCAGTAAACAAAGAAATAAATTTTAGTCTCCCTAGTCATGTACAGACATGTAAATTAAAGTAAGATGTAACTTTCACCACATAACTAGCAAAACAATAAAAAATGTTGGTAATACTAATCAAGAATGTGGAGATGGCCGGGCGCGGTGGCTCAAGCCTGTAATCCCAGCACTTTGGGAGGCCGAGACGGGCGGATCACGAGGTCGGGAGATCAAGACCATCCTGGCTAACACAGTGAAACCCTGTCTCTACTAAAAAATACAAAAAACTAGCCGGGCGAGGTGGCGGACGCTTGTAGTCCCAGTTACTCGGGAGGCTGAGGCAGGAGAATGGCGTAAACCTGGGAGGCGGAACTTGCAGTAAGCTGAGATCGCGCCACTGCACTCCAGCCTGGGCGACAGAGCGAGACTCCATCTCAAAAAAAAAAAAAAAAAAGAATGTGGAGAAATGGTACTCTCCTACTAAAATTGGAATAAATTACTTCAGCTTCTCTGAAAAGCAACTTGGCAGTAACTCAAAATAGTAACTATTGTCAGTGACCCAGTGATTTCATTTCTCGGTATCTATCCTATGAAAATACACAAACGGCCGGGCGCGGTGGCTCAAGCCTGTAATCCCAGCACTTTGGGAGGCCGAGATGGGTGGATCGCGAGGTCAGGAGATCGAGACCATCCTGGCTAACACGGCGAAACCCCGTCTCTACTAAAAAATACAAAAAACTAGCCGGGCGAGTTGGCGGGTGCCTGTAGTCCCAGCTACTTGGGAGGCTGAGGCAGGAGAATGGCGTAAACCCGGGAGGCGGAGCTTGCAGTGAGCTGAGATCCGGCCACTGCACTCCAGCCTGGGCGACAGAGCGAGACTCCGTCTCAAAAAAAAAAAAAAAAAAAAAAAAAAAAAAAAAAAAAGAAAATACACAAACATGCATTTGAGGTAGCATGCACAAAGATTTTTTTCTGTATCGTTTGTAGTTTAAAAAAAATGGACAACAACCTGAACATTTATCAATACGTAATACAGCAAACTTTAGAATAATGTGTTCAATAGCACTGCATTTATGGAAATATAAAGACCTCAAAAATGATACTATATGTTTGTACAGGTACTTACATACACAAGTGTTGGGGCTCAGAAATTGATGCCCCAAAGTATGGTGCTTTGGCATGCTGAGTGCTTTTCACTAAAGGAAAATCAAGGTCTGGCTCCCCTCCTTCCCTCCCGAAGCGCCAGAGTCCCACTTTCTCTTTTTTTTTTTTTTTTTTTTTTTTTGAGACGGAGTCTCGCTCTGTCTCCCAGGCTGGAGTGCGGTGGCCGGATCTCAGCTCACTGCAAGCTCCGCTTCCCAGGTTCACGCCATTCTCCTGCCTCCGCCTCCCAAGTAGCTGGGACTACAGGCGCCCGCCTCGTCGCCCGGCTAGTTTTTTGTATTCTTTAGTAGAGACGGGGTTTCACCGTATTAGCCAGGATGGTCTCGATCTCCTGACCTTGTGATCCGCCCGTCTCGGCCTCCCAAAGTGCTGGGATTACAGGCTTGAGCCACCGCGCCCGGTCCAGAGTACCACTTTCTCTGAAGTTGCTCTAGAAGGAATGCAATTGTGAGCCCCTCCCTATAACCTCATTGAACAGGGAAGATTAACTCACAGGAAAGGAGGCTAAACACAGGCCTAATGTATTCTTTTGAAGACTGCTACCTGGAAGACTATCTGCATAACAAGACAACCTCTGTTTGCCAAACATTTTCAACCTTATCCTTCCATAATTTGAGGCCACCTCCCCGCCCCTGGAAACCCCAAGCTACTATTTCTTTCTGTAGCCCAAAATGCTATTTAAGCTTCAGCCATCTGGTCCTTCTTTGAATCTCATAGTTTGTGGGACCCCCATGCATATGCACATAATCAATCTGTATGCCTTTTCTCCTGTTGATCTGTCTACTGTCCAATTTATTCCAGAGACTAAAATTAGCAAGCCTTCAGAGGGTGGAAGTAAAATTCCCTTTGCCCCTGAACATGATACACACACACACACACGCACACGCACACACACACATATATATACATATTATTTTATTTTTATTTTATTTTTTGAGATAGGGTCTCACTCTGTCACCCAGGCGAGAGTGCAGTGGCACAACCTACAGCCTCAACCTCTCTAGGCTCAAGTAATCCTCCTACCTCAGTCTCCCAGATTGCTGGGACTGCAGGGGCAGGCCCCCATCCCTGCCTAATTTTTTATTTCTGTATTTTGTAGAGATGGGGTTTTACCATGTTTCCAAGCTGGTCTTGAAATCTCAGGCTCAAGCATCTGCACACCTCAGTCTCTGAAAGTGCTGGGGTTACAGGCATGAGCCACGGCACCCGTCCTATATATATTTTTTATTTTAAAGGATATTCACTGTTTAGGGTGATAGCCACTAACTGTATGTGGCTATTTTCATTTAAACTCAAATTAATTTAAATTTAATTTAAAATTCAGCTCCTGGTCTCACCAGCCATAATTCAAGTGCTCAGTATCCACACATGGCCTGTGGCCACTGTATTGGGCAGTACAGACATAAAGCACTTCCAGTATTTCAGAATATTCTATTGAATGCTGATCTCAATTCTTAGTAAAAATCTATAATCTTCCTTGTCAAAGAGGGCTCCATAAACCTGGAGCATCAGCATCAGCACCACCTGAGCACTGGTTAGAAAGACAGAATTGCAAGCCCCTCCCAAACTTACTGAAACCAAAGTCTACATTTCAACAAGACCCTTGGGTAATCTGTATGCACATTAAGGTTTAAAAGCACTGCACTAGCATCATCCTCAGGAGCTTTGAGAAGCTCCTTTAGCGGTCGATCCTCTTTTGCACCCGGCGAAGACTTTCCAGAGACAGAGTCTAGCCATCACCCACTGCTTATCCAGCAGTAGCATCCTGGTTTGAATTTCCTCAATTATATGAGTTTGAACAACGTTGCATGCTTTGTAGAATGGAATTGATAAAAAGGAGGTAAAGAAATTTACACAGATTTACTAATTATTCCTAGAGTATGGCTTCACAGTTACAAGATATTATAAATAAGCCATTCACAGAGATCGTTGAAAAGAGATACAGTAAGTGGTTGTTTTGTAGATAATGAACAATATATGAGTACTTGGCTCAGAACAAAATTTCCAGCAATATCATCACATACAAATTTGTACTCTCTTGAAAATTTAGATGGAATTGAAATGATGTCCTCTTGAAATGTGTTAAAAGACTCAAAAAGTGATGATGAAGCTACTCATAACAGGCATTTCTGCTACTAAACGGCATTCTGTAAAAGGCTTATCTTCTGCAAGCTTGTACACTAAAAATAACAGGGCTTATAGGGAAAAGTGTTGAAGCAGGCCACTCATAGCCCATGCAATTTTATAATGAGAATTTTTTTTTAAGCAGAACCCAGTAAGAAATACTAGCATAATAATAAGAGACACATTAAACTCTTAACAGAAAAATAGTACAGTAAGTATAGAATCTTACCTTTAAAAGAAAAAGCTGAAAGCAGCTTGATGGAAGACGGTGTAGTAAGGAATTGGGGCTTCTGGGATGTAATAACAAAAACAAAATGCACAAAGATGGTGGAAACAGTATTTTGCACAGCCAAGACAGAGCATGTGACCGACATGAGCAAACAGGAAGAAGAGGGTGTGAAAAAATGCAAAGTACAAAAGAGTTAACTATGCCGGGTGCAGTGGCTCACGCCTGTAATTCCAGGCACTTTGGGAAGCCGAGGCTGAGGGGATTGCCTGAGCTCAGGAGTTCGCGACCAGCCTGGGCAACACGGTGAAATCCCCGTCTCTACTAAAATACAAAAACATTAGATGGGTGTGGTAGCGGGTTCCTGCAATACCGGCTACTCGGGAGGCTGAGGCAGGAGAATCACTTGAACCCAGAAGATGGAGGCTGTGGTGAGCCAAGATCGCACCATTGCACTCCAGCCTGGGCAACAAAAGCAAACTCAGTCTCAAAAAGAAAAAAAAAGAAAAGAAAAAAAGAGTCACTATAGCATGCTACCCTTCATGTAAAAAAGAAGTGAGGGTGGGGATGGAGAGAGCCAGGCATGGTGGCTCACGCCTGTAATTCTAGAGATTTGGGAGCCCAGGCAGGAGGATTGCTTGAGCCCAGGAGTTCAAGGCCAATCTGGGCAATGTGGTAAGACCTCATTTCTAAAAAAAAAAATTTTTAAGAAAAAAGGAAAATAAATTAAGAAGGGAGTATAAGAGAACAGATTTCTTATTTGTGCAAAAAGTATACAGAAAGATAAACAAGAAACTAACGATATTGGTTACTTACAGGGTATGGGTAGCAAAGGGGAAATTTGAAAGGAGTTATAGAGAACGGAAGGATATAGTAATGACTGAACAAATTAAATATACTACAAATGACTAATGACCATACAGAAAGGGATGAGGAAAAAAAAATAATTAAGTAACTTTGAACAACAGTATTTTGCCTGGATACTGAAAAGCTAATGGCAAAATGAACCATTTACAAATACTATACTTAGCTGGCCGTGGTGGCTCACACCTGTAATCCCAGCACTTTGGGAGGCCGAAGCGGGCGGATCACCTGAGGTCATGAGTTCGAGAGCAGCCTGGCCAACATAGTGAAACGCTGTCTCTACTAAAAACACAAAAATTAGCTGGGTGTGGTGGCACGCGGCTATAGTCCTAGTTAATTGGGAAGCTGAGGTAGAATTGCTTGAACACGGGAGGTGAAGTTTGCAGTGAGCTTAGATTGCGCCACTGCACTCTAGCCTGGGCAACAGCAAGACTCCGTATCAAAAAAAAACAAAAAAATACTGTACTCTAGTTAGTAAATCAGTTTCTCATAGGGCTATGGATTAGCAATTCAATAAATACTTTGTGTATATACTAGTATTGAATAAATAAATGAACATTATATATAAGAGCCATGTGTCTCTCAAAGAAATAAGTTACAAGGAGGGAAAGGGAGATGGCTAGAATGAGCCTTGTGTTAAATTGGAATCAGATATATCAGTATTATGATTTTTTTTTACATTTTGTATTTATTATTTTTATAGAGATGAGGTCTTGCCATGTGGCCCAAGCTGGTCTCGAACTCCTGGCCTGAGGCAGGACTGGTAGTCAAGGAATTGACTATGTTCTCGGGACAAACAACCATGGTGAGCATACAGTCAACACAATAAGCCTCAGCGTTTGCACTGGGCTCACTCAAGCAAAGTATCTTCAGCAGGGACTTTCCCTTCTAGCGCACATGCACATTTGGATTTTACCCATCCTCAAACTGACCCTTTGCTCATTATAATAGTAAAAAACACACCCCTGGGTGAAGATTTAAGATGCTAATGAGACATACAACATATGAACAAGCATGTACAGTTACTGTGCACGTGCACCCAGAGGACCCCCCAGTACATGTTTACTAGCAACACCTCTTTCCACCTCCTTATGAATAATCATGGGAGACTCCCATAAAGGAGTCTCCCTAGTGCCAGTGTCTGCTGTCTCATCCTTACGAGCAGCCCACCCTGAATCCTCTCTCTCAGTGTACTATCTATTCTGCACTTAACTTTCAAAATATTCTTTTTCTTTTGCAATAAATTACTCTATGCTGCACTTCTTTTGCTATATGTCTCTTGTTTAAATTATTTTAAACCAAGAAGACAAGAACCGAGGTATCACATCAGCTATCAACACCACCTCGGCCTCCTAAAGTGCTGGGATTATAGGCATGAATCATTGTGCCCAGTCCAAAATAATTGTTTTTAATATATCGAATATACACATATACACACACGCCTTTACATTTAGATGTGTGTATATGCATGAGTTAGTATACATACATAAATGTCCTTAGCTCTGTCTGCTAAGAGTGCCTAAAGGCAATGATACTCCAATGGCTATGAGCATACCTCAATCCTAGGTCATGAGTTCCAAATACCATTCTCCTGTGACAGGAACCAAGTCTCCTTTGCAAAATGCAAAATGAGCCTGGAATAGGTTGTTGCACTAGAAAATAAGGAGGTGCTTGAAAGGATGGAAGCATGTTGAGAAGACACTGGAACTAATGTGAAGGAGAGCTCTCAATGGACAAAGCTGGAACAACTGGAGCAACCAAATTAAAATAGTATTGGATTTTAGCTCAGAATAAAATAAATTTCCATGAGTCCACACTGATACAAATAAGTAATTGAATAAATAAATAAATGGGAGAAACAGGCTATCTATTCCTTACAAATAATTCTAATTTAAAAACATAGAAGGAATAACAGAAATACAAAATTACTAGGCAAACAGCACCATAACTGCTGCAGGCATGATTCATCTGATGGATGCTAACATTGGTCATGAGTATTGGAGGAGAAACAGGATATTTCACAGTATCAAATTATCTCTCTAAGATTTTTTTTTTTTTTTTTTTTTTGAGACGGAGTCTCGCTCTGTCGCCCAGGCTGGAGTGCAGTGGCCGGATCTCAGCTCACTGCAAGCTCCGCCTCCCGGGTTTACGCCATTCTCCTGCCTCAGCCTCCGGAGTAGCTGGGACTACAGGCGCCCGCCACCTCGCCCGGCTAGATTTTTGTATTTTTTAGTAGAGACGGGGTTTCACCGTGTTAGCCAGGATGGTCTCGATCTCCTGACCTCGTGATCCACCCGCCTCGGCCTCCCAAAGTGCTGGGATTACAGGCTTGAGCCACCGCGCCCGGCCCTCTCTAAGATATTTATCAATTAGAGAAGACATTTTGTGCAGAACTTTATTGAGAAACCACAGTAACCAAATTATCAAGGTTAACATCACCAGTAACAAGTCTCATTGATATCGTTATGTACTGACATGCATACAACATTACTTCTGGGGTAATCTTACCAAAAATGCATAATCTCAATCTAATCATGAGAAATCATCAGAGGAATCCAAATTGAGACATTCTGCAAAGTAATCATTAGGTCATGAAAGACAAGAAAAGACTGAGGAACTCTCACTGATTGGAGGAGACTAAGGAGACACACGATTTAGCAACATGGGATCCTGGATTGGATCCTGAAACAGACATGGCACTTTAAGGGAGGAAACTGGTGATAATGTAAAATCTGTAGTTTGGTTAATAGTATGGTACCAATGATATTTTCTGATTTTGATAATTGTGTAGGTTAAAAATGGAAGAAGCTGGGAGAAAGGCATATGTGAACTCTTTGTGCTATTTTTGCAATAATTTGGAAAATTATTTCAAAAGGAAAAAGGAGGGCATGGAGAGAAAATGCATTGGTTTCAATACTGTACTCCTTTATATTTGGGGTATTCAGCTGTGCTCATGTGCTTGCATCCTGCTGCTCTTTCTTGGTGGCACAAAATACTACATGCTGGGTAATTTTGCAGATGAACCAATACAGTTTCCAAAGCATACTGACCTAATTTCTCTACTTTCAATCTCGTGGGAGCTAATCCACCTTAAATAATTGTAGCAGAATAAACCATATTAAAATTTCATGTGATATGTTTAAAATGGCATCATTGGCTGGGCACACCCTAGCACTTTGGGAGGCTGAGGCAGGTGGATCACTTGAGGCCAGGAGTTAGAGACCAGACTGGACAACATGGTGAAACCCCATCTCTACTTAAAAAATACAAAAATAAGCCAAGCATGGTGGCATCCGCCTGTGATCCCAGCTACTCAGGAGGCTGAGGCATAAGAATCACTTGAACCCGGCAGGTGGAGGTTGCAGTGAGCTGAGATCGCCCCACTGCACTCCAGCCTGGGTGACAGAGTGAGACTGTGTCTCAAATAAATAAATAAAAATAAAATGACATCATGAAGAGTAAGTGGAGGGAAATTAGTATTTAAAAGTTAATATATGAGCACAAATAGTCAAAACAATCTTGAAAAGAAGAACAAATTTGGAGGACTTACACTTCCTAATTTCTTTTTTTTGGGGGGGGGGGCCTGAAAATGTTTTTTTGGAGAGAAAGGTTTTTTTTATTATTATTATACTTTAAGTTCTAGGGTACAAGTGCATAACGTGCAGGTTTGTTACATATGTATACTTGTGCCATGTTGGTGTGCTGCACCCATCAACTCGTCAGCACCCATCAACTCATCATTTACATCAGGTATAACTCCCAATGCAATCCCTCCCCCCTCCCCACCCCATGATAGGCCCCAGTGTGTGATGTTCCCCTTCCCGAGTCCAAGTGATTTCATTGTTCAGTTCCCACCTATGAGTGAGAATATGCGGTGTTTGGTTTTCTGTTCTTGTGATAGTTTGCTGAGAATGATGGTTTCCAGCTGCATCCATGTCCCTACAAAGGACACAAACTCATCCTTTTTTATGGCTGCAGAGTATTCCATGGTGTATATGTGCCACATTTTCTTAATCCAGTCTGTCATTGATGGACATTTGGGTTGATTCCAAGTCTTTGCTATTGTGAATGGTGCCGCAATAAACATATATGTGCATGTGTCTTTATAGCAGCATGATTTATAATCCTTTGGGTATATACCCAGTAATGGGATGGCTGGGTCATATGGTACTTCTAGTTCTAGATCCTTGAGGAATCGCCATACTGTTTTCCATAATGGTTGAACTAGTTTACAATCCCACCAACAGTGTAAAAGTGTCCCTATTTCTCCACATCCTCTTCAGCACCTGTTGTTTCCTGATTTTTTTAATGATTGCTATTCTAACTGGTGTGAGATGGTATCTCATTGTGGTTTTGATTTGCATTTCTCTGATGGCCAGTGATGATGAGCATTTTTTCATGTGTCTGTTGGCTGTATGAATGTCTTCTTTTGAGAAATGTCTGTTCATATCCTTTGCCCAGTTTTTGATGGGGTTGTTTGTTTTTTTCTTGTAAATTTGTTTGAGTTCTTTGTAGGTTCTGGTTATTAGTCCTTTGTCAGATGAGTAGATTGCAAAAATTTTCTCCCATTCTGTAGGTTGCCTGTTCACTCTGATGGTAGTTTCTTTCGCTGTGCAGAAGCTCTTTAGTTTAATTAGATCCCATTTGTCAATTTTTGCTTTTGTTGCCATTGCTTTTGGTGTTTTAGACATGAAGTCCTTGCCTATGCCTATGTCCTGAATGGTACTACCTAGGTTTTCTTCTAGGGTTTTTATGGTATTAGGTCTAACATTTAAGTTTCTAATCAATCTTGAATTAATTTTCGTATAAGGAGTAAGGAAAGGATCCAGTTTCAGCTTTCTACTTACGGCTAGCCAGTTTTCCCAGCACCATTTATTAAATAGGGAATCCTTTCCCCATTTCTTGTTTTTGTCAGGTTTGTCAAAGATCAGATGGCTGTAGATGTGTGGTATTATTTCTGAGGGCTCTGTTCTGTTCCATTGGTCTATATCTCTGTTTTGGTACCAGTACCATGCTGTTTTGGTTACTTTGCCTTGTAGTATAGTTTGAAGTCAGGTAATGTGATGCCTCCAGCTTTGTTCTTTTGACTTAGGATTGTCTTGGCAATGTGGGCTCTTTTTTGGTTCCATATGAACTTTAAAGCAGTTTTTTCCAATTCTGTGAAGAAACTCATTGGTAGCTTGATGGGGATGGCATTGAATCTATAAATTACCTTGGGCAGTATGGCCATTTTCATGATATTGATTCTTCCTATCCATGAGCATGGTATGCTCTTCCATTTGTTTGTGTCCTCTTTGATTTCACTGAGTAGTGGTTTGTAGTTCTCCTTGAAGAGGTCCTTTACATCCCTTGTAAGTTGGATTCCTAGGTATTTTATTCTCTTTGAAGTAATTGTGAATGGAAGTTCATTCATGATTTGGCTTTTTGTTTGTCTGTTACTGGTGTATAAGAATGCTTGTGATTTTTGCACATTAATTTTGTATCCTGAGACTTTGCTGAAGTTGTTTATCAGCTTAAGGAGATTTGGGGCTGAGATGATGGGGTTTTCTAAATATACAATCATGTCATCTGCAAACAGGGACAATTTGACTTCTTCTTTTCCTAACTGAATACCCTTTAGTTCTTTCTCTTGCCTGATTGCCCTGGCCAGAACTTCCAACACTATGTTGAATAGGAGTGGTGAGAAAGGGCATCCCTGTCTTGTGCCAGTTTTCAAAGGGAATTTTTCCAGTTTTTGCCCATTCAGTATGATATTGGCTGTGGGTTTGTCATAAATAGCTCTTATTATTTTGAGATACGTTCCATCAATACCGAATTTATTGAGCGTTTTTAGCGTGAAGGGCTGTTGAATTTTGTCAAAGGCCTTTTCTGCATCTATTGAGATAATCATGTGTTTTTTGTCTTTGGTTCTGTTTATATGCTGGATTACATTTATTGATTTGCGTATGTTGAACCAGCCTTGCATCCCAGGGATGAAGCCCACTTGATCATGGTGGATAAGCTTTTTGATGTGCTGCTGGATCCAGTTTGCCAGTATTTTATTGAGGATTTTTGCATCGATGTTCATCAGGGATATTGGTCTAAAATTCTCTTTTTTTGTTGTGTCTCTGCCAGGCTTTGGTATCAGGATGATGTTGGCCTCCTAAAATGAGTTAGGGAGGATTCCCTCTTTTTCTATTGATTGGAATAGTTTCAGAAGGAATGGTACCAGCTCCTCCTTGTACCTCTGGTAGAATTCAGCTGTGAATCCATCTGGTCCTGGACTTTTTTTGGTTGGTAGGCTATTAATTGTTGCCTCAATTTCAGAGCCTGCTATCACATTTCCTAATTTCAAAACTTGCTACAAAGCTAAAGTAATCCTAACAGTGTGGTACTGGCATGAGGGCAGACATACAGACCAAAGGAATAGACCATACAGACCAAAGACTAGAAAGTTCAGAAATAAACTCTCACATATTGGTCAATTGATGAAAATCGGCCATATGTAGGTGGGTGCCAAGATCATCCGATGAGGAAGGAACAGTTTTTTTTTAAACAAAATGTGCTGAGAAAACTGTATATACATATGGAAAAAAATGACATGGAATCCTTACCTTACACCATATGCAAAAATTAACTCAAAATAGATCAAAGACTTAATCTTAAGAGTTAAAACTATAAAACTCTTAGAAGAAAATATACGGGAAAATCTTGATGATATTAGCATTTGCTAGTAATTTCTTGAATATGACACCAAAAGCATGACCAACAGAGAAAAAATTGGACTTCATCAAAAACTTTCGTGCATCAAAGGACATCTGCATTAGGGTTCTCCAGAGAAGCAGAACCAACAGGAGGGAGATACACAAGCACACACACTCATGCGCAGAGAGAGGGCAAGAGACAATAAGGAATTGGCTCATATGTTTGTGGAGGCTGAGAAGTCCCACAATGCAGCCATCTGGAAACTAGAGACCCAGTGGTAAGTTCTAGTCCAAGTCTGAAGGCCTGAGAATCAGAAGAACCGATGGTGTAAGTCCCATTCCAAGAACAGGAAAAGAGCAATATTCTAACTCAAGCACTCAGACAAAGAGAGTAAATTCTCCATTTCTCCACATTTTTGTTCTATTCATTCCTTCAGTGGATTAGATTATGCCCACCCATATTGGGCAGAGCATTCTGTTTTACTCAGTCTTTCCATTCAAGTGCTAATCTCCTCCAGAAACACCCTTACAGACACACTAAGAACTATATGGACACCCTGTGACCCAGTCAGGTTGACACATATGCAATCAAGAGAGTGGAAAGAGAATCCATGGAATGGAAGAAAATATTTGCAAATGATATATCTGAGAAAGGATTAATATCAAGAACATATGAATAGGGCCAGGCACGGTGGTTCACGCCTGTAATCCCAGCACTTTGGGAGGCTGAGGCGGGCAGATCATGAAGTCAGGAGATTGAGACCATCCTGCCTAACATGGTGAAAACCCGTCTCTACTAAAAATACAAAAAAATTAGTGGCAGGTGCCTGTAGTCCCAGCTACTCGGGAGGCTGAGGCGCGAGAATGGAATGAACCTGGGAGGCCGAGCTTGCAGTGAGCTGAGATCACGCCACTGCACTCCAGCCTGGGCGACACAGTGAGACTCTTCAAAAAAAAAAAAAAGAAAAGAAAAAAGAAAAAGAATATATAAAAAACTCCTGCAACTCAACAGCAAAAAAGAAACAATTCAAAAATGGGCAAATGTCTTGAATAGATGTCTCTCCAAAGGATATACAACTGGCCAATAAATACACAAAAATATGCTCAGCATCATAAATCATTAGGGAAATGTAAATCAAAACTACAATGAGGTATAACTTCAAACACATTAGGATGGTTATTATCAAAAAAGCAGAAAATAACGAGTGTTGGCAAGAATATGAAGAAACTGGAACTTTCATGAATTACTGATGGGAATGTAAAATGGTACAGCTGCTGTGCAAAAAGTCTGGCAGCTTCTCAAAAAGTTAAACATGGAATTACCATATGGTCCAGCAATTCTACTCTTACATACATACCCAAAAGAATTGAAGGCAGGCACTCAAACATATACTTGTACACCAGTGCTTTTAGCAGCAGTATTCACAATATTCAACAGGTGGAAACAAACCAAGTGTCCATCACAGATGAATGAATAAATAAAATGTGGTGTGTGTGTATATATATATAATGGGATATTATTCAGCCACAAAAAGGAATGAAATTCTGATAGGCTACAACATGGATGAACTTTAAAAGCATATGCTAAGTGAAATAAGCCAAACACAAAAGGACAAATATTGTGTGAAGTACCTATAATATGAGGTACCTATGATGGGTATATGATATGGTTTGGCTGTGTCCCCACCCAAATCTCATCTTGAATCGTAGCACTCATAATTCCCACGTGTCATGGGAAGGACCCAATGGGAGGTAATGGAATCATGGGGGTGGGTTTTTACTGCACTGTTCTCATGATAGTAAGTCTTATGAAATCTGATGGCTTTATAAGTGGGAGTCCCCTGCACACTCTCTCTCACCTGCTGCCATGTAAGATGTGTATTTCTCCTCCTTTGCCTTCCACCATGATTGTGAGGCTTCCCTGGCCATGTGGAACTGCAAGCCGATTAAACCTCTTTCCTTTATAAATTACGCCAGTCTTGGGTATGTCTTTATTAGCAGCATGAAAACACTAATGAGGTACCTATAGTGGGAAAATTGAGAGAGACCGAAAGTAGATTAAAGGCTAGCAGGGGCTGTGGGGAGGGAGCATGGGAAATTATTGCTTAATGAGTATAGAATTTCTGTTTGGAATGATTTAAAAGTTCCACAAATGGCCCAGGCACAGTGGCCCACACTTGTAAACCTGGCACTTTGGAAGGCCGAGATGGGCAGATCACCTGAGGTCAAGAGTTCGAGATTAGCCAGGCCAACATGGTGAAACCCCGTTTCTACTAAAAACACAAAAATTAGCTGGGTATGGTGGTGCACACCTGTAATCCCAGCTACTCCAGAGACTGAGACAAGAGAATCACTTGAATCCGGAAGGCAGAGGTTGTAGTGAG